>NC_138752.1:29131424-29731424 GCF_965113315.1 Podarcis vaucheri
CAATTTTTCAGGCTCCCTCCCTGACCGGTGGGGGGTGGGGGGAATCAGTTCTGCTAGACAAATCTCCTCTATATTTTCTGTGGTAAAGTCAGACACAAAGAATTAATTCAGCTTCCTGCATTTCATGGTTCAATAGCCTCTCACTGGCTGGTTTCCAGCTCTTAAATAAGAAACAGTTTTTGTTGTCCTAGAGTTTTTAGCAACAGGCACCCGAAAGCCCTTTTTTGTTATGCTTGCAAAAGGAAAATAAAACACAGTAAATCTGGTTATAAGCCATCAAGCAGACTTTTTGAAAAGTTGAAAGGCAGGGTATAAATCTAACACACCCAAGCAAAACAAATAACTGTGGGGCTATTAGCTTCTGTTGTTGTTGTTGTTGTTGTTTTAAACCCTGGAATACCAAGTTGCTTTCCTTGAGCCAGATATAGCCAGAAGTGGCCCCTACTCACCTGTTCAAGAAGATGCTGCTGACATCGTCGTGGGTGATAGGGGGCTTCTTGGAGCTGGCAGCCATCCTCAGTGGGCGCAGGAAGTTGTTGACCAGGATGTGCAGCTGCTGAACATACTCTGCCTCAGCTTCCAGCATGCTGAAGACCACCTGGTTCCTCTTCCGCATGCTGTCCGCATGAGGTGAGCGGATGTAGTCTTGGATGATGGTCTTCCATTTCCTCCTGCACAACCAGCCTCGTAAAAAGCTCTGGACCTGATAAAAGACAAGGAGTTTCATAAGGTGATCACACAAAGCAACAGGGAGAAGTACTAGGTGACCATTCGGCATGGAGCTTTCAAATTGGCGCAAGGAAGTTCCAGCAAGATTTCATCACACCCATCCCAGCTCTGCAAAGAGATTCATCAGTCTCATTTTGTAGGGGCTGGAACAGATCTATCTGTCCCTTCTGTATTTATAAAGCTTCAATTATTTCCCTGAGATTAGATAGTGCCCTTCACTGACTGCTCCTCTGTTTATTATTATATGGTGTATTTAATATCTATGTGCACACAGGTACCTATTAAAACACAGAACTGCAGGGCATTAATCTATTTTGGATTCAGAGTGTGTTCCAGTGGCTGGGGGTTCCTATGAAAAAAAAAGAGTGTCTCTGAGCATCCATGAGGTCACTTTCCTTCTCTGCTGGAAACTCACAACCAGACCCTATATAAATCTTGGTGGAAACAGAAACACTTCTGGATCGGTGCATAAAGCTCAGGCAGATTGCCCCCAGGGCCTTGGATTTTGGAAGTGTAAATATTGTATATATACTCTATGTTTGCACTTGTACCTAGCATGCCAATCCCACTCTCAGGAAAGGCTTTGATATGTCTCTAAGCACCGTCACACACTGGCACCAAAGGGTATATACACAGAAACATTTGCTACAGATAACGCAATACATAAATAAGAGCAGATCGAAACACCAATTACAACACATTAATATGCCTTTCAAGCCCAGTATTGTTGACTGTCACTGGCAGTGGCTCTCTGGAGAGTCCAGCAGGGCTTCCCATCCCTAACTACCTGGGCCTTTTAACTAGAGTGGCCACTGGGAATTGAACCTGGGATTTTCTGCATGCAAAGCAGGTTCTGTATGCCCTTCCCTGAACTGCAGGCCACATTGGCTTGGTATTCTGTTCTGTGGGCACTTGAGGCACACGGGGGAAGGAGATGGTATCTGGTGAAGTCAAGGCAGGCAGAGGCTGGACAAAATAGCCGAATGCAAGTCATAGCCTGCAAAATCAGATCAAGCCAGTGAAGATTGGTCAGAAGCTCTATCACAGAAGGCAGATTACATCAGGACCTCGGACAGCTCCAAATGAGCATTGCTTGTTGAGGATCCCCTTCTTAGCGAACTGTCAGGAGAGCCTGGTCCATCTAGTCCAGCATCCTATTCTCACAGCAGCCAACCAGATGCCCCAATGGAAAACCTGCAAGTGGGATTTGAGCACAAGAGCACTCTCCTCTCTTATGGTTTCCAGCAACTGGCATTCAGAAGCACTGCTGCTCCCAACAGGGAACTAAACCCAATGGAAGTCTTCTGTAGGCTGACAAGGTCTGCAATGTGCCTTGTTCCACCTTGGTCTCCTGCCGCGTTTTGCCATCTTTGATTTCTGCAAAGCTGAGAAGATAGACATTTGGCACAGGGAACTCATCCTCTGAGCCCAAGGATGGTTTCACGGCTGTGCCCACCCTATTGAGAGGGCCCCAATTCAGTACCAGGAGTTCTCCCAGTACCAGGGGTTCTCTCATGAGAAAGGACTCATAGCCTCATCCTCATCAAGTCTTTCATCTGGGTACCAAAAGTTTCCAGGATTGGGTTGGCTGCTGTTAGCCTTCACCTGGTCTTATAAGAGGGGACCTATTTGTTCCCCCCTCCCAGACACCTCCCTACACATCATGGAGAGGTAGCAGTCTGCACTAGGTCTCACCAACCGTGTGGGCAGGTATAGGGGGCCCTGAAGCAGCCCAGAAACTACAGCCTCTTAATGAGCTCCAAGTGACGCCTTTGTTTTTCCTAAGCTCAGTGAAGAAACGGCAGGGTGGTTCCCCCGCTCCCCTGCTTGGAATCTCCTGGGTGACAGGCAGCATGAAACGCTGCAGGTCCTACGACGTAAATCAATGCAAGATTTCCATCTGAGAGGCGAGGGAGGTTTCTGTGTGGGTGAACCTCCAACTGCAAGGAAAGGGCAAGGATGAAGAAACAAACTGAAGCCTGGAGATTCTTTAGCGAGAATCCAGGAAACACCAGAGCCTGCCAAATGTAAGGAGCCAGGGTTCCTTCCACAGGAATTCATCTCCCCCTATCTCCCCCCTGTCCCCCCGTGTTGCTTTAACATCAACCTGAAGCTGCTGGAAGAGATCATCCGGGGAGCTGGAGAGCAGGATCACCATCAGTATGTTGATGACATCCACCCAGATCTCCACCCACCCACCCCGTCCTTTTTTCCATCATAAGACAAGGAGGCACTTGAAATCTGGACGTTGTGTTGGAGTGGATCCTTTTCCCTACAGACAAGGCAAATGTTGGGGGCAGTTGAAGCCTAACCCAGGAATGGGCAGCCAGCTTGCTCTGGATAGAGTAGCACCCCTTCCCTCCCTCCGAAAGTTCAGGTTCACAGCCTGACAGTGCTGCGGGCAAAAGTGCCTTGGCACACCTGTGGGGCCTTCTTGGCTCCAATATCCCCTCCTTTGGGAAGGTATCTTCTTCTCCACCTCTAAAAGAATAGTGAAAAGGGGAAGGGCCATAGCTCAGTGGTACAGCATCCGCCTTGCAAGCAGAAGGTTCCAGGTTCAATCCTCATGGGCATCTCTAGCTAGAGTTGGAAGAAACTCCTACCTGAAATCCTGGGGAGCCGCTGCCAGTCAGTGTAGCCAATATTGATCAAAATGGACCAATGGTTCTGATTTGCTATAAGGCAGCTTCCTGTGTTCCTATGTGGTCCTTTTGCAGCCATCACTACTGTTATCTGGCCCAGTAAACTGAGTCCTTTTGCTGCTCTGTTTTAGTGAGCAATGTTGTCTAGACATATAACAAGTCAGTGTTTTATTTTCCTTGTTTGATTTTATTGCTTTTACTTGTCTTTTTCTGCAAGCTGCTTTAGGGACTCTTTGCAGAGCCAAAAGTGGCATTAAAATATCAATTTAAGCAAACAAACATTTTGTATCTGCTTCCTGGCCAATCTCCCTCAACTAATCCATAGCAAAGGTCATCCGCCATGGTCTATGGGGAAGACGGTGTGCATAAGAGCCCAGGGAAACTGTAGGAGTCCAAAGTGGAGGCCCTCCCACCATAAGCACCCTTGAAATGGTTCACTGGGAAGTCTCCTTTTATAGATGGAGATTGAAGAGTAGTCCAGCGATTAACCACCCTGCATCTTGTGAACCTGGAGATCTGAGGAGAGGATGAGTTTATTTATTTTCAAAATTCACTGGATGGTTATTTTTTCATTTTTTCGCAAAGTCCACAAAGCAGCATTCAGTCACATTTTCAATAGAATAAAGTAATATTATAAAGATAAAAACACAGCAGCCAAAACAATACACAAAGAGAAGCAGAAAGAGAAAGAGAAACTCATTTCTGGGCGCAGAGTCGGTGCAGACTGAAGTGTGGACTCAATAAAAGAGCCTTTATTGATCTCTGAAAAGCCAAATATGATCACACAGGGGAAAGGTGGGCCTCCCAAGTGCCACAGCCTCAAAGTCCCTGTCATTTTACTCAAAGTCATTTTACTGGAATGTGGAGCAGGGTCTTAATCAGCAGATGTCAAAAGAGAAGCAGGACCACTCAGAGGCATTAAGGATCAGGGACCCAAACTATTTAGGAGACAATGCAGATTGAAAAGAAATAACTGATCCTTCTTCCCAGCCAGGAGCTGTGCACTTTTCTTTCTCCCCCCACAGATTTTTTTTGTGGGAGAGCTGGTGGAGAGATATGGGTGTATCTGGCCTGCAGTGGCTGTGATCCAGACTATGACTTCCTGGGTGCCTGTTTCCATCCCTCAGGAACATCCTCACATTTGTATGTCAATATCACTGTGACAAAGACATCACCTGGACTTTCCTACCACACAGAGAAGCACAGAACACAACAGCACACAGAGACATTGACTTCCCCATTCTCTGGCATCATCCGGGTGTTGCAAACCACAAGCACCAGCCTAGCCAGAAAGTTTGCTCTCCTTCCTGGAGGTTAATGGCATTGCAAAGCACAGGAGGACCTTTACCTTTACCACCACCTACTGGCTATAATAAAGCTCTTGCTCCTCAATTATGATAGATGTTTTGGACTCCAACGTCCACCAGCCTGTGCTGGCTGAGGCTGATGGGAGTCCAAAACATCTGGAAGGCTGGACCAGAGACCAAGCTCTCTAAAACACCAGAGCCTACCTTCTTGATCTTCTTGATGTCACTGTCATCGTCGTTGGGTGCATTGGTCTGATTGGACTGGATGCGCTCATTGTCTTTGAGTAAGGCTGCAATCTGGGAGCAGACAGTAAACAGAGAAGTAAAGGTGAAAGGACTGACATGGTAACAAGCCAGCTTCACTCAGGGGGCCCATCATGATGAAGGCGCCCAGCCAGTGAGAGATGCACTTCTAGCAAGATGTGCGGAACTCCCTGGAAGTCCATGGGGGAGCTTCCATCACAGACTTATTTCGATTTGGGTATTTCTATGCCACCCAATCAACTGTGTCCTCTGGGCAGCTCATGAATTAAAATCAATGAAATTCAAATGCAACAGTACTAAAAACAATCAATATTTACAAGCATTGCCAGCACAATTAACAAACAGCAGTGTAAAAGCACCCAATAGCATAAACTCAGTAAAACACCCCCCCAAAAAAAAGAATAAGGAAAAAGTGTTATAAGAAATAAAAACATAGGATTTTAAAAGAGCAAACAGTCTTCATCTGCTGTCAAAAGAAACGCCTAACATAGGCACCAGCTGAGCCTTCTCAGAAAGTATTCCATAAGCTGGAGGGACACCACTGAAAAGGCCCTTTTCCTGGTAGGCAATAATAAACTCATATAGTCCTTTGCCATTTTCTTCCATATTATTGCTGGAGGCACACACAAAGTATTTGATTTTTTTACTGAACCACTTGATGTTAATATAGGGTGACTTCCACAAAACTTCTCTGATGAAGACCCCTGTGCAACTCAAAAGCTTACATCAGGCATAGGCAAACTCGGCCCTCCAGATGTTTTGGGACTACAACTCCCATCATCCCTGACCACTGGTCCTGTTAGCTAAGGATGATGGGAGTTGTAGTCCCAAAACGTCTGGCGGGCCGAGTTTGCCTATGCCTGGCTTACATCCTCTAATATCAGTTTGTCCAGTACAAGATATCACTTCAATGAAATGGTTTGAATGAGATCCCCAAAGGCCAGTACTTAGATTAATGTATGGGGGATCAAAGGGCGGTCCCCTAATACAAGTTCCAGTAGCCCCCTCACCTCGACATGCCCTGACTTCTGGTAAGCCACTGCATGGCAGCCTTCTAAAAACTGTAGCAGATAGTAAAAGGACCACCGCCCCACTCCTCACAGTACTTACAAACTCTTCCTAGATCATGGAGGTCACTTGGATCAACTCCCCACCCTGCGCAAGCTCTGCAAGGCAGGACTCTCTGCCATGGCACCATTTGTCAGAATTTACAATCTCCCTCTCACACCAAGAGACAGCAGGCTGGCGGTTTTATAACTTTCAGATTTACAGTGGTACTTTGGGTTACAAACTTAATTCGTTCCGGAGGTCCGTTCTTAACCCGAAACTGTTCTTAACCTGAAGCGCGCCTTCACTAATGGGGCCTCCTGCTGCCACTGCACCACTGGTGCGCGATTTCTGTTCTCATTCTGGGGCAAAGTTCTCAACCCAGAGCAACTACTTCCGGGTTAGCAGAGTTTGTAACCCGAAGCATTTATAACCTGAAACGTTTGTAACCCGAGGTACCACTGTATTGGTACTTACACAGTAGTTCAGTCCGAGCACACAGCTCAATCTTCCTCACTCATTGGGTGAGTTGCGGGCTCTTTCCCAACAGGATATACGCCATCTGCTCCGCCTTCTGTTAGCCTGACGCCAAGTCTGAACTCTGTACGAGTATGTACGACGAGACTCATGAGCAGACCCTCAGTTTGCCCCTCCTCCCCTGAGAGCATGTCTGAAAGCTGCTGCCCTTCTGCCTGCCTTTCGCTGTCCTGGGAGTTTATGACTTGCATTCCATGCCTCACTCTCCGCATGTGAAGAAAGAAAGCCTCTGTCACTTTCTGCCTGCCACCACCTTTGGTCATCGGAGTCCTCGCTGTCGCTCTGGGAAGGGACGTTCCTGACATCATTCCTCAGAAGTGGCTCTCTTGCTCTGCTTACATGCCTGCTCCCCCCTGCAAATAGGCCCCCCTTCCCATGGTCAACTGCTCTTACCGTCAGGAAATGCCTTTTAAGGTTTCACCGAAAACTGCTTCATGCAATTTCCACCTTGTGGAGCAGCCCGGGGGGGGGGGGAGGGGGTCTGCTCCACTTACTGCTGCTTGTATCCCTTTGAGTCATGGGTACAGCCGGAGGGGGCACAGGGGGCAACTTCCCCCCCCCGATCAAGTAAAACAATAGAAATACTTAACTAACTAACCAATCATGTCAGTTCTGCCCCCCCCAAGTCCTGCCTTCCTTAACAAAAATCCTGACTACATCCATGGGATGGTTGTACCTTCCCTTTGCTTTTCCAGGCTGAACACACACACACACACACACACACACACACACACACACACACACACCTTCACACATTCCCCACAAGGTGACTTGGCTTCAGGGGCATTGTCGAGGTTTGGCTCCAGGGGCTCAAACTCCCCATTCCATCTTTTCCCCTGGGCCCCAGTTCCCCTGCCCTCCTCTCCCTTTTAAAGTGTTTAGAACCTCTTTTAAAAACTTTGATCTCAGGGTGGCAGGATGTGCTTCCAATCCAAACACAATGCCACAGGCCAGCTCAGAGGGCTGATGACACAAGTCCCCCTAGCAATGCCTTTTGCAAGATGCACAGCCTGGAAGGAAAGAATAAATAGAATTGTAGAGTTGGAAGGAACCCAAAGCACCCTGTAGTCCAACTCCTTGCAATGCAGGGAGGGAGGGAGGGAAGGAAGGAAGGAAGGAAGCCTCCACTTTTTGTAAGCCACAAATGGGGACCCGGGGGAGGACAGTGGCCCTGGAGGGGAAGGGGGTTGACAGCACAGCGATGGTTGTGTTATCTGTGATGGTGTTGAAGATTAGTGGCTAAGTGCCTCCCAGTCACTCTCTTGCAGCCTATACTGCTTTGCAGGGTTATTGTGAGGAGAATAGCGTTCCCCCTGCTTGGTTTTCAGGCTTACCCATCCTGCTATGAGGGCTTTGATCTGGTCCTAAGAGGAGGCAGGACCTGTTTGGCGTGGCACAACCCACCAGCCTCCTTCCCCACCTGCCTTGTGACCTGCTGCCTCAGCTCTTCACTTCTTGACTGAGAAGATGGCAATACCTGTGCCAGGTAGCCAGGCCCCCTGCCCTTGTACTTTCAGTTGACACAGCAAAATCCCTCCTGTTCAGGGCTGTCTCTTAGAGACTGGGGCAGGGAGACGATAGCATTCTCAGTATTATTTCATGTAAATGTTTTTGGGTTTTTTTAAGGATGGTTACTTTCTGAAGGCAAATTTGGAATTGTGTTGCTTGGAAGCTGAATCACCATCAGTTAGGTAAAGGAAAACACATGCGTTGGTGATGTAGATGTAAAATTGTGACTTACTCTGAATTAATTAGCCTAGTGTATAAATATCATTTCCCCCCCTAATCTGATTAATGTCTTTCTGTGTTCATGCTTCTGTAGCCCAAACTGCACCACCCACGCAAAAGAGAAAGGTATTGGCAGACTCAGAGTAACCCTGAGATTTGCAAATGCTATGGAAAATCTCTAGAGAGAAAAACCAAGAGAGAGAAGGATCCAGAACAACTCAACAACATGGAATGTTGAGCCACTGGAAGGAAAAAAGGGGGGATGGAATGGAGTTATTCGGAAAGGACAGGAGGAAGAGGCATCTGACACCCAGTCATGGATAATCCTGGGAATTGTAGGTTGTTATTGGTGCTGATCTCACATTCCAGGCACCCTTAATCAATCACAGTTCCCAGGATCCTTCAAACTATCAAAGTGGTATACTAGTGCTGTAAAAGTATGGTGTGTGGATAGCAAGAAGTATAGAGCGGACCATTCTGTTGTCAGAAGGTTTTATTTCCTGATTCAGACTGAGAAGCTGTTTCTCAATGCATCAATGGATGGCAGCGAAAGCAGTCCTTGAAAATCACAGGAAAACTCCCAAAGTTTTAATGCAGCTGAGATTGGGTATCAGTATCCCACCTTCCAAAAAAGTCTAAAAGATAGCAGCAGAGCCAAGAGCTTCCTGATCTTTGGCCCTTTCTAACTCAGTTCTTATTTAGAATGAAAGATTTAAAAGTTGGCCCAGATAATGCCAACCCCAAAGCTAAAACAGTTGAAACTCAATGGACAATCCAGTCCAGCATCCTGTTCTCACAGTGGACAGCCAAGTGTTTGTAGGACACCCACAAGCAGGATCCAAGCCCAAGAGCCTTCTCCCCTCCTGTAGTTTCTGGCAACTGGTATTCAGAAACATTGCTGCCTTCAACTGTGGCAGCAGAGCACAGTAATCGTGGCTTGGAGTCATTGATAGCCTTCCCCTCTAAGTATTTGTCAAATCCTCTTTTAAAGCCATGTTGGCTGATGGCTCTCACTGCCTCCTGTGGGAGTGAGCTCCACATTTTAACTAGGTGCTGCATGAAGAAATACTTTCTTTGATCTGTCCCGAATCTTCTAGTATTCAGCTTCATTGGGTGTCCACAAGTTGTGAGAGAGGGAGAAATCTTTTTTCTCTATCTACTTTCTAGCTTACTACAGCTCAGCAATGTGCTCTGTCATAATACTGCAGGTCAGAGTCAGGGCTGAGGTTGGTTTGGATTCCCAGGAAACTATTCCCAATATCCATAAAGGTAAATCAGCTTGAATTGCACACCTGAGACAACTTCCT
Organism: Podarcis vaucheri; assembly: GCF_965113315.1. Taxonomy (NCBI): domain Eukaryota; kingdom Metazoa; phylum Chordata; class Lepidosauria; order Squamata; family Lacertidae; genus Podarcis; species Podarcis vaucheri. Next base: position 29,140,986 of record NC_138752.1, read on the forward strand.
GGGCCAGACTGATCAGGCAGTTCCACCCAGAAGCCTCATGCTTTATCTTGCATCCGTTAACTGGTTGCACATTTTCAAATGTTCAAAAATGGGATGCATAAACAAATGCAGGTTGCACATGAAGTACAACTGAAGTCAGAAGGAAGACTCCTTGTCTTGGATGCTCCCAGCTGCTTTTTCAACCCCTCGGCCCCTTAGCTGAGGTCACGCCCCGGCAGCTCACCAGAACAATGTTTTGGTGCAAACACTCCTTGTAAGAACTGAAAGACGGAGATGTAAAATGTCTATTTCCATGCAAAGAAAACTCCTAAACAAATCAAATTCAAGCATGCAAATGAACTGGGAGGCGTAGAAGCAAGATTGGCTCTGGGGAAGTGACATCACAACAACAACAAATCAGAGATGCACGAAAGCATTGTCCCTTCGAAGCTGATGCCATTCAGTTTAACATCCTGAGGTTGCCCCTAGCAACAAGATACAGAGCAGCCTCCATTAGAGCCCTGGTATTTTTAAACATCACACCCCCTCTTTTTAAGTGTCATGCTGCATGCCGCATATGGGTGCTCTGGACAGCAAAACAGTGAAAGGGGGCAGGTGGGTGTGAGGATCCTGAGTTATGCAGGAGGCTTGCTTATTTTTAAAAGGCCGCCCCCGCTCCGCTCCCAGAGATCAGGGTTGTGGTGGACTTGAGGGGCTAGAGAGAAAGTAAGGACCTCTTCCTAGGCCTAAAAGGGGGTGGGGTGTCCATTAAGTACCTCCTGGGAGACTTCTGCCTGGCAATGCAACCCCTCTCTGTCCCACTCTTCAGGCAGCATATAAGCACACACCTAAAGGCAGATGCCTTCCCACACAGAATCCTGGGAACTCTAGTTTACACCTCACAGAGCTCAGCACCCTGAGCAGACTACAGTTCCCATGATTCTTTGGGGTGTGATGTGTTTCAAATGTACAGTCTGAATGGCTTGGGGGAGAGAGTCTTTGTTCCATTATCAAACTATTATTATTCATGCGCAGGAACACAGAAGACATAAAAGGCTCAGCACTCAGTCCCATTCATATGAATGGGGGGGGAGGAGTGCAAGCAAAATGCAGGTGTTCATAGGGGAAAGAACTGGGCTCAGAGAATGTGCACATCTGGTGCACCCCTGCGCCCAACATGGTCTCTCTCCCCCCCCCAGCATGTCCTTGAAACTGTGGCCCTGTGGCAAGTTCTCTTCTTCACGGGAGGTTTCTATACAGAGGTTGGATAGCCACCTGTTGGGGATTCTTTAGCTGTGATTCCTGCGTCGCAGGGGTTGGACTAAATGACCCTTGGGGTCCTTTCCAACTCTACAATTCTATTATTCTAAGTAGCTGAGAGGAAGGGTGGGATTAGGTCTGTTCTGCTCTGAAGGAGCAGGCGTGTAGCCTTGTGGATTCATTACTGTCACTTAAGGCTCAAGTGACTTCAAGTGCCACAAAGTGCCCTCTGTCAGTTTTGGCTGGTGGCCCAGCTACTCCCCTGTCTGGAGAGGGATAGCCTAACTTCTGTTATTAATAATAATATTTTTTCATTTGTACCCTGCTCTGGGTTGCCCAAGCCGCTCTGGGCAGCTTCCTACACATATTAAAACATAATAAAACATCAAACATTAAAAATTTCCCAATACAGGGCTGCATTCAGACGTCTCCCAAGTAAAATAGTTTTTTATTTCCTTGACATTTGACGGGAGGGTGATCCAGAGGCAGGTGCCACTACCAAGAAGGCCCTCTGCCTTGTTCCCCGTAACTTCACTTCTCGCAGTGAGGGAACTGCCAGGGGGCCCTCGGAGCTGGACTTCCGTGTCCAGGCTCAATGATGGAGGTGGAGACACTCCTGTTTTCAGTGCTCTGGCAATTGCTCAGCTAGATTACTGCAATGCTTTATATGTGGGGCTGCCATTGAAAATGGTTGGGAAATTGTGGCTGATGCTGAATTCCACGGCCAGGTTGCTCAGTGGTGCAAGAGGTTCTGAGCACATTACACCAATCCTGGCCTGACTTCACTGGCTACCAATTAGTTTCTGGGCACAATTCAAATTTTGACCTATTCATTTGTACGCTGATTTTGACCTATAAAGCCTTATGTAGCCCAAGACCTCCATACTTCAAAGACCACCTCTTCCCACATGAACCAACCCAGACTCTGAATTCCCCACATGAGGCCCTTCTCCATGTGCCCGCTCCAAGGAAGGGGCAGAGGACAGCAACACAAGAACAGGCCTTTTCAGTGGTGGCTCCCTGCTTGTGGAATGCTCTCCCCAGGGAGCCACGCCGGGCGCTATCACTGTGTTTTTAGTCCCCCAAAGTCTTAGAAGCTTAATTTTCTGCTTATCTTTTCAAGGAGTGGAAAAGGATCTGCTCTTGTATCTATATTACTTGTGTATTTTAAGTTGCTTTATCCTTGTTTCTAATGTTCATTTTTGCAAGTCAGTTTGAATTTCACTTTTGAGGAAAAAGAAAAGAAGCAACAAATAAACAATAATAAATAATCACACCTGGTGGACCTTGTCCTTTCAGTGAAAATCTTGTCCCCATAAACCTATCAACCAAACCACTGACTTTAACGCAGCGTGCAATTTATTCATAATTAGGCATTATCAAACAGATCATATTCAGAACAAAATGGACTCACTTCTGATATTAGCCATGCTAATAGCTGAAATGACTCCTCTGCTAGCAGGGAGAGTTCCTGGCTGGTCTGCTGATAAATCTTTTACACAGCAGAAAGAGCTGCTTTTCCCTTTCAAAATCCAGTAAGCAAAATTTGCACATTAAAGGAAAATGTCATTTGATCTGCGCTTCAAAGGGTAGTGGGGTGTTGTTGAGGGGAACAGCAGAAAGTACAACACTAAGACTTTAAGCTCAGAGGCAGACTAATTATGCACCAACATAATGATAGTTCTTGGGTTACTTGTTGCTCATTTTTTTTAAACTATACAATGAACAACTTTGACCTATAACATTCATGCCCATGGCAAGGTCTGCTACTGCTGGAAGAAACCAAGTTTTCAGATTAGGGGTCTTCCAGGCATCCCTTCTAAAATCTGTTGAACACCATAACTTGCCCAACCGACAGTATCGTACTCAACCCCCTTCCAGATGAATATTGCTGTGCTTCGGGTATTAATGTCTCCTGCACAGCCAGCACTAAGTAACTGGTGGAACTTCAAGCAGTCTCTTGTCAAAGGGTAAACACTCCAGCCCAGAGGCTTGGTTTTCAAAACACCATTCAGACACAGGTTTTTCCATGCAGAGGCAGGACACAGGTTCAGTCCCTGCCTGTGCATGTGTGAATCTGGTTACCATGGCATTTTCACCTGTAATGCTGCAAATCTCTTCACCTCTAGAACATGCCACCTTTCTGATGGCTTTCCTTTGCATTACGGTTATGGTTATTTATTAAATTGCTTAACAATTCACCTCTCTCAAAACATCCCAAAGTGACTTACAGAAATATTTTTTAAAAATAAACTAAATAAAGTTTTAAACCCAAGAAATAGCAACAATGAATCCACATTCTTGTATTCATTTAAAAAAAAACCCTGAACAACTTTGGTCCAGGGTACCTTAGGGATCATCTGAATATTTCTATTCCAGCTCGGTCACGAGATCATTTTCAGGAGTGTCATTATTCATTCCCAGAGTTGGTGATGCTCATTTGACAGCAATGGAAACCAAGCCACTGGCCCAGTCCTGTCAGACTCTGTGGAGATTCAGCAGGCACCTTCTGTGCCAACCTTTAAATGCCTGCTGAAAATTTTCAATTACACCAGGCCTATTCACGCAATTAAGAGTCCTGCAGAATGGGTTACTGATCTTTGTTTTAAACTTCTTTGTTTTTAACCTTTTATGCTTTTATGGTATGGTTTTATCTTATTTTTGCTGTTGTGAACTGCTTTCATATTATTATTTTTTTGTAAAAAGCAATATAGATACATTTTTTTATAACTAACTAAATAAATACTGCTACACAAATGCAAACAGTCCATGAACATAGTAAAATCAAAATAGGCAAAGTATACAGTTCGCCTAAAAGCAAATTGGAAGTCAGAGAGCAGCAAAAACAGCCCACCGTGTGCCATCAAATACCCCAAAGGGCAGGAAATGCAAATGCAGTGGTGCCCCGCAAGACGAATGCCTCGCAAGACAGAAAACTCGCTAGACGAAAGAGTTTTCTGTTTTGGAGGTGCTTCGCAAAACGAATTTCCTATGGGCTTGCTTCGCAAGACGACAATGTCTTGCGAGTTCCTGCTGGTTTTTTTTTCCTTCTCCCCCCCTTTTTTCTAAGCCGCTAAGCTGCTTATCAGCTGATCCGATCAGCAGATAAGCCGCTAAAAGCCGCTAATAGCGCTAATAGCGCTAATCCGCTAATCCGTCAATGGGCTTGCTTCGCAAGACGAAAAAACCGCTAGACGAAGAGAATCACAGAACGGATTCTTTTCATCTTGCGAGGCACCACTGTGGGTCCTTCTCATTGCTGGCAAAAAAAACCTGCTGAGAGGAAGGGGGTACATTTTTCCTGGCATGATGCATGTCTGAATGCAGCCACAAGGACCAACCACACAGGCTCCTTTGCCCTTTGCATAATCAGCATCTTTTTACCTCAGATTTCAGGCGCTCAGTCTCTATTTCTCCATCTTCAATTTGTTGCCTGAGTTGCTTGGCAACTGTTTTCTCCGTTTCCACAATCTGAAGTAAATGGAGGTACTTCTGCATTAAAGCTTCATGCTCTGTAGCAAGAGTCCTATAACTGTTATATAGACAGAGTTGTTAAGACATTTCCTCCCCTTCCGTTGCTTTTCCTGCCTGCTCTGCATCTCACACCCACCCACCAGGTTGGGCACTCATGACCACCAACAACAATGGAAAACTTGGGGGATCAGGTCCACGGGCTGCCCTAAATGCTGTCATTGGGGTGGATGTTGCTACTCATGGCGGCTTCCTCAAGCCGTGTCTGCTGCCAACACAATTAGAAAATCCTATGGGGGAGAGAGAAAGAGAGAGAGCCGACCCAACAAGCCATCAAGTGATAACTGCATTCCTCATGGGGGAAAGGGAATGGCATGACTCTGCTGCTACAGTTCAGAGCATGAACTTCCCCGGCCACTGCTTGGCTTGAATTTGATCATTCTGATTTATCATTCCCACCAAGCTCCAGCCATTCTTTTTATCCAAACATTTTAGAACAGCCGTTTCCCAACTTAGTGCCCTCCAAAAATCTTGGGCTACAACTCCCATCATAGGTGCCAACTCCCTGGGGCCCTGGGTGACCGAGCACCCACAAGTTTCGGTGCCAATATCATGCATGCTGCATGGCACTCATGGCCTGAGCACCCACAGTCATGGGGCCAAGCCAGCACTACTGACTCCCATCAGCCTCAGCCAGAGCAGCTGCAAGAGCTGAGGCTGATGGGTGTTCTGGTTCAAAACATCAGGACCAGGAGACTGGGGAAGGCTGGCTTCCCATATTCAGCCTGTGAATAATAACAGCTAAGAAGTGATTATCTGAAGATCAAGATTCCATGTCCAATTCCCAAACTTGCACTCTGCCACTGTTACCCAGTGGGCCAACCCACATGACCCCAAAAGAGGCCCTGAGCACATGACAATCTCAAACTATGCTCCTTCTGGCCACAGACACCAGGCATGTTTGCTGCTTGATCTGCCTTGCAGCCACATCAATTTTTAGCAGAAGACAGGGATCATAATTGATCCAGCCACACGCTGGAGCAATTGGACAGTGGTTTCTTCCACTGTACGACCAGCTGTGATGCTCTCTCCATTTCCCATGTGCTCTGTGCCAGCTTTGGGTCACATGGATCAACTCTATGAGCCCACAAGGATCAGCGAGAAATTCTGCAAAATCTCTGGCAACCATTATGAAGATGAAACTCTGAAGACCTCAAAGACCTTTTCATTCCCATCAAGGAGGCAGATTCACGTCCTGCTATACCAGGCTTGGTTTATTGGCTTCAGTGGGACTGACCTGACACACTGAACCTGGTACTAAAGGACAGGTAAGGCTGCTATCCTATATCTACTAACCCGGGAATAATTCCCATTGAAGTCAGTGTACCTTACCTCTGAGTAGACCTATATATGGGTTTGGACTCCAGGTGATTAGGAATGGCCAAGCTCCTTCCAAGCTGGCAGTGACTTTGGTTGGGAAACACAGGGTGCAATCCCACAGGTAAAGCCGCATTGAACTCAGCATGGTTTATTTCTGAGTAAAGATGTCGAGGGCTGTACTGCCATTTAATCCCATTCTATGAGTTCTATGAATTCAAATATTCGTGGAAGGATCTGGCCCACAATATTTCACATGTGAGTTGGGTGGGGGAGCCGCCTCTTTGTTTCCCTGCTTCGTTAAAAGCAGCCTTTCCAGGAAAATAAATTGAATGTTAAAAGAAAGGGAATGGAATTAAAACGCAAATGTCAAGGATGAATTCTTATCTCTGGCTGTGGCAACTGGCAACGTCCCAGGTGCAGAGGCAGCATTAAGAGTAGAGAAAAAAATATCTGATGCAACATCCTCTCCAACTCCTAAGTCTGCCCAGCTGCTGCCCAGCACATTTTGAGAAGGCCGTGGGGGGGGGCCTCCCTCAGCCTTCCGTCAGGAAGGCCACAAAGCATCCTCTGTGCTGCAAAAAGGCATCCCACCTTCCACCCCAGACAAAGCAAACTGATGCCTGGAAGTGTAGGTGTTCCCATTCTGCACGGCACACCTGCTTGTTTGAGGCTGTTTCTATGGGCAATGGGGAAGAAGAGCAAGGACACTCCTTTAACACCCCGAGCCTTCTCCAGATGCCCCCCCCCCTTCCTGCTCCTACCTGGCACTGACTACACACACTGATGCTTATCTTTGCAACCAGGGCTTTAACAAGGCAGTCACCTTGGGAGGCAGGCTGTGCACAGCTGGGAGGGGGCGGCTGATCTGGAGCCCAAGGACTGTGCTGCTCGCTGCCTTCTGTGCTTGTTGCCTGCAGCCGCTGCCTGCTCCCCTCTTGCCTCCTTTTTTTCTCTCCCCCATGTTCAGTGTGCTGGGGCTTCCCTGGGCTGCCTCCAGTCGCCTCAGGTGGCAGCAGAGGAGGAGGAGGAGGGGTGCTCCTGCCATTTTCTGTTTTGCCTCAAGCAGCAAAATGTCTTGGGCCAGCTCTGTTTGCAGCCATGAGATGTGAAACGCAAAACTCAAAACAGAAACCCAACAACATATTCTGAGGTTGTTAGGATGCTGAATTCTAGGCATGGAGCAAAATCCTGTGCTTCTTTAGAAGAGTCAGCCCAAGCATTGCTCATTGTCAACTTTTTCTCTGTAAGCAGCTCAGAGGGGCCGATTCCCTCTTATATGGTTTCTTCTATGCTATAATAAAAAATATTATTATGTTTTATCATGTTTTTATGTTGGGAGCCACCCAGAATGGTTGGGGAAATACCAGTAAATATACTATATTACTACTACTACTACTACTACTACTTATACTAATACTGCAGTACTACTACTACTATTTATGAGCCATTGCTCAGCAAGGATGACCAGAAATAAGGCCTCTTACTGGTTCCCTCTCCCACTCTCTCTCCCCCAGCAGGATTAGCATGGTCAGCGGCCTCTTGCACCTGACCTGAGACACATGCCAGCCCAGCCCTCCATCCCAAGACACCTTGCCCCAGCAGGATTCAGGTTCCACAGAGCCACTGAGAAAAGGAGGAGGACTTACCTGGCATGGCTAATGGCTGCTACCCATTCATCACAGTCTTTAGCATCTTCTGTCCTCAGCTCCAGAGTTTTCTGGTTTTCATGGTTGAAGTTAACGGTAAAATAATGCTATAAAAACAAAGAGAAGAGCTATTACTCTTAAAGGCAGCCAGCTGCATTCCACTGCAAGGTTGCCAAATATCACTAACTCATCTTGGCGTTGTTACACAGAAGGCACAGAAAGCGAAGGACTAACTCAAAAGGTTACAAATTTATTATGGGGAAAGTCCATGGAAAGCATTTTCTAGCAGGCAAAAGCATGGAAGCCATGACAGATTAGATACGGCTTTGCAGCATTTTTGGGCCAGTTGTTGTTGTTGTTGTTGTTACCATCAATTTATTAATCACCTTCTGCTGGTAGCTAGTCTGCCATGGTGGCCCTGAAGGAGAGGAGAGAGCATGTTGCAGCCAAAGGAAGAGGCCAGAGGGCCCCAGGAGAGACCGCCAGCCACTTCCAAACTACAGCAATGCCATTGCAGTGGGTTGATCTAGATGACCCTTCAGATCCCTTCCAACCCTGTGATTCAATGTCTCTTCCTTCCTGGCTCATTTTCTGCAGTGCACCTGGCTGCTTTTGTGGTCTGGCTTGCATGGGCTGGCTGTGGGGAAGGGAGCGGCAGTAGTGGGGACAGCAGATTAGTGGGGACTCACCCAGAGTAGTGGGGACTCACCCAGATTCCCCCCCCCCCGAGGCACTACAATGAGCAAATGGTTTGGGGCAGCTACTTTCTATCCCCTCCCCGCACCTTCCTGTCTCTAAGAGGTGCCAATGCTGAACCTTTGCAGCAGGATCATGGACCAGCATTTGAGAAAGCAAGGGGCCTGATGGACACATGCCCATGGAAGGCACCTGCCCCAGAACAGCCCCTTAGAATCCAGGCCACCCACCAGCCCTGGAAGCTCCCCCCCCCCCCGCAGACTTTGCTGCATCTCAGATGCCAGGCTGACATGGACAGGAGCAGAATGGGGCTTGGCACAGAGGTTATTTTTAGCCTCCCTTGGCATTTACTGTATTTGTGTTAATTTTCATCAGGGCGGCTTTGAGCACCGCAAAAGAGTTTTCGCAGTTCATCTACTCTCCTTCCCTGCAGTCTCCTAGGAAACAAGGGATGTTCTCTAAGGCCAGAGACAGAACCGAGTAAGTTGGAAAATAAATAAGGAAATGCTGAGCGCCATCCGTTCTGCCTGTGGCTTCCGCTCTTGCCAGGACGTCCTGGAATCCAAAATCCAACCACATGGCCCCACAAAACTGCTGGCCTCCAAGCACAGACTAAAGCAAATGCTCTAGAGAGGGAAAGGGCAGCGGTAGCTCAGTGGCAGAGCAGCTGCTTGGCATGCAGAAGGTCCCAGGTTCAATCCCCAGTGGCATCTCCAGGAAGGGCTGGGAAAGACTCTGTCTGGAAACCTGGAGGGACATTGCTGCCAGTCAGTGTAGGGAACACTGCACTAAATGGACCAGCAGACTGACACAGTATGAAGCCGATTCCTTTGCTCTTCTCTTACTCTAGCCAAGGGACGCATCCTCTTTTGGGCAACCTTCTGTGGCCACATGCTGGAGGTGGGTAGGGCAAAGGTGGCAAAAAAAGGGTCACCTTTCCCATATCTGGTTAACTACATTCCAGCCAGCTCTCTCCTGTGGCTCCTAGAAGCTGCCAGCATGCGACAGCAACCACACCCAGGGAATGGCTTTGACTGGCTGGCTAAACCAGGTGAGGGTAGCCAATGGGTCTCAAACCATCAGTGAGTTAGGGACTTCCCCTATGTTCAAAGACAGGCTCCGGTGGATTGAGCAGATGAGACCAATAGGTGGTCCATCGGTCAAGAAGGTGGTTTTTGCACATGCTGTAGAGGGAAGTGAGGGGCAGTTGAGGCTCATCAACCTGGGAAGGTAGCCCATCTAGAAAAAAGAATATTCTGACCCTAAACCTCTGCCGCCATGTGGGAGATCCTCAGGAGAAGAAAAGTCTAAGGAGTAAACCCTCCACAAATCCAGAGTGGAGTTCCTGGGTCAGTTGGATGGTGCCTTGTATGCCTCCTTCTGGGAATTCCTGCAGCCAAGCTGGTGCCAAACATTTTGCTTTCCTTTGGACCACATCAGTGGGGCTGGTGTGTGTGTGTGTGTGTGGTATTATCATCTGGGTATCCCAGGACCTCAAATACACACTGCCTAGGCTTGCACCCCAGGAAGATCACTTTGGTGCTGCTAATGCAACCATGCACATCACTTTGAGATCCTTGGAAGATAAAACTAGTACATGAATAAAATAAATAATAACACATATAATAATCATTGCAATGGTGTCTAATGCACCCTGCCATTTCTTATCTCCATTTATTCTTTATTTTTTACACTATGTGCAAAAAGTGATGAGGAGAGAGTGCTAAGATATCAGAACTGCATGATAATATGAAAGCATTTATGTGAGCTTAATCAAAAACACAGCTAGGTCATTCTTTTTCTCAGTTCGGATTGAAGCTGTTTGTGGGGAAAATGCATCAAAACACAGCATTTTGTAAGAAACAACAAGATAGATATTGTTATAGATTTGGGGGGACCCCCCCCTAGACCCTAGAAATTAATAAATAGTAGGATTTTGATTATTTTAAAGTTGTCATATTTTGAAGAGGAAAAAAGAGGACGCTATAATGGCTCTCATTTTAAATACCCCTACTATATGTAGGCTTTAGAAACTGTGATATATTGCTGTTGGGGGCAGGAGAAGAGAAAAGGAAAGCAAGTCTTCAACCACCGGTTATGTCAATGTCTCATCCAGAAAGTATAGCCAGAGACATTTCTGCAAATTAAAAAAAAACCACCTGGGCAGAAATTTTACCTCTGAAAAGGAGGACATGTCCTAGAAAAAGAGGACACATGGCAATTCCAGTTATTTGGAGTATTGAAGCAAAGATTGGGGGCCCATGGAAAAGTACAGGCTTAATTTAATTCCAAGCAAGTGCCACACCTGGACCTGGGATAGAGGCGCTAACATGACAAAATGTGTTGATGGCCCATCTAAGAGGAATCCTGGGCCTGGGCAGAGAGAGACTGCCATGTTGATGGGGTGCATGTTTGAGGTTACAGGGTGGAAGTGTTTTTAGCAAGGTATGCTGGGAAGAAGAAGGGAGAACAAAGACCGGGATCCATCTTGGGTAGGCTGGCTGAAGACTGGCTGGGAGAGATGACTTTGACTCCAGTGCTGCACTGCTGTGGGGAACAAGCCCCTCTTGAAATGACCATATTGTAAGAGATGGGCTCCCCCCGTGCAGACTGAATAAATGTGAATAAATCACATTTAAAGCTACAACAGTCTCCACTGTGTTTCCTTTCTCCAAAGAAACACAGAACCTGGGTGAGTGGCTGGAACCCCCTAGAATCTTGCTGTTGCTCAGCAGAGAATGGGGCGGCACGTAACTTTTGTAACAATATGGAATGTGGCCCACATTGTGTGTACCTTGCTTCCCAAGCCAATGGCGGGAGCACACTTAATGTAGTGTAGACAGGAGGGTGTGAACTGCTTCTTTGCCCCTACCAGCTTCTGTGTCTAGCTGAAAAGCAGCCTCTGAGGCTGCGCCCAAGAGCGGGGAGGGAGGCAGCGCAATCTTGTCTACCGTTGCAATTCTGCTCAAAAACTAGGCACATTATTCAGCTGCAAGGGACAGTGGTTCCTCTATGCCCCACCCCCCGCCAAAGGGAGAAATGCAACAGTGCAAAGACAGTTTTGAATTCCTCAACAGCAGAAAGGGAACAGTTTGAATAACCCATCCTGCCTCTTCTTCCGCCACTCAGCTTGGTAGCCTCCTGAGACTGCAGCTGGTTAAAAAGAAAACAAACAGAACCCCCCCCACACACACACACCAATATCTGATGTAGAACTCTGCAGCATGTCTCATATGTCATGACTATGATGGAGGAGTTCAGTAGAAGAGTGGCAGAGAACGCCTGACCCTCTTCATCTCAATGGCTCTTCTGCTGTTGACCTCTCCTGGTGCAACTCTCCAGCAGCAGAGTTCTTTGGATCCCCCACACAATGCTTCTTCAAGGATATGTTGCGATGCACGATTTCCACAGCAACCTCAATGCATTCCAGGCCAGGCTGAGCTAGGGCTTCTCTCATCTAAATATAGCTGCTATAGTCCTGATTCTTCTAAGGGCATCGACATCTCTCCTCCTCCTGAGCAGATGTTCTATTGGGCCACATCCTGGCAAAAGGTTCCAGGAGCCCCTCCTTGTCTTTCTCTTTAAACTGCCCTGTTTAAAAGGCCTAAAGACACAAGGCAGGTGCTACACAACAGGGCACACCACATCACCTTTCAACACAAAACCAAATAGGCATCACTGACAGCAAAGGGCCCCAGCAAGGGAACCTCATCACAGCACTGCTGCCTCCTGGCCTCTTCTGCCCAGCAACCAGAGTCCCATCCAGTGTTGGAACTTATCCATGGCCCACAGCATCCTCCCCTTTCACCCCCTTGCATGAGAAGAATCTAACTCTAAACTGTTGTGGTGCAAAATCAAACAAATGGTTAATTGATTCTGGATGTTCTTCATATATGAGTTATGATGAAGATTTATTTGGCAGCATTGACCATGTCAACCCGTCAGCAGATTCACATTGCATATGGTGAAACCATAAAGAGATGTGATATAGGTCCAGGAACCTTACACTGCAAACTTAGCAATCAACTGAAAGAAAATCACGTGCATCAAGTCCTAAACAGTGGTACCTCAGGTTAAGAACTTAATTCGTTCCGGAGGTCCGTTCTTAACCTGAAACTGTTCTTAACCTGAAGCACCACTTTAGCTAATGGGGCCTCCCACTGCCGCCGCGCTGCCGGAGCACAATTTCTGTTCTTATCCTGAAGCAAAGTTCTTAAGCTGAGGTACTATTTCTGGGTTAGCGGAGTCTGTAACCTGAAGCGTCTGTAACCTGAAGCATTTGTAACAGAGGTACCACTGTATGTCCCACAATTGAACTGCAATGCAAGGAGCTTGCAACAGGGATGAAGGTAAACCAAAATGCACCAGTCACAACCAAGTGCATAAGTTGTATCACTGAGAAGAGTGTTAAACCTTCTTTCCTTCCATTTACTGAAGCACCCGGCTGCAAGTTGTAGTTCGCACTGAGGTGTATGGCCCACTTAATGTTCCCTCCCTAGGGAAGTATAGGTACACACTAATTTTTCTGGATGATTTCTCAAGGCATTGCATTGTGAACTTTCTAAAGGAGAAAAGTGAAACTGTACAGTTCAGAAAACACATCACCACGGTGAGCAATAAGCTTCAGAGGAAACCCACAATTTTGGTCAGTGACAGTGAAGGTGAGTTTACCTCGAGCTACATGAAATCTCTTGTGGATGAAGAAGGGATTTTACATACAAGTGAGGAGTGTTTTCCACACCCTTCAACAAAGCTCAGTCACTGAAAGAAAGTTTAGATCTCTTATGGAGATGACAAGGTGCATGCCGAGTGACCCTGGCATTCCCAAACAAATGTGGGGAGATGCGGTAGCCCCTGCAATATATCTCCACATCAGATTGCCAACCAAGAGAAGTACATGTCCACCTTTAGAACTTTGACATGGAAGAGTGCCCAGTATGTCACATAAACATGTATCTGGCAGTACAGGCAGTGAACATTTTAGGTGTGTCCAACTGACATGTGATCACAGACATACGGGTCCTTTTGGACCCGGAAGAGGGCAGAACGGGGGACAGAACACTTATTTGTGCCACCAACACACATGGAGGGGGGCACGAATGGAACCCCTGCGTGAAATGGCCACCGCTTGTATTGCTATGCCTTTGTACTCAAGGAGAATAGACACAAGTTAGACTCCAGATCAGGACAGACAATTATGATTGGATATGCTACTGGAGCAAAGGTTACAGAGCAATTGACTAGAATACTGGAAAGGTCAGCACAAGACATGTGGTTCATTTTGATGAACACAGGACAGCTTCCAAGAGAGGAAATGCGATATAATTTTCTGAGGGGTCAGAAGAAGAAATAAGAGCCCTCCTGAACTTTCCTGAATTGACATATCTGCTTTTTACTGTCACATCACCTAGCACAAATGATGAACAGGAAGGAGAAGCCGAGGAGCAGATTACAGGTAGCAGGAGAGGAGACTGACGAGAAGAGGTCTGCACTGGAGGGTGATGAAGAGACTGGTGTGGTTTCACAGCCATATGTCAGACACTCATCAAGACCCAACAAAAGTATCCCATCTCCAGGATTGTCCTACTCCGCAAGGTCATTGGCACAACCCTGAGAACCTTCCAGTTGGGGATTGAGCAGGTGCCAACCACATATGTAGAGGGATGCTGCATAAGAAGAGATTGATGCACTGCACCAGAATAAGACCTGGGCCCTCACCAAGCTGCCCCCCCCCCCGGAAGAAGGCAACTGGTAGCAAGTGGGTATTCAAGGTAAAGCAGGGTGCAGAAGAGGAAGTTGAGCACTACAAAGCAAGACTTGTGCCCAAAGGTTACTTGCAAAAGTTTGGAGAGGACTATGATGAAACGTGTGCACCTGCAGTGAGATATTCCAGCATTGCACTGCTTTCAGGCACAGCAACTTCTTAACAAATAGAGGCAAAACACATAGACATTGAAACCGCGTTTTTGCATAGAGAAATCTCAGGGCAGATTTGCATGGAACAGGCCAAAGGTTTTCTCAAACCAAAGGAAGTGCATCTAGTATGCAAACTTCAGAAGGGGTTTTATGGTGTGAAACAAGCTGCTAGAGCATGGAATGAGAAACTGCACAGCATTTCCCCACAGCTAGGGTACACACAAGGTCACACAGACAAGTGCTTGCACACCAAATGCAAAAATGGACAATTTTCTTATGTTTCGGCATTTGTAGATGACTTGAACATTGCAACTCAAAATGACCAAGACTACCCAAAAGACCTAAAGAGAAGAAGATGGATCTTATCTTCTAAGTCAGAAGCAAAAAGTTTTTGAATTGCTTGACAGCTTAGGGCTGCAAGAAGCTAAGGAAGTAGCCACACCAATGGTTACTGACTTTCTAAAGAGCCCAGATGAATCTGAACTCTTGCCAGACAGCACCCAGTACAGGTCAGCAATAGGAAAACTTTTGTACCTGACCACAACTACCAGACCTGACTTAGCAAATTCAATGGGAATCCTGAGTAGTTAGGTCTCTCACTGAGGATTAGACTGCTGTGAAAAGGGTTGTCAGATAATTAAAGGGAACCATGAACTATAAACTTAAGTTGCCAGCAGACAGCAATCCAAAACTACTAGGTTATGTGAATGCTGACTGAGCCCGAGAAGTGAAATTTCTTTCTTCATTCTCTTCCATCATGTAAAGCTGACCAAGCAACACATGTGGGCTTGATCACTTCAAGCCCAGACCACGTGTTCATAAATGTTTTTATGTATTTTGTAAACTCAATACTTTCTACCTGTGTTCTTTTTGCTGCCACATGGAATAATGCATGAATCTGACCTTTGGAGTTTTTAAGTAAAGAATTTCAATTTACTTATGTTGTGGTCTGTTCACTGCAGGAGAGGCAGTGGACTGAACAGGATATTTAAAAGGTCTAACAGTCTATTATTCCCATGCTTCATTGTGCTGCATGATTCTGTGTTTTTATACTCTGCCGGGGACTCTCTCTTGCTGGAGAGTGTGTTAAACTTTGAATCTAAGGATCCAGCCAATGATTTTATTAATTATACCACATGGGATGATATTAATTATTATTTTCCACCCTACAGATATTCCACTTGTAGTTTCCTTGATAAGAACCTGACAGGTGAGCCTGCCTATTGACACCTTGGCTCTCTCCCTGGCAGTTCAGTAGTGATACTGGTGCTTTGTCTGGACATGATGGGGTGATAGGAAAATGTTTAATTGATCATATAACCTGTCTGTAGCAAATTAGAACACCACCCTGAAAATCTCCCCAATTCAAGTAGAAGGCAACATCTAGTTCCAAAAGCTGCCACTAGAGAAGGAAAGCATTTTTTCTTCTTCTTCAATTATCTGAAGATTTCACTTCCACCCAGGTTTCAGAGTTGAAATGCCCTGACCAAAGTCAGAGGCCTTTGATCTTCACTATGCTCCTTGTTGAGAAATAAAACACATTGCTACTTGGAGATTAAGTTTGCAATTCCTGGGCCAAGGCCAGGGTGATTAATCCTTCTGTGCAGGAGACCCAGCCATGAACTAGCTCTACAAATGTCAAAATGGGCTCAATTATAAATCAAAGGGGACTTGTTTAGTTGTAGCTGAATGAAACAAATTCCCAATGTGTTGTTGGTTTGGTCTGAAGCAGAAAAAATATATTCCATACCTGCTGGTTTGGAAAGGGCTGCTATCTGCAACAAGCTCCTCCTTCCTCGGATATGTGAAGCCTTGGAAGGTGCCTTCTACAGAGTCCTGACCCTTGGCCTATTGCGCTCCGTATACTGACTAGCAACAATGGCTCTCCAGGGTTTTAGGTAGTGGTGAGTCTTTCCCAGCCATGCCTTGAGATGCCATTGGGGACTGAACCTGGGACTTCATGCACACAAAGCAGATGTTCTACCACTGAGCTACAGCCCTTTCGCAAGTGGACAGATAAGTCAGTACACATGTAAGGAAACATGGGTGAAGATAGAAGTGGCCAACTGGTTTACCAGCCC
Source organism: Podarcis vaucheri (assembly GCF_965113315.1). Classification (NCBI taxonomy): domain Eukaryota; kingdom Metazoa; phylum Chordata; class Lepidosauria; order Squamata; family Lacertidae; genus Podarcis; species Podarcis vaucheri. The sequence continues at coordinate 29,157,415 of NC_138752.1, forward strand.
ATACATCAATGCCAAATGGGCTCTTGGTCAGTTAAAAAAAAAATCTGCCTGCAATTTGTGAAATAAAGAAAGTTAATGTCAACATCAGTGAGGGATAAGTGTGGCAGCAATGGTTTAGCAAGGCTGATAAGTCCATACAGGAAAAGGTTGGATGGTAGAGCATCTGCTTTGCATATAGAAGGTCCCAGGTTCCTTCCCTGGAATCTCCAGGTATCACTGGGAGAGATTCCTGCTTCAGACACTGGAGAACCACTGCCAGAACCACTGAGCAAAATGGACCAATAGTCTGATTCAGTATAAAGCAGCTTCCTGTGTTCTGCATCCAGAGAGAGAGCCATTAGGCCAAGATCTATAGTACTTGCTAGCAGTTGGCCAATCAAATACCTAACAACTTTTTTGGGGGGGTTGGAGAGAAAACCTGCTGAGAGACCAAAGTTATAAATGGGATGTCCACAGAAATCCCTAAATCAAGAGACCATACTTTCCTTGGCATGCTGACATCACAGACACACAGTGGTTTCTCATTGGCAGCAGGGGCAGGACTAATCTGACCACTCACACACCTGCCACACGAGGGAAGCAAGTTTTGTATGGGACACCAGGGAAGCCATGTGCAAACTGGGGCAAGCTCCTTACTCTTCTTTCCAGGTCAACCACCTCCCATCTGCAATGTGCTGATGGGACACATTGTCTTCCTCCACTGTTACTTACAAACAGGTCCTGGACAGGTTCTCATCCTGCCCCTGCTCAGAACCAAAACTCATTCGCTTTAACAGTTTGGCAATGTCCTGCAACTTCATATCATTGTCAGGATCAAAACGAGGACCCACCTTGCAGGGTTATTGTGACTATTATTAAGATAATGTACAGACAATGAACACTCCCAAAGCACTAAACAAGTGCTAGCATTGCTATTTATTTTGTATAAAGGAAGAGCGCATGGCACCCAAGATGCTCTAAGGATTCTGAAGAAAGAAGAAAAGGGGGGACCTGAAAATGGCTCACAAGTTGCCAGGGGCTAAGGAAGGGGATGCGGGTGGGGGAGGAAACAGAAAGAGAAGGAGGGAGGACAGGAAGATAGTCTTGTGACTCAGGTCTTCTTAGAGCAGGAGTGGCCAATGCGGTGCCCTCCATATATTATTGAGCTACAGCTCCCATCAACCCTGACCACCAGAGATGCTGGCTGGGACTGATGGGACTTGGAGTCCAACAACACCTGAAGAGCACAATGTTGGCTATGTTGTCTTTGCCTCTTCTGGTTGACTTTAGACAAATCAGTAGCACAGAAGCAACAATTGCAAATACAAAGCCAATCTCTTCTGGGCAAGGAAGTCACCCCACATAGTATCTTCCTTCCAACAGTTTAATGGTCATTTTATCCAACAAGTCCATCTACATGCTTCATCTCAATTGACACCCCTGTATTTTCAAACCTCCTCACCGAGTGTCCTCAAAAGGCAGAGCCCACAAGCCCTATCACTGCAGATAGAGACCTCCACCTTTGCTCCTAAGCTGACAGTGGAGCTGTTTCACCAGCCAAAGCTATGGAGGCCTGTGAAGGATCTCCTCAATGGGATCCTCAAGGGTCTCTGGCTTTGCCCGGGCTGAGTTCTGTACCTGCAGGAAGGCCTCAGATTAATAGAGAAGGTCATTCCTCGTGATATTGGGTGGAGGCCTTTGCATCAGCGTGCCATGGACAGAGCCAACTGCCAACTGTTGAAGGTCTTGTCTAGCACAGATGCTGCTCTAGCATGACTAGTTCCACTGTTGAGGAGACTCTGGAGATATAGGTATGGTCAAGGACTGGCCGCAACATGTCTCTCATAACTGCATTTAAATCAACAGGATAGCTCAGGAATCAGCGGGTGGGTTGGCTGGCCCCAGGTCCTGTGTGGAAGGGAAACTCTCTGCAAACCCACTGCAAGCTGACTTTGTTCACACCCTGAAAGTTCTGGTGGGACGGACTGGCTCTTTCCCTATAACACTTTATGTTTACAGGTTAAGAACCATCAGATGCCTCGACCTGGACCCAGTCATAACTCCTAAAGCCCAGCACCCAAATATTCACTTGACAAAGGTGAATTGTGCTTGAGAGAGGCGGGTGGAGGGTGACATGGATTGCTGCAGAAGACCTGCTTCTTCTTTTTCTCCACCGGGGGCACCCTTGCATTTCAACTTGCTGACTAATTAATACGACTGATTACCCCAAATGTTATGGGTTTTTTGTGTGTTTTTTTAAAATGTTCTCCTGCCTGAAGTAACTTCAATTTCCTGGCCGGAGCAGGCTTCTTGGAGAGGGTGGGGGTAAAGGAAGTACCTTCTGCCCGTCCTGCATAGAGTCTTAAGCACACGAATCCAAAAATGGGAACACGGGAGGGGGGAGCTAGCGCGAGACTGCTGGCACTGCAGCGCTGGGAGAGCTGGAGCTGGAGAGCCTTCCTGACCCCCTCTGGCCTCGAAGGGGACAGGTGTGTCACAAGCACCTGCGACGCCTAGCACACACCGTCCCCACACAAATCTCAAGGCAGCGGACACACCGGGCAAGGCTGCTCTTCCTTCCCCTCCCCCACCCAGCTGTCCACGGCCCAGGCTGGCAGCAGCAGATCGAAGCGCCCCCAACCCCTTCGCTTCCTCCCAGTCCTCCTCCCATCCCGGCTCTCTCACCTACCTGTTTCTCGAGGGGGTCCTTGGGCTTGGGCGAGGGCGCCCGGTCGCAGACGCAGCCCTCCAGCAGGTAGAGGCCAGCCGGCCTGGAGCTGGAGTCGCTCTCGAAGTAGAAGAGCATGTTCTGCAGGAGGGCGAACCACTTGGGGTGCCATTTGGTATTATCCGAGCTCCGCTTGCTCAGGTAGCCGCGCCGGGCGCCGTCCTTCTTAGCCAGCAGCCCCAGGTAGACGGCGTGCCCGTCGTTCAGCCGCATCGCCTTCTGCATGGCGGGGCCGGCGGCGCTCACAGCCGCATCTGCATCCCGCTTCGAAGAGCCCCAGCAGCCCGGCGCCCGAAGCGCCCAGCCGCCTCTCACATGCCCCCAGAAGCAGCAGCGCTCAGCCCGGGCAGCGCCTCCTCATCGCCCGGCTCGGCTCGCCGCCGCCAGCTCCGCGCTCGCCTCACGGGCTGGTCATGTGATGAGCACCGCGGACAGCGGCGCCCAGAGCCTCCCGCCGCGCGGCGGACAGCGATCTGCGCCGCGGACAGCGGCGACTGCGGCAGCGCCGCTCGCAAGCAAAGATCAGCACCGCGGACAGCGGCAACTGCGGCAGCGCCGCTCGAAGGCTAAGATCAGCACCCCGGACAGCGACGCCCGAAGACCCGCCTGGCGGCCTTGCGGGAGTTGGCAGGAGCGGCAGCAAGCGAGCCGCGGTGCCACGGCGATGCCAATGGGCGCCGTGCCAGCTTCCTTCCCAAACGACCCAGCCTCCTCTCCGCCGCCTGGTGGGGTCAGGGCATTTTTGGCACTGGGCGCAATCGCTTCCCCACGGCCCGAGAAGAGAGCAAAGGACCCCTGCTGCTCGCAGCACCGGGCGTCATGACGAAACCTGCGCGCGCCCCTCCAGAGCGAGGCACGGGACTGGGGAGGAGGGCACGCAGGAAGACAGGGGCGATCGCTACCTCTCGGATCAGGTCCCACACCCCGGCATGCCAGAGGAGAAGCCGGAGACCCTCTTGGTGCTGAAGCTGGGGGCAGATGCCGCTGCTGCTGGCGGTGTTAGAAACCGTCGCTGCGAGCATCACCATGTCAGCCTCTCCGGCAGCAGGAATGCGGCAGCGGGACTTGGCCCGTTTTTATTTTTAGCCTCCCTCTTGCGCCTACATGTTCCAGGGAATGTGTCGGGGTAGGAAGGAAGGGCACCATTGCCGGAGCCAGAAACACCTGCCTGCCAGAGTCCTGCTCCAAACAGGACGCGGTTTAGTGATATCTTACTCTTTATGATCCAGGAATGTGGATTTCTCAGGTGACAGCTGCAGAATTTCTCATGGTGACAGCAACATTTCATAGACCGCCCTGCAGAGCAGTCCTTTTTCTCATCAAATTGCACCCGAAAACATGTAGCTCTCCAAACCTCTGTGCCCCATTTCCTCCTCGCTTCCTCCTCTCGTTAACGCACAGCTTTAGCAGGTAGACCAGGACACCTGCCCACACGCCAGAGTTAATTTTACCTAACCATTAAAAAAATGTATGTTAAAACTCCCACATACAGTTCCCTACAGCAATCTCAGTCTTAATGGGATGCTCAAGGCTCCAGCCATTTTTCAAAACAGGTATTATTTGGGAGAAGGGAAAAATCCTTTTGGAACTGAGTCCTCTTTCTGTCCTGCCTCTAGGGGGTAGAGTGGGGTGGGGGTTCAAACCTTGGCCTCTGATCTATATGTCACGATAAGTTCTGTAGTCCGAGGATAGAAAAGGTTTATGCTTAAAGGATTCTTATCAGGTCCCCTTTGGTGCATTCCCTCCTGGCCTCCCTGATCCAAAGAGGGGAGAAAGTGAAGCGAGGGATAAGCCATGGTTGGGGAAATTCCACCTCAGAAGAGAAACTCTTCCATATTAAGCAGAGCCTATACAGTACATGCAAAAACACCCAGAGGGCAACTGTGTCCTTTGTAGAAAAAACGAACCCAGAGTCTTGTGACTCCTCAAAGACTAACAGATTTCTTATGACTAATGAAGCTGAATTGGTGGTGGGGGTGGTGTGGGGGGTGTTCTTGGGTTGTTCTTGTTTTTATTTTGATTATGTATTCTGTGTTTTCATATGGTGATATTAGCCTGTGAACCACCCTGAGACTTGCGGGTATAGGGCAGTATACAAATTTAAACAACAACAACAATGCTGGAAAATTCAGGATAGGCAACGGGAATTACTGTTCCATACAGCAGCACAAGTGGTGCTATGGAACTCATTCCCACAAGACATGCATTGGCCATCAATCAGGATGGCTTCCAAAGAAGGTTAGAAAAGCTGTCAATAGCTATTGGTGACAATGACCCAGTACTGCTTCTAGTATCAGAGGAAGGATGCCTCTGAACACCAATTTCTGGGAACCATGAGCAGAAGAATCCCACTGTGTTTATCTCCTACCTCTGTGCTTCCTAAAGGCGCCCGATTGGCCCCTAACAGGTGGCTAGACTAGGAAGGATTTTGGTTTGATGCAATAGGGCTCATATGACATTTCTAAGGGCCTCATCCAAGTCTTCTGCCTGGCTTGACAATCTGTAGCAACCTGACAATATTATCATGATTGCTTCCATTTCCTTTGATTTTAAGATAACACGATTACTTCTGCTCTGAAAAAAAGGTACTGGAGCTTCTCAACTCACCCCTCACTGCTGACAGCGCCACTAATTATGGCTCAGAATCCATGAACTGAGCAAGATAAATTTATGCAAGGAGGAAGCCTTCACTGAGCTGCTGGGCCAGTTCTAAGAAATCTTGGGGATGAAGGCCATGGAGGAGGAAGGGGAGGAAGAGGAACAAGAAACACCTGTAGACTTCCCACTTCATCTCACTGACCCAGATCCTGCCTTCTTTAAACAGACTTGAAGAATGTCAGGGAAATTATGTCAATTAGTTTTGTTTTGACTGGAAAATGTGGGTAATACTTCAATGACTTAAATTAGGTCATGAATCACCATGGAAATATCTAGGAATTGTCTGGGAAACAGGAAGCACATTCATGGTTGCTTGCACCACATACCTGCAGAAGCAGAGCATGGGAGGAAGCGAGAGCAATGCCAGCCATGCTCCTTCTGAGAGTGTTGTCTGCTGCAGTGGGACAGGAGTTCACTAACATCAATATCAGCCTTCCCAAACTTTGTGCCCCCACCGATGCTTTGGGCTACAACTTCCAGCAGTCTCATGTATATTACCACTTCCCCAGTCACTGGATGGGTCATTTGATGAGCAAAGAGGGGAACAACAGCCTCCTCCTCTGCTGCTCCCCATAGTAAATCTCCTCTACTGCTATACCCACTGCTGACAAGTGGCTGCTGAAAAGCTGACCAAGAGTGAAGGTGGTCTCGTGGGCCAAAAAAAGAGGAGGTGAGCCATCCCTATTCTTGATAGATCCCACAGGAAAATCAGGAGAGAGATCTGGAAGAGCGAGTCCAGGGGTAGCCCTTATACTGCAGAACCTGAGGGGTCTGGAGCAAATGGCAGAAACACAAACATCTCTCCCAGGTGGGAGATATGTTTCTGCCAGATCTGCAGCAGGAGTTGCTAGAGCAGTTTTGTGGCATATGGGATTAAGGGGCAGGGGATTAGGGCAGTGAGAGCAAAGATGGGAACGTGAATGTTACCAAATGCCCCGATGCATCAAACTCTGTGAATGGGGTTCCTCAGACCAGTTTCCCCCAGGACCAGGGGAAATGGGCAAAAGGACCTGTTGGACAGGCCTGTGCTGACTTGGGGTGTGTGTATTCAGTTATTCAGGACTGCTGCCTTTTTAAAGCCTGGGTCCAGCTCATGCAAAATTACAATCCCTTAATCAGACTCTGTTATAAGCCCTTGTGGGAAATATATCCTCTACATACATACAAACACACACAACACAAACACGCACATCAACGGTGGGTGCCAGACGCCTATAATCCCTGAATACAGTAAGTGTTAGAATTTAATCAAGCCTTCTGCTCTCTTGCTCCAGCAAGTGTTAAAATATAAACCAGGCTAGCTTCGTCTTGGAGTAATTGCCTGGGGCGATGGGTCATTAAAAGTACAAAGGAAAGGTGGAGACCCATTAAGAAAGCAGTGGAAGAGGGGGGCTCTGTGCCAGGCAGCAAATGGGTGGGGCCCCTCATCCAGTTTTTAGATAGTTAGAAGGACAAAATCCGGAGTTCTAGAGTGGAGAGTTGTATTATGTGAGCTAGAAGCTGGAGGCAAAAACAGCAAGCTGGGAAAGCCAGAGAGACAGAGCGCAATGTCTGATGTCTGCTTGAATCCAAAGCTTCAGTTGTGCAAGAAACAAGACCATTTTGGGGTGTCACTACTCTGAACCCCTCCATCATAGGCTCAGGTTGTATATATGTGTAAATAAATGATATACCATAAAGACACCACAGTCTCTGCTGTGCCTCATTTCCAAAAGAAAACACAGACCCTAGGTAAATGCCTGGAACCCCTGGAATATCACACCACTCAGAGGTTGGTAGGGAGGGGAGTGCAACAATAATGAGATATGATGCAATGCTAAAATGTAAGCTTACTGCTTAAAACCTATCCCAAACAAATGCAGACCACCCAACAAGCAAGGCAGATCCATCTACCAACCAACAACAGCCATTGTATATACGGTAATAAGCCTGTGCTTCTGGAAACATTCACAAAATTCCAGTTTGAAGAGTTTAGGGGATTGCTTAAGAAATAGTGGCTTCAGGAGAGCCTTGACATTACCTCTCTGCTCTTAAACACAAACAACTACGGTAGTCAAAGGGAAGGAGGAGAAAGAAAAAGGATATGTCTAAATGAGAATATAAACAGACTCCAGTGCTGGAAAGCCAAAAACTGCCACTCAAGGTTTGCTGTTGTAGGAATATCTCGGAGGTCAGACCACAGTCATGCTCATATTGCTACATCCCTGCACATCTTGACCTCTGGGAAGTTCCTACTTCAGGCTTCTCTGACTGGTCATGGCAAGGAAGCTTCAGGCCTGATGCATTTCTCAGAGAGGGGGGGGGAGGAAATAAAAACCAGCCAACATTACTGTATGAGTGTCATGTATAATGAAATAACCACATATGACAATTTAAGACTTCTGGGTTTGGTAAGCCCCCTAGAGCCTCCAGGCCCTGCTGTTGAACATCACACACCCGGCATACCCACCATGACCGCCAATGCCCTGAATCTTTGCATCAGAGGCAAGATCCCTCAGAATACCAGTTGCTGGATGTCACAAGTGGGCAGAGTGCTGCTGGTGTTGCTATCAGTTCCTGCTTTTTGGCCAGTTTCCCACTGGGGCTTCCCATTGGCCACTGTGAAAACAGGATGCTGGACTTAATAGGTCATTGGCCTGATCTAGCAGGCCCTTCTTATGTTCTTATGCTTGAGTGCTCAGGCCCTGCTTTGGGGGTTCCTGCAGGCATCTAGCTGGCCTCCATCAGAACAGAATGCTGGACTAGATGGGCCCATATTGACCTGATCCAGCAGCCAGCCAGGCTCTTCTGGTGTCCTTATACTGTTCTACTAGCTAGGGAAAGTTGCTGTTTCCTCCAAATCCCATTAGTGTTTTACAGAGGTCTTCTATCATCTCTCCATTCACCGCCACTGTGCCTGCAAGGGACTTCCAGTTCTTCTGATAGGCACTTCAGCTTTTATAAAAATCCAGGATTGCCACTTCAATTGTAGAAGCCACTCTCAAAAACAATTTTGCTTTGTCCCTGCCAGGTGCACCGCACTACAAGAAGGCTGGTCTTCTGGGCCAACACCAGAGATTGTGGTTGGAGAGAGTCCAGAGTTCAGGTGCCCACAACTGAGCCTAACACTGAATGCTGAATTGTCACCAGGAGTTAAGGATGGGGGAAATAAACTCCAGAATTGCTACAGCACAACCCTTCCCTTCCCTAAGGGCACAAAATAATTAATAGGTAGGAATTAATTCCTATTTTGTATTGAGTCACACAGCGGTAGTTAGTTGTGATTAAAATTGTTCGGGAGTTTCCTGAACTGGGTTGAACTTTGGATGACACTTTTCATAATTCTGGGCAGAAGCCTCACCCCCCCACCCCCCCCACCACCACCCAAAACTGCTCTACAGGTTTCTGCAGCTAATAGATTATTATACTTTTTAAAGGTCTGTAATTCCAGAACCAACCCTTCTGCAAAATCCATCGTTTTTTAAATCCCTGTGAACACAGCAATGTTTGAAATCCATCAATACACTTTGCAGCTAATAAGGTAACAGCTATTAAAGTTAGTATTGCCTTGGGAAGGGATGTGAATTACGGGACCTAGTGGAAATAAGGCCAGAGGCTATTTCTGCAGTGAAATCTTATAGACCAACCTTCCCCAGTCTGGTGCTCTTCACCTGGTCTGGACTGATGGGCCTTTGGACCGATACCGCAGGGTTCTTCTCAAGGTCTTGCATTCAAAGGCTCTCCTTTCTCTCTTACTGCCCCTGGGGTTATCAGGGCAGGTGGTGAGCAGAGAGTGTGTCTATTCAGTGGTGGGATCTGGACTGTAGAATTATTCTGCTTTGGGTGCCAGGCAAAACTATTTTTATATTCTCTCAGGCTTTTAAATGTATGTTAATATATTTTCTCTCTGTGTATCTCTTGCTGTATTCTTACATTGTATCTGTATATTTTATCTTGATTTTGGAACTGCCCTGAATTTTCCAGGAGCAGGTGGTGCATCTCTTAAATACATAATGGCCCTCACACCTATTGTGGGCTACTTGCAAAGCCCCCCTGGCACATCAGAAACTGAACATGCTGCTCTAAATGGCTTTGGCCCAACCCAGTACTTAGAATCATGGGGCTGGAAGAAACCCCAACAGCCATCTAGTCCATCCCCCTGAAATGCAGGAATCACAGCTGAAGAATCCCTGGCCGATGGCCATCCACACTCTGTTTAAAAACCTCCAGCGAAGGAGATTCCACCACCTTCTGCCGTTATCTGTTGCACTGTCCACAGCTCTTACATTCATAAAGTTCTTCCTGATGTTTAGTCAGAATCTCCTTTCTTGTAATTTGAATTTATCAGTTTGGGTCCTACCCTCTGGAGCAGCAGTAAACAAACTTGCTCCATCTTCCATGGGACAGCTCTTCGGATATCTGAAGATGGTTCAGGTATCACCTCTCAGTCGTCTCTTTGCCTGATACCTGGTTCCCTAACCGTTCCTCATAAGGCTTTGTTTCCAGATCCTTGAACATCTTGGTTGCCCTCCTTTAGTTTTAGAACTCACTCATGGAATGTCATAGTCCCCTGGAGCAGCCTAGCGCTCTCTCTCTCTCTCTCTCTCTCTCTCTCTCTCTCTCTCTCTCTCATACTCTGATGATGATCCCACCTACCCACCACCCTTAAAGCCTTTGCTCCTGAAGTATCCTTCCAGCACACCCACATGACTCTGGCTAGCATATAGCAAGGATGCCCAATTTTATGCCTGCAGTTGTGAGGTCAAGCCTGATTCCCCCACCCAGTAGATGGAAGACCCACAGCCGCAGCCCCCATTCACTGTCCAGGACAGGAGTATCAGTAGACTGGCCCTCCCCCTTCTCCTTAAGAGGGAGAGAAGATGCTTTGCTGGGCATCTTTTTTTTGCACACTTGGTGCATGAGCGAGTGAGAAGGTGATGTTGGCATAAATTACCACTTTGTCATCCCAGTTGCTGAAACTCCCAGAGAATAGCTTAGCAGTTCAAAGGGCTGCAGGGATAATTTTGCACAGCTCCCTAGCAGGTCTCATGTGATCCATTTCAGACCTGTCAGCAGTGGGCTGCTATTTCTGTCACCCACAGTTTCCACCAGCTTCTGGATTTTGCACACATGTCCTCACCATAAAGAATAGCACAACCGCAGTCATAACATACAGAACGTTGAGAGAAAGACGGTTATTGCAATAGAATCCTCTAGGTCAGATTCAGGAACGCACAAGGGGGATTTATTATAACCTGGCTCAAGCTGTTAATTCCTCCTCCCAGATTTCCCCCCATATCCTGTTGAAAAGGCCCACCTCTCATGTGGTGACACAGTGAGAGCCAGTGTTGTGTAATGGTTAAGTGTTAGACTAGGATCAGGGAGACCAGGGTTCAAATCCCCACTCAGTCATGAAAGTCATGGGTAGCTAGGAACTGCCTCCAAATACATTCTCTAATCTCAAATGCATTTGCTCGGTCTTCATGTACAGTACTTCACTGCCCCTTCACCTCCTTTCTTCCCAGAAGTCCAGAGCTCTGCTCCCCCACCCTAAGTTTTCCGCAGGAGGTCTTTTGATTAAAATTAATGGCGAGGATAATCAGAATGAAATGTTTTGAGGCTCATCAAGACAAGAGGCCCTAATGTCCTGTGCCCATGGCAACACAAGGCAATCTGCTCTGCCTTGCCCAGAAGTGGCGCAACTCAAGGAGTCTTCTAAATGGGAATTTATCTGGGAGGATGTCCTGATTTATCAAGGAAAGAATGGAAATGGAGAAGGCAAACAGAGAAGGCTTTTGCTAGTCACTTCTGCGAACAGGAGGGTGAGAAGGACACAGAACAGTGCGGAGATGCACAGGGGGAGAAAATGTGAGCAGCTCTCATCAGAAGATAATGAAAAAAACATAAGACGCGCCTGCTGATCCAGGCCAAAGGGGGTCCATCATCCTGTTCTCACAGGGCCATCCAGATGCCTCAGTGGGAAACCTGCAAGCAGGACCTGAGCACCAGAGCCCTCTCCCCTCCTGTGGTTTCCAGCAACTGGTATTCAAAAGCATTGCTGCCTCCAGCTGTGAATCCAAAACACCAGCAGGCTGCATCCAAACAAGGGATCCAGGATCCAGCTGATGCCAACTGGCTGCCTGGCAGGCTGGGTGACCCCACTTCCAGCAGCTACAGGAGTCATGTGAATGTACAGAAACTTGGACCGAGTTGATTCTTTTTCATAGAACATTTTTGAGCTTTTTCTTTCTCTCATCCCCCTGCCCTAGGAAAAAAAGTGACTTTGCATAACTTTCTCTGAATATTCTCTACTGTTCTTGGATGGCAGCTGATATTTCCCACCTCCCACTTAGAACAATGCTGAGCCTGAAGTATTGCAGCATGGCAGCCTGGGTTGGTGGGGGAGAGAAATGGTGCTATTGGAGGACTTCCCCTTCTCTGGACAAAGAGGGTGGAGAATTTAAATCAGGCAGCTTTGAGGGTCCCATTACAACAATTAGGTGGGGGTATCGCTCCTCCAGATGGGAAGAAGGAAACCAAGCCAAGGAGCCGCTTCAAGAGCAAGTAGGAATGGGGTTGCAGCCTCCCCCCCCCCCTGTGTGTGTGTGTGTGTGCATGAGACAGAGAGAGAGAGGGAGAGAGGGAGAGAGGGAGAGAGGGAGAGAGGGAGAGAGGGAGAGAGAGAGAGAGAGAGAGAGAGAGAGAGAGAGACTTGGAAATGCAAATAGCCACCTATACTCAGTTTGTTGGTTTATTTTAAAAACTGACAAGGCATTTTCCCAGTATAAGGTGCTAACAACCGTCATATACAAAGTAAAACAAAACAAATATAAAAGCAAAATGAGTGAAACTTTTTTAAAAATACCCAATTCTATCAATTTACACATGAGTTTACATTTTAAAAAAAGTCTTTGCCTCCAAGTGGAAAGTCCTTGGGCTTCCACTATGGAAGTAACCATGGGGTGCAAGTGAAATTGCCAGAGGGGCCCTTGTCTCCACATACACAACAGGCTCTGAGGCATAGGTAGCAGCAGGCAGGGGCCCACAGTCCAGCTCTCTAGCTGGCCAGGTGGGGCTTACTAGCTCTTAGAGAAGGTGTGTGATTCTTCAGCTGGAGTAGGCTTAGAACAGGTGAGAGTCACTTGCCTCATCAAACCCAGATGCTACAATCAGCAGGCAAAGTTTAAAAGGGAAGCAGAGCTGAGGTGCTGTGGGGTTTGCCTCCATTGTGGGGCCCATCACCCCATGGTTTGCTGTTCAAGACCCTTTCTGCTGAAAATCTGGCTTTGGTGGCTGGCTGTGGTCTAGGCAGGCATAGGCAAACTCAGCCCTCCAGAAGTTTTTTTAGGACTACAATTCCCATCATTCCTGACCACTGGTCCTGTTAGATAGGGATGATGGGAGTTGTAGTCCCCAAACATCTGGAGGGCCGAGTTTGCCTATGCCTGGTCTAGGGAACCCCACCTGCAGACACAGATTCTCAGAGAGATTCCCAAATGGCTATATCTCTTCCTGACAATTTTAATTCTTGCAAACCACTTTGAGATGTTATTGCAATCGAGCACTATATAAATCTCATGAAACAAAAGTGACCTGCTTTGGGGCAACCCAAGCCTTAGGTGTGTTAGAAAGCCACAGCACAGCAGGCATTACCAGATGCATCAGCCACCATCCCGTTGGCACACGAAGCTGCTGTCGCCATGCTTGGTTTGTGGGTGGCGAGGCATCTCTACTTTGACGCATTGCTTGCTGCATTCCCACCTTGGGCCACGAGGTGGCAGAATTGAACGCAGTGACCACCTTCTCTCAGCTTCTCACTTCTCCAACGTGGAAGAGCAGCTGTTTGGATGGCAGGTGCGGTGGTGGCGGGTGGGAAGACCTTGATTGCGGAGCCGTCGATCTGCCGAAGCTCCTCAGTAACAGGGACGCAAGAAATGCTGAAACCCACAATGGATTTAGACAAGAAGGGAGAGGGGGAGACGGAAGGATGGGGGAGTACAGGGCCAGCAAGCAGTGCTTGAGGTGCAGGAAATAAACAGTTTAAACAAACAGAAAACATTAGTGGTTGAAGACAGCAGATTTGTCAGCTATAACCTAGAAGGAAAAGGAGGGGAGGCAGTTTAATGTTATCTGCTCAACCTGAGCATTCAGTCTAATCTGATTTATTATTTTGGATTTATTTATTGAATTCATAGCCCTCCTTTTCCTCCAAGGTGTGCAAAGAAGCACACATGGTTCACCCCTCCTCCTTTAATCCCCACAACAACTCTGTGATCTGGGTTAGGCTGAGAAGCAATCACCAGCCCAAGGTCACCACAACAATAAGCAAGTTAAGAGAGAAGGGGTCCACTCAGATGAAGGCCTGGAAAAACTGGGGTGACTGAACCAATGGTTGAAACCATCCAAGTCCCACCATTTTTTCTCCCATGCGCACCAATTCTGAAGGCCAGCAGGATGCCCAGGAAGACATTCCAGAAGTATGTGCTTGAGAAGCAGGGAGAGAAACTCACACCTTGCCAGAGCGATACAAAGCAGCAGAATGATGCCTCTGTGGTTCCATCATCTTCGGCAGAGAACAGAACAACAGTGATGTGTCTGACAGTAGGTGGGAGAAAAAGCATTTACAGCACAATATTTTGTTTACCCAAATTCTGCTCTATTCAACAGAGCCTATGAACAGGATTGCAGGCCAAGTGCATATTAACTATGCACCCAAAGAGTGAGATTACCAGGCATTGGGATAATATATGATTGAGATCAAAGGGGTTCAGCAAAAGGAGATATGGAAATTAGTGTACTTACAAGAGCCAAAATCCTTTAAGAAACTGGACAGCTTTCCTGAGAGGAAGGGGGTGGTGGTCTGCCAGTTCCTCAAAATCATAGGAGTGCACCTGTGTATATCCTGGAAAATCTGGCCTTGCCCACTTGCCCAGTTGTGGAACGTCCTCCCACAGCAGACTTAGCAAGATGCCTGTCAAGCTGCAAAATGGGTCTTGGAAGGTCTTCTCTACACCAGCAATGGGTGGCTTGCAGTTCTGCTGCTTCACATACTCAAGCTGAAAGTGGCAACTACAGAAATTAACTCCAATGCATCACATTTAGCAGCCATGCAGAAGCAAGCTGGCTATGACATAGACTGGTCTTCAGAGCTGGCCGCAACAGATGTGGATGGGCCCTTAAACCATTTTCACAGTGAGGTGCTGAAAAGATTGTCCCGCTCTTCAACATTATTCCACAGTGGTTGGATGATTCCTGCATTGCAGAGGGTCTGACTAGATGACCTTGAGGTCCCTTCTAACTCTACAATTATGTGATTCTACAAAAGTATGCAATGCTCAGAGCCAAAGGATGATGATAGGCCAAGGGAGCATATGCCTACCTCCTGGGGTTAAAAAACATTTTAGTGAGATTGGGAACATCCAAGAAGAAGCCAGTTAGTTCTTCTTTGTGGTGACAGGCTCTCTAAACAACCCAGACACATTCAAGCCACATGTTTAAAACTCTAACACTAATTATATATGACACTTGCATGCTGATGAAGGTAACAGTCCAGTGGGCGCCCTCAGGGGCTCAGGCCCCAATTCCAGGTGATCTATGTACCCCTTTGCGGAACACTCACCAGCAGGGCAGAGTTGTGGGTATAGTACAATCTAAAGAGACCAAGGACAAGCACAGAGAACCAGGCAACATCCAAAATGAGAACCAGAAGCTGGGTGAGGTCACAGTCTAAGGTCAGCATCTCAGGGAGCTCAGTCAAGGTTCACTTCAGCAGAGGCACCCTGCATTGCTCCCAGGAAGAAGTCTGATGCACTCTGACCTCCTAGGCCACACCCTCATCACAGAAGCTGGCGGTGAAAGCATTTCAGGGATTTCTCACTCACGAGGAGACCCCTTACTCATGAGCCACAATGACGACTCTGGATCCACAGACACATGCTAATACTAGACCTCCAATGAGGCTGAATGTTGGAAGATTCAAGACAGATAAAAGAAAACTCTTCTTCATGCAGTTAAATTATGGAACTTGCTCCTGCAGAAGGCAGTAATGGCCACCCTTTGTTTGTTTGTTTTTAATTTTATTTAACATAATTATTACAAAATATAAGCAAATTATTGCAAATACATACATACATATATATTTCAGATAAGCTAAGATAAGATAAAAAAAGAAAAAAGGAAGAAAAGAAAAAAGATAAGATAATGAGAAAAAGAAGAAGAAAAGTTGGAAGAATTTCTTCCAAATTTAATCTACAAATATCTCAATAATAAAATTTCATTGATTGACTTTCATCACCACCCTTTGCTTGCTTGCTTGCTTGCATATATACCGCCCATCTGAATGGGTTGCTCCAGCCACTCTGGGCAACTTCCAACAAATTAAAACATCAAACACAGTAAAACACCAAACATTAAAAACTTCCCTTATACAGGGCTGTTTTCAGATCTCTTCTATGGTCATATGGACAGCTTGGAGGGCTTTAAAAGAGGATGGGACAAATTCATGGAGGAGAGGGCAATCAAGGGCTACTAGCCATGACAGCTGTGTTCTACCTCCACAGTTGGAGGCAGCAATGCTTCTGAATACCAACTGCTGGAAGCCACAGGTTTCCCATAATGGGTATTTGGTTGGCCACTGGATGCTGGACTAGATGGACCTACTATGACCTGATCCAGCAGGCTCTCCTGGTGTTCCTGTGAGGTTGAAGCTGGGAGGGGGACAATATTCATTTAGGCCCTGCTTCAGGGAGCCAAAAGGCTGGAGCTGGCTGTTGATCCAGAGCTGCCCTGAAAGCAGATGCAGCAACTGCTCCCCTGACCAAGTGGACTAGCAAGAGAGCTGGGAGAGATCCATCTGGGTGATGGACAGCTGAGCTGCCCCCCCTCCCAGCTACTTTCACACAGAGGGTGTGTTCCTTGCCCTGCCTGAGCTGCCTAAAGAGGCAGCCCCTGAACCCAGCTCCGGTGCATGACTGAGACTCATCATCTCCCATCTGTCAGCCACAGTCAAGAGCATTTTCTGGAAAGCCCCACAGGCAGGTGCAAGTGCCACATCAATATGCCAGTGCTCTAATGACGAGTTCATAATATTTTCTGCTTGCATTCCACTGTCTGGGCGGATTAGCCAAGCGGCAGTTTCCTCTCCTGAGCCGGGCCTTCAAATTTAATAACAAAAGCATCAGCTTTTGTGTAGATTATGAGCCGGTGATTCATCGTGGAAATACCTCATGATCACTTGGGCACATGCAAGAGGGCTTTGAAACCTCAGAATTATGACTAACGAGGTGCAGGCTGGGGCAACGTCTCCATCAGATTAGGAGGAAATTAGGTTATCTAAGGCATGAGATCTGCAAGCCTCCCCAAAAATGGGAGATGCAGGGCTGGAGCCGCCTTCTGTTCCTTGGGCTTGCCTTGCCTCTTCTTCTCCACAGGACCAATGAGGATGAGCTCCCCACAGCCCAAATCATGAACTGGAGATCCTTTTCCCTTCTTAATGTGGGTCGAAGGCTAGGAGAAGTGAAAGGCCTATGAAAATAAACAGATTGAGGCAGGCAGGGGGTGGGTTTCAATGCCTGCTTGGAATGGGGGGGTGAGCTTTAATTCTCCTTCCACTTGGCAACTCTCAGAGAGGCCTTCATGGGCTGACTTTATGCATGTGCCTGTTCAAACGCTGTCTATGAGGATGGCTTACAGGTACAGGCAGGCAGGTGGAAGGGAGCCTTCAGGTGCTCACCTGATCAGAGGGCGGATATGAGTCAGACTATGAGCCCTGCGTAGTCTCATTCCCACCTTACCTCCCTGTGAGTCTCATCCAGAGGACAAATGAAGCAAATAAACAAGGGGGGTGGGCAGATTCAGAAAAGTGCAAACTAAATGATTCTGGGCAACTCTCCTATGAAGAAAGGTTTTCAGTGTATAGGACTTCCTAGCTTAGAGAAAAGGTGAGAGCGAGCGGCGATATGGTAGAAGTTTATAAAATGATGCCTGGCATAGAGAGACTGGACAGAGAAAAGTTTTTCTGCCTCTCTCGTAACACTGCAACTAATGGGCACCCAGTGATGCTGAATGTTGGAAGATTCAGGACTTTCCCCAGGGCATAGTTAAAGTATTGTTGCACGCCACTCCAATTTCCAAGCAAGGCGAAATTCCAGGGGTTCCTGATGCATACCCAGGGTCTGTGTTTCCTTTTGGGAATGAGGCACAGCGGAGACTGTGGTGTCTTTAGTATATATGCTTTCCTCTCCGTGGATGCTTCTTGTCCACTCTGCCAGCAGCTAGTCTGTTCTGTTGACTGCTGGTTTTGTCGCTGCTCTGTCTGTTGCTGGGTTTGCTCCTGGAGCATCAACCTGAACTGCTCCAGGAATGTTACTGTTTCTCCCTCCATCTTGACTCAGGCTCTGCTCTGGGAAGATGGCACTGAAGAAAAAGAAAAGAAGAAAAAAGAGGGAAGGAAGAGAACTCCCTTAGATGATCTCAACCAAGAAACCAGGGAGGGGTCCCTCTGCATGGATGCAACGATTACAAATGGCAATTACAAATGGCATAGATTTATTAGGCTGGCATAGGAGAAATAAGTGCCTGCCTCTGGGCTAGAAGCTCCAGACTTTGCCACCTCCCAGCCTCTTCTCCCTCCTTGTCCTGAGCCTGAAATTCCCAGGCACTTCTGAGGTCTTCTTCTATGTGCACAAAGAGTATGAAGATGCTTCTCCGGAGCTAAGCACCAGTGCTGCTGCTGCTGCTGCTGCTGCTGCTGCTTCTAAAAATATGCCTCGTGTCCCCTCTTGCATCCTGACAGAGGCTTTAAATAGCTTTTTGGATTTCACATCTCAGGAATGGTTTAAATTCAAAAAAACCTTCCGACAGCCTCTGAGCCAAGAATAAATGCTGTAGAAAGCAGAGAGCACCACCCCACCTCCCTAAGCAGGACAAAAGAACAATGGGAGGGCTGTGTCTGCCATGGGTATGGGGGGGCAGCATCTTCATCATCCGAAGATGGACCCTTTGTGAGTTGACCTGGGAGGGCCATTGCAACGCCAGGCGCCACTGCAGTAAAACAGTACAGCAGAGCAGTGTGGCTGCTGCTGGCCGTGGTGTGATCATCGCACAATGCATGTTCTGGACTAGCATCAGCGCAGGGATTCTCCTCCTCTACCACCACCTCCTTCCCCCTCCAGTATCCTGAGGGCAGCAGCAGGAAATGTATATGAGGCTGATAAAGGAGAGCCATATCCAAGTCTAAGAGTTTGTCTGTTGGGTCTGCAGGGCTTGGCAGCAGCAAAGGGTTTAAGGCAGGGGTCAGCAAACTTTTTCAGCAGGGGGCCGGTCCACTGTCCCTCAGACCTTGTGGGGGGCCGGACTATATTTTGTGGGGGGGGGATGAACAAATTCCTATGCCCCACAAATAACCCAGAGATGCATTTTAAATAAAAGGACACATTCTACTCATGTAAAAACACGCTGATTCCCAGATTGCCCGCGGGCCGGATTTAGAAGGCGATTGAGCCGGATCTGGCCCCCGGGCCTTAGGTTGCCTACCCACGGTTTAAGGTGACCACAGGCTGTGCTAAAGCAGCTGCTTAAAAGGCTAATGCAGTTCTAGGTGTCATCAGCATTTACCCAAACCATAAGAAGCAGAAGCAGTAGACTTGTAATCTGGTGAACGGGGTTCGCTTCCCCGCTCCTCCACATGCAGCTGCTGGGTGACCTTGGGCTAGTCACACTTCTCTGAAGTATCTCAGCCTCACTCACCTCACAGAGTGCTTGTTGTGGGGGAGGAAGGGAAAGGAGAATGTTAGCCGCTTGGAGACTCCTTAAAGGGAGTGAAAGGCGGGATATCAAATCCAAACTCTTCTTCTTCTTCACATACACCACTTTGAATGAAGGTGCAGTTTAGAAATTTTCAAAGTAAATAAATAGTTCAATAGTTGTGGTCATAGGTGCCACCTCCCTGGGGCTCTGGGTGCCTGAGCACCCACAAAATTCCCCATGAAGGGGCCAAACACCCACAATATTTGGTGCCAGAGCCATGCATGCTGGGACTGCCAGGCAACTTGCAGAGTGAGGCTGTAGCTGCCTCAGCAGTTTTGTCTTTGATGTGAAGAGTTCCCAAAACTCAAGGGGGGCAATGGTGCAAGCATGGCCCAGAGTGGAAGGAAAGGCCTTCCCAAGGCTGCCTTCATCATGTGAGCAACATGCTGTTGGGCCAGCAGCCACAAGCCATCCATGGTCAGTGCAGCTCCCATAGCAGAGCTTTAAGAACATAAGAAGAACATGCTGGGTCAGCACAATGGCCCATCCAGTCCAACATCCTGTTCTCACAGGGACCAACTAGATGCCCCCAGGGGGGAGCCAGCAAGCAGGACCCAATCCCAAGAGCACTCCCTCCTCCTGTGATCTCCAGTAACTGGTATTCAAAAGCATTGCTGCCTCTAACTGTGGAGGCAAAGCATCGTGGCTAGCAGCCATCAATAGACTGTTCCTCCATTGTTGACAACCAACAATTAAAATATGTGTTTCATCTGCTGTGCTTTAGAAATCTGCATGGAAATATTTCCGATTGAAACCATATTTGTGCATAATATCCTTTGTTGCTACACTTCCACAGGATCAAAAGAAAGTCAACGCACCCCCAGAATGTCATGCATCACCATTGTTTGCAATTGTCCTGCCAATAGAGGAGAAGGTTGGGTCATGAAAACATCTCTCACTCTCATGTTGGCTGGTTTTTATTTCGTGTGTGTGTGTGTGTGTGTGTGTGTGAGAGAGAGAGAGAGAGAGAGAGAGAGAGAGAGAGAGAGAGATATGCATGACTCAGAAAGGCCACCATTGGGAAGCTGTGTTTATCCTGCAGGGCAGGACCATTTGGACAGGGAAATTGAGCCAGAGTGACAGGAGCACTGGAGAATATGCATCTTCTCGGAGGAGGAGGAAGACCACGTGGGCTGCTCAGAAGCCTGGTCCATAGTCTCTGCCTTATTCTCAAACTGAACAGTTCTCAGAAGGAGCCTATGGGATTCTTGCCACATGACATTGGGATAATCAGGATTGCTAAGAGCAGAATATCTCATTCTCCTGGCTGGCTGCCCTTGCCCTGACAGCACTTACATCTCCCAGAAGGTGGGAGAAGATCCCAGGAGATCTACTTTCCTAGATGTGATCCCCGCTCACACAGAAGAACTGGCTGTGGAGGGGGAAGTTGAATGAAAGTGTCCATGTCATCAAGATATAGAGGAAAGGGAAAGGTGAACATAGCTAAATATGCACCCTGGACTTTAGAAAAAGCTGATTTCAAGAAAGTTCAAGAAATGCTGGGTGTGATCCCCTTGGTGAAAGCAGGAGGCAGAAGCTGAAGCTGGGTGGGGGCTTCTTAAAAGTGAGAGACTGAAGGTGCAACCAAAACCATTCCATTGAAATGGAGTCTCCAAGTCAATTAATTGCTTTATGGTAGTTGTCTATTAGTTATGCTAATAATAAAAATAACAGACAATGTCCCCCATCACATTATATTAGAATCTGGAATGCTTAATCTTAAAATGATTTCTTGAGCTCATGCTTCTTAGTACATCAACACTGTATTTTCCCACCTAAAAAAAGATTATTATTTTCCCATTTTACTCTTCTTTCTTCTACTTACCTGCATGGAATACTAATAAATGGTAGCTTATTTTGTTTCGAGACAAATTTTCCTTGTGATTTCACTGTAATGTTCAAGTATATATGGATTCCTGCGAGGGGGAAGTTGAGGGGTTAGGGTTGTGTGGTGTTGTTGTTGTTGTTGTTTTTGTTGCATTTAATATTTTTACCTGTGCAAATTACCTGCTTGTTGGATATTCCTTTTACAAATGCAGGTTCTTCTTTAAAACAATTTTTTTAAAAAACCCAATTTATTTGTTTTTTTCAAAACCCATTCCATTCCACAAGGCAATGAAGACACATCTGAAGGCAGGAGAAGGAGCTCTCTGATGAACTCAGATTTAAAAGAAATGGAAGCAGGAGGAGGCTTCTAAGGCTAAAGAGAAGCAAGCAAGCTAGAGGAGGGCAGTGGATGACCCTCCAGTCGTGGCTTAGGCTTATGCAAGATGCTAAAACAACAAAAAGGGCGTGGTTCTTTTGGATAGGTTTGGAGCAAAAGGAACATCAGGACATAAGAAAATCCCTGTTCCCATTGTGGCCAGACAGCTGTCCCAGTGGGAAGCCCACGAGCAAGTGCTGAGTGCAACAGCAGCCCTCTCCTCGCCTGCAGTTTCCAACAAGAGATATTCAGAAGCATTGCTGAGTGTGGAGGTAGAGCAAAGCCACCATCACAGCTAGTAATCAGAGGACTCAGGCTCCATTGATTTGTCTAAGTCCCTTCTGAAGCCATCCAAGTTGGCAGAAGAATATGGAGCGGGTGGGTCTGCTGAGAGAAGATGGAGAAATGTTAGCTGGCGAAGGAAAGAAGACGGAACTGCTCAGCTCCTACATTGCTGCTGTCTTCTCCTGCAAGGGAAAGGGGATGCTGCAGCATTAGGGTTCCCACATTGACAGGGGTCTGGACTAGGAAGGGTTGTTGAGGTCCCTTCCACCATCATAATTCTATTTTAGTGGGTAACCTGAGCGTAGGGGGATGCAGGGGGTCAGCTGCCCTCCCCGAAATCAAGTAAAATACTTGATTTATAAAAATACTTAACTGACCAATTGCATTGCAGATAACTCAGTTCTGTCCCCCCTAACATAAAGCATGTCCCCCAAAATAAATCCTGGCTATGCCCATGAACCTGTTTTAATAAGGAGAGAGCTGCTAAAAGAACCAGTGTTCTCCATTCAGCCTCCCCCCACCCTCCACTGTCAAGTTCACCAGCTTTTATCATTAGGACTCAAGGTAACCAAGACGATCAAGGTCCTGGAAACCAAGCTTTATGAGGAACAGTTGAGAGAGATGGTTATGTTTAATCTGGAGAAGAGGAGACTGAGAGGAGATATGATAACCATCTTCAAATACCTAAAGGACCGTCACATGGAAGATGGAGCAAGCTTGTTTTCTCCTGCTCCAGAGGGTAGGATCCACACCGATGGATTCAAATTACAAGAAAGGAGATCCCAACTATCAGGAAGACCTATCTGATAGCAAGAGCTGTATAACAGTGGAATGGTCTCCCTTGGACTAGTCTTCATTGGAGGTTTTTAAGCAGAGGTTGGATGGACACCTGACATGGATGATTTAACTGAGATTTCTGCATTGCAGGGGTTTGGACTAGATGATTCTTGTGAGTCCCTTTCAACTCCACAATTCTATGACTTCTTCTAAGCTAACCCACACACACACACTATTTCGCAAGAGTTTCATAATAAGGAATATGAATTTTCCAGCTGAACATTGTGACCTTTTCTCCACTTGAACGACCTCCTAGGGAAGAGGGCTTTTTGAGAGTAGCATCAACCTCATTGCTCCCAGCCAATAGCAACCGTTACATTCCTGTCTGTGACGTGTTCCCTAAATCTTCTGTTTCTCTAAGGAAGGGGCCCATTGCTCCCCAAGTCCTCTGCACGCAGGCAGAACTAAGAAGACAATCATCAGAAGGGAGGTGCACTGAGGCATATACAATAGTGGCTGACAGACTCCAGAGATTTTCTGCTTGCTGGCTTTCTATTCAACCACCATTCTTCTGGAAAACTAGCCTGGGCACTCTGATGAGCCCATCCAAAGGGTGGGCTTTCATAAGCTATGGAAACAAGCTGTTAAGAACACAAATTCCCTCCCTGTATTTTCCATGCCGACACTTATTTGGCCATTATCTTTGATGAGCTGCAGTCTGAGACCTTTGGAGAAGCAACCAATGACAAACTAGACTTTCTTTTGTCTACCTGGGACACACACAGGCTGATGGGTAGAATCTGCATTGAATCCATGCTGTTGGGGACCTTTCCTTTTTCTTTAAGCAGCCCTCCTAGTTCTAAAGCAGGAGAGAGGCATAAAGGTGGCCACCAAAGTAAGTTTGTTATAGGGTTTGGATTGGTCCTTCCTCAATCTAAGGAAGACTTCATTGAAAAGCACAGCACCCTACACAGAAAGGCAGGGTGCTTTTAGCTTTTAACACTTGCTGGATCCAAGGATTAGAGAGGTGTGTGGCATACAGCTTAATACCCCAAACTCATAACAATATCCTCCTTTAACTTTGCTGTATGGTTTCCAGAGCTCAACATTTGTCCCTATCTCTTCTCAGATGAGAAATGCCATCAATCCCTGTGAAATGAGCTAAACTACCTTCTGCCTAGATTCAGGAGGTAGCCATATTGGTCTGATGCAGTAGAAATAAAAAATATCCAGTAGCACATTAGAGACCAACTAAGAAAGAAGAAGAAGAAGAGTTTGGATTTGATATCCCGCCTTTCACTCCCCTTCAGGAGTCTCAAAGCGGCTAACATTCTCCTTTCCCTTCCTCCCCCACAACAAACACTCTGTGAGGTGAGTGGGGCTGAGAGACTTCACAGAAGTGTGACTGGCCCAAGGTCACCCAGCAGCTGCAGGTGGAGGAGCGGAGACACGAACCCGGTTTCCCAGATTACGTGACTTAACCACTACACCATACTGGCATGTGCATGTGCATACATGCGAAAGTTTATACCCAGAACAAACTTAGTTGGTCTCTAAGGTGCTACTGGGAAGGGACGCGGGTGGCGCTGTGGGTTAAACCACAGAGCCTAGGACTTGATCAGAAGGTTGGCGGTTTGAATCCCCACGACAGGGTGAGCTCCTGTTGCTCGGTCCCTGCTCCTGCCAACCCAGCAGTTCAAAAGCACATCAAAGTGCTAGTAGATAAATAGGTACCGCTCCAGCGGGAAGGTAAACGGCGTTTCCGTGCGCTGCTCTGGTTCGCCAGAAGTGCCTTAGTACTGCTGGCCACATGACCTGGAAGCTGTACGCCGGTTCCCTCGGCCAATAAAGCGAGATGAGCACGCAACCCCAGAGTCGGCCACAACTGTACCTAATGGTCAGGGGTCCCTTTACCTTTATCTTTTAAGGTGCTACTGGACATTTTTTTACTTTCTTCCTATGTTCCTTCGTGCACTTGGCTGCAAATAGTTTCACATCACCTTTTGCTGCTTATTAATATAAAATACTAGATGGGCACCGTCTCCTACCACTGCAGAGAAAGGTAAAGGTGGCAGTGGAGTTTAATGGTGAATCATTTGTTCTTGGACGTGGGGTGGGGGGGCTGCATGCCGCTTGCAGAGGCCACATGGAGCGAGGCTTATCCCTCACGGTGGTGTCAACAGAGGTAGCAGTAGATCTGTGCTGTTCTCCTTTCCTATTTCACTACAACCATCAGCCTTCCTGAAGCATCTCAAAGCAGAACTCCCAGGAAAACACTTCCACAACACGGCAAGGGAGAAGCCCACATCGCTGCTCTCTCTTACTCAACCGAATGCAGGCAGAGAGGGATCCCCAAGCCACACGGGGAAAGCTAATAGAAAGGAGAGCTTGGATCTGGGGGCAGCAGCAGGCAAAAAAGCGAGTTGAATAATCAGGCTACGGAGGTGTGAAGACAACAGTGGCAGGAAAACAGGAACAGCCTGGGAACTGCTAAAGCAGAGCTGGTAAGACATGCGAGATAACACCAGATAGCGCGGGCCTTAAGCATGCCTCCCTCCCCTCCCTTCTCTTCCTTTCCCCAGTGCAAGTGAGTTTCCTTCCAAAAGCAAAGCAGAAAAAGCCTTGAAGGGGCTTCATGTCCGTTAAGCTCTGGGAAAGAGTTTCCAAGAAGCAGTGGCATAGCTTGGGGGGGGTGTCCCAGGAGCAAACTTCTAAGGGGGTACAACCAGGCGCCCCCACAATAGTCCCACTCATTGAAGCCAGAGCCATGGGGTGGCAAGCCACACCTGGGCTGGGGGGGCGGTGGTACCTCCTTCTCCTTGTGGCTGGTGAAGGGATACCCACATACACCTTGCCCTTGGGCCAACCGAGAGGGAGGGAGGGGAGGCCACCACCACCCACTGAGGAGGGAGGGAGCAAGAGGAAGGCAGGAAAGCACTGCCAGAGCCATGTGTGTTGACCAGAGTGAGGTGACATGGCAGGACTCCTGTCTTCACGTTTCTCTGCCTTATCTCTGCTCCCAGGTTGGGGCTAATTTGCAAGGAGTGACTCCCTTAATTGGGTGCTAGCTGGCAAAGGGACTGACTGCTGCCCAGTCTACCAGGAGGCACAACACTTACCCCACTCTGGGCATCGGCAACTCTCTCTAAACCCCTGCAGTGGAGTGTTCCAAGGGCAATGCAGGGGATCGGTACCTAGAATGCGCAGAAAACATGTGTGGATCACAATATCCAGAAAAGACATGTATGGAGACAGAGGATGTATGTACATGAGCTCAAGGAAGAGTGGTTCATGACATCTGGAGCATGGTTTGGTTTCCTCCAATTTGTTGACATCTCAGCAATGCAGAGGCACTGAAACCAGCATTTGGTTCTGTGGGCCAAGTTCAGATGTGGGCAATGCCAGCTTCAAGAGAATCTTTTCTGGGTCAGGGAATGCTGGACCTTGCAAAGTTGGCCATATGAACACAGGTCTCCAAAGGCTATCAGCCCTCTACATCCACCTGCTCAGTAACTTGTCTTAAAAACCAGTCTATTTCTCCACGCATTTGGGTTCCCTTTCAAAGTAGCTTGGCCTGACTCTTCCTTTCTAAGGCAGACCCAAAGGAGGTGAGGGGTTTAGGCTAACATAGCACTGTAGAATCTGAAAGCATTCTTTTAAGCACCAGTCCTCAAATCACCAGCTTCCAGCCATTTCAGGACAGGGCAAGGGTGCCACCTACAGGGCATTTAATCAGACTACTCACCTGTGTAGGCTCATCAAGAGCTGTACAATCCAACCTGCATCTGGTGTGGGAGTGAGAGTGGGGAGTCACCTTTGCAAAGACAAAACTGTTGGTTTCTGCTCTCTTCACTGTGCAGCAAAGTGCTTGTCACAAGACAATGTTTACATTCCACAGTCAGAGTACTGTTGGGTTTTCCCACGGGAATGGGAAGCTGGATGTGACGTACACTGGTTTCCTGTTTTTCACTGTTCTCTCTCAGTGTTCGTTATTCCGAGGAGAAGGAAGGTTGCTTCTCTGCTCCCGCAGAGGCAAGATGCATGTTTGTGATTTCTCAATACTGAACTGAAAATAAAGCAACTTTAAGCATGTGGCACGTACTGTTCGTCATTCCGTTGTGCAAAGGACTCTGCAATCACAACATTTTGGTTATGGGCCCAGAAAGACGTAAATCAAACTGAAGAATGCCGGCAGAGGTACAGAGGAACGGATCGCGTTATCTGCTCTGCGCGTCAAGTTTGATTGATGAAGGTATGTGCTCATGCTGCCCGGAGCAGCCTGCCAGTTTCTAGTTTATGGCTTCATGGCTGGACTTTGTACTTTTAAAGCCGTTTTTGCCGCGAAACAGGCAAGGGCTTTAAGGCACAAGCTAACAGGCTTGGATGGCTGGGGAAAAGCGAAAGTACTTTTTAAAAGTGCTTTTGGAAGTTGCTATACTGTGACGCAGCTTGTTTAAAGCAGCAATGATGGCTGAAGCAAAGCTGGCTGATGCTTTTGGGATTCCTAAGCTCAATAAGAAAAATTACACGGAGTGGGTGCAGTATGCAGAGGCAATTCTGCGGAAAGAGGGTCTGTTTAATGTTATTACAGACAACCCCCCAGCTCCAATTACAGCTGAATGGACTGCTAAGGATTCCAAAGCAAGGGGAACACTTACGTTGATAGTATCCCCAGAGGAGCTCTGTCTGTTGCGTGGAAAGACCACAGCCAGAGAAATTTGGGACTCTTTAAGAGAAGCTCACTTGAGGACAGAAGCTGGTTCCTCAATGTACTACTATGCCAAGCTGCATGGTATGGCTCTTGCTGAAGGTGGAGATGTGCGTACACACCTGATGGAGATGCAGAATCTGAGACATGAGTTGCAACAGAGAGGACTCAACTTTCCAGAGGCTGTGTATTCCTTCATGATACTACATTCTTTGGGACCAAGTTGGGAGTCCGTTGCCACTCAGATTGCTGTTCAACCAACTGCTCAGCTCACAGTAGCCTATGTTACTGCCATGATCCAGAATGAAGCAGATCGCCGGGGTGCTAGCTGCATGGGTATGGGGGAGTCTTCACAGACGTCATCCCAGAGTGCAGTGGAACCACCAGAGGGCGCCAAAGCTTTGAAGGCAGTGAAATGCTACTCGTGTGGACGTCTAGGCCATATGAAGAGGGAATGCAGATATCCCAGGGCCAAGACAGAGCAGCGCAGCGGAAGTTCATCGCGTGGAAAAGGCCAAAGCAAAGGCAAAGGTCCGGTGTCCAGGACAACGCAGCACAAGGCAATGGTCTCACGCTTCACTCCAAAGGTTGCAAAGGTCCAGAAGACGTCTAGATCTTTCTTAGTTGTTGATTCAGCAGCTACCCACCACATGTGCAACGATAAGAGACTGTTCGTGTCTTTTACACCGCAGGAAGGTGCGATTCACCAGGCGGATGACCACACGATCCCCAGTCAAGGCTACGGAACTGTTGTTCTTCACAGTTTGGACTTAGAGATACATGATGTACTTTACGTTCCAGATGCCACACACAATCTTCTAAGTGTGATGCAGCTGAATGAACGGAACATTGACGTTTCCTTCAAGAACAAGAAATGCACCATCACAAAGAAAGACGATTATGTATTGCATGCTGAATGTGTTGATCGTTTGTTTGTTTTGTATTATGATGATGTTGTGCAGAATGAGACTTGTTGCATTGCAGGTTCTAACAAAAGTTTGCATGCAGGATGTATTCATGATTTTCACAGGAAATTTGGTCATTTGCATTTTGAGGCAGTATCTAAAATGCCTACTTTGGTTGAAGGTATGACTATTAAACCCTGCAGGTACCACATGAAGTGCAAAGCATGCGCAGCAAACAAGGTGAAAATGGCTGTGAAAGGTAAGGTGTCTAGTAGGCAAACTACAGAACCATACCAGATTGTTCATGCTGACTTGGTTGGTCCACTATCGCCCTCTTTAGGTGGCAATAGGTTCTTCATGGTTCTCATTGATGCATTTTCCAGGTATATTTATGTGTATAATCTCAAGCAGAAATCAGAGGCTTTTCAAAGGTTTAAGGAATTCTGTGCTTGGTTGGATAATGTGCATGGTAAGAAGATAAAAATTCTTTTCACAGATCGCGGGGGAGAATTCACTTCTCAGCAGTTTGAAGCATTTCTGACTGAGAAAGGAATTCAACACGATTTGTCCAGTCCTCGCTCGCCATGGCAGAATGGACTTTGCGAAAGGGCAAATCAAACATTGCTTCAAGGGTTAAAAACCTTGCTGCATGATGCCAATCTTCCAGAGAGTTATTGGGCCGAAGCTCTCTCATGTTTTGTTTACAGTTACAATCGCAGGTTATCTTCAGCGATTGGTTGTACCCCGTATGAGAAGATGTTTGGCAAGAAGCCATACATCAAACACATGAAAATTTTTGGTTCTGACATGTGGATTCACTCACCACAAAGCTCCAAGTTAGGCAAGCGTGGTTTGCATGGTATCTTTCTAGGTTATCAGAAAGGTTCTTACAGAATAATGATGACTGACTCTAAGACAATTAGGCTCACAAGAAGTGTTGAGTACAATGCCAAGTGGGGGGAGAATGTGGGAATTTTCCAATGTTATCCTGATGACAGTGATGAGACTGAGGATAAGCAACAACAGCAACCCACACCCACTGATGAAGGTTCTGATTCTGAGTCTGAAACTGAATCGGATACTTCAGAGGATTTCAAGAGTGCGAAAGCCTCTATGCGACCCTCTGAAAGCTCTGATCAGGAATTGGAAGAACCATTGTTCACAATAGGTCACTTTTCTCCTAAGAAGGAAGAGGAGAGTGTTGAAGACCAAAGGCTAATTCGTAGGTCACAAAGAGCCACAAAAGGCAGACCTCCAAAGAGATTTGCTGATGAATTTGCTAAGACAGCAGTAGCAGCTGTTAAAAGCTCCAAGAAGGTATTTGAACCTTCAAGTTTCCAAGAAATCCAGGATTTGGATTCTAAGGAAGCTGAGCCATGGTTAAATGCAATGAAGGCTGAGCTTGATTCCTTAGAAAAGAACAAAACTTGGGAGCTAGTTCCAGTAGTTCCAGGAATGAAACTGCTTGGAAGCAAATGGGTCTTCAAAGCGAAGACTGATCAAAATGGCAAGATAGTCAGACACAAAGCCAGATTGGTAGCCAGAGGTTTTGCACAGGTACCAGGTGAAGACTATCACGAGACCTACTCACCCACTGTGAGATATGAGAGCATAAGGCTTATGCTCAAGCTAGCTGCAGAGGAGAATCTTCACATTAGTCACCACGATGTGAATACAGCGTTTTTGTATGGATCTCTAGGTGAATCACTTTATATGCTTCCACCTGATGGCGTACAGGTAAAACAGGGATTTGTTTGTGCTCTGAAGAAGTCCCTTTATGGTCTCAAACAAAGTGCACGGTGTTGGCACACAAAACTCACTGAAGCATTGTTTTCTCTAGTTTTTAAACAAGGGAAAGCTGATCCATGTGTATTTGTCAAAGAGGAGGGGCAAAAGAAGCTGTATTGTTTGTTTTATGTTGATGATATTTTATTCTTTTGGAAAGATGTCACAATGTACAATAACGCCCTAGCTCAACTGAAAGAGCACTTTGACATGAAAGATCTTGGTGAGGTAAACAACTACCTATCTCTGGAAATAGAGAGAGATCAAGATGGTAACATTCTAGTACACCAGTCACGGAAAATTGCTGATGTGTTAAGCAAACTAAACCTGATGGATGCTAACCCTGTAGACACACCGATGACTACAGGTTATCAGGTAGAAGACACTGAAGAAGCATTTTCTGACACTACACTGTACAGAAGTGTGCTAGGCAAGCTAAACTTCATTGCCAGATGTTCAAGACCTGACATTGCTGTTAGCTGTAATTTGCTAAGCAGACAAGTTAACAATCCTACTGTTAAGGATTGGAAAGCTCTGAAACGCATAGCACGCTATTTGAAAGGCACTATGCATTACAGACTGAGATTTAACAATCAGAAGTCTGGTGGTCTTGAAATTTTTGCAGATGCAAGTTTTGGAAGTGACACTGCAGACAGGAAAAGTACGTCTGGAGTTTGCTACATGTACAATCAGGGTCTTTTTGATTGGTCATGCAAGAAGCAAACAACAATTAGCTTAAGTACTTGTGAAGCTGAATTGAATGCACTGTCTTATTCACTTAAGGATTGTGAATGGTTGTTACAATTGTGCAAAGACATGAAAAT
Organism: Podarcis vaucheri; assembly: GCF_965113315.1. NCBI lineage: Eukaryota > Metazoa > Chordata > Lepidosauria > Squamata > Lacertidae > Podarcis > Podarcis vaucheri. The sequence continues at coordinate 29,188,052 of NC_138752.1, forward strand.
TCCTGTAAAATGTCCAATCCAGGTTTACCAGGACAACAAAGCATGTTTGGCTTTGCTGAATTCGGAAGGTTGTAAGCAAAGCACGAAGCACTTGCAATTGAAGTTGCAACATGCTAGGGAACATATTCAGAAGGGACTCGTAACGGTGTCCTATATGCCAGGTAATGAAATTCCTGCTGATGTATTGTCCAAGGTTGTATCAAGGGATCAACACTGTACCTATGTACAGAAGTTAGGTTTGTACTGATATTGTACGAACACGCTGCCCAGTGATGTTCACAGAAAGGGGGAGGATGTTGGTTTCTGCTCTCTTCACTGTGCAGCAAAGTGCTTGTCACAAGACAATGTTTACATTCCACAGTCAGAGTACTGTTGGGTTTTCCCACGGGAATGGGAAGCTGGATGTGACGTACACTGGTTTCCTGTTTTTCACTGTTCTCTCTCAGTGTTCGTTATTCCGAGGAGAAGGAAGGTTGCTTCTCTGCTCCCGCAGAGGCAAGATGCATGTTTGTGATTTCTCAATACTGAACTGAAAATAAAGCAACTTTAAGCATGTGGCACGTACTGTTCGTCATTCCGTTGTGCAAAGGACTCTGCAATCACAACAAAAACATCACCCGGGTTCCTGAATTTCAGTCTGGATTTTCAGCCTTCGCTATATTACGTGGCTGTTACTTTCTCCAGAGACTGTAGCAGAAATATCCAGTTTGAAAAGGGATGCTTCTAGGAAGGGGAAAGACATCCCTGAAATTTCAGCCCATCTGGAGACCAGCATCTGTGCCGCGCCGTGTGGGTGGAGGTGCTTATTTTTGGTGAGAGAAGATTCCTTTCCAACAGTGGGCTGCTTTTCAAAAGTGGCTCCAGTTATAATACAATCCTTTCTTTGCTTGTGGATGTCACTCCTGTCCCTATGGCATCATGCAGAGGGAAGCTTTCACTAAAGGGTCACCTAAAAGCCTGGATAGCTCAGATGGTTAGTGTGGTACTGATAAGGCCAAGGTAGCAGATTTCATCCCCATATATGGGATAGCTGTGGATTCCTGAATTGCAGGGGCTCGTACTACAACTCTACAATTCTATCACCAACAGAACACTGAGGTCACAGACAACCAACTGGCTCTGCATGGATATTTTATCAGGTGACAGGCTTGACTCAATGGTTTTCTAATAGGATGGAGAGGGTGAGGGGTGGCTTGTGCCCAAACTGGTGCTTTTTTAAAGAGGTTATTGAGAAGCTAGAATCATCATCATTATCATCATCATTTATATCCTGCCTTTTTCCTGGACCAGGACTCAAGGCTGTTTATACCAATTAAACAAGGCAGATAAAATAAAAAAGCTAAACCCATACAAAAGAATAATTTAAAAGCAATTAAACTCTAATAGAATTAAAACAATATATAAAAAATGAAATTTAACAAATACAAATAATAAAAACAGCACAGCACTATTAAAACCTTTCCAATTTTTTAAAAAAGCAAATAAAGCAGGGGCAGAAGGACAAGGAGGAAACCAGTCTAGCTTCTCTAGGGAGGGAGTTCCAAATATGGGAGTCGCCACCAAGAAGGCCCTCTTCTCTCCTTCCTTCCAAGCTGCTTCTTGGATCCTTTTTTTCTGACCTATAACAGATTTGCCTAACCCTCACTGCAATGCTTTTTTATTCACAGAGGAACCTGGAAAGCTGCCTTGTCCTGACTCAGGTCCCTTGGTCCATCCAGCTCAGTACTGCCTGCACTGGCTGGCAGTGGTTCTCCAGAGTTTCATGCAGGGAATCTTTCTCTGCCCTACCTGGGATTGCTGGGGTCCGAACCTGGGACCGTCTGCCTGCAAAGCAGAGGCTCTTCTACTACTGAGCTATGATGGTGATGCTTCTGAATACCAGTTACTGGAAACCACAGGAGGGAAGAGTGCTCTTGGGCTCTAGTCTTGCTTGCTGGTTTCCCACAGGCATCTGTTCAGCCACTGTGAGAACACTGGCCTGATCCTGCAGGTGCATCGTATGCTCTTAGGGTCACCCAAAGCTCTCTCTTTGCTTAGCACTGCAAAATAACTCGAGCCTTGACAATAGCCTCTGCGCTAGGGGAATCGCTCATATAGCAAAGGTGGCCTCTAGTGGCACAATTGCGTCATGGCAGTAAACTTTTCTGCTTTTTTTTTGGAGCGATCATCTGCAGAGAAGGCAGCTCGCCAGGTGCTTTGGCCGCGTGACCCTTCCAGGCTCATCAGGGCTCACTCAGCTCAAGACCTTTAGAACATGAAGGCTCAGGAAGACTGGAACCTTTGAAAGGAAAGGATGATTCTTTCCGAAGCGGAAGCTCAAAGCTCCTCTCCCAGCATGGGGGGGGGGGGGGCGCATGTGAAGGTTGAGCGCCAGCAGCTCAAACATTAAGCACTATGATTAAGGCTCGTCTATAAAGAGAGCTTAATGTGGCATTTGGTTCTCACAACTTCCCTGTGAAGTAGGGTAGGTCTGTCCAAAAACACCCAATGGGCTACATGGCTAGTTGGAGGTGGGGGGGGGGGAGTTGCATATGTCCTGCCAGTACCACACACGAGCCTCAGCACCGCACAGCAAAAGACATTTCTACTGCTTGTGAGCCACATTTGGCTCTGAAGCCTGTTTTAAAAGCCCAAATATCAAAATGATAGTCCCTGAGCATGTGCAGAGTACCTTTACCACTGCCAAGTCTCATGCAAGCTACCTATTATCTGGACTGAGGGCTCTGAGGCAGCCTTTGGCCCATTTTGTCATGGAATTGTAGAGCGGGGAGGGACCCAAAAGGTCATCCAGACCAACCCCCTTCCTATCAATGAAGGGCTGTCTACGACCCCCCCCCTTTAGCTATTTCTCTTGGCCCTCTCTGCTCCACCCAGTGTGGCAGCAAAACAGTGCCCCAAAGAGTTCAACAGGGCTTAGAGTATGAGCTCTGGTCTGCCACACTCTAGGTTTAATGTACAAGGCTCCCTGCCTTCTCTGCCAGAGTAAATCCTGGGCTACTTTTGTTAGGCAAAGACACACACACACACACACACACACACACACACACACAATGTCAGGGATTGCAGTGAGGGGCTGCCACCCCCACCCCCACTACTGTGCAGGCCTTGGGGAGTCCCAGCTTTGAAAGGAGGAAGGAGCTTGTGGAGAGAGATGGGGCGGGAATCAGGTCATGGTACCTAAAAGGTATTTGCAATTTCCTCTGGGTCTCACAGGAGGATTTACCCCTCTCCATCTGCACAGAAGGGAGGGAAGGGGCAGGTTCTCCAGAGCTTGACAAATATGTGTCTGGAGGTTAGCACTGAAATGAATACATGCCTACAATCAGGCTCTGCCTGGCTGAGCAACCCAGGATGGTGGTGACTCTGCCCAGACACATCACCAGAGAGCAGTGGACCTCTCTCCTCCTCAGTGGAGGGATTTGGGTATGTATAGTCCTTTCTTGTAATTTGAATCCATTGGTTCGGGCAGACCAGGAGAAAACAAGTTTTCTGTGACAGCCTTTCAGATACTAGAAGATGGCTATCATATTCCCCCTCAGCCTTCAGAGTGAACACTGGGCTGTTAACACCCTTAGGAGGAGGCTTGCACATTTATTTCTGTGTCTTCTGCATGGCCTGACACACATTTACGCAATCTGAAAGAAGGGGTGGGCAGCCTTCCAAAGATTGCTTTGCATATGCCCTGGAGCTCCATCGCTGACCATTGAGTCACGCTGCTCTGTGAGCTGATGCTTACTGGAGTTGCCTGGGGCGGAGGGGGTGAGAGTGCGCCCAATTGAAAAGGGCTTAGCCCCAAAACTGAGCATTGCAAAGGGAACATTCCTCGCCTTGCTGAAAACAGCTGAGGCAGCTGGGAGGAGGGGCCAGAGGAGCAGAGGGCGGCTGGGGCAGCTCAGGGGTGGAAGAGGAGGCAGAGGATACTGGGCCAGATGGACCTCTGGGCTGACCCAGCAAGGCAGCTGCTCTTCTGCAGCCACCAAATGGTAAGGGAGAAGATGAAGCACAACCTGCTCTGTATTATTCCTCTGTCAATTGGGGTGGGGGCTGTGAGGGGTGCCCTTGCCTGCTGCTCAAACCTCCATGCTATAGAACAGGCATGTCCAACAAGTAGATCATGATCTACTGGTAGATTGCGGGGTGTTCCTGGTAGATCTTTGGCCCCTCTGTGATCTCCCCCCCAAAAAAGGGGGGCACACCAAACAACTTAGGCTTCCTAAAAAATAGCTCAACGACTTTGGCCCATCCAACGACAATGGGTAGATCACTGCCAGTTTTTTATACTATGAGTAGATCACAGTCTATTGGGAGTTGGACGTTCCTGCTATAGAAGACCCTGGCACACATGCAGCAGCAGCAGCAATGTTACAAGGAACCCTGCAGGGGAGGCCTGGAGCACAACAACAGAGAAAGGCGCATTTGCAGCAGCAAGGAGAGGGGAAGAAGCAGAAGGAAACCTCTTGCATTCGTTGAATGCCCAATCATGGCAAAGCTTGTTTCCTCTCATCTGGCCTAAACTGGGAAAACCTGCTGGGTAGCTTGGAAAGGAACACAGACTTTATTGATTTTACTAACCCTCCATACAGGTGTGGGGAACCTTTTGCCCTCTAAGTGTTGCTGAACTACCACTCTGCTCATCCCTGGCCACTGTTTATGCTGCTGCTGCTGATGGGAATTGTGGTTCAGCAACATCTGGAGGGCTAAAGATTCCCCAAGGTTTCCTTAGGCAGACACTGGATGCTAAGCAGATGCTCTTAGCACTGAGCTAAATTCTTGTCTTCTCTTTTGGAAAGGTCTGTAGAATTTAAGTGTCCTACATAAATGGGACCCCTAAAGCCTATAGCTTGGCACATCAAGCCTGGTAGTGGACTATTTGGCAAGCAGGGGCATACCTGGGGGTCAGCCAGATTGGCCCTTGCCAAGGGTGCAGGCCTATAGGGGTGCAAAAATCACAAAGAAAGACAAAAAGAGCCAGTGACTGCATACCCCTCAACTGTCCAGCTTCTGATTGGATCATGGGATGTTCCGTTTTGGCTCCTGTGAAAGCACAGCCCCAAAAGATGTGTGTTGGGGAGGTACTCTCTCACGTGAGTAACATGACTCAAGAGGGAGTACAGCCCTGGAAGATTTGTGTCCTGAATTTCCTCTGCAGCATGTTGGAGGGTATTTGATTGCCAAGGGCACAAGGGTCCCAGAATGGGGAATAACCGATGCAGCTATTTGCTAAGCATGCAAGGGAGACTAGGTATGCTTCTGTCTGCAATGCATATAGAAACATAAACCTAAGAAGAGCCTGCTGGATCAGGCCAATGGCCCATCTAGTCTAGCATCCTGTTCTCTCAGTGGCCAAACACCTGCCTCTTAGCACAAGAGCCCTCTCTGGTGCAGCATCCAGCAACTGGTATTCAGAAGCCCTGCTGCCTCCAGCTGTGGAGGCAAAGCATAGCTATCATAGCCAGTAGCCCTCAACAGCCCACTCTGCCATGAATTTGACTAATCCTTCTTCAACACCATCTAAATTGGTGGCCACTGCTGCCTCCTGTTGGAGCGAGTCCCATAGTTTAACTCTGCACTGCACAAAGGAGGACTTCCTTTTATCCGCCCTGACTCTTCCAACGTTCAACTTCATTGGAGGTCCACTAGTTCTGATGTTATTATGAGAGATGGAGAAAAACTTGCCTCTAGCCACTTGAGCCGACCGCCTCCTAGTCAGGCACCTCCTTCCAGAGGCCCTTGGAACACCAGAGGAGCCCCAAGTCTCCCAGCTCCGCCAAGCTGCCCTTGCTCATTGCCTGTGTGCATAGTGGGTGGAGTTGTGACCTGCCAGGAGCCCTACTTACTGCAGGGCACAAAGTGGAGGCCAGCCAGTCAGACCAAGTGCTGCAGGGGAACAGAGCATCCGGCAAGCAGGAATGGGCTGAGCTTATGAGAGCGAAGGCAGAGGAAAGGCAGAAGAAAGCGGAGAGGGGCTAGACCCTCCCAGGTGACGTGGTGGGTTGCAGCTGTTTCCCTGGCCTGTTCCAGAAGCAGAAGGACCAGCGAGATCCAGACTCCCTCCTGCAGCCAGTCTTAAGGTCACCAGCAGCCTGTGACCCTCTTGCCTTCTTCTCACCTGGGGAAGACCTCCCTGCTGTTCCAGATGCAACTGGTGATGTCAAACTTTCTTTCAGTCTTCTCCTGCTTGCTTTATTTCTTCCCACTCCCCAACCCCCCATTTATTGCCAGGATTCCTGAACTCCATCCACTCACGTGCCCTTATCACTTTTCCAGCCAGCCTTCTTATGGTAACCGTTGGACGGAGAACTGATAAGGGTCTGTGTGTGTGAGCTGTGCAACCCCTACTCCCCGGTCTTTTGGGACTCTGCCTGGATGGAGCCTTGCGCTGAGATGGTGGTCTGCAGGTGTGGGGCAAAGACTCCTGCAGCCCTTGGTGGTAAACTGTGTACCTTTGGTTCAGAAAGTGAGATTGCAAGGCAAGCAATTTTCTTTTCCTAGTTGTTGGGGAGCCAGAACCACATTCTCCTTTTAAGCACCCTCATGTCCCTTTCCCCATAACAAAACAGTTACGATAGCAATAACTCTTTTAATGTTTTAGAGAGAACAAAGACATTGGTGGTATTAGATAGATAGATAGATAGATAGATAGATAGATAGATAGATATAGACAGACAGACAGACAGACAGATATAAAATATTGTCCTTCACCATTAGGTCCCAGGGCAAGTTAAAGCATTAAAATATATAATATAATTATGTTATGTTATGGAAGAAAGTTTTGTGGAGTTGAATTTACGTATTTTATTAGATGCAGAAAATGTTATCTGAAATTGGCAGCTATACGAGTTGCAGGCTGGGGTGGAGGGGAATCAGCTCTTGCATTCTTAACCATTTGCTGGTTTTACTGGTGTTGCTAATTCTGCTATAACCTCCTTGAGAAGTTGGATTCACATCTCAACCTAAGGTCTCCTTAAGCGCTCTTAAACATGTCGTTTTAAAATATGCTCCATCTTGAAAGAACAGTGATATTTAGAATGTATTCCCACTGCAAAATCCACTAAACAATGAGATCAGAACAGCAATTCAAGAAACAATCACAGAAAAACTGTCCATAACTGCAAACGCTCACATGTGTGCATAGGTGGTAGTGGTATCAGTCTAGCTCTTAGACAGACACAATAGACAGACAGACTTGCCGGTGCTTGAATGAATGTATGTGTTGCCAACTCCATTCTGAAATCAGGGATATCCCAGCAACAAGACTAAAAATTGCATTTACCATGAACAAGTTCCAGTGAATTTCTGAATGTTGTATATTGTAGCTTTATATCTGTATATTGGTCAAAACAAAATATGAACATTAAATATTTTTTGCTAGTCTAAAAAGAGCCCTGTATGTCATGAACACACAAAGAATACTCCATATGAATATTTTCACATTTGACTTCAAAGCGCGCGCACACACAGTTAATATTTGTTCCTTCCCTCTGCCTCTCTTCTTCAGCCTCTCCCTACCAAAAAACACAAAAGAGGGGAGGCACAGATTTATTTCAGCTGGAGACTCTTCCTCTAGCTTCAGGGTAACAGCTCTGTGTTCTTGGTGCCTTAAATGCTCAAAGAAAGTCAAGAAAACTTTTCTTTCTATCCATTCCATCTAATCATATCAAAAGTGATATTCTCAACCTGGTTTTTATTCCACCCTCCTTCCAAAAGCTCAGGGCAGAGAGCATAGCCAACATCCTGCCCCCACCCCCCCAAAAAAGTTCCCTTGCCAAAACATTACTGAGTCATGTAGCACCTTAAAGACAAACACGCTTATTACATCAGACGCTTTCATGGATGTTTAAGGTGCTCCAAAGTTTCTTCTTCTGTGAAGCTAGATAGAGGGATGTAACTTGCTCAGTAAGTTTAGAAGGTGAAGGGGAGATTCAAACCCAGATCTCAGTCCAATGCTCTTAGTCACTACACCCAGGCTCTCATGTTTACAACCGATCTTTTCTAAAGCTCTCCAAGTATCATCTCCCCTTCGTCCTCACAACAACCTTGTAAAGTAGGAGACATAGCAAATAGAGTGACAGTTTTCACTGCATCAAATATTATGGGGGTAGCAGTCATTCGGGGTGTATGGAAGTCTTCTTTGAGCAATGAGAGAGGCAATGCTGAAACCAAGTTTGCAAACTATCCCTACTTTGTAATGGAATAACTTTTTCAGCTGAATGCACAGAGGCTTGAATGTGTAGCTGATGTGCAAGAATGTACAAGAGGGAGAATGGTTTGAAGGCAAAAGAGGGAGCCAAAAGCTAGTTCCCCCTGCGCTGTGGTTTTAGTGAAAAGTCAGCAGAGCTCACAGCCAGATCTAAAGTGGGAGGCAATTTATTCAGTCCCTTTCTGTGACTACTTGCCCAGACCATTTGTCGGAGCTGAATGACTTTGCTTCTGATTTTAAAACTTGTGTGCTTATGATTACAAATCTTTAAGCCAAAAATGTGGCGATAGATAGATTAGATAGATAGATAGATAGATAGATAGATAGATAGATAGATAGATGATAGATAGAGATAGATGATAGATGGAGATAGAGATAGAGATAGAGATGATAGATGATAGAAAGATAGATAGGTGATAGATAGATAGATGATAGATAGATAGCTATAGCTATAGATATAGATATAGATATAGATATAGATATAGATATAGATATAGATATAGATATAGATATAGATATAGATATAGATAGATAGATAATAGATAGATAGATAGATAGATAGATAGATAGATAGATAGATAGATAGATATAGATGAAAAAATCCAGGCCAAAAACTGTTTGCTAAAGGTGGATCACCTCTTACAGATCAGCGAGAGGCAAAGTAGTATCGGTGGAGTGTGAACTAGGAAACTGAGCAAATGAATACCCCCCCCAAAAAAAATGCTCTATGTCAAACAATTAGGTAGCCAAGTGGAAACAACACTGAGGAGGAAACAAGGTTGTGTGAGAGAGAGGGTGCTTGGGTGTGTGTGCGTCACAGCTGAAGACCATTGCTCCAAAGCGCCACAAAGCCACAATCTCTGACAAACATGCAGAGAGATGGGATAGAAGCACAAACTGACAACAAACACAGATGCAGAGCTAAATATCCACAAATAAACTAAAATGATTGTTCCAAACCTGCATATTCTCTTACAAGTCTAGAAGCAGATTGATGATAGGTACAAATGAGGCAAAAAGCATTCAGTAGCATCTGAAAATCTTATAAATGGAGTCTATAAAAAAGAGGGATGTCCATTATCTAATGCAAAGGAAAGATATGTATTTATTCATTTACTGCATGTATAGCCAAACTTTTTCTCCAAGGAGCTCAAGGTGGCATACATGGTCCCCCTCCTATTTAATCCCCACAACAACCCTATGAAGTAGGTCATGCTGAGAGGCAGTGACTGCTCCAAAGTCACTCTGTGAGCTTCATGGCTGTGTGGGGATTTGAACCCTGATTTCTCCCAAGTCCTAGCTTGACGCTCTAACCACTACACCACCACCAGCTCTAGTTTCAAGCTACAAAAAACTCCATTATTAATTACAGACATCAATCCCACCCAGTAATATACCCTAGGACACAGCACCTTGAAAAGCAGATCAATATTCTTATCTCTTTTATTAATATAGTAGGAAAGGGGAAAAAAGAGAGAAAAGGATGTCCCAAAGGAACTCTAAGCCATAGAGCAGGAAAGAAGGGGAACAAAATGTGCCAATCACTTCTGGCCTGATCTACACATGCCCACAAAATCCAGAACTTCCTTAATCAGTTTGTCCCCTTGAAGTCCCTACTGGACCTCGTACTCTGGGGTACATTTTTAAAAATGTGGAATTTCTTGTCCACTCCCAGGTTTTCCATTATTTGTTCCTTCCAGCAATGGCCGCCTGCCCCCAACACTAATGGACCACCTGCCCACACAGGAGGAACCAGGCAAAGGCATCCACATCCCCCATTCAGCAGTGGTTTCGTAGTGGGCCAGGTTTCCTTTTCAGATTTCTCAAGGCTATAGAGAATCTGGATTTAGATGAGAGATGGGAGAGCAGCTGTTTTCAAGGAACAACGTATGGATTGAGGGAATTCGAGGGTGCAAAGGGGGCACACAGTGCATTTTAAGCAGAAATGTGGATGGGCCCCAAGAAGGCTTAAGACATGAATCGAAAACAGTTGATGCCAAGGATCTCTGCACTAGAGCTATCTTGGCATAATTTCATTCATCACATCAGAACACACAAGAAATGTTGGGATAGCATGGCAACACCAACAGGCACTCCCACACTGCCCATCACAATGTTGTTCCCATCCATCAGTCATAAAGTCATGAATCAGCAAGACACCAACCACCCCAGTTGGCATCACACATTAGCCATTCCGGGAGAGTACGAATCAGCAAGGAGCAATGGCAGAATTGCCAGAATGGCATCACCTTCCCCAGGTGATATCCACTTCCACACGGTGGACAAGCATGGCCCCAGGAAAAGCCCACTTCACCCAGCAAGTTGGTGACCCAATGCAGAAACATGAGCCTCCAGCTCCACTAACTGTGCCTCTCTCTTGTGCCATTTTCTGGGACAGGAACTGGGGAGGGGAGAGGAGCTTGTGCCCCAGCATTCCTGTTGAAGAAGGTGGTCCTCCGAGTACCTGTCAGAGGCAAAAGGAGGAGTAAAAGGGATGAGGTCCCAAAACCTTCACACACAAAAATCCCACTCCTGTTTTCTTTTCTCTTCTTTCCTCATTCAAGCAGTTAATTTACAAAACTTATATGTATTTCATCAACAACCTTAACAGCGCAATAAAAAGGGTGCGTTTATGCACAGTGCAACAGAAAGGTTGCTGCTTATTGAAAATCAGGGTGACAGGAGGTTGGGGTTTTCTTAAGATGGTGGAGCTCGGAAGGAACCTAGAGTTAGGCCAGGGGTAGTCAACATGTTGCACTTCAGGTGGGTTGGGATCCAGTCCCGTTAGCCCTAGCCAGCATGGTCAATGGTGAGAACTGCAATCCAAGCACGTCTGGAGGGCAACTTGTTGACTGCCCCTAGTCTAGGCTTCCTGATTGCCTAGTCCTTGTGAGGCTGGAGGCTAATTTCCTTCTCTCCTCTCTGACGTCTGTGCTTTTTATCAGGCTCTTCTCGAGAGCCCCCATCACCTTCCTGAAAGGTGCAGAGAAAGAGCCACAGAAAAGGCACCAACCTCTGCAAGGAGAAATTTAGCCTTTCACCTAACCGAAAGCAGAAAGAGTCAAACAATCAGGAGGCCGAGACAAGAGTCAGGATAGTGTGCTTTTAAAAACAGTAAAATAGATCAGTGATACATAAAGAGAATTTAGAGAAGGAACCTGAGAATAAAACACAAGGAGGGCGTGAGATGAGAAGGGGTGGAATGAGTTTGGGCAGCCTGAGAATGGCAATCTTAAAGATCACTGAGCATATTTTTCAAGAGGGGAAGCCCAGCAAGATGGATGCCCCAAGTTAGCCTCCCTGCACCCACCCCTGCCCTGCCTGTCCAAACAAGGAGGTTGCCTTTGTGTGCCAACATGTGCCTGTTTTGTTAACCATGAAAGGGTGGATTAGTTCGAGCAGAGAAAGGCCTGAGGCAGCAGAACCATTGAGGCCAGCAGCCTGGCAGTGCCTGGGAGGGACAAAAAAAAAACCCTCCCTCCCATTCCCATTCCTCACCCTTGCTGAGCACACAGTCTGACTGCTAAACCCATCAATAGGAAATTACACCTCTTTTGAAAGAGGGCAACAAAAACAAAAAAGCAAAGGGAGTCCGGATATTTCATAAGTATCAAAGCCAGGCCAGGAAATTTCATTCCACTGCAAGATATTAAACAGGGGTGAGCTGGAGACAAGATGCTCTTTCTCTGCAAACAGTGGACTTCCTCTCAACTACTCAGAATCATAGAATTGTACCCCCAAGGACCCCCAAAGGTCATGTAGTCCAACTCCTTGCAGGGCTGGAATCACTTGCAGAGATCCATCCCTCAACGTCACCTCTGAGGCCATGGCTGGCCTTATTGAGGGGAGCATTCGAGGGCAGAATAAGCCTGATGAGCCTCAGGCACAAACCTGCATGTGGCAAAAAGGGTGGAGGAGTGAAGGTCAACCTCAAAATGTGGCTCTTTTGGATGCAGTGCAGTGGTTCCCAAACTTTTTCAGGTCACTGCCTCCTTGGCTCCATAAACTCATCCCCAGTGCACCCTACCCTATAAAAAGCATTATCCAGAATAGTGGTTTGCACAACCCTCTCAGGACAATAAGAAAGCAATAAAATTCAAAAGTGTAACAATTAAGTGCACATTCATTCAAAATCCAAGTAAATCTATTTACTTTAATTGATTCAGCAAAATGGATGCACTTGATCCAGTGATACCAGCTTTTCAAAGCTTGTATTTAGCAAGAGTCTTCGATACCACATTTAGGAACTGCTTCCCTGTTCAGTACATTCTTAATGCAGTGAATGGACTTCGCACACTGATACCAGTTTACCAATATCTGGTTTAAAGTCATTTTAAAAAGGTAAAGGACTCCTGACATTTTAAGTCCAGTTGCAGCACTCATCTTGCTTTACAGGCCGAGGGAGCCGGCGTTTGTCTGCAGGCAGTTTTTCCGGGTCATGTGGCCAGCATGACTAAGCAGTTTCTGGCGCAACAGAACACCGAAACCAGAGCAGAGCACGGAAACGCCATTTACCTTCCAGCCAGAGTGGTACCTATTTATCTACTTGCACTTTTTGGTGTGCAGCTAGGTTGGCAGGAGCTGGGACTGAGCAACGGGAGCTCACCCTGTCATGGGGATTCGAACCAGTGGCGTAGCGTGGGGGGTGCAGGGGGGGCCGGCCGCACCGGGCAACATCTGGGGTTAGGGCAAATCCACGGGTTAGGGGGCGCAAATTACTTGCCTTGCCCCGGGTGCTGACAACCCACGCTACGCCACTGATTCAAACTGCCAACCTTCTGACTGGCAAGCCCAAGAGGCTTAGTGGTTTAGACCACAGCACCACCCACATCACTTAGCAGATGCCTTAAATCACCACCTCCAATGCCAGCCTGCCACCCCCTTGCCTCTTAGCACCCCGCTAGGTAATCCCCACCCAGGGAGCAGTACCATCCACTTTGAGAACTACTGTTGTGGTGCATGAAAATGGTCTAAATCAGCCTTCCCCAACGTGATGCCCTCCATATATTTTGCATCAGCCCCACTCAGTATGAGGGCTGTAGCCCAACAACATCAGGAGGGCTCCAGGTTGGGGAAAGCTAGCTTAAATCATTCCAGCTCTCTCACCATAAACTATCTCCAACACTTGACTAGGCATAGGCAGAACTTGCCCTGAGTCTGGGCTGGGCATGGCAGGGGCCTGAGCAACCATTCTCGGCTTCTGCCCAGGGTGGAGCAGCAGAATGGTCGCGGAAGGATCCCAGAGGCTAGTGGAAGAATTGCTCATCCTCACGGAGGCAGCGCGCGAGGCTGCTCTCTCTCCCTCCGCCCCGGCCAGCCCCTCTGCTGACTGCGCCCCGGAGGCAACGGAGCTGCATGGCGAATCCGCCTGTTTGCATAACCTCTGCCCGGGGTGTATAAACAGAGGATCAGCTCAATGTGGCTCTCATTAAAATGACCAGACAGCTCAGCCACTGAAGCATCAACTCTGCAATTCTGGGATTCCTCAGCACGGCTGACTCAGCCCTTCGGCCCCACCTGCTTCCCAGTCGCTCTGTGGCGGGCGGCTCAGGGCTTCGCATGCAACGACCTGCGCTGGGTAGCTGCCCCGCTCTCTTCTACCCAGAGTCCTAGTCTGACACGCTAGCTGCTGCACCACACTGGCTCTCAGGTTGTGCCCAAGGAGCTAGAACATGTCCAGAGGGGACCTTCTTACTGGCTGGATAGGCAACATTCTGGCTTACCTCAAGAATCACTTTTTAGATGTGGCAAATTGACTGCTGAGCCGTCCACAGTGGAAAACCCCAGATTTTTACACAGATGTGACTGGGCACCAGCATGATCACCCGCAAACAAAACTGTTATGTACTGAGTTGCAGTAATGGGGTGGGGAGCCAGTTTTCAGTCCTTGCCTTAGGTCTCTGACTGGTATATAGGCCTGCCACTCATGGGGAAGGGCAAAAATACCCCCACCCCCCATCAATGGATAGACAGCAACTCTTGCAGCCCACGAACGGATCGTTTTCAGATGAAGATAATGCAAGGACAAATGTAATGTATTTGGAACGTATTTATTGAAACCACGGTGACCCTGAACCAATGTATACTTGAGGGAAATAATAAATTTATCTACTGTACTTGCATACATACTACATAGTTATGTAACCTTAATTATATTGTAGTGTTACTTTGTTGTCATTTCCCCTTGCATTTAAAATGGTTTCTTCTTTTCTTTTCTTTTCTTTTCTTTTCTTTTCTTTTCTTTTCTTTTCTTTTCTTTTCTTATTTACTTGAATTCACTATAATATTCTCAATAAAATATAAGTAAATAAAGGGGGAGAGCATTGCTTGTCTTCTGGACAGGTGGAAGATGCAGCTTAAAAGTGACTCTTGCACTCTGCTGCCCCCTGCTGGCCATGACTCTGCCCTGCTTTAGTTGTTCGACAGGTATTGCTATCACAGGGCAGAATCTTCCTTATTCTACCAGCATAAAAGGGCTTGCACTCTTCCTATGGCCCTTCTCTCTCGTTCGTTCGTTCATTCATTCATTCACTCCCTCTCCCTCTCTCTCTCTCTCTCTCACACACACACACACATACAAACAAACATAGGACACCCGCAGGAGGCAGTGATGGCAGCCAACTTGAATGGCTTTAAAAGAGGATCAAACAAATTCACAGCTATCGCTCTACTTCCACAGTTGGAGGCAGCAGTGCTTCTGAATGCCAGTTGCTGGAAGCCACAGGAGGGGAGAACAGGATGCTGGGCTAGATGGACCATTGGCTTGATCCATCAGGCTCTTATATAGTCAGACCACTGGTCTATGTACTTCAGTGTTGTCTACCCTGACTGGCAGCAGGCATGGAATATTTCCAGTCCTACCTGGAGTTGCCACTGGGGATTGAACCTGGGACCTTCCACACAGCAGCACAAAGGTGTGCATTTTTTTCACCTTTCCTCCTCACTTTGCCCTCACTCCAGACACTTTGAGGACCTGGGTCAGGAAAAATGTAGCAATTTCTATTGCAGTAGAAGGCTACTGCAGAGTGGCTACTGCAGTAAAGTGATTTGGGGCTGGGGGTTGCCATGGGTGCAAGGGACTCCAGGTACGCCTCTGCTGAAAAGCTGCTGCTCTCCCTCTGCTTCCTCAAACTGGGTTAGCTAAACAGAGACATGCTTCCCCAGGGACTTGAAGCTGCTGTCGCACAATTCTATTTTAGGTGGGATTTCTTTCTCTCCTCCCCCCCCCGCCCCCTCTACTGCTGCATCTGAAGGGAAGTTTCTATGTATGGAAACCTATTCTGGCTGCCTCAGCTGCCCCCAGGAACTAGGCAGGAATCAGTTTCTCCTGCAGGAAACAGACGGCCTTGCAAGAGCCATCCATATTCCTCCTTGAGCCAGCAGCCTCCAGACATGAGTAGAGGGTGATCAAAGAGCAGGAGGGGACTAAAAGGGACAGATACAGTCAAGATGTCAAATGCAGGGCTCTAAACTGCTGTGCAGAGAATTGTGGCTTAGAGGCATGCTGTTCAGACTCCTGTTGGGAGCAAAACCAGTTCTGCCCAGTTTACATGACTGTGTCACCCTCAGCTCCAGCCTGAGAAGTCCACAGGAAGGCCAGGTACTTCAAGAGTAAAGCTTTAACTGTAATCTCTGTGGGAATGCCAATTCCTCCTCCTCCTCCTCTTCTTCTTCTTCTTCCTACAGTGAGCTCAAGGTGGCATACATTGCCTCCTCTTCTTCCTTCAACTTCTACAACAATCCTCTGAGGTAGTGTCAGGGCTGCCTCAGGTCTCAGCTCACAAAAGACCAACGCCAGGCTCTTCTTATATACAAGGATGTTTATTGCAGTTCATTATCGGTTCCACAACCGAGGCGCGCAGCCCCGCGTCTCTTAGGCTAGACGTTTGAAGTCCCCTCTGAATCAGTCCCGCCCCTACACCAGCTTAAGAGGCTTGTGCTAGTCCACCTCTTCCTGTCTTTCCTTTTCCGCAGGGTCTTTCTCCCCCCCTGGGTTCCTTCCCTCCTGCTCTCTCCTGAAGCGGATTCCTCAGATGCCTGTTCCCCCCTCCTTCGTGCTTTGGGGCCAGGCTCCTCCTCCGGGCTCTCTCCATTTCCGCGCGCCTCCACATTTGAACTTGGCGCGCGTTCGCTACCCCTGACCTTCCTCTTGACACTTACACTACTCCCTGTACTACTCTCCACCTCTTCCGGCAGGACGCCCTGCCCCGATCTCCTTCCCCTGTCTCCATCCTGCTCCGCTCCGTGTGTCACACTGGGAACTCCACTCTCTTCACTTCGTTCCTGCTGGGAAGCCGGCCCCGATCTCCCACTCCTACTCGGGGTTTCCCTGCTGCTTCCCTGCTCCTGGCAGGTCCCCCCTGTGACCCCCCTTCGCCTGACTAGGGGCGCCCCCTTCTGGGAATCCTCCGATTCACTTGAGAGACTCATGGAAGACCTCAAGCCATTGTCATCCTCTTCCTCACTGTCCTGGGATTCTTCCCCATCGCTCTCCGTCTCTGAACCCCTGACAGGTAGGTTAGGCTGAGAGGAAGCGACTGTCCCAAGGCTGCCCAGTGAGCTTCATGGCCAAGCAGGGATTCAAACCCTGGTCTGCCAGGTCCTAGTGTGACCCTCTAACCACTACACCACCACTGGCTCTCTGCTTGACCCTCTGCGATTCTTTCCTGCTAAGGTCATATCCAGGATGCCAGGGAAATCTCCCTCAACACCCTTTGCCTAAAGAGGTTGACCTTCAAACTCTGGCTGCTTGACTGAGAAGTCTCCTTCACAACTTTGCACTTGCTCCATCTCAGCCTGAAGATCAATGAGATCTTATCCAGAGAGCGACCAACCCTTCAGAGGGCACCAGGCAGGTCTTGAACCTGGGCGCCTTAGCCCAGAAGACCACAGGCCCACAAAGGATTTCTTGAGAATAATCCAGCTACACTTCCTGGAGCTCACTGCAGGAGCATAGCTCAGTACGTAGCTTGGTGGGGAAGCAGGGTGGTGGTGCTAGTTGTGGGATGTGAAACACAAGAGCAGTCAACTACAACATTCCTAGAGTGAACATGTTTACACATGGGGAGGAATGTTTGTCCAGCCAGCAGGTAAACTTCCTCACCTGTGCAGGCCTCACCTGTGCAGGTAACAACAAAAGCACAGGGCAGGGCAGCCATCTCTCCCTTTTTGACTAAATGCATCGAAGAAACAACATCTGCTTAGCCAAAGATGCTCTCTTGGCTCCAGACAAGAGAGGACAAAGGGAGTGTTTTCTTATGGAATAGTTTCCAAGTGTATGTTACTTTTCTAAGCTAAGTCTGCCTTCTGGGATCCTATTGTGAACAGAATGATATGTGAGTAAACCTTTTTATACTTTTTATAGAAGACTGTGTTGTGTCTTATCTTTTATGAGGGAATTAGGGGGGAAAACCAGAACAGTTATTATAGAGGCTTTAGTGAGCCTGAGCAAACGCATCCGCTGCAAGTTTAAAAAGGGGAATGTTACTCTGCTAAATTGTGGAACTTGTTAACACAAGTTGGAAAACGGATATACGGTAATCAGACAATATATCCTCTCCTGCATCCCTGAACATTCCCACACTAGTTGCCCCTCTCCTGCCCCCTCCAGAGCACAGGCTTCTGGTTGGCCACTGTGAGAACAGGATGATGGGCTAGATGGTCCACTGGCAGGGCTGGCTCACCCATGAGGCAAGATAAGGCAACCACCTCAGGCAGCAGGATCCACAAGGACAGCAGATCCAGTCCCCAAGGAATGCATTTCCTGCTGCTTCTGCTTCTGCTATGGTGGCAGCAAGAGCTGCAGCATGCTTCTTAGAGGCTGGATCTGCTGCCTCCTCACAGCTCCCCATCCCATGCCGGTTCTACCGTGTCCTCCTGAAAAATAGGAGGCGCTGGTGGTCTCCTCCTACCCTTGTTCCCAATCTAGATCTTTACTCGACATTTCTTCCCTAAGGCAGGTGCTGTTTTGTGGTTTGCCTCAGGTGTCTTGGGCTGCCCCTAGCCGCTGGCCTGATCCAACTGGCTTTTCTTATTTTCTTTTTTTTTTTTATAAAATTTTTATTGGGTTTTCACATTTTATATAGACAAAGACAAAAACACGAAAAACATAAAAACAAACAAACAGAAAAATAAAACAACAAACATATATAGTTTCCAAAAAAAACTTATTTTCTAACCCTGGTCATTGACTTCCCCCCACCCCCTCCCTTGCATCCCTATTCCCAAATTTGTATCAGCAAATTGGCATTTCCTTATCCATCTTAATATTAGTCCTTTATATATATAAAAAAAGCAAAATTAAATTTATTCTAAGTTGGACCTCAGTTCCCTTCCAACGATTTCCCATTTTGTCTTAAATAATAATCTTGTTAGCTAAATCCCATGGTCTTAAGTGTTGTTGAAACTAGATTCTTCCCTCCCTCCCTTCCCCGGTTTGTGTCCCTTCCAAAAACATGTCCAAAATAGCAATTATTAGCCCGGATTCCTTACGTCCGAGGCTCTCAAATCTCTTTCAGTCCCTCTCCGCCGGCCTAGTTGGCAATCCTTTATGTCGGTCTTCACGTCTCGAAAGAGTTCTTTCACAGTCAGTCCAAAATCTCTTCCCATATTTGCAAGCAACTGCTGAGGAATTTCCACAAGGCATGAATTTTGAACATAATCAAAGTCAGAGTCTATGTGGAGGCCCCAATTATATTTCTTTATTTTAAATTCCTTGATTTCATAGATTCCCAGGGCCTCCACTTTCATCTTCTGGATCTTTCGTAGATTTGTAGTAGGTTCAGTCCAATAGTCTCCTTGTTTATATTCCACAGATGTCAGCTTCTGGACAATATTTTCCCATTTCAGTTCTTCTCTTTCTTGTTTTGTCTTCTCCTCTTCTTTGGTTATCATTTCCGGCTCAGCTGTGGATTCTTTCTCAGCCAGGTTCTCATTACATTGAACAGAACTACTTGTTTCAGGATTCAAGGTCATCAATTGTTCACTCATAGCCGTAGTCTGCTCTTGTAAGATTCCAACCAAATAAAACATCCTTTCGATTTCTCCCAGTATCTTTCCATCCACAGCCATTGTAATTCCACAGAATTCCCTCTAGAGGGAATCTGGTTACTTAGTATTCTTTTCCCCAACAGTCCTCTGTCTTGTTATTGTTTCTTTATTTCCAACAATTTTAGATCAATTGTAACTCTTTTTAATCCAGAGGTAACTTAGGTAGCAATTTTCCACTATTAACAGTCCGTTTGACAGCTTTGACAGCTGTCAAACTCTGCACTTCTTAAACCAGCTCCAAAGCAGGACGCTCCCGGGCCCGGGAGGGGGGGTTGTTTACAACAGAACATAAAACATCCAACACTCCTCTCTCCTGCTCAAAATTTCCAAATCTTGGAAGTTACTGTCTTTTTTAAAAACTCACCCTTTACAGGGTAGGCACTCCAGCTTAGTTCTTTTTTCGTTGCTCTAGATCTTCTGCAAGGTAGGGGGTGCGGACTTCCTTTTAGCACACCCCCCGATCGTCTCAAATTCAGTGGATAAATTTCTTAAAAACCAAGTCCAAATTACTCACGGGTTGTTTTTTTCAGCCGAATTTCAAGGAAGGAAGTCAGCGCTCTCCGGTCATGGCTCGCGGCTTCGCTCAGCAGAGGTAGCGATGGACTCTCAGTGCCGCGCCACCCCCCGTATCCCCTCCGCAGCCTTTAAAAAGGCTCTTCGCGAATCAGGGGGGGCGTTTAAGGCACCCGCCGAGTCTTCAGTCCGCAGGCATTCCGCGCCTGCGGTTTTAAGGGTCCCCGTGTCGCCGGCACGGCAAAGACCCGTCCCCTGCTGAGCCGATTCCCTCCGGAGCTCGGAGGGAATCCGCCATTCCCAGATCGCGTCAACCCCGGAAGTCCGGCTTTTCTTATTTTCCATGTTCCCTTCTCCCGGGACAGACAGCGCCACTGAAACAGTACAGCCTAGCCCAGGGAGAAAGAGCTGTTCCAAAGGGGTTAGGAGAAAAACCAGGGGACTGCACAGATTTCGAGGCTCGCTCTGAATTATCTGCAGGGCTCAAGGTTTGAAGGAGAGGAAGAAAAACTCTGCCGTCTTCCAAGGACCATCTGAACATTCAAAGGACTGTGAACCATTTGTATTATAATGCATTTCATTTAGATTTTTGCTCTGCTGTTCAGAACATCCTAAACATGCTGAAGATGTTTGTATTTTCCTATAAAAAGAATGGATTTGTAGCTGTACAGCAGTAGCAATCAGGTTGTTTTAAAAGCACTGGGGGTTATTACTGTCACTTAAGTGCTTTTGTTATACAAAATATACCGCATTCACTGTAAAATATTTAAACTTGACATTTGTTGTTATTTCCCTTCCATATTATTGCAATTCCAGGCTAAGCTAGCACAACCGTGGGTGGGAGTTCTGCTGTCAATACAGACTTAATCCACCCACTCCTCCTGCCAAGATGGGGATGATGGTGGGTTGAGCATGCTCAGTGTGTGTGAAGTAAGAGAGAAGAGGCACCTGAGGACTCATGTCTCTGCCTCCCCCCCCCCCCGCAACACACCATGGGGTGGGGGAAGACTTCAGTGACTGGGACCACACTCACTCTGCCCTCCCTTAGAACTCTCTGGAACTCTCAGGTATGCATTGACAGCTCCTTCTTCTTCTCCTCCTCCTCCTCCTCCTCCATTAATCCAGCCCCTGAAGGGTAAAAGTCCTCCTTGTGGGGATTTGTGGTCAAAACAACAATACTGTACACCAGGCATCCCCAAACTCAGCTCTCCAGCTGTTTTGGGACTACAGTCCCCATCATCCCTGACCACTGGTCCTGTTAGCTAGGGATGATGGGAGTTGTAGTCCCAAAACAGCTGGAGGGCCGAGTTTGGGGGTGCCTGCTGTACATGTTTGCAAAAGAAGGATATGAAGGGGTTAAGACTCACAGAGTTCCTGATTACTAGAGAAAGCACTGCATGAGGTCATTTCCCTTGAGTTGGGGGGGGGACAAAAGGGTTTAATCTTTGTGCCTCTCACACAGGGTCCTTCACCAGCCTGCCATCACCTTCCTCTGCGTTGACCCACCTCCTCATTGACCCAGAGTAGAGGACATCAAAAAACAAAACAGGAGCAAAAGCAAAGGAAGGGAAGTCAAAGTGAAAGAAAGAGGAAAAATAATAAAGGAATGGAAAAGAGAAAAAGGAAATGATAGAAATAGAAAGGACGTCCAGTTCTCCAGCTGTCAGATATAAATATAGATAGAGATAGAGATAGAGAGAGAGAGAGAGAGAGAGAGAGGTATATAGGTGTGTGTGTGTGTGTGTGTGTGTGTGTGTGTGTGTGTGTTAATTATTCAAAATATTCAAGGTGTTTACTTCAGGGTGGTATCCAGCTGTTCTGTTGGGTGATGTACTTCCAGCCCTTCAGATTCGGACATCTCAAGTTCATTCATTTTTCCTTCCACACAAAAAGTCTAAACGAAGTTCTCCAACTACTGTACTATTATCAGTAAAAGTCAACAATAGTCTTCCTCCAATGTTCAAAAGCAATAAATCCTTGATCTTTATTCCCACAGGAGTCTCTTCGTTGGGGGTCATATATTAAAACAGTAACCCACAGTTATTTACTTACTGTATGTTCATTAATTCACACCCAGTTCCATATCTTCCAGTCCCATTGCCTGATGGCTGTGCTTTTGAGGGGCTGCCAATGCCCCAAAATATCTCTGTGCCACCCCACCCGGTAAGAATTCTCTCTGTGCAGAAGTGTCTGCTACAGACCCCAAGAGGGAGCTCTTTGCAAAGGACTTGCCACAAGCCATCTATCTCCTCAGCATTGATTTTTGTGTCCCTGTGTTCACTCTCTGATGACAGAATAAAAACTCAAGTTCCACACAACATTTATTGCAGTGCCCTGGTAACCAGCTAGGGTCTTCCCTCTCACCAATATCCTTCTAGCTCATCATCTCACAAAAAGAATTCCATTTGGCAAAAGTTCCCTGGGAATGTCAAATAAAAGCTTCTTGCTTACAAGCTCTACTATTTTTATTACAGTACTTCTTTATTAGCCCTGGTTGGGATATTAGTGCATAACTAAATAGACAGTGAATTGCCATGGATCAGTTTCTATTTGTATGTCTTTAATTGCCAATTTATTTTCATTCTTTTCTTTTCTTTTCTTAAAAAAATGCATTTTTTATTTTTATTTTTTTTAAACTATTATTTTTGAATTAAACTTTAAAAATGAGAGGGGGAAGACACTGAAATGGGGCAATTCAAGGAGAAAGGGATCAATTAAAATCTGCAAAATAGGCTGAAAGTGCAAAGAGGAAGGGCTTAATTTAAAGGGCCAGGAGCCCTGAAAAGCCTTTATAAGAATTGACTGACGGGTGGCAATCCCTAAGGAAAGGGCTTGTGTGGATGAAAAGAATCTGGTTCAAAAGTCACCCCCAATTCCACAATGATGGGTGGTTGCTGCAGCAGTAGCAACATCTCGAGCAGAGAATCCATTTAAGAAAACCCAATGAGAGAGTAAGCAACAGAGAGCCAACAGGAAGGCTATTTTTCTCATTTCCTGCACTACCATGTGCGTTCCGTGTGCTGAGCTGGCTCGCCAGATGCAGCTTGTCACGCTGGCCACGTGACCTGGAAGTGTCTGCGGACAGCGCTGGCTCCCGGCCTATAGAGTGAGATGAGCGCACAACCCTAGAGTCTGGCAAGACTGGCCCGTACGGGCAGGGGTACCTTTACCTTTACCTTTATGATGCTGGAGATGGTGGGAGTTGCAGCCCAAAGCATCTATCGAGACACCAGGTTTTGCCAAGGCTGCATTAACCTATAGATATGCCAACTGCCATCATGGAGGAAGGGGTCCCACTTAAATGCTGGAGCATAGTTGGGGGGAACAGAAACTGACCCCCGCCCCAGAGCTGCCTTTCGGTGTCACAACAAGGCAAGTGTTCCAGGTCAAGATGTCTGTCACCAAGGCCACCACCTGGAATGGACGTCAGCAGAAGCCTTGCAAGCGGAACAGAACGCAAGGCACATCGTGAGCAAGCCGGCAGATCTTCTCTCAAGGCCACTGGCGGAAGCTGGCAGAGGAGCCCCCCCACCTCCAAGCACAACAGGTGCTGCAAGCACAGAGGCTTTGGAAGAAGGGACTCCTTGATGCACAGAGAGGGTACCTCAGAAAGGGGGGGTGAGCGAGAGTGTTCTCTTAAGGTGGCCCAGGAGGAACTTTTGCAACAGGACTTCCAAGGTCTGAACAGCTGTCCTGCTGCAGGGGCAGGAAAGCCCCTTTCCCCTTCTGGATCCCATCATCATCGCCACCACCATCAACATCAAAAGTAAGGGTTAAGGGGACCCCTGACCATTAAGTCGTTGTGGCTGACTCTGGGGTTGCGTGCTCATCTCGCTTTAGTGGTCAAGGGAGCCGGCGTACAGCTTCCGGGTCATGTGGCCAGCATGACTAAGCCGCTTCTGGCGAAACAGAGCAGTGCGCGGAAACGCCATTTACCTTCCCGCCGGAGCGGTACCTATTTATCTACCGGTACTTGCACTTTGACTTGCTTTCGAACTGCTAGGTTGGCAGGAGCAGGGACCGAGCAACGGGAACTCACCCTGTCGCGGGTATTCGAACCGCCGACCTTCTGATTGGCAAGTCCTAGGTTCTGTGGTTTAACCCACAGCACCACCCACGTCCCTTAACAACAAAAGTATATGCTACTTAATGCCAGACGTATACAAAACAGGAAAACCAATGACACAATTAAAGACACAACAGAGGGCCTTCGCTGTGGTGGCCCCTCAGCTGTGGCATCCCCTCCCCATAGAGATGTGTCTGGCGCCTTCATTGTACAGCTTTTGGTGAAGGCTGGAGACACACCTCTGTACCCTGGCTTTTGACACGGGAGCAGCATTCGAAATTCGCCAGGCGCACTTGCAGCCAAGTAAAGATGCCCAGGCACCATGATGGCGCCTGGCCTCTCCACCACCTGGAGAGGTGTGTGCCTGGGGATCCTTGGATCTTGACTGTTTCCACACACCACATCCTGTAGAATTTCTACCTGTTATATTTTATCGGCAAAAGCAGAATAAATTTCAGGAACCAAAAAGTCGTATTGAAAAACACAACTTTTGAGCTGTGTCTCTGGCCCACAAATGGCAACTAGGAATTCTGTTTTGGCGACTGTAACTCTGGTTTAAGAAGCCATTTAGCGTCTAGCCTATATGCGGCATCTGAGTTTCTAACACTGCACTGGAGGTGCATGTTTGTAGCACTTACCTTATTCTTATGGATGTACAGGTAATGTGTTTTAAATGGTTTTCGATGTTGTTCTTAATGCTGTAACCCACTCTGGGACCTTAGGGTGAAGGGTGGGTATTAAATGAATAAGCAATACGCCATAATTAAAATACACAACAATCCCATGCAATAAAACAATCCACGACAACCTTTTATTTCATGGAAAGGGGGAGGCATGCCTCTGCGACAAGTGGGGAGGAGAAGAGCAGCAAGTGGGGGAGCCCCTGCAAGAGCCCCCAGAGAGACTTTGCTCATCAATTGCAGGGGAAGCAAGCTGTCGGCAGTGCCACTGACCGCCCCCACTCACAGGGTGCTTTGCTATTTACTCTTTGCTGTCACAGTCCTCTCTAGGAGAGAGATCGCTATTATTCTGATTTTGCAGATAGAGAACCGAGGCCAAGGGTCACAGCCAGCTTTTAGCAGGACTCACTCCAAACCAACCCTGTACCTCAAATTTTGTCTTGGACTGCACAGAGAGGGCAAACTGGCTTTGAGCACCGAAAAGCAAGGACAAGACCCTCTGCCATGAAACTACATTTTCCAGAGTTCTTTGCACAAGTTACTGCTGGGAGTAGCTCCGTACTTACCTTAATTTCTAAGGGAACATGCCAGACCTCAGCCATGCTTATAAGTCAGAAGCCCCCACCATGACCCACCGCCTTTCCCCCTGATGGAGGGGGGGGGCGTGCCTAGGATGAGGAAATGGCAAGAGATGTCTCAGCTTGAGCCCTCCACTCCTTTACCTGCCCAATCATGATCTCCAGCTGCACACAGGAGAGCAGCGGCTGGAAAGGGCAGCAGTCAAGGTAGCTTCAGAGAGAACAGGGAACAGCAGGTTCCAGGAACAAACGCTCTGGGATTAAAGAGGCAAGAACAATGCTGCCCCCCCCCACAGGAGGGGGTGGGTACTCTCGACTGCAGGGGCTCACAGCTGCTGTGCTTGGATTTCTGCAACAGGCAAGGCCATTGTCAGAAATCCAGGCACCCTATAGGACCTACGAGGGGTGATGGCAGAACCTGAAGGTCATCTTTCCTTGGACTTTCCTGAGCTCAAGAGGCCCAGGGAGGTGGGGAGAAGGCAGCTGCAAGTCCCTAGCCGTGGAGAAGGCAGGATGAGTGCAGTCCCACCCTTCCAAAATCTCCCCATCGCATTGACGCATCAATTACACCTCACAGAACCTCTGGCCTCCAAGCACCTTAAAGTTTATTCTGAGACAGAAATAACTTCATATACAGTGGTACCTCAGGTTACAGATGCTTCAGGTTACAGGCACTTCAGATTACAGACTCCGCTAACCCGGAAATAGTACCTCGGGTTAAGAACTTTACTTCAGGATGAGAACCAAAATTGTGCAGCGGCAGAGGGAAGCCCCATTAGCTAAAGTGGTACCTCAGGTTAAGAACAGTTTCAGTTTAAGAACGGACCTCCAGAACAAATTAAGTTCTTAACCCGAGATACCACTCTATGCTCAGGGATGCTACCCGAAATTAAACCAGCCTTCTACAATGAAGCCGTTGGAAAATATTGGCTACATACATATTCATTTCACATGTAATTCTGTCTTACTATTTAATAAACCATAGAATTGTAGGGTTGGAAAGGATGCTAAGGGTCGTCGAGTCAGTGGCGTAGGAAGGAGGGTGCAGTAGGTGCGGGCCACCCCGGGAGTAATCACTGAGGAGGGGTGACAAAATGGCAAAAATATGTGTTTTTAAAATATTTTTGTTAAAATCGGGCTCACGGTACTTTAAAAATAAATAAATAAATAAATAACTCCTGCACCCCCCTTTCTATGTCACTGGTAGCTAGGTGAGGCGGGGGACACTGGACACCACACCGCAGGGCCTGAGCCACGCAACTCTCCTGAGGGGGAGATGGCGGGTGGACTGCTTGCAAGTTCCGCATTGCTTTTTTGAGAGGCTCCACACAGCCCTGCCTTGGCTCGCCCCACTCCAGGCTGGAGTTGGCTTGCTCCGACCCTGGCTACAGGACGCACGCACCACACCGGGCATCCGAGCAGCTACCTATGCCACTGTGTCCAGAACAACCCCCTGCGATGCAGGAATAACAACTAAAGCATCCCTGACAGCTGGGCATCCAACTTCTGTTTTCAAACCTCCAGCGCAGAAGGTTATCTGCCATTTTCCTTCTCCTGTGACTTTGCATTGCAAATCCAGGCTGCTCTCCAGCCAGAGGACCCCGTGTTTGTGCTTGGGAGCTGGCTCTATCCCATTAAATACATCCCCCAAAGCAGCCTTCCTAAACCTGGCTTCTACTGACTTCTCCCATTTGGCCATGAAGCTCACTGCCTCTCTCAGCCTAACCTACCTCGCAGGGCTGTTGTGGGGATCAAATGCAGAGCAGGAAACAACTGTGAACGCCGCCTTGCGCTCCATGGATAAAAAAAGGTTTGATAGGGATGCGATAAAATGAATAAATCTGAAAGGGCACCAGTTGGCGAAGGGAGGGGGGCAAGTACCTGAGGAATGGAGAGCCCAGCGCTCAATAGCCACGAGGCGTACAGCAGGACCTGACTCCTGCAGCGGGCCTTGGCGATGGTCAGGGGGTGCAGAATGGCATCTTGGCAGTCCAGGCTGATGATGGCAGTGATGAAGGCTGAAGTGTACATGGCCAGGAGTCTGAGGAACATGAGGAGGCGGCACGCCCAGTCGCCCGCCCACCACTGCAGGGTGACGTTCCAGGCGGCATCCACAGGCATCACCACCAGGGCCACTAGTAGGTCGGCAGCCACCAGGTGCAGGAGAAGCAGGCGGGCCTGGGAATACTTGGACTGCGGCTTGCCCATGCCAACCCACAGGACTGCCACGTTGCAGGCTGTCAAAATCATGCAGAGCCCCAGAGTGATGGCCACGCGAGCCTTGGCCCCTGCCAAGAAGGTGGGCAGCTTCAGGGTTTCTGCCGCGGTGCTGCCATTGGCCCCCACAGCCCCCTCGAAGGGGAACAAGCCTCCACAGGGTGCCATGACTTCTGCCAAACTGGCATTCTCCTCCAGGGTCATTGTGGGGACTGTTCGCTTCCACCTAGGCAGCCGGGGGAGACACACAAACTGAGTTATAGGTTGCAGGCTAATGGGGATATCACTCCCTCTCCCAGCAGATCCCTT
This sequence comes from Podarcis vaucheri, assembly GCF_965113315.1. Classification (NCBI taxonomy): domain Eukaryota; kingdom Metazoa; phylum Chordata; class Lepidosauria; order Squamata; family Lacertidae; genus Podarcis; species Podarcis vaucheri. The sequence goes on from NC_138752.1 coordinate 29,215,664, forward strand.
GCTGCTCATCCACCACCACCACCCTTCTGCCTCACCTGGAGGCAGAAGGGATGTTTCTCTGGAGCAGCTGTATCTGTGCCGTCTCTCTCGGGGCCACTGACTCAACTGGCTCAAGCGTGGCCCCTCCAAGCCTCCACCTCAGGCTCTGCCCACCTCTCTACCTCCTTGGCACCTGCCCCAGCTCACCTGGCAGATTCCTCTTCACAGCAACAGACCCAGCTACTCAGCTCCCTTCCTGCTGCTCAGTGCCCTTGGCAGAGGCTTCTGTACTCTCCTCTTAATACCATCCCATGTCACACGGGCCCAGAGGAAGGGGCATACGCAGCCAAAAACAGACCCCAGCTTGGATACCAAGGCTGTTTAGAAGTGCAAAAGAAGGCTGGTTTCTTTTTGCATCTCAGCTAAGAGCAGAAACAGAGACTCGCAGATAATGGTTGCAGCAGCTGCTAAGGTAGTTCAGACAAGGCATCTTTTTCCTCATCAGAAAGTAGCCCCTGAGAACCCCTGTCAGCCTGTTCCGTGCTTGCAGGAGTCACCTCCACTTGCCTTGGGATAAACCTTAAGTCATCTGCAGATACTACCTTTTGAAAGGCCATCTCTTTCCTGCTATAAACTGGGGAAGATCGCGGGACAGATAAAAGAAAGTCCTTATTCATATAGTGCAGAGTTGAACTACGAAACTCACTCCCACAGGAGGCAGTAAAGGCCACCAACCTAGATGGGTTTGAAAGAGAATGAATCAAATTCATTTGTGGCTACTAGCCATAATGGAGGCTAGGCAGCAAAGCTTCTCAATACCAGTTTCTGCAAGCCTCTCAGCAGTCATTCCTCCGCTGGTCACTGCTGTAGATACATGACCTAACTGCCTGTCTCCAGGCACTGCTATGATCTGCAAGGGATTCCCACAGAGCAGGGTTGAAGTTGCCAGCCTTCATGTCATGTTTGCAGACATCTTTGTAACGCAGAGATGGTCTGCCGACAGGTGGTGTCCCTGAAGACAGTGCCCAGTAGAGCAAGGCCTAACAAACAGTCATTAAAAGTGTGCACCAGTGAGTGTCCTGCTGCTGTTTGCTGCCACCAAGGGGCACACTTTGAAGAGTGGTGCTCTTTCACATCTCAGTAGAAAATGAGGGACGATGCCAGAATTTGAGTAGATGGACCCAGGCAGACCCAGGGCTCCATCACAGCCAGCATGGTGTAGTGGTTAGAGTCTCGGGCTTGGACCCAGGAGATCAGGGTCACTGCCTCTCAGCCTAACCCACCTCACAGGGCTGTTGTGGGGATTGAACAGGGAGGGGATGATGCACAGGCACCACCTTGCGTTCCTTGGAGAAAAAGAAGAGATATAAATGCAAATAATAATAATTATTATTATCCGCTCCTCCACATGCAGCTGCTGGGTGACCTTGGGCCAGTCACACTTCTGTGAAGTCTCTCAGCCCCACTCACCCCACAGAGTGTTTGTTGTGGGGGAGGAAGGGAAAGGAGAATGTTAGCCGCTTTGAGACTCCTGAAGGGGAGTGAAAGGCGGGATATCAAATCCAAACTCTAATAATAATAATAATAATAATAATAATAATAATAATAATATAGCATGGGATAGCTAGGGGGCAGGGGGGCACCTGCCCCCCTCTAAATCAAATAAATAAACAAAAATACTTAACTAAATGGCCAATTGTATCACAGATAACTTGGTTCTGCCCTTGGTTGCCCCCCAACATAAGGCCTGCCCAACCCTAAAATAAATCCTGGCTATGCCCATGCTATATACTTCTACTACTACTACTACTACTACTACTTCTTCTTCTTCTTATTATTATTATTATTATTATTATTATTATTATTGTTGTTGTTGTTGTTATTATTATTATTATTATTATTATTATTATTATTATTATTATTATCCGTCCGACAGGCAGCGGCTCTCTAGGGCTACGGGCGGGCCAAACGGAAACACGATTGTCTGCGAGGGTCTCTGGAGCCCCCGGGGGCTGCCCTCAAGCTGTGCTGAGAAGCGGAGGAGGAGCAGAGAAAGGAGGCGGCGGCCCGCAAGCGGGGTAGACTCCGACGGGGCGGACACCGCACTCTGCATCTCAAAGGCTCCGCCAGGACGATTAGCAAGTCCCTGCGCGAGGAAGGTGGGTTCATTAGGGGGCGGGGGAAGAGGCTCAAGCAGCCGCCAGGCAGTCGCCAGTAGGGGCGGGGTGCCGGGGCGAGCAGGACTCGAGAGCTCACGCAAATCCTGACACGCGGCGGCAGCAGGAGCACATGCCGCGCACGTCCAGCCCGCCCCGTCGAGTGTGGCTGCTGCTGCCGGGCCTTTGTTATGTACGGTGAGGCGAGGGGCGCCATCGGGCCGCCCTCCTGTCTCCCTCCGACTGGGGCCTGGCTTCTCTTCCCTCACCGCAGAGCAGAGGGCCCCCCCCCCATGCCTCCCACTCCTGCCCAGGATTGTGTTCATACGTGCAGCTTCTCTGGTTCTTGCAAATCCCAGGAAGCCGAGGGGCTTGGTTTGCTGTCTTGTTTACAGACTATTGTATTGATTTTGTACTGTTCTAATCTGTTCCGAGACCTCTGGGGAAAAGCGGGTAATAAATATTCTAAATCTAAAGCGGATTTTATGTTTTGAGGGTTTTACAGAAGGGGAATAATGGGACTCCTCCTGGATGAAATTAATAAATTCTGACTGTAAAAACTTAGGTCTGGGGTGACCCTGGCAGGGGCGCTGGGTTTGGAGGGGCAGAAACAGGCCTTAAGTAACCCATTAACCCCCACCCAACTGTCTTTGCCTTACTGCAAATGGATGGCGGCAAACAGATTGAGATTGAATCCTGACAAGACAGAAGTACTGTTTCTGGGGGACAGGAGGCGGGCAGGTGTGGGGGATTCCCTGGTCCTGAATGGGGTAACCGTGCCCCTGAAGGACCAGGTGCGCAGCCTGGGAGTCATTTTGGACTCACAGCTGTCCATGGAGGCACAGGTTAAATCCGTGTCCAGGGCAGCTGTGTACCAGCTCCATCTGGTACGTAGGCTGAGACCCTATCTGCCCGCGGACTGCCTCGCCAGAGTGGTGCATGCTCTGGTTATCTCCCGCTTGGACTACTGCAATGCGCTCTACGTGGGGCTACCTTTGAAGGTGACCCGGAAACTACAACTAATCCAGAATGCAGCAGCCAGACTGGTGACTGGGAACGGCCACCGAGACCATATAACACCGGTCTTGAAAGACCTACATTGGCTCCCAGTACGTTTCCGAGCACAATTCAAAGTGTTGGTGCTGACCTTTAAAGCCCTAAACGGCCTCGGTCCAGTATACCTGAAGGAGCGTCTCCACTTCCATCGTTCTACCCGGACACTGAGGTCCAGCACCAAGGGCCTTCTGGCGGTTCCCTCACTACGAGAAGCCAAGTTACAGGGAACCAGACAGAGGGCCTTCTCGGTAGTGGCGCCCTCCCTGTGGAACGCCCTCCCTCCAGATGTCAGAGAGAAAAACAACTACCAGACTTTTAGAAGACATCTGAAGGCAGCCCTGTTTAGGGAAGCTTTTAATGTTTGATGTATCATAGTATTTTAATATTCTTTTGGAAGCCGCCCAGAGTGGCTGGGGAAACCCAGCCAGATGGGCGGGGTATAAATAATAAATTATTATTATTATTATTATTATTATTATTATTATTATTATTATTACTGCATAGGGTGTTTTTTTCATTCACAGGATCTGTATATTGCTTTTCACTGTCAAATATTCTCTAATCAGTTCACAGAATTAGAGTTGGAACCAGTTAAATAAACCTCTAATAAACAAATAGGTTAAAGTGGGATTGTTTATTTACAGTCATTTGTACCACACATGTTCTCTCTGGGTAAAAGCTACAATCAGAGGAGCTACAAAAATATTTAAAACATCAATTAATATAATAAGTATTGAAACAATATCATTATCAGAGACTCACAACAAATCAGGTGGAAAAAGTAAAAAGAACAGCTCAAACATATGTTTGCAACAGGAGCGGGAAACCTGATTTTAAGAAATTGTATTAAAGCAATTCAGTTTGATTTGTAATAATTTAGAAAATTAATAAAAATAATTGGGGGAAAACAGCTCAAGAAATATTCATAAAATTAAGCCCTCAAACACCTTCACCTCCCTCTAAAAAGGAAGCAGAAGAAGAGGGAGGGGCCTCTCCAGGGTCTTGGGGGTGAGCTATAAGGAAGGCCCTGTTCATCTAGATTAGAAAGCAGCACAATTTTCTGGTAGATCTCAGAGTGGAGTGGGGTAGAGACATCAGGTGGAAGACCAATTAAGGCTTCAAACAAGAGTCTTGTTGGACCTGGGAAGGAACTGGCAACCTGAGCAAAGACTTTAGAATATGCAAAGTAAGTTTGCCACCACCTTATTAGCTGTGATTCCTGCATTTCAGAGCATTGGACTAGATGACCCTTGGCTTCCTTTGAATGCTACAATTCTATGACTGTATGATTCTACCCATCAGTAGCCTAGCTGTGTTCAGTACCAGGTTCCAGATGATGCTTCCAGACCTTCAAGGGCATCGTGGCCCATCACTTTGCAGCCATGTCATTGAGAAATTGCCAAGGAACGGATGACTCTGACCACGTGGGCTTCCATCTTCCAGCAATGCAGCCAGACCAACCCCTAAAAGTGGACTAACAGACTCCAGGCCATATCCGTTGCTGCCTAGGAGTCCAGAGAGTCATAGGAATTTCCAGGCCACACAGTCCTCTAGATAGCCAGTGAGCCTAGGTGGCCCAGTCTACTCCACTCAAGATTAAGTCTACATTTATTCACCTCCATCTAGTTCACAGAGAAGCCAATACCACTTCTCTTGGAGAACAGAGCAGGGTGCCACCAGCAGATTCATGAAACAACACTTCCTGACCCCAGATAACCTTGCCCACAAGTGTCATGGAGATGTGGACTTGTGACAAAACAGATTAGTGCATTGCAGGGGTTGAACTAGATGACCCCTAGAGTCCCTTCCATCTTTACAATTCTGCAAAGGGCAAATGAAAAGCAACAGCCACTGACAGCACCAGAAGTCTGTAGGGTAACTAAGGAGGCTTCTGTCCCCCAAAGCACCCAAAAAAACAGGAAGAGATCCAGATGTGCTGTTGTGAGACAAATGCTGGTCTAGGCTCCTTGGGGAAGACGCCAATAATTAACCCTAGATGAAGGGAGGGAGACTTGTTAGGGTCAGTGGAAAAAGAAAGCTATTCTGCACTTGCTCAGAGGCTCTGTTCCGACATCTCGCCCCCATGTATTGTTCTGACTTGGAGCTTGATTGAGTCATTGATTCACTGCATCTATATCTCCAAGGAGCTCAAGGTGGCATACATGGTTCTCCCCCTCACCATTTAATCCCCCCAACAACCCTGTGAGGTGGGTTAGGCTGAGAGGCAGTGACTGGCCCAGGGTCACCCAGTGAGCTTCATGGCTGAGTAGGGATTTGAACCCTGGCCTCTCAGGTCCCAGTCCAGCGCACTAACCACTACACCACACTGGAAGCAACGTCCTCTTCTGCCCTACCCACAAAGCCAGCCCACAAAGAGCCAAGCAGGCAAAGGACAGAATACATCAGAACACAAGAAGAGATGTCCTGCCTCCATGGAGGCAGAAGATAGCTATTGTGGCTAGTAGCCACTGACCACACTCTTCTGGTCTTAATTTTTTTAACCCTTTCCACGTTGGTGGCAATCAATGCCTCTTGTGGGAGCCATGCCAGTGACTTTTCCTTTTGTCTATCACAGCAGGGATTAGGGCAAAGTTTGTTCACAAATGCCACAACCTTGCCAACTGCTCTTAGACTTCCAAAGCAACCTGAAGGGAGGGAAGGCAGGGGCAGCTGGCAGAAGAGCTTAATTGGCACCTCTGTGGGTCATTGCTTCCTAGAAGGTCCTTGCCTCTAGGGAAGAAAGAGTCTTTCAGTTTGGGAGGGGTCTTTATGCTCCAGAGCGCTTCTTGCCATGGCGATGTCCCCACTGGGCTCCTGAGCTTCCAGATGCCAGTCAGGCCAGTTGGCACAGGGCAGGCGAGGGGGTGTGAAGGTCAGCCTTGAGATGCCGGGGGAAGGAAGCCCTCCAGGAAAGCCACCAGCTCATCGGGGAGAATCTGGAAAGAGAGGCAAAAGAGAGAGAGAGCAATGTAGGGGGTCAGCATCAGTCAAGGGCAAGTGGTCAGGGAGGGGGGCAGAAGGAGCGCTCTGTTCTTGGCTGTCCCCTGCTTTGCCTTATGCTCAGCTGCTGAACAGGAAACTGAACATCTGAATTAGACCCACTGGTCCATCTAGCTCAGTACAGTATTGCCTGCACTGACTGGCAGCAGCTCTCCAGGGTTTCAGGCAAGGGTTTCTCTCCCAGCCCTATCTGGAAATCCCATTGGGATTGAACTTGGGACCTTTTGCATGCGTAGCCCTGAGCTGCGACGGTCCTTCCCGCTTTAAGGCTTCCCTTGAACCTGCCCAGGGGGAGCAGAGAATAGCCGGAGTCGGAAGGGCTGTTTGCAGCTGAAGGAGGCCCAGAGCTGCATGCAAAAGGCCACATGCTCAAGGCGCTGCCGGTCCGCGCTGGACGGAGCTTGCTGCCCGGGTGTGGCTCGAGGGACGTACCTGCGAGGAAAGATCCAGCTCCGCGAGCTCCGAAGTCCAGGGCGGCTCTGTTCGCCCGCCTCCGTCGGTGGAGGACTCGGCAGGGGCCCCGATTCCGGAGCAGGACGGAGAACCCAGCAGCCAGGGGGCCGACGGCGAGGCAGGGGAGCGGCAGCAGCAGGAGGAGGCGTCGAGGGGGTCCTGCTGGAGGCCGCGAGACCAAGCTAGGGGATCGGGCGCCGTCGGGGGGCGTCGGGCTGCGCGGGCCAGCGCCTCCTCGCTGAGGCCCAGCTGCTCGGAGAGGTGCGCGATGTAGCGGCTGGCCAGGCGGAGCGTCTCGATCTTGGTCAGGCTCTGTCCGGCAGGCGCCACCGAGGCCGGCAGGTAGAGGCGCAGCGTGTGCAGGGCCTGGGCCAGGCGCCGCATGCGGTGCTTTTCGCGCTGGCTGGCGTTCTGGCGCTGCCCCAAGCCTAGCCGGGCCCGACGGCCGCTGCTGCTGCCGCCGCTGCTGCCGCCGCTGCCTTTTCTGGCCCCGAGGCCCGCGCTGCTCCAGGGGCAAGGCGAGGGCGAGAAGCCGCAGGAGTCCGGAGAAGAGGCCGGGGAGGCGCTGCTGGAGCCGTCGGGCCAGCCCCACGTCGGGTACTGGGGCTGAGGCTGGGCGGCCCAGAAGGAGGGCAGCTCCAGAGGTGGGCTCCCGAGTGGGGCAGTGGGATAGCCGTGGGCCATGGCTGCAGCCGAGCTGGCTCTGAGAGGACGCCGAGGCGGCCGCCGGCCTTTATGCCGGCCCGAAGGTGTGAACTGGCACCTCCGCGAAGCCCAGCGGCGCATCAAAGCCGGGCCCTTTGAACGGGGGGAGGAGGGAGTACCACTCCGGCCGAGGGGGGTCCTCTTTGGGGACGTTGGGGACGCCCCTTCCTTTCTCTAAGAGACCCTAATCCACCCGCAACAAGTTTCAGGAGAAAAGCGATTATTTTTTTCACGCAGTGCCTAATTAAACCTGTGGAACTACCTGCCGAAGGAGGCCCTCGTGACCACCAACTTTCGTGGCTTTAAAAGAATAATAGAATCATAGAATTGCAGAGTTGGAAGGTACCCCAAGGGTCATCTAGTCCAACCCGCTGCAATGCGGGTATTTCAGCTAAAGCAACCATGACAGATGGCCATCCAACCTCTGCTTAAAAACGTCTAATGAAGGAGAGTCCACAACCTCCCGAGGGAGTCCGTTCCACTGTTGAACAACTCTTACCAACAGAAAGTTATTCTTGATGTTTCGTTGGAATCTCCTTTCTTGTAGCTTGAATCCATTGGTTTGGGTCCTAGCCTCCGGGGCAGACTTGCTCCATCTTCCATGTGACAGCCCTTGAGATATATTTGAAGATGGAATTGGATTTGCCGGAAGCCACCGGAGGGAAGCATGCTCTTGTGCTCAGGTCCTGCTAGCGGGCTTCCCGTAATAGGAGTCCGGCTGCCCACTGTGAGAACAGGACACTCTACTAAATGGGCCCTTGCTTCTTATGGGGGGTGAATGGGGCGCCTCAACTTGGGCAGGTGGGATGAGACATGAGTCTGACTGACAGGGAACAAAGGAAACCTCACTGGCATTGGAAGGGGCTCCCAGCAGTGGCGTAGCGTGGGGGGTGCAGGGGGGGCCGGCCACACCAGGCGCAACATCTGGGGGTTAGGGTTAGGGGGCGCAAATCCACGGGTTAGGGGCGCAAATTACTTGCCTTGCCCCGGGTGCTGACAACCCACGCTACGCCACTGGCTCCCAGGTGCCAAAGCAGCGCCCAAGGGCAGCAAGTGCCACATGCAAAGGCAGGCATCAGGGCCTACAGCAGCCCCCTGCCCCGCCACAGGCCAGGGACAAAATGGAGCCCCTCCTCAGCCAAAGGAGGACTAGATCAGCCTCCCTCTATCTGGTGCCCTCCAGAGTTTTTGGACTACTACTCACATCAGCTGGAGGGCGCCAGGTTGGGGAATCCCAGGCTTGGTCCAAGGACTGATAGTCACATGGTTTGTGCTCCCTGCCCCTAAGGAGTGTGATGCAAAGCAAGTTTCTCTCCTAACTAGTCACTCTTTGGCGCATGTGATTTAGCCTTTCCTTTTCCAGGGTACAGTCAGCATAAGCATCATTTGCCCTTCCAACACCCTTGCAAGGTAGGCCTCCCACTGATCTGTATGGCTCTTTGTGCATGGCACACACTAGGCCCCCAAGTCACTTATGTTCTGTTGTGGCTGGAAAATGCCTCCAGTGCCAGAAACCTGCACAGTATCTAATCCAGCCTGAGGGCCTCAGCTGGACAGTGCCAGGAGGGATTCCCCTCCAGAAGCCCCTCTTTGCTCACTGGGAGGACCTACCAGCCACTTGCACAGGGACTTCTCTGTAGTAGCCCCAACCACCTCTGCATATATAGAATGCTCTCCCCCAAAGAGGCCCACCTGGAGCCAACCTTGCCATTATTTTGCCATCAAGCAAATACATCTTTTGTGTTCTTGGGCAACACCAACAATATTTGGATATATTGTACAATCTGTTTCTAATCTGTTTTCGTCATTTTATTATTGTATTTTCACCTTGGTTGTAAATCAGTTCAGGACTTCTTTATTGGGGAATGGCATACCGATCTGTCAAACCAGAATCAGCCCTGACCTCAAGAATCAGGCCTCTTCTTATCCAGCGTACAGTTTCCCAGCCTGGAGACCTGGCACCACCAGGGAGGCCAGGGAGAGGCCTGAGGAATGTGCCCAGCAGGCCAGTCACACCCTCCCTCTAATAAACTTTGGGTCCCCTCCTCTGCCAGCCAGCGGAGGAGCAGAAGGATGCCTGCTGGTTGCCCAGCTCACAGGGTCAAAAGGTTTGCCGCTGGCATATGGGCACATGCACTCACTCAACCCAAATCTTGAGGGGCACCAGGAGGTAGCAAAGCAGCCTCTAGCATACCCAAGGGTTCAAACTTCAGGTGGCAAAAGGGAGAGAGAGAAAGCTGGAGTCTCCTTCCTCAAGGTTGTTGACTTGTTAGGAGTTTCCTTCAGTTTAGTATCAGTTATTGCATAGTATTCATCCCCAGCCCAGATGGATGGATGCAGCTTGTTAGGAGGATGTGGAATGAAACTTACTGGCCTCTCTGTGGAGCGAGATCTCATGATAATAGTGGCCATCAAGCTCCTCTGGGTGTGAGCCAGAGTGCGGGTGTCTGCAATACCCCAGATGTGAAGTAGGGTGGGCCCCTGGATCTATGAAGATTGAGCCTTGAGTCCAAACAGTGTGGTGTAGTGATTAGAGAACTGAACTAGGACCCGGGGAGACCAGGGTTCAAATCCCTAGTCAGCCGTGAAACTCACTGGGTGACCCTGGGCCAGCCACTGTCTCGCTCCACCTAACCTGCTTTGCAGGGTTGTTGTGTGGATTAAACAAGTAGAGGGAGAACTTGAGCTGCTTGGGGGAAAGTTGGGATAAAAACACAGTAAAAAAACCTGTTGGAAATAGATGCATCTAGAGCAATGTGGGAGATTTGTACACTAATTTTTATTTCTTTGTTAGGCACAATCTTATCTCTTGTTTAGATGTAAGCTGTTAAATTAGGTTGGTTTATTTGTATTGTTTTATGCAAACTTGTGTGGACTGATATATATATATATATAGTTGATGTCATTCCTAATTTTTGCTAATCTATCTATTGAATGGCTATACTTGTTCCTTTGATATGTTATGAGCCACTTTGAGAACAGTTTTGTGGGAAAGTGGGATTCAAATAAACAGATGATGGTGTTGGTGACTTTCCATTGCAGGCCTGATTGCACTGAGTTTTCCAAACTGAGCAACACACACATACACCCTGCTCCCCCATTCCCAGCAGATTCTGCCTTGAGCCCTGCACTAGGCTCTGGAGCCCACAGTCCCAGAGTGTGAAACAGCTGGACGGACTACAGCGGGGCAGGGGGGGTAGCTTTCCCAGGCCCTGCCCAGGAGGCCCTTGACACCCCTGGTGCAAAGGTTGCCAGGGAAACCCAGCCTTGCTGTTCTGGGAAACAGACCTTTTGGGGAAAGATCCAGAGGGAACGCAGAGCAAAGGCAGCTTCCAAAATACCGGCGTGGGCGAAGTGTGATGAGACAACAAGAGCTGAACACAAACACCAGCACACCTGGGCAAGCACTGGTGGGCTCAGGAGAGACCCCCATGCAAGCACTGCATCCTGGGAGAGCTGGATGGGGGGGTCCCTTGTGGAGGATGGAGCATAGGGCATCTTTGTGGTGATGGCTGCTGCCAGGTCAGGTATCTGATGAGTGACAGCCCCTTACCTGCACAGGAGGGATGAGCCCCACATGGAGGAGCAATGGTGAGCACCCTCTGGGGCACACCCTCTAGTACATGCAGAACACACACAGGGTTTTTCAGGGTTTGGGGGTATTGGGGACTCCTACCACCTATGTATACAACCATGCCTGGTGTGATGAAAGTGGATAGAGATATTTTCTCTCTCATAATCCTATAGCCCAGTGGGACGATCCAGTGATGCTGAATGTTAGCAGGTTTAGAGCAGAGGAAAAGGGGGACCACTTCACACAGCACAGAGGAGGACGGCTTTACTACAGTGGCACCTCAGGTTAAGAACTTAATTCATTCTGGAGGTCCGTTCTTAACCTGAAACTGTTCTTAACCTGAGGTACCACTTTAGCCTCCCACTGCCGCCGTGCCGCCGGAGCACGATTTCTGTTCTCATCCTGAAGCAAAGTTCTTAACTTGAGGTACTATTTCTGGGTTAGCGGAATCTGTAACCTGAAGTGTCTGTAACCTGAAGCGTCTGTAACCCGAGGTACCACTGTATTTGACAATTGTGCATTACTAGAACTGGTGTGGTGTAGTAGTTATCAAGTGTGGGAGAACAGGGTTCAAATCCCCACTTGGCCATTGATCTCACTGGGTGGCCATGGTCCAGTCGCCGCCTCTCAGCCTAACCCACCTCACAGGGTTGTTGTTGGGATTAAAGGAGGAAACACCCAGGGCCCTAGGGAGTTGGCACCTATGCCGTGGTGTTCTGTATAGCTACTAACACAGAGAAGGAAAGTTCAGAGTTTGGACACTGAATTGGGGAGGCCTTGTCATCATAGAACTGCAGAGCTGGAAGGAACCTCAAGGGTCATCTAGTCCAACCCCCCTGCAAGGCAGGTACATTTTGATTACAGAAAAGACTAAGGCTAAGGAATAGCTAAGGATGTGCACATCCGAGGTTTTTCAGATAAAGAGCAGCTTGGAATGCCCAGCTCAGGGATGAAAAGGCCTCCAGTGATCATTGCAGAGTATGGGTCCATCCCCTGGCTTTCTCCCACACCACCTCCCACCCTGTGGACCCCAATCTCTGGCAGCTTTTCCCAAGCGCTGGGAAATCTGTTTGTGGGTCAGCTTCTCAGGGCAAGGGGGCTGAGTGTGAAGACCTTCTCTCCTCCACTTGTCCAAATAAAGACCTGGGGAAGTGTGAAGAGGCCCCCCGGGCAGATTTCAATCCCCACTTTGGATCAGTTTAGCTGCACCACAGCTAATGATATTCAAGGTGTGAAGGGGAGGGGGGGAATCCATGGGCCCTGCTGCTGCAGGAGGGCAGAGGCAGATTGCCTGGCAATGGCAGGCAGCAGAGGTCCAAAGTGAAGGGGTTCAGAAGAGTCCTGCAGCTGGAACAAGGCCAAAGCCCACATTGCTCAGCATCCCGGGCTCATGGTGGCCAACCTAATAGTAAGTCCATGCATGTGCTATAGCCATCTCCTGTTGTTGCTTCCCAGCCACTGGGGGTGCCTCCTGTTCCTGTTGGTGGTGGTATGACACAGCCTTCATGATTGACAGCTTAGCCATGATTCCTGCACTGCAGGGGGTTGGGCTAGATGGCCCTTGGGTCAGGTGCCTTCCAACCCTACAATTCTGTGAGCACCAGGGTAGTGCATTGTTGGACTAGGACCTGGTAGACCAGGGTTCAAATCCCTGCCCATCCATGAAGCTCCCTGGGTGACCTTGGGCCAGTCACTCACTCTCAGCTTAAGCTGCCTTGCAGGCTTGTTGTGAGTTAAAATGGGGAAAAGGAGATCTATGCTTTCATCTTGGAGAAAAGATTACAGCAGGTAGAGAAGAATCCAGCGACTGACAGATGAGACGGCATGGGCATGTGCTCTCAGGAAGGCAGTGGAGAAGTCCTCTTTAACTTATTTTCATGTATTTATTTATTTGTTTCTTTATGAAAATGTTTATATACTGCTGTGTCATGAAAAATATATTGCGGCAGTTTACAGCAATAAAGGAAAAGTTAAAAACAGACATCAGTTAACCTGGTGGAACAGATAGGTTTCCGCAGGCATTTAAAAGTTGGCACAAAAGGAGCCTGCTGACTCACAAGTGGCAGAGAGTTCCACAGGACTGGACCTAAGAGCTCAGTTGCTTGTTGCCAAACAAGCCTTGCCAATTTGAGGAATGACCGATGCTGCTACTGCAGATGGTCTCAGTGATCAAGTTGGGATATTATAAGGGTTCAGGCAATCCCCAAGGTAACCAGGACCAGTCTCTCTGACCCCAGCACCAGGTGCTTCCCAAACAAAAAGATGGTGCTCCTATAGACAACAGCAACACCCCTGACTCAAACCCCCAGTCTGGCTTGGTGCATCACTGAAAAACCAGGTGGGCAGAGCTGGGTGACGTCAGGTTTGCCCAGCTTCCTCGCCTAAGCCAGATCAGCCCACGCATCCACAAACACAGAATTATGGAGCTGGAAGGGATCACGAGGATCATCTAGCCCCCTGCAATCCAGGAATCTTTTGCCCAACGTGGGGCTCGAACCAGAATGCTGAGATCAATCTATCCCAACATCAAATTGTGAATGAGCATGGATTTATTACAGATTGATTTGGCATCCAGCAACAGCATCACCAGGCCAGAGGGTTCAGTGGATATGCTGCCAGTAACCTCCGGTGGAGTGAGAGGGCTAGAACGAGGAACGGAGGCCAAACACCCAGGCCTCAGCCCCAGGTGGTGGCAACCCCACCACTCCCACCATGCCTTCCCCTGCCCACCACCACCACTGAAATTGGGGCACCATCTTGGGCACTACCTGCTACCTGCCCACCCAGAAGCATTAATTAACACACCACCATTCACCTGTTAGGCGGCTGAGGAAGGCCCAGTGCTATATGCATCCCACATGATGTTACTCTCCTGAATACAGTGGTACCTCAGGTTACATACACTTCAGGTTACAGACTCCACTAACCCAGAAATAGTGCTTCAGGTTAAGAACTTTGCTTCAGGATGAGAACAGAAATTGTGCTCCGGCAGTGCGGCAGCAGCAGGAGGCCCCATTAGCTAAAGTGGTGCTTCAGGTTAAGAACAGTTTCAGGTTAAGAACGGACCTCCAGAACGAATTAAGTACTTAACCCGAGGCGCCACTGTACTATACAAGGCAAGGAGAAACAAGGGACTGGGAACAGCTTTTCTCCCTCTCCCATGAAGGTCATGCTGTCTGGGGCAATAGGAGGGAACCAAGTCAGGGAAGACAATTTCTCTCTCTCTGGATTTGTGGAACCTTCCTGGGAAGAGAAATCTACAGGTCCTGCAGCAAACAGCTTTGCACATTTTGGGGTTCTGGGGAAGTAACTGCAAGAGGGAGCAGGACGGGTCTCCTTGGAGGCAGGTCAAGGTCCCCTCATATTCGCTGCGAGGGCAACTACTCAGGAGCCCTGGCCAAGGAGGGGAGGCAATAGGAGCCAAGAGAGGCTTGGAAAGAGAATTAGCAGCTGACAGGACTGTGTGAATTGCCTTCTGCACACTTCCCAAGCCCAGGGTGGCAACGATCAGGAGCAGAGCAGCGAAAAGTCACACCTTTGCAAATGAGGCCGCCTTTCCCACAGCTCCAGGGCTGGGGTCCCCCCTGTGGCCTTTGACCCCTCCCACAAACCTGCGAGGTGCCACTTCACACCTCCCAGGGCAGCATAAAGAGGACCCCTCCCACGTCCAGGCCAAAGTGGCCGCTGTCCTCCACTCATGTCCGGCTCTCCAGCACATCTCTTTGGCCAGGATCTCCTTCTCCCCAGCTGGGCCATGACGTGGGGCCAGGCCGGCTCCTGCTCTGCCCCCTCCGTGGGCATTTGCAGCCCCTCCACGGCTTACAGCCAGAGCCTGGTCCCAGAGCAGGCCCACCGCTGGCTCCCAAAGGCCAGGGCACCCCAGAGGGCATCATGCCTCGCTGCCGGCAGCCAGCGCCAGAGTGCCAGCCAGAGAGAGAAGCACCGCATGCGACGCCTGGCCCAGGCCTTGCACACCCTGCGCCTCTACCTGCCGGCCTCGGTGGCACCAGCTGGGCAGAGCCTGACCAAGATCGAGACGCTCCGCCTGGCCATCCGCTACATCACCCACCTCTCTGAGCAGCTGGGCCTCAGTGAGGAGGCACTGGCGCAGAGGGCAGTGCTGGCACGGCCTCACTGCCCCCTGTGCTTCTCGGGGCTTGGCTGCTGCCAGGCAAGGAGGTCAGACCAGGACACCACAGAGTCCCCAGCCCAGGACCGACCAGCCCCTGAGACTTGGATGGGCTCCCCACCCTGCCTGATCAGAATGGGTCAGGGGGTCCAGGTCCCCGACTCTAGAACCTGGCCACTGGCTCCTTGTGGCCTCCAGGATGAGACTCCTGCAGCCGTTGCAGAAACCTGGGTGCCTCCAGCGCCCTCTCTTCAGATCCAGGCCTCTCCTGAGCTGCAGAGGACTCCTTGCTCTCCCTCACCTTGCATGAGGCTGCCCATGGACAAACCAGGCAGAGTCTGGCCTGGGGAGCAAACAGCAGCAGATGCCCCTGTTGTCACCTGGGAAGGGCCAGCCTGGGACCTTGAAGAGCCACCTGGCTGCAAGGTAGGTGCTGCATGGGGGTGCCTCTCCTCCTGGCAAAGTGCCCCCTCCCAACCCCTGCCAGGGCCCTTTGCCCTTTTGCCTTGGTGGGGCTCCCCCCCTCCTCAGGACCACATTCCAGTATGCTAGACTTCCTGAAAGTCCCAAACTGCCGCTTGCCTTGGCACCAATGCTTTTGAAAAGCATCTCCCCAAGACTGGCAGCACATGGGCAACCCCCACCCCACCCCACCTCCATCAGGCACGGGAACCTGCAAGACGACCTCCCACCTGTCTTGCCTTATGGGACCGAGGAAGGGGGTATAGGAGCAGCCGAGGGTGCCTACAGGCAGGCTGGCTTTGGGAGAAATCGGTTCCTCCCAGATTGTGTGGCTGTGCAGTGGTACTCAGTAGGGAGAGAAACACATGTGCTGTCAATGGACAAGAACACCTCTTTTCTCCCTTTGTTTGTCTCCACCATTGTGTCTCGTTGGCTTTGTTGATTTTTGCGCACAAACGCTGATTTGTGCATTTGGCTCTGATGTTGTTTGTCAGCTGCCCTGGGTTGCAGTACGAAGAAGGCTGCTGGGATGTATTTTTAACCAATTAATATGTCCAAAGACACTCTCTCTTAGTGCCTTCCAGATGTTTTCGACTGCAAGTCCCATCAGCCCCAGCCAACACGGCTGTAGGATGCCCCTGGGGCTGATAAGAGATGTAGACAAAAATATCTGGAGGGCTGCAGGGTGGAGAAGGCTGGCCCGGAGGAACACCCCCCCCCCCCCGCGCGCGCGCTGGTTTCCTTGCTGCAGCGAAGAGAGCAGGCTGCCCCCTTGTGGGGGGAAAGTCCTTTGCATCTCCTGGTGAGCAGACGCTGTTGCGCCAGGCGGTGATCGCCACGTGGCTTTTGACCTCCTGCAGGTTCCCCAGCCCTGACTGTGGGTTGCTGCTGACACGAGTGCCCCACGGATGGAAGTGGGAGGCTGCTAGATCTCTCTGAAGCAGGCAGAGGGTTGCTACGGCTTTACTTGTTTTCATTTCGTAACTGGATACCGTATTGCTGGAAACCCACCCTTGGGAACAATAAAAATGTTAATTAATTAAAGATACAGCCAAGGGGAGGGGGGGATTTGGTTTCCCTCCCAGGCTCTGAACTACATTTGAGCCAGGACTGGCTGGGATTTGAATAAGAAGTTCCAGCTCTGGAATATATGGAAAACATGCATTTCCCTGAGCATGTGCAGAGTAAACCAGGCCTTGATGGTTTCTAAATCCAGTACCATGTGAAATGATAAAACCCTATTTATGATTTGCATGCACCCTTTTCTATAAAGGGTCTTTAGCCATGCCTTTCTTCAGATGAACAGTCCTGATCTTTTTCTATTCTCCTAGAATGAAAGAGCCCTCAATAAATTTTCTTATCCTCTGATATATATATCTAGTTCTATGTTATTATGTGTAATGGAACAGTCCATATTTTATAAGGTATTGACAACTTGGTATGTTTTTTTATTTACTTATTTTTCTGGCGAGTGCATCTTTAAAAAGCATGAAATATTGCTATACACTGCAAATTGCTCAGTATAGGGAATGCAGAGGGAAGAGGGATAAACAACAAAGAGTCCTAGTAATTGCAGTGCATTTCTACACGCAGCGTGCGTACCCCAGTGTGGTATACTGGTGGAAGTGTCAGACTGGGACCTAGGAGATCAAGGTTCAAATCCCCACTCAGCCATGAACCTCACTGGGGGACCTTCGGCCAGTCACTCGCTCTCAGACTAGCCTGAGCGCTGTTGTGGTGAATAACCAAGGGGGGGGAGGGGGGTATAAATGCAATTAATATATATTTATAATTTATAAAAATAACATCAATAGGTCCCAGAACTAAGTTCACCCGACAGAGTGCTGCCTGATAGCTGCTTCTCCCTACCCACCTGTGACTCCTTTCTTGGCTTCCTCAGGACGGCACCTACAGAGCTACTTGGGACCTCCCCACCCAGCACCCTTCCTGTGGTTTCCTGTGGAGCAGCCAGACCTTAAGAGGGTGAGCCTGCTGGGTGAGAAGCAGCCACAGAGGAGAAGCCACAGCAAAGGAGGAGGTCCTATGGTTGTCCTGAGCACCCTCCACCTGCACTGAAGGCATCCTCGTCCCCATCAGCAGGAGATTCTCTTCTTCAGAGCTCCCAAATGCTAGGGCACGATCAGGACAGCAGCATCTTCTCTCTCTGGAGGTTTCCAGTCCAAAGACCCACTCTGACTGCAGCAAGCGCAGTTGGGGACTTGGCCTCCAGGTGCCTGCTGGGTTCTTCAAACCTTTGCTCAACCACAAACTCATTGAGCCCTCTCTGTCCGGCCATTACCCTACCTCACAGGGTTGTTGTGAGGATCCACAAGGCCACACACTTAAAAGTAGCAAAAAAAAACCTTGTATGATTAATAAGCGGCAATCTTCTTGCTTGAATCCAAGGTTATTTTTGTTTGTTTTAGACCAGCGGTTCCCAAAGTAGGCAGAACTGCCCCCTCCCCAGGGGGCTGTTAAAAGGCAAGGGGGCAGCCAGGGATGCTGGTGGTGTAAATGGCTATCAGACTTTGAAAAGCTGGTATCACCGGATCAATTTCATCCATTTTGTTGAATTAATTAAACTTAATGGATTTTGAATAAACGTGCAATTAATTGTTACTGCTTTGATTTTTATTGTGTTATTATCGTCCTAAGTGAGTAGTGCAAGCAGCTTTTATAGGGTAGAGCACTGCACTGGGGATGAGTTTATGGAACCAAGGGAAAGTGGCCTGGAAGTCTTCCGGTGCTGCGCGATCGCGCTACAAGCGGGGGTTTTACCGAGAGGGAAACCCCGGGCTATTTTGGAGGTTTGGGGGTGTCTCAGGGCGCGGAGGCCCCCCATAAACGTCTCTGGAGGGTGTTCAGAGAACCTGGTTCCCGTAACGACGGAGAGCGGGCGGTTCGGTCGTCAGGTAGCTCCAAAATTGGAGCGAAGAGTACGGCGGTGCTGCTCAGCGGTCGAGGGAAGCCATTGCCGACCTCCATTTAGCAAAGCCCCGAGCTTGTTGCGAAAGCGCTGCATTCCAACGCAAAAGAACTCCGACCCAAGAACTGTTTATTAATGCGAAAACACCAATAAGGAGGTCGGGAGGAGAACTGAGAAATGAGAGGAGTTCAGCCCGAAACGGAATCTGCTTGGCACAGCGCGTCTCCAGTGCTGGGAAAAGCGAAAGTGAGTTGCCTTGGCGGACACATTGTATCTCTCCCCGTTTATCTCCCTTACTAAGCGAACTTTGTTTAGAGACTAAATATCAAAAGGCTGGCGGGAGGAAAGAGGAGACCAGGGACAAACAGTCGCAGCTGAGAGTCCTTGAGAAAGCGGAGGCAGAAATAGATGAAAGGAGTTCTTCTCATTTTTTTCTGAATGTGAAAGACAAAGGGAAGGCGAACCGGAAGAGAAGGCTTCACTACTATCAAAAGACTTCGGAGCGTGGTGGACTGAGAAAGAGTTTAAGAGAAAGGAAGACAAAGGATAGAGTGTGCTTACATCCACTCCTGCAGTGGGGGAAATATATAAACCTTGGTTTTTCTACAAAAACATCCCCCTTCTTTTCTCTCACCCTTCAAGATTGTTGGAAGGATAGAAGTGACTGAGCGTTTTCGATAACAGGAAATAGCCACACCTCAGAAAGAGAGTTATTTTGTAAAGACTTGGTGACCTCTAGAGGACAGACTAAAATTAACGGATTTACAATTTATTGCCCCCCCCTCGGTTTTTGCCCCCCCTCTTTCTTGCCTTGGGTTTACTTTATACCACCTCTTCTAAGAGATAAGTGACTGTTTGTTTATTGAACTGGGAAACTGCTCTGGGTAGAAAAGGGTTACGCTGGGAAGTATTATATGATTGGTAAATGCTTGAGCAGGAAATAATATATTTATGCAAAACTGTCAGTAAAAGAGGGAGCTGTGGAGGTGGGAGGTATAAGTGTGCTATAAGGTAGGGGAGACGGATAAAATATAGGAATATAAGATGTCACATACGGCAAAGAAAGGTACAAATGGAGGGACTCCCGGAGATAGGAGGGGATCTAAACAAGAACCAGATTCCAAGACAGATATTATGAAAATGCTAGTGGAAATTAAACAGAGCCAAAACAATTTAGAGCAGAAGTTAGAACAAGTAGATAGCAAAATTGGAAATATGGATAAAAAGATTGATGAAACAGTAAATGAAATTAAAGGCCAGATAAAAGAGATATTTAGAAGAACGCAAAATGTAGAGGAAGGGGTGAAGAAGACAAGATTGGAATTAAAGGATATCAAACGGGATAAGGAAAGAATAAAAGCTGAAATGTCGGATTTGAATAAAGCGCAAGAGGAGATAAAAGATATTATCGCAATGAATGAACTCCGACAGAGAGAGGCGAATCTTAGGCTGAGAGCTATCCCGGAGATACAAGGTGAGAATATTAAGGAAAAATTGATAAAAGAATTGGCGGCCTGGATGGATATATCAACAGAAGAAATGACTGGAAATGTGCAGAATGTATTTAGAATGCGTGTAAAAACAACAAAATCTAAAAAATATGCAGGCGACTGTCTGATAACATTTAGAGATAAAGAATTTCGAAATAGGGTGTTGCAAAAGAATAGGGAAAAAAGATTGAATATAGGGGGAAACTACATAATTATCTTTAAAGATGTCCCAATTAGATTACTTAAACGAAGAGATTTCTACAAACCACTAGCACAGACTTTGAAGAGGAACAGAATCGAATTCAGATGGGAGTTTCCCGAAGGATTATCATTCGAATACAGAGGGAAAAGATATAGATTATTAAATTCAGAGGAGACCGGGAAATTCCTGAGGAAGTATAAGGAGTTAAGAACAGAGGAGGGTGGAGCAAGAGAAGTAGAGGAAGGATCACCTAGAGATACGAAAACAGAGGACGAACAAGAAGCGAACGAAAGCGGATCAGATAAAGAGGAAGAAGAAGAAGGGGAGGAAGAGAACACAGAAAACTAATAAAGGGAAGAGAGAGGAAAAAGGGAGGGGAAAAGGGGGAAAAGGAGAGAAAAGTTTAGTGAGTGTTAGACATTATGGGGTTAAGGATTTTGAGTTGGAATGTTAATGGAATGAATGAGAAAAAAAAGAGGAATAAAATTGAGCAATTCTTGAAAAAGAAAAATTTGGATATTATCTGTCTCCAGGAGACGCATGTGGCTAAAAAACACAAAAAAATGCTAATTAACAAAAGATTGGGAATAGAATTTGAGTCCTCCGATAGAGAAAAGAAAAGAGGGGTTGTATTGTATATTAAAAAAAAGATTGAAGCTAAACAAATATTTAGAGATGAGGAGGGGAGGATGGTTGCGGTTCGGATCAGCTGGCAAGGTGAAAGTTTGATTGTGATTGGGATCTACGCACCAAATAACAACAAGACTGATTTCTATAAATACCTAGAAACGAAAATATTGGAATATATGGATCAGAGAATCATTCTAATGGGGGACATGAATGGCGTAGTCTCCTTAGAAGCGGACAGACTGAGGGAAGGTGTAAGTAAAGAAGGGAAATTGCCAAAATCATTTTTCACAATGGTTAAAAATTGCAATCTGATGGATATTTGGCGTCTCAGACATCCATTGGACAAGCAATATACATTCCATTCCAAGCCACATCACTCGATGTCACGGATTGATCAGGTCTGGATATCAAATGAACTTTGTCCTAGGGTAAAACAAATTGAAATAAAACCGAGAGTAATCTCTGATCACAGTCCGATAGAATGGGAACTGGAGAGCTATGACAGAAGAACTTTCAGATGGAGACTAAAGGATTATCTCTTAAATGATCAAAGAATTGTAGAAAATGCGCATAAAAAGTTATCAGAATATTTCATGGATAATCGAGATAAAGGTACAAACATTAACGTAGTCTGGGACGCCAGCAAAGCTGTGATAAGAGGATACTTTATCCAACAGAATTCGATTAAAAATAGGAACAGAGAGAAAGGAAAAGAGGAAATCTTAAGGCAGATTATGGACAGTGAACAAAAATTAATTCGAAAACCCAACTCTCAGAGAATAAAAGAAAACATAAAAATTCTCCAAGCCCAATTTGCTGCGATAATAAATAGAGAGATAGAGTGGAATGTTAAAAAGTTAAGACAAAAGAGCTTCGAATTCTCAAATAAATCTGGAAAGTGGTTGGCGTGGCAGATTAAGAAGAGAAAAGAACAAAGTACAATAAATAGAATTATAATAGAGGGAGAAGAGGTCACTGATCCAAAAGGAATTAGAAAAGAGTTTCTAGATTACTATAGAAGCCTTTACAAAAAGAAAGATAGAAACAACTTAAGGAAGATAGAAAGATTTCTGAAAGAGAAAATGGTGCAGAAAATCCCAATTGATAAGAAACAACGATTGAATAAGTTAATTGAAACAGAAGAGATAGAGGAGGTAATTAAAGATCTAAAAAGAGGGAAGGCTCCGGGACCCGATGGATTCACAGCAAGTTACTACAAAGAGATGAAATCTGTACTTGTGAATCCTTTGAAGGAGACTATGAATAATGTTTTAAGAAAAGGAGAAATCCCAGAGACCTGGAAGGAGGCGTTCATTACTCTCATCCCGAAGCAGGACACAGATTTAACCCAGGTTAACAACTATAGGCCAATCTCGTTGTTGAACACGGACTACAAAATATTTTCAGGTATTCTAGCAAGAAGACTGAAGTCCATATTGGTGGAAATTATTCACAAAGACCAGGCCGGATTTCTTCCAGGCAGGAATATGAGGGACAATATAAGAAATATAGTTAATATGCTAGAATTCCTATCGGTTAGAATCGATAAGCAGGCGATAATGATGTTTGTAGACGCGGAAAAAGCGTTCGACAATGTGGCGTGGGACTTTATGATGAAGAACCTAGAACACCTGGATGTAGGCAGATATTTTTTTAATGGAGTGAACGCAATATACAGAGATCAAAAGGCCAAAATGATCATAAACAATATTGTGACAGAAGAAATAAAGATACAGAAGGGAACACGACAGGGATGTCCACTCTCCCCGTTGCTGTTCATAATGGTATTGGAAGTACTTCTGAATTCAATCAGACAAAACGGGAAAATTAAAGGAGTGACAATTGGACAACACGCTTATAAGACCAAAGCATTTGCAGACGATTTAGTCATTATGACGGAAGACCCAATAACTACAATAGAAGAAATCCTAAAGGAAATAGACCAATTTGGAGAAATAGCAGGCTTTAAATTAAATAAGAGGAAAACAAAGATGATGGTAAAGAATATAGATCAAAGAACAATAGAAATAATCCAAGAACAGTCACAGATACAGGTGGTTAAGAAAATAAAATATTTGGGGATCTGGCTTACGCCTAAAAATATAGACTTATTTAAAAATAATTATGAGCCAGTGTGGAGAGAAATAAGAAAAGACCTGGAAGCATGGGGAAGACTGAAACTGTCTCTTTGGGGAAGGATCAATACTATTAAAATGAATGTATTACCGAGGGTATTATTTTTATTTCAGACCATTCCCATAATTAAGGGAAGTAGAGTGTTCAAGGAATGGCAGAGAGTACTATCAAGATTTATATGGCAGGGCAAAAAACCCCGTATAAAATATAAACTGTTGACAGATAGAAGGGAAAGGGGAGGCTTTGCCTTACCGGATTTGGGACTCTACTATGAGGCAGTATGTCTCTGCTGGATAAAAGATTGGGCCAAGCTAAAGAATAAGGAGTTACTCGATTTAGAGGGTTTTAATAACAGATTCGGCTGGCATGCCTATCTGTGGTGTGGTAAGAGGAAAATGCACAAGGGGTTTGAAAATCACATTTTTAGAGGCCCACTTATCGAAGTATGGGAAAGATATAAGTACATACTAGAACCTAAGATCCCACACTGGCTTTCACCCCTCGAAGTGATGAGCCTCAAGAAAATCAATATGAGTGGAGACTGGGCAACATATGAACAACTGCTAACGAAAGAGAATGGGAAATGGAAATTAAAACCGTATGAGCAGATCAAGGGGTACGTGTATGACTGGTTGCACCATGTCCAAGTTAACGAGATGTTTAGAAAAGAGGCCAAAGATAGAGGGTATGCAGATAAAGAATCAAAATTCCAGACGGAAATTATAAATAGCGAGGTGAAAATAATATCTAGAATGTATAAGATGTTGCTGGATTGGAATTTGGCAGACGAAGAAGTTAAGACAGTAATGATTCGATGGGCCAATGATGTGGGCCACGCTATACAATTTGAAGATTGGGAGAATGTATGGAGAGAGGGTCTGGATTTTACTGCGTGTATGACGGTGAAAGAGAACGTTATGAAGATGTTTTACAGGTGGTACATAACACCTGCGAAATTGTCAAAAATGTACAAAGTAGACAGCAAATGTTGGAAGTGTGAAGAGAAGGAGGGTGTTTTTTATCACATGTGGTGGGAGTGCAGGAGAGTGAGAGAATATTGGGAGGAAGTATATATTGAATTAAAAAAGGTTCTAAAATATACGTTTACCAAAAAACCCGAAATTTTCCTGCTAGGAATACTAGGGAATGAAATTAAGAAGAAAGACCACAAATTTATGTATTATGCAGTAACAGCAGCAAGGATAGTCCTTGCTCAGAAGTGGAAAAAAAAGGAAATGCCAACAATAGAGGAGTGGAGATCGAAGTTACTAGACTACGCGGATTTGGACAGATTGACTGGAAAGATCAGACATTTAAGAGACCAAAAGTTTGTCAAGGACTGGGGGAAATATGTGGATTACTTGGAGCATCTTAGTGAAGGTCAAATAACGTTAAGGGGATTCAGAGAAGCACTGTGAAAGAGGAAGAGGTATTGTCCAAGGTAAATAGAGGTAGAAGAATGTCTAATGACAATACATACTAGGTAATGTGTATCTTAGAATTTTATTGCGGAAGATTTACGGGCGGGTTGAAGGAAGTCCAGGAAGAAACGACTATGTTAATTTGACAGGTGGAAAACTTTTTATTTGCATATATGGTATATCTGTCTTGTGTTGTTATTTTTGTTCTTTATTCTTATGCTTTAGTATTTCATTCTTTTTTCTTTACTTTTAGAAAACTAATAAAATATTTATATGAAAAAAAAAAAGGGAAAGTGGCCTGAAAAAGTTTGGGAACCACTGATTTAGGTTACAGTATCTCTCTCTCTCTCTCTCTTTCTCTTTCCCACTCCCCAACCCCAAAGACTTGGTCTCTTTCAATTCACAAAGATATTTTTTTGGGGGGGGGATACACAGAGCTACAGAGAACCCCACCCCTCCCACTAATAAATTAAAGAACAGCCTGGGCATATAATTCAGGATACTATTTTTAATTTATAAAGTTAGGGTTTAAAAATTTATAAAGTTAGGGGTATAAAAATATACAGAGCTTTCTGGGTGGGGGAACATCACCATGGTCGAGAGGGGGACCCCTCTCTCTTTCCCCAGGCAGTGCAAGATAAGAGGCTTCTGGGCAGTGCGAAGAAGCAAGCGTGGCCCGTTTGCCCCAGGGCAGAAAGGAATCTGGGGTGGTGGACACGGCCAGGCCTCTTCAGTGGCCAGGAAGGAGCAGGACGAGGTTCACAGAAGGATGGGGGAGAAGAGACAGCTTTGGCAGTAAAGGGGGACTCCAGAGCAACATGGAAAGACAGGCAGCAAAACTGCTTGCGGACAACCTCAGCCTGATCCCCCAGACCTTCACAGCTGGCTCTGGAACCACTTCAGGGCAGGCTCCTTGTTCGCAGCCACCCACTGGATGTTGGCATTCGTCTTCTCCAGGGCCTGCTCCAGCGCTCGTGTCCCTGAGCCAAAGCCCACATCCGCGTTGTCTGCCTTGAACTGCTCCAGCTGCCGGGAGGGAGAGAAAGCAGGCAGGGGGTCGTCACTGTTATCATCGGAGAGTGTGAGGAAGTGGTCAGAATGCTGGACTAGGACCTGGGTGACTTGGGTTCGAATCCACACACACCCCATTCAGCCAAGAAGCTCACTGGATGACCTTGGGGACCAGCCCCAGTTTCTCTCAGCCTAACCTACCTTGCAGGGTGGTTGTGCGGATGAATTATCTATCACATTTACGTATATTCCACTTTGGAGGGGAGGTGGAATATAAATAAGCAATTGTGGCTTTTTAACTAAAAAGTGCCATGTGCGTTGCACTGGGGTAACCAACACCATCCTTTGCTACGTGAGCAACCCATAGAGAACAGAACCCATTTTGTTTTGTAAAGAATTGGCCCACTTCTTAACACTTAATCTTAAATTGTTGCAACCTTCCCTGGGACCTGCTAGTGGAAGGCAAGTAATATATTTAAAATGAAAAAGAATGAACACAACAGTAGCCACAGGGGTGAGTGGGGTGGGGGGAGAGGATGGATCTGCAATTCACCTGAGCAGCCCCTTTAAAAAAATCTTGTTTTTTTAAAAAATCAGTTGCTTAATTTACGCTATAACCCTTATTGATTAAAGTGTGGCTGCCCAGGGCAGGTTGGAAACCCCCAAGTGGAGGACAGATGTGATGGTCTGGAATTGGGGGAGGCTGTGGCCCAGATCCATAGGGCGGTTTTTCCAGCACCCCACCAAGCCTTGGGTGTTCTGCTCAGTGCCTGGCATCCTTTGGGTGGCCTGCGAAGGGTCATGGCTTCTGGCTCATCAAGGTGTTTGCCCTCCACCCACACTCTGCACAGGCCTCCCTCCTGCTCCTCCAACTGTATACGGTCCTTACCTGCCGGAGCTCAAAGTCGGAAGCGAATCTCTGCGTCACCGCCTGGATCAGGTTGGAGAAGGAGAAGGAGCCTCCACCGTACCTGGTTTGGTGGGTAGGGGGGTAACGGGAGGAAAGGGTGAGCCTGGGCACACACAAACACACACAACCAATGCCCCTCCCCTGTCACCAGCTCAAATCACCCCACTCACTGGTCAAAGAGCGTCTTCCAGTTGGCGCGGACAAAGTCCCACACAAGGCCCTGCCCAACCACGTTGCGGGAGATGCTGATGATGGTGGACGTGGCATCCTGACGGCGGATCTTCATGGGGTCCAGCGAGAACTCAAGGTACCTGTGGAACCGGATGGGGGCAGGTCCTTGAGCTGGCACCACTGGCAGCAACTCCAGGGGACCTTGGGGGTCTGGTCACACACAAAACCTCACCCTTGCCCAACCTCCCCACCACCACCACCGCTGCATTACCTCTGGCATTCAGGCGCCTCAGCGGCGACTAGGCCAGGGCCTGCACCTCTGCCATGGGCCTCTGTTGGGGCCCACTGCAGCTGTAGGTGGAGGCCGTGTGGCACACAGAGATCCCACGGTGGAGGCTCAGGCCCTGGTTCAGGCGTTGCTGTGGCTCTGGGGCGCATGTGCTCGCACTGCGCTGCAATGTCACCCCATCACAGTGAAAGCGGGCCCAAGTTGGCGCCACTGGCTGACCCTTTTCCTGGCTGAAACCTGGCCCTCACTCCACCTTATTCAGTCCTTGAAGACCACATCTGCCCCTTGCCGCTTGCTTCCTGGGAGTGCATCTCCCAGGGGAAAGGGGCCACAGGCCTGACCAGAGGAAGGTTGGCCCCTGCTCGTCCCTAGGTTCTGAAGAAGCCTGGCGCATCCTCCCCATCCCCACCTCCACACCCTACAAGGGCCTTGTCCAGCTGGGGCCACCTCACCTCTGGAGGATCCAGGGCTCCTGGCTGCAGGCCAAAGCAGAACGGAGCTTGTCAGCCTCAGACACCACGGTGGCATTCAGGAACATCTGCCAGCCAAAGTCCCAGGCCTCCTCCCCACCTGTAGAGATGGCACTGCAGTAGATGGCAGAGCGCAGGTTGGGTGCGATCCTGAAGGCGGGAATGAAGAAACGATTCTGCATAATTTTTATTAAATTTTCTGTTTTACAATTTAAAATACTCATTTTATGCCCTTAAGATATGCATTTACATGCCAGTGAATATTTTATGCTACTATTTTATTGCTGTTATTAACAGATCCTATTTTTAATGGATTTATTTATATATATATATATATATTGTTTTAATCCTATTGGTGTTTAGTTGATTTTTAATGATTTTTAGTTCTTTTATTTTAGCTTTGTTCCGCATTTTTTATTTGTAAGCCACCTTGAGCCCTGGTCCAGGAGAAAAGAGGGATATAAATAAACAATAATAATACTAGTCTGCAAACCACTCTTAGAAATGTATTTGTTTTTGATTAAGCGGCATATAAAACTAAATTTATGATTAGCTGGCAAAGCAGCAGCTGAGGACACTCGGATCACTCGTGTGTCCTGAGATCCTGCAGGAGTGGAATTTCTTTGAAAACAAAACAGAGAGGCAAACTTGCCTGACTGGCCTAAAAAGGCACTGCTGTTACACTTTGATCTAGAGGATTTGCCTCTCCAATGCAACCGTGTGCATGCTTACTTGGAAGTAAATCTCTCTGTGCTCTGTGGGCGTTACTGGAAATGATGTATCTGATTGCAACTTTTACATTTGGAAAAAGCGAGGGTCACTTCCACACTTAAAGCACGTGGCTTCCTGCAAAGAATCATAGGGACTGTAGTTTCTTAGGGGTAGCGGGAATCATAGCTCTGTCAGGGGTAAACTACAATTCCTGTGATTTTCCTGGGGAAGCAGTGACTGTTAAAGTTCTACAAATGTGCTTTCATGGTTTGGTGTGGATGTGACCCCAAACCAGCCTGAGGGATTGGTCTGCTCAAGGGGCGGAGGGCTCCCCAGAGGTCTGTCCTGGACCATTCAGGCACAGCCACAAACACTTACGGGTTCTTGCTGGGGTCATTCATCCAAGTGTTGAACAAGTCACTGGCCAAGTTCTGGCACTCAGAGATGCCAAAGGAGCAGGCTGTGTTGATGGCGGAGATCTCGTTGTACCTGGGCAAGGAAAGGAAACTCAGGGGGTTAGACTGGATGAACCTTGAGGTCATAGAATCATAGAATATTAGAGTTGGAAGGAGAGTCCACAACCTGCTGAGGGAGACCAATTCACTGTCAAACAGCTCTTAGCGTCAGAAAGTTTTTCCTGATGTTTAGTCTCCCTTCTTGTAACTTGTAGCCATTGGTTCGAGACTAACCCTCCAGAACAGGAGAAAACAAGCTTGCTCCATCTTCCACGTGGCAGCACTTAAGGTATTTGAAGATGGCTATCATATCTCCTGTCAGTCACCTCTTTTCCAGGCTAAACCTACCCAGTTCCTTCAGCCATTCCTCATAAAGCTTGGGTCCTTTCCAGCTCTACAATTTGGTGGTTCTCTGACTTGGAGCTAGAGAGAAGAGCAACCCAGGAGGCCTCCTGGCTGCAGCTTGGACCTGGAAATCCCAGGCACAGTATGTTCCCAGCTTGGAGCACCATTCCTCGGGCACAGAGGAAGCCTCTCAGCCTTTTCCCCTGCCACTGTGAAATGATGGGATGGAGGCTTATCTTCCCACCTCCCCTCTGCCCAGAGCCAAAGTGAGAACTGAAAAGAGGAGCAAGAGGCAACAGAGACAGTTGGCCAGTAAGATTAGCCAAACCCGCTCAGCCCCTCCTTTGAGGGTCCTCCTGCCCCAAGCAGGCCAGTTGTCAACCCCAGCCTAGCCCCTCCAGTGCCCCCCTGACACTTTCCCCTCGTTCCAAGGAAACTCACTGGTCCATCAGGCCATCTGGGATTTTGGTCCAGTTAGCGGTGAGGTTCTTATAATAATTGAACAGAGGAGTGACCTGCTTCTGGATGTATTTCTGCAGAGGGAGAGGAGAACAACGCAGCAGTCATTAGGCAACGTTCTCTCTAAGAAAGAAATGGACCGATGCCTGCCTTGTAGCCCCCTGCCCAACTCCATCCCTGATTAGCACCATTTGCAGGGTGAGGCTGGGGGGGAGCTCTCAGAGGGTGCAGGAGTGACTCTCCTCCTCCCTCCCAGCCCACCTGGCACCCCAGGTCCCTGGAACCCCACCCATGCCTACCATGACCAGAGCTCACCTGCATGGGCCCATACACCTGGCTGCGGTCGAACATGAGCTGGAAGTAGCCCAGGTTGCTGAGTGCTGCACTCCAGGGCAGGTAGTCTCTCTCATTCCCCAGGTAGAGGGTGGTGTTCAGGGCCAGCTCCGTGCTGGTGTAATTTGCCCTGGAAGATTGAGACCGCTTTGGGTGGAGGGTGTGTGTGGAGCAGACTGGTGGGGGCCCTCCCATCCCCTGCACAGATCCGCAGCCCTGCATTTAAGGCCACCAAGACCACAGGAAGTCATTGCCCACCCCCACCCCACCCCCCACAATTCTTGGATCAAAACCTAACCCAGAGTCCTGTTTGCAGTGCCAGCAGTGAGACTTATGCAGCCTTTTGCAACCTAGAGCCCTCCAGGTGTTTTAGACCAGTGATTCCCAATGAGGGTGCTCTGGGGGAGGATTGCCTAGGGGGTGCTAAGAGGCAAGGGGTTAGGGTTAAGTGGGTGCTGAAGGTGTAAATGACTATCAGAATTTGAAAAGCTGGCATCACTGGTTTGAGTCCATCCATTTTGTTGAATGGATTAAATTAAATAGTTTACACTGAATTTTGAATAAATGTGCAGTTACTTGTTTCCTCATCACTTCCCTTCTTGCAAAAAGCCAGTTTCTTTTGGGAGAGCAGCTTTGGTTGTGCAAAACTCTCAGTCAATATAATGAGGCAATCCAAATTTGCAAAGATGTGACTGAATCCCATGCAAAAGCTGCAACAGTCTGAAAGTGCCCGTAATCCAAAACATCCAGAGGCATCAGGATGTAGAAGGCTGGCCCAGGAAGATGTGAAGCTCCTGAGCATGGGCAAAATGCCCTGCTGTCACTACTAGGGGATCCAATGGACCTTTGCAAGGGGAAATTTCTGGGCAGACAAGCTCTGGCACCTCACACTCTTTCGATTTTACACAAGAGCAGCAGTAAGCCTGGGTGTCTTGGAAAAATGAGAGCATGCACACTCCACATAAGTGGGTGGGGGTATGTGTGTCAACTCCAGACTGGCTCGCTGGTTCCAGAGACCAGCCCAGGAAGGACCAGGCAGGTTGGACCTGAGAGCACCGACAATAGCCACTTCTGCATCCAAGCAGCACAAGAACCCTGCTGTATCCTCATACGCCACCAGGGGGCACTTGGACAGAGGTTTGGCTTGAATGGCGTTGCAGGTGTATATGGAGATTAGTGACTTCCAGATACAGGGGAGCTGTAGGTAACCCAAAGTCTCACCTGGCCAGGTTGAAGGAGTCATCAATCAGCTGAGCACGGTTAAGAATTGGGATTTTCTGGAAAGCAGCAGAAGTTGCTGGTCAGGATGGGAGGAACAGGAGGGAGGGGCAGGCTGGTAGGAAAGGGTGAGGGCAGGAAGGGAGCTGAAACATTAGACCAGTAGTTTTCAACCAGTGTGCCGTGGCACCCTGGGGTGCCTTGGAAGATGGTCAGGGGTGCTGTGGGCAACACTGGCCTCTATCCCTCTTTCCTTTCCTCCCTCCTCTGATGCCCTCTTACGTCTGCTCCACAGGCGAATGGTGCTTCTGGGAGGCACCTCTCTTTGGGGTGGGGGCAGCTCAGAGACCAGGCACGGCAACAGCAGCTGCCCTCGGGACTCCCAAGGAGAGAGGAGAGGAGACGAGGATGAGGGAACACTCCACAAGGGAGGGTGTGTGAAAAAGGGTGAGAGGCTGCCAGCTCTGCTGGCAAGGGGTGACATAACTAGGCTCCTGAGCCCCACAGGGGTGCCAGAGAAAGAATGTACTGTAATTGGTCAAGGGAGCTGTGGACTCAAAAAGGTTGAAAACCTCTGTGTTAGACCAGGCCAAATCCAGCCATAGGGAAGCCCCGCCCCACCTGCCTTGCAAGGCCAGGTTCCCACATTCGCCCGAGACTCATGATGAAGGCAGAACACTGCTGACATTTCCTGCTAGTTCAGAGTTGTGGACCAGTCCCTCGTTTGGGGTTCCCAGTCTGTCTGAAACAGCCCATTTCCTTTTGTGCTATGTCACTTAGATTGTAACCCTGAGAGCAAAGTCAGTCTTATAGCACTACTGGTTGTTGTCAGCCACTCTGGGAGCCATTTTCAGCGGAATAATTCCCTCCCACCCTTGATTTTACTGTTTTACCTTTTGTAAACCACTTTGATGGTGTGTGGGGTTTTTACAATCAAGTAGTGTATACATTTTATGAAATAAATTAATACTGAGTCAGGAACAGTATTTCCCCCACCCCACCCACACCCCTCCATCAGTCACCAAATTTCAAGGGCTGTGGGGGAGAAGGGGGGGGAGCCCTTGCCTCACAGACTCTCCAGTTAAACCTTGAAGAAGTTGAACTGGAGGAAGATGGAGACCTGCCTGGGCTCCTGGCTGTGTTCAGATGAATGGGACCCTGGTTGTGTAGAGAGGGAAGAAGGGAGTCCAGGTCTGTGGCTACCTGGTGGTCTGTCTTCAGCTGCTCCAGGAGCCTGTCCCAGTTCACCTGGTCATAGTTCACCCGGAAATATCCTGTGACGTTAATGTTGAGGAGCAGCCATGTGTTAGGATCAGCCCCAATTGAGAAGTTGGAGTTCTGAGCTGCAAAAGGAGAGAGAGGGGTGACCTTGCGTGTGATCTAGAGAGACCCATTCTCCAGAGCCAATTCCCCTCCCCCTGCCAATGTGGGCTCAGAGTGGCCCAGCTACAAAGTGTGATTCTAGGAAAGAAGAGTTTTGGATTTGATATCCCGCTTTATCGCTACCCAAAGGAGTCTCAAAGCAGCTAACATTCTCCTTTCCCTTCCTCCCCCACAACAAACACTCTGTGAGGTGAGTGGGGCTGAGAGACTTCAGAGAAGTGTGACTAGCCCAAGGTCACCCAGCAGCTGCATGTGGAGGAGCGGAGACGCGAACCCGGTTCACCAGATTACGAGTCCACTGCTCTTAACCACTACACCACACTGGCTCTCCAGTAGCTAGATGGCTAGAAAGGCGTCTCTTGGCAATGGTGATGGCTGTCCCTCTTCTCTAGCTAGCCAGGGAATAGTATGGTGCCACTTTTGCCTACTTGACTACAAAACTTACTTAAAAGCCTCAACCAAGCAACCATCTTGCAAGGTTGGGGTGACCCAGTACTTTGGTCTGAAAAGCCTAATATATTGTT
The DNA here is from genome assembly GCF_965113315.1 of Podarcis vaucheri. Lineage (NCBI taxonomy): Eukaryota > Metazoa > Chordata > Lepidosauria > Squamata > Lacertidae > Podarcis > Podarcis vaucheri. The sequence continues at coordinate 29,248,262 of NC_138752.1, forward strand.
CCCTACAGACCCTCCCAGGTGCTAAGATCAGCAGAGAGGGCCCTCTTGGTAGTTCCTCCACCCTCAGAAATTTGTGGGGGTGGCCCAGTGTGTGTTGAACCAAAGGTGAACTGTTCTGGACGCTCTGTAAACACCATCTCAGTAGTCAAGATAACCCCATAATTTATTAGTAGTTGTAGCAACGAACTCATATATGTTTATATTTTTTGCTTTGATGTTATCCTTATCTATGGGCTTGGGTGCTGGGCTCTGAGCCCAGAAAGGGGAACTATCGGTAAGATTTGGGTAGTTGCCACCTGTCGTCTCCTCTAGTCAGGTGAAGCGATGAGAAGTCCTAGACAAAGTGACATATACTGCTTCGTGTATTTAAAAATGTATGAATGCTTGCTTGGGTGAGGACAATCCGTCCCCTTGCTGAGGTGCCCGTCCCACGTCTGTAAAGGCTAGGAGACCTGGCAGGCTGATTTGCTGCAAGTCTACACCCTTCTTCTTAATAGAACACTAGAACTGATCATTCTGGCGTTTTGGGCATCCTTCTTTGTTATCCTGCACCCAACCACTCCCATGAGGCCTCCTTTGGGTCTGCGGTTCAGAACACCTGGGAGAAGAAGTCATTCTCTGTGGCATCCCTCCCCACATGTATGCTGTGAAATTCCCTCCCCACATGTATGCTGAAGATGAACCTCTTTACCCTGGCCTTTCACACCCAAGATACATGTTTTCAGGACCCGCCCTACTCCTGTGACTGCAACTTAGCTATTTTAAATATTGAATATTGAATAGCTGTAAGCTGCCCTGGGGCCTGTTGGTGAAGGGTGGGTAATACGTTAAAGGAGGAGGAGGGGAAGACAGAGGAGGAGGAGGAGAAGTTGTATTCAACAAACTTTTACCCTTTGAAAATTAATGGTCCTCAGTTAGCTATGGCCATGAATTTCAGTGAGTGTATTTTGAGTAAAAGTCAATTGAATGCAATAATAATCCCAGCGACATCACGGTAAAGCTGGGAAGATGGTCGCAGTGAAGGGTACCTGTTGTGCTTGTGAGCCAGTACAAGGGTATTGAATTATCTGACTTCATTGAGGAGACAGGGACGATCCAGGTGTAGCTGCAGAAAGAGACAGACAGGTGTGTCCTCCCTTGTCCTGAATCAAGCCAAAGGTCTCTTGGCTTCCAAGGAGGAGGAGGAGGAGGAGAGTGCACTGGCCAGGAAGTCTAGTGATGCCCTGCCAGGAACTGCCAATGGCCACAATGCTCTGGACACAAGCACACTCTTTCCTCCAGGTCGTTCTGGACTGGATATGGCCTTTCCATGGAGTCTGTGGCTCAGGGTTCCCTACTTACTTGAATTGTGAGGATCGGTTAACAACAGATGTTTGGTCCAGCAAGAAATGCTTCTGAGTGAGGCTCCCAGTAGCAGTGTCCACAGTCACCACTGGGAAGCCCATCTGCAAGGTCCACCGGTCCATGATTTCTTTGACTGTGCCAGGGAGTTCAAACCTGTCTTCATCTACTGCCTGTCCAAGGGAGGGAGTGTTAATGAGGCACAGGGATTCATAACAAAAAAAAAACAATCAAGAAGACTTGTGGCAATGCAAAGCCTACCAAGCGCATTATGGCATCATAAGCTTTGTCAGAGGCAATCAATGCAAAACACTCAGCTGTGGCTTCTGGCCACAGTCACACACCCCTTGCCAAAACTCTATGTTGCTTCAGTGTGCCCGCCTAGGGCTGAGCCCTCCAGCCCCACATAAGGGTTTAGCCCTCATAGCTATGGATGGACAACCAGGAAATAACCCAGTTCTGTTGAAAATCCCAAAGGTAATATTTAAGGGGAAAGGGGAAAGGGCAAAGCTCAGCATCTGACTTGCATGCAGAAGGTCCCAGGTTCAATCCTCAGCTGGGTGATACTTCCTTCCTGGAAACCCTGGTGTGCTGCTGCCAGTCAGTGTAGACAATACTGATCTAGATTGACCTAGACTCTGACTTGGTATAAGGGAGCTGTTCCTCCCCTTTTCAGCCTCCTCCATCAAGTCGTGTGCAGAGGCAGAAGGAAAGGGAGGGGAGCTGTTGGCACATGGTCACATGCCAGAAAGCAAAGAGTGCCCAAGAACAAAAGCTACCATGAAAAGCTCTCTTCTTCCCTCCCTCCCTCTCTGGAGAATGAAGTCGGTCCAGTATTTAGCACAGGAGACACTGACTTGTTGAGCATCACAAGCAAGGGGAAGGAAAGTCTCTGCCCCCAGCAGCTTGCAGTCTAAACTTCAACAGTGAGAGGTGCGACTGAAGGAGGGGAAAGGGTGGCAAAGAGAAATGGAAGCAGGTCACGGTCACTGAGGCTCCTGTGGCTGGAGAAGAGGCTGGTGGGAGTGAAAAACCTATGGCCTGGAAGAAGAGGCAACCTTTGAGGGAATATGCAAAAGCAGAGAGTCGGCTGGGGGAAGGAGGTGGAGAAAAAAGAGAAAAGGTAGAGCCAATTAAATAAGCAGGAAGGGTGAAAATCATGGGGTGGTGGATAATGCAGGAACAGAGCAGAAAGAGAGGAAGGCTGAGCTATGCTCAGATCCTGTGGATTTCCCTCCTCAGCCAAACTTGACACCTGTCTAAGTGGGCAGTGCCCAGGGCAGAAGATGGGCTGACTGGCAGCCCTGATGTAGGGGGATGTGCTTAAAATCTGTTGACAGCAAAATGCCAGCAGGAGAAGAGGATTCAAAATGAGCTCAGGGTTTGAGCAACGGCTGTGCCGCGGGATGCCAAATGCACAGCTGTAAGTTGTTACACACATGGAAGCAGCGCTCAGCAAAAAGCCCAAGAAGGAGATCGTGGACTGAAAGGGAGCTGCACTGCAAAGGAGCCAACCGGGCAGAGGGGACATTTGGGCCCAGGGAAGTCAATCAATGCAACCATCCTGAGGCAGGCAAGTCCAAGACCCAGGCAGCTGTTGGACCAAGACACAGCCAGTCTTGGCCAAGCCATGCTCATTCAAAGACCTGAGTTCCTGGCATCACAGGGCCAAATGCATGCTTGCTGAGGAGAAGTCAGTGGCTTCAAGGAAAACTCCAAAGATAACCCAGAATCTAGAAAGCCCATCCTTGAGGGTGGGGGGAGAGGCTGGAGGAAGGCCAGGGGAAATATATTTGGCCAAGGAGTGTGTGTGTGTGTGTGTGTGTGTGTGTGTGTGTGTGTGTTCACAGTTTCCAGATGTTTCTGAGAATTCCAGAAATTAGCTAAGAGGATGACTGTTTGCCCGCTGAAGACAAAAAGCAATTGTGTTCTTATAAATAAGGATGGGCTTTTGAAAATGGATTAAGCAACTTCATGCAAGAAAGCAAACAATATTGTGTCTAAGAACCTTGTGGATGTGTGTATGGTCTCATCCAAACTTGCCCTTGCCCCCGCTGCCTTTCCCCAGGGAAAGCCAATCTTAACTGCCAAATTGGAGCAAATGTCACTTGAGTTTTCCCCAGATTGATACTTGCACCGATCTATTGCTAATGAGGGTGTTTTCTGAGAGAAAGCAGCAAGAGAAGGGCAAAACCTCTCAGACCTGTGCCTAGAAAGTGCAGGACAAATGGGAAACCACTCATATCCACAGGACAAGGGCAAGTCTGGATGAGCCCTGTATAACCAGCACGTTGAACAAACCAGGATGCAACAATGGTTGGGAGACCTATGAAAGCCCTCCTCCCCCTCACGCCCACCTGCAACTGAGAGAAGTAGCCTCCAGACACTACCTGGCCAGGAACACAGGAAGCTGTATTGTTTACACTGACTGGCAGTAGCTCTCCAGGATTTTAGGCAGGAGCCTCTCCCAGCCCCTCCCTGGAGACATCAATGGGTATTGAACCTGGGGCCTTTGATTTGCAAGGCAGATGCTCTCCCCACTGAGCTATGGCCCTTCCGCCCTAACTAGAAGCAGCCACTGGCATTTTAAATGGACGTACCCACTGGAGGTGATGCCAGAGGTCATCGTAGACGGTGTTTCCATATGCGAAGGCCTTAAAGTATGACTGCAGATAGAACAGAAGGAGAATGAGAGAGAGGGGGGGAGAGATTGACGCCCCCCACCCCAGCTGCCACTGGGCCTTTGGGAAGCCCATACCTCCTTGGTGTGCAGCCCACATTGCCTTTGCTCCATTAGAGTTTGCTGGGGAGGTGGGAACGCACAGACCCTCCCCTTTGCTCACCCAGGTCTCTCCCCACTCCACACACCCCACCCCAAGGCAAAGCAGGGGGAGGAAGCGCCAGACCAGGGCAGTGCAGGTATCATTATGAACGACCCAGCGCTTGCCAAGACAGGCCTTACCTGCAGCCCCTTTTTGAAGCGGTCCTCAGTGAGGAATTCGGAGAGCATCCGCAGGACTGAAGCTCCCTGTGGAGAGAGGAGAGGGCAGTGAAGGGAGAGGCCACAGGATGTCCTCTCTCACTCCCACCCATGATGGGGTTCCACACCCAAATGTAAATCCCAAAAGCCAGGCTTGGATAATTCCACAAGCCCCAGTAATGCAGCAGATCCTCTCAGAACCACCACCTTTTCATAGGTGGGTGGCCCTCTGTCAGTCTTAGCTTTGAAGTACCAAGAGAGAGGCGGCGGCTGCTCCCAGCTCAGTTCTCTGCAGCCAAAGTTGCTCCATCTGGGAAGGGAAGAGAGGCAGGCACTCCACCTTCCCCCAGACCCAACCACCCAAGGCACACTCACCTTGCTGTAGGCGATGGCATCAAAGACTTCGCTGATTTGCGCTGGTGTGTTGATCTCCGCTTCGGGGAAGGACAGCGGGTGCGAGGAAGCCAGTGCATCAATGGCCATCACACGGTACATTTCGCTGGAGACCATCAGGTCTTTCTGCAAATCAGTTCCCCAAAATCTCATGGTCCATCCTCACAACAAACGCTCTTAGGTAAGAGTGTGTGGTGGGGGACAGTGACTGGTCAAAAGCTTTATGGCTGAGCAAGGATTCAAATCTAGTTCTCCCTGGTCCAAGCTCACTGCCCACTATTTACATCCCTTTCTACCCAGAAAGTGGACCCATCATGCTCTGGAGGCTCTTCCTGTGCCACACAGGAGCTCCTTCCAGTGGCAACCACACCATTGCCGCAACATAAGGAAGAGACCAGCTCTTCCCTCGCTCCTACATGGGCCACATCCACACTCTGCCTCTGTGTGGGTTTATTTTCATAGAATCATGGAGTTGGAAGAGACCACGAGGGTCATCCAGTCCAACTTCCTACAATGCAGCAATTCTTCTTTTCTTTTTCTTTTTTTGTCCAATGCAGGGCTTGAACCCTGAGATTAAGAGTCTCATGCTCTTCCAACTGAGCTAGCTCTCTTCCTCAAGCCAGCTTAATTCTCAGAAGCCATGAAAATTATAGTTTTGTGGGGAGATTGGGGTTGTGTACACCATGCATTTAAAGCACACACCCCCCAAAAAAATCCTGAGAACTGTAGTTTGTTGAGAGTGCTGGGAATTGTAGCTCTATGAGGGGTAAGCTACAGTTCGCAGAATTCTTGCAGTGAGATGAAGGTGTTTTAAATGAGTGTATGAAAGACCTTATCAGCACCTTCAGAGAAATCCAGGGACCTTGAGATCACTTGGAAAGCAGCCATCTTTGGTTTCCAGGGCGAATATGTCTCCAAACCCCACACTACCCAGCCGTCTCCTTTTGCCAGCTACCTTTGCAGAGCTCAGGCTGCCTGAGAAGGACTTGGGTCAGGAGCTGCATTATTCCTCAGGAGCCTCCCAGCACCATCCAGCCCTGTTCTATCTCACAAAAGCAACTTACAATATCCCAGGTGGGCTCCGCCGCATCGGCACCAAGATATTCCACATAGGATGCAAAGCCCTCGTTCAGCCACAGGTCGTTCCACCAACGGAGGGTCACGAGGTTCCCAAACCACTGTGGATGGGGAAGCAGGAGGTTAGTCAGCCTTGAAGCCCCCTCAAAGACTCCCTCGGTGCATGGTATTGGGTGGGTTTGAAGTGTGTCAGGTGCCCAGCCAACAATCACCTCATGGGCTGGGAGAAGGTCTTCAGAAAATGGTCTATTGACTGAGCAGGAGTTCCTGGGAAGAGCCCTGCAGCTAGACCAGAACACAGCCCATCCTGTCCAGCACTCAGATCTCCGAGTGGCCAACCAGGTGACCCAGGGGAAAGCCCATCAACAGGACCCAAGTGCCAGATCCCCCTCCCCACTCAAGTGGCCCGTGTGGTTCCAAAACCCGTAGAGAGTACCTGATGGGCCACTTCGTGAGCGATGACGGTCAGCACCCGCTCCTTGTTCCCAATGGAGGAGAAGAGTGGGTCAAAGAGCAAGGAGTTCTCACGATAGGTCAACAGCCCCCAGTTCTCCATGGCACCAGCATTGAAGTCTGGGAGGGCGACCTGGTCTGGGGAGAGAATGTTCCATGAGCCAGGCTGGGACCACCAGCCAGGCTTCCACAGCTGGGAGTCAGTTGTCACTCCTAGGCCTTTTTACAAGCAGTGCTGTGTATATTAAAAACCACATGTGAACAGCACTATCATACTGTAAAGAGTTGGCGGGGCTGCAGACCTGCCCTATCATTCAGCCACAGGGAACTGAAGTCCCAAGCCCGGTTTCCCCACCTTGCTGCCTTCCAGGTGTCTTAGACTACCTCTGTGATTCCTGCATTGCAGGGGCTTGGACTAGATGAGCCTTTGGGTCTCTTCCAAAGCTACCATACCGTCATCCTATTAACTTCCATCAGGCCCAGCCAGCATGGATGTATTGTCTACTCCAGCACAGCCAAGCTGGCTGCGGCTGATGGGAGTTGCAGCCCAAGACTTCCAGAACATCCTAGGTTTCTCTAAACATGGTCTGTGGAAACAGTTGAACAGTCCGGAGAAGGAGGTTATAAGAACCAAGGAGGGCCCATCTGGTCCAGCATCCTGTCCTCACAGAGGCCAACCAGATGTCCCAATGTGATGCCCAGAAGCAGGACCTGAGTGCAACAGCAGCAGCAACACTCCCCACTAGTGATTCCCAGCAACTGCCATTCAGAGGCATTTAATGTCTCTGACAGTGGAGATCAGGCTTCAGAATAAGCAGGAACAAATTGTGAGAGCAGAGGTGGATTTAGGGCAGCGTGAGTGGTGCAGAGAGAGGTCCTGGGCACGCAGCCAGAGGGTCTTCTCAAAGCCCAGGAATTGCTTGCCCAGCTTCGGGGTAGGAGGTGTGAGGGCTCTGAAAGGGTCCTAGAGCCCTCCTTCCTAAAGCTGGGCAAGCACTCACAAGGCTTTGAGAAGGAGTAAGGACCCTGCCAGAGCCTTGAATGCCCTTCCCAAAGCCTGCTCCTTGTTTAGTAGGCTTAAGTGAGGAGGGGAAGGCATCAAATGTTGGCCATGCACAAGGCAGCATATTACCAAGGTCCACCTTACCAACGTGATTTTCACCTTCCTTGACAAGGGTTTCTCTTCTTTACTGAGATCCTCTTGCAGGCTCCCCCAGCCCCCGCTACCCGCTTCCCACCCGAGCCTCGCGTCAGCCCTCCCTCCTGCTTCTGCACCAACCTAGTTTGCTCAGTGGGTAAGGTGTGGCGTAATGCTTTTCAAAGAAATCCAGGATGGGTCCAGTGACATTGATGCCGTAGTCTCCCTGGCCCTCTGCAATGGCTTTGGGGCGGCCCCAAATTCGCATCTGAAACAGAATAGGGATGTCTCAGCAAGAATCGTCAGCAGAGGAGCAAGCCTGCGTGGGAGCAGGGCCTGGGGTTCCTGCCTGGAATAGGTGCCCAGAAATCCCTCCGAGCAAGGAGCGCTCCCAAGGCCCACAAGAAGGAGGCGGTCTGCCCCACTGCCACGCCTACCAAGGTGTTATTCTGTTCTCTCTGCACATAGTCAAACTGGCTGACGATGAAAGCAAGCAAGTAGGTTGACATCTTGAGTGTGGGATGAAATACTGTCCGGCTCCAAGGCTGTCCATCCAGCTGTATCTGTGTGGTGCCTAGAGTGCGGGGAGGAGAAGAGACCATAAACCTGCTCTGCTGATCTTGCCTAAAGTCAAGGCCCAACCATGACCCCTGTTTGTCTCCAAAACCCCTTAACTTTTTGTCTGCATTTGCAGTTTCTGGAGTCCAAGGGTCCCAATCCCAGTGCAGTTGGTAGACTACATTGTTGGACTGAATGTGGCCATCCACCTTGTGAGTGTCATCAGTTAACACCAGGCAAACAGGCATTGTTACCCCAGAGAGAAGGAGGAGGCAAGAGAGTCCTGCCCTCAAATGACAGCACCCAGCTCAATGCTGGAAGTTGAGGCTGTGCGTTGCTCTCACAGTTCCTTAGCTCTGTGGCTGAGTCCATTCTGAAGCAGGATCCTCTCCCTCCAGCATGTTTTCCCAGTTGCCCTCTCTTGCTTCCCTTTCTCTCATTTGGTGTCCTCCACCCACTAGGTGTCCTCAGCACATTTTGGACAGCTCCCAACAGTGCCAGCCCTGATGGCTGAGGTGGAATTACTGTTAAGCCCACTAATAGTGAGGCCAGTGTGAACTGACCACAAGCCTGGGAAGAACCAGTTAAAGAGGAACCTGACAGCTGACTGTTAAAGGAGGAAAACCAATTCCATATAACATACAAAGAGGGGTCGGATAGGCACAGTAAAAAAGGGGAAGGGGTTGAGTCAGTTGTGGTTGGATGAGAGAGGGTGAAGTGCTGGTGTGGCAGAAGGTGATTGGGTAGAGGATGAACAGGTAAGATGACATATCTGCCTATATAGTGTGCATCCTAATGGACTCTTTGGACTGCCTGGGAATTTGGTGTGAGCCTCTGTACTTGAGCTCCCAAGGGAAATCGCCTCCCTCCTCCCACACAGGCTTCTTCCCTTCAGAAAGGCTGACTCAGCAGCTCTTGGACCCCAAACTTCTGGTGATTCGAAGACTTCTCCCCCTCCCATTCCACTGGATACAGAGCCACCCCCCAAGCATGTCCTGACTCCAGACTCTGCATAATGGGAACACCATCAAGTACCTGTGGGAAGGAAGAGGCACCCAGTGTGGGCACAGAAACCTCCCCTTCAGTCTCCTCACACTTCCAGTCTGGCTCTCCCCTCCTGCCCTTCTACCCATGCAGGGAAAGAGCAGCAATCTCTTGGGAGAGGAGGGAGGGGGTCATGAAAACAGATGGAAACTGAGGAGGAGGAAGTGGCAGGTGTGCTTCACCACCACCACCAAAAGGAGTCCCTTTGCCCCACCCTCCCTTCACCCCCTTTACTCTGCACAGGCATGTTGGAGAGAGCCACATGATCAGATGGGTGGATCAACACGATGGTGAAGGTGGCCTTCATGGCCGGCTCATCAAAGCAAGGAAAGGCCTTCCGGGCATCAGCCGCCTGCATCTGCGTTGTGGCCACCACCCTGGGAGGAGGACAGAGGCTGGTCAATGCATGTTCCCCCAGGTCCACCCACCCACCCGCCATGCCATGTCTTCTTGATTTATTGAGACAAGGGGGCTTGTGTCTTCCAGGGTCTGCCCTGCTTCTTAGCTGCCCAGATATTTTCAAGGCAAGTTGCAATGCAAATGCCCACCATGGGAGGAGGTAGGTGTGGGTGGAGCTCCCCAGGTTGGGTGCAGGTGGGGAGTACCTGGAGCTCTTGAGCAGGGGCGTGGGGGGCATAGCCCCTTTTCTGAGTCAAGTGGCAACAGTCTCCATCCCAACCTCAGAAGTTCCAGGCCTGATTTGGCCATTACCCTGTCCTAGAACGGGGGTGGGGGGGCATTTCATGGGGGGGGCAGTTCCAGCTCAACTCTGGAACTTTCAAGCAATGCCACCTAGTCACTCACCACAGTGGCACCAGGTCCCTGCTAACAGTGCTATGCCGCATCCGTCCCACTTTGCTCTCCTGTAAACTGGTCTCCTCTCAACATAAGGCAAGCAGGAAGGGGTGGCAAGAGGGCTATGGGGGATCAGCCGCCCTGGGTGGGGCACCTCCACATCAAACTAAACAACAGGTTGTGGTTTGGGGTTCTACAGAGGCCCTAGGGAGGACACATCAAGGACTTGCAAAAGGGAAAAAGGAGCTGTGGGCAGGTAGGAGAAGCTTTGGAGTGTACAAACGGCTGGGGAGTCCCTTGCCTTCATCCGCAGCACCACCTTTTGCTGCCGTGTCCCATTCTGGGTGGATTTTCCTCCAGGTCCTTGCTAGGGATCTCTGTGGCTGCCCCAGAGCTGCAGGGTTGGTGACCTGGTGCCAGGTGGGAGGAGAAGCCCAGCCTGTCCTGAGGGCAGGTGGGTGCCAGGCAGCAGAGAGGGATGGCTCTGGCCTCCCCCCTGCTTCAGATGCTGCTAACACAATCCAGTGTCTATAGCCTCCCCAACTCGCACCCTGCCAGGCTTGTCCAGAGATCTTCCCAGACATGGAGACTGGCTGCAGGAACTGTATTTTTCATAGAACCATAGAACTGTAGGGTTGCCCCACCACACAAACACACACACACAGTTCCACCTACTTGCGAACCCCATCCTCCACGTATTCACTGCGATAGAAGCCAGCCAGGTCATCCGCCAGCTCCCCACGGAAGATGCTCAGCAGCTCATAGGACGCATTCTGCTGGAGGCTTCCGCTAAGCTGCACCACCAGGTATTCAGTGTTCTCCTGCAGCCAGGTCCGAGAGATGGCTGGTGCTATGGACCCGTTTACCCCACGCAGAGAGACGAGGTTCCCCGCTTGCTCGGTGTAGCTGAGCTTCTTGCTGTGGATGAGGATGAGGTCAGTGGGCTCCACGCACACAAATTGCACTGTGCTGTTGCCCGTGAAGACATAGAGTCCTTGAGCATCCTGGGTCAGGAAGGGTTGCAGGGTGACATCATAGTGCACGGGCTCGAGGGTCTTGGGTAGCCGCATTTGATTCCAAGGGTCGTTTGGGTTGGTCGTAGTGCCAGGAACACTGGGGGTGGCAGCACTGGTGGTGGTAGCAGCGGTAGCTCTGGTGGTGGTAGTGGCGGTAGAGATGGAGCTAGATGGGGTTGGGTCAGACACATCATTGCTTGACTTCTGCTTCTCCTCTGCATAGACAACCGCCAGAGCAATGATGGTGGCCACAGCGGCAACCGCAAGAACGATCCCAACTATGCCCAGCGTCCTGCTGATGAAGAAGCCTTTGGCCATGGTTGAGGATGGCAGGAGAGTGAATCTGTGAGAAAGAGAAGGCAAGGGCCTGCAGGCCTCTTATATGTGGGCTCTGGGGTTTTACTGATCCTGGTTCATTAGTTAATCATCAAACAGCTGAGAGATGGGCAAAGGTCACTGAGGCTTCCCAATCTTGCAGACAACTTCTTCCCTTGGCCCTGTGGGAGAGTTAATGGGGAACTGAGAGCCAGCAGCTTCAAAGTGCATGCAATCTTTACCTGCCTCTCTCTCACTCCTGGAGGGTGGGGCAGGGTGGGTGGGTGTGAATCCTTCCTTTCGTCTGCCCTAGAATCACAGAATTGTGGAGTTAGGAGGAACCCCAAGGTCATGCACCCTGGACAAGCCTGGCAGGGTGCATGACCCTGAATCACCCAACATTCAACTTGGATGACCTCTGATTTTAATGCTATTGCCAGATCAGGTGTACAGTAATTTCATATATACCTCTATCATTCCTCTCCTTCCTTTTTCTCTAAACTTTCTCTACAAAGCCCCAACCACAGTAATCTTCCCTCATAGGGATGTTGCTCCACCCCCTCAATCATTTTGATTGCCCTTTTCTGAACTGTTTCCAACTCTACAACAGCATTTTTAAGGCGAGGTGACCAGAAATGGGCAGTATATTCCAAGTGTGCTCGTCCCATAGATTTGAATAAAAACATTGTTATATTGGCAGTCTTGTTTTTCATAGCATCATAGTTAACTCCCTCCAGTGCTGGAATCACAGCTAAAGAGTCCCCAACCCTCTGTTTAAAAACCACCAATGAAGGTTTGACTACCACTTTTCGAGGTTGTTCTTTCCATTATCAAACAGCTCTTACTGTCAGAAAGTTATTCCTAATGTTGGAAAGTGAGCAAGGTCCCAGGTAAAGAAGATTGCTAACTTAGGGTGCTAGAATATGCAGAACGTGCAGGTTTAACACATAGAATAAGAGAAGAAGAACATATATTGAAAGAAGAGTAGAAAATATTTATTGAATATATGGAAAATAATTGCACATCGCTGAAAACGCTGGCAATATTAAGATAAACTCAACAGTGTGATTAATGTTTGAACAATGTAAAAATGGAGAACTGATTTAAACAGTTATAGCAAAATATGCAGGAATGGAAGATTTGCACAATGAACCATGGAAGGAGGAGAAGGGAAGTCACAGGATATTTAAAAGTATGTAAAATGTTTATTCTGAAATGTAAAAATTGAAAATTTAATAAAAACTATTTTTTAAAGAAAAGAATGTTATTCCTAATGTTTAGTCAAAATCTCATTTCTTGTAATTTGTAATTTCTTGTAATTTGAATCTATATTGATTCTGGTCTTACCCGCTGCAGCGACAGAAAACAAGCTCACTCCATCTTCCATGGGATAGCCCTTCAGATATCTGAATATATTTGATATTTCAATCCCTTTCTTAATGATCACTAGCATGGAATTTGCCTTTTTCTCAGCTGCCACACAATAGGTTGACATGTTTATCACATTATCTGCCACAAGCCCAATATCTCTTTCTTGGTCAGTCACTGCTGGTTCAGACCCCATAAGCGAATATATTAAGTTAGGATGTTTCCTCCAGTGTTCATCTTTCACTTACACCGAATCACATTTGTCATTTTAATGTCCTTTCACCTAGTTTTGCAAAGATTCTTTCGGAGTTCTTTCTGAAAGCCTAAGTACACTATGTCTACAGAATCACCCCTCTCCGGTGCCTGCCCTCAACAACTCTGACAACATTATTACAGGACCTAACTATGTCATCTGCAACATGAGGGGTTAATTCGCCTCTTCTGGAGTGATCTGCATATCATCATCTGCCACCTGTGCCTTTCTAGAGTCTGCATGGGACAAACAGGCCAGTCTCCACTCAGAAGAACAAATGGACAGAACTCTGGTGTCAGCAATGGCAATAACTAAAAATTAGCAGGGGAACATTTTCTCCTTCCAGGACACTCTGTAACTGGCTGTAGAGCAGCTACCCTTAAACAAAGGAGTTTCAAAGGAACTGCCTGCAATACGAAACCACTGAATTGCAGTTCATTAAAGGTGCAGTGCTATCACTTGCTGTGACAAAGGTAGTTCTTTTTTTAGATGAATGGCATGTGCTGATTGGCTTATGAGTGCCAAGATGCCTGTGTTATCAAGAACTTTTTGAGTGAATAGCCTCTATTAATACTTATACCGGTAATCTTCTGTACGTTTTTTGTTTGTCTAACATTTCCTTCTGACCTCACTGCTCACAATCCCCTTCCCAACCTCGTATATATGTGCCTGCAACTCAGGGTCATCCTTCTTTCATGTATCTGACAAAACGAGCTCTTTAGTCTTTAAGGTGCCACAAAACCCTGGAGCAGGCAGAAGCTAACCATCTCCTGCACAGGACAGTATCAAAATTGGCCGGCTGTATATTATTATTATTATTATTATTCCTCCACCTTTTCCTTGACTCAAAGCAGTATACAGCTAAAGTAGAAACAGCTAAAAACATAGAACTTAACAATCATTTAAAAAACAATTAAGAATTAATGGAATAAACACGCACAGAGAGATATCATTGCAATAAAAACATTATAGCAGCAGGGCTTTCCTTAGAAACAGCCAGTTCCCAAAAGCCTGTTGGAAGAAGAAAGTCTTCACCTGTCAGCAGAAGGACAGACAGGAGCAAACCAGTCTAATTTCCCTAGGAAGGGGCAGCCACCAAGAAGGCCTTCTCCTGCATCCCTACCAAGCATTCCTATGAGGGTGGTGGGACCGAGAGAAGGCCCTCCCCTGAAGAGGCCAGTCAGGTTTGGATGAGGGAATACGGTCATTCAGACAGCCTGGACCTAAACCATATATGGCTTTATAGGATTGAGAATGTGTTATGAATTGAAAAACAGTCAGTTCCTTATGTATAAGAAAAAGCTAGAAATGGTGGGCACAGCAGGGAGGGGGGCAAAGGACAGTCCAAAATTTGTTTAAAATCTCAAGTTCCTTATTTCTCCCCAAAACCTGGGAGAAAGATGTTTCAAGCCACCTTTCCCAGTCAGTTCCCCGCCAGATGTTTTGGACTACGAATCTCATTGGTCCCAGGTGTCGGTGTCTGTGCTAGCTGGGACTGATGGAAGTCCAAAAGACGCCGAGGGCACCAGGTTGGGGAAGGCTGTGTTCAGGCATGTTGCAGGAAAAAGCAACGTTTTGAAAAGCGAGTGCCGTGGCCCCCCCAAAGGGCGCTGATTTAAGAGCTCTGGGGCACATAAACACTAGCTCCTTCTCCAGGCTGCTCCTGCAGCTCCGAATAGTAATAATAATTTATTATTTTGTACCCCGCCTATCTGGGTTGCCCAGGGGCACAGGGACCTGGGCGCCCACGTCAGCCTTGCGGAAACCCCATCATCGTCACCATCCGCTGGATGATCCCACACACCCCTCCTCTTGCCTACTCACCTTGACTCCCCCATCCCCAGGCTGGGCTCCATTCACAGCCGAGTTCCTAGTTGGGGCAGCTGGGGCGTTCTCCTGGCCCACGGCGCCTGGCCTGCTCTCGGCTGCTCTCTCCAAAATCAGTCACAAGGAGAGGGCTCTTTCCAAAGCTCCGAAGGAAGTAGCCAGCCCTGCGCTGATCCCTCACCGTCTTAACCCCTGGGCTGCTGGGCGGGACAGAGGAAACCAGGCTCAAGAGAGCACTGCCTTGGAAAGAGGGAAAGGAGCGAGGAGGCTGCCTCTGTCCTGGCCAGTCGCTCTCTGTCATCCCACACTTGTCCCAGGCTCCTGCTGCGCCTTCAACTCTGCCCCACAACGCTGGACGCACAAACACACACCCCGGGCCCACCTCCTCTCCAGCTGCCAGACTGTCACATCTGGAAAGGATTTCAGCGAGGAGCGGAGTGGAGGCTCCTGAGTGCTGGAAGCAGGAAGGGGAAGCCTGGAAGTGGAGGTCCCTTTTCTGGGGAGGGGACGTTGGGAATCCTCGGGGTCATTTTGCAGGGCCTCTGACTGCAGGATCCCGGGGCTCCGAGCTAGAGCAGCTTTCGCTGCACACCCAGGGAGAGCTAGAGAAAAGGAGCCAGCGGAGGGACTCGCCTCTGGCTCCTCTCCCTGTTCAGGGCCCAGTTTCGGGCAGGCTGCACCAGCCTTGCCTCCAAAGTGCCAGCCAGGGACTCAGGGGCAAGTTGCTTTCTCCCAGCTTGAAATCCTAGTCTGTGAAACAGAGATGCTAGCAGCCCACCTCGCAGGGCTGTTGTTACAATAAACAACAGGTAATGCTCTACTTATTTAAAAGGCTGGATTAATGGGGAGGAGGAGTGCCGTCACCACTAGAGCCCACTCAAATGCACTAGGACCACTGAGGGTTGGAACTGACTCTTCCCCCCAAAAAGGGCTATGGGGAAAATGGACAGGTCTTTCCCTGGGGGAGTTAAAAGAGCTCCCTCCTAAGGCCTGATTCCAACACACACACGTACCTGGTCTAAGCAAGATTGTACGGCAGGCAAGAAGGCAGGTGGGTTGGTGCTCCCTGCCCAGGACACAGCAGCTCCTTCCTAGCTGGTGTCCATGGCTGGAAGCGTTATTCTTATCCCTTGGCAGGAAAGTGGGGGAGCAGAAGGTGACCACAGGGAAATTCCTTCGAAGCCCTGTCATGCCACGAACTGTGAGGAGGACGTGCCCCTGGAGGGGGCCTGGCTGGCTAGCGGAACAAGTACAGGCTGTGAGCCTGATGCTGGTGACTAGTCCCCAGTTCCTCATTTCCATGAAAGCTTGAAACACAGCTCAGTCTGTAAAGAAGTCATTTTCTTCTTGCTTTATTTTGTTTAACTTGCAATTTACCGGCACGGCCAGAAGCAATAATGCTTCTGAATACCAGTTTCTGGAAACCACAGGAGAAGGAAGATCTGGGGCAAAGCTTACTCTGTGCTGTAGCCAGCTAAGTCCTGCGCAGAGTATACCTGTTGGAATCAATAGGACCAAGTTGTGTACATTAATTTCAATTAGCCTACTTTGAGTAGGACTAGCACTGGCTGCAGCCCTTTAGTTCCTAAGTTTCTGACCAGACTGAGTTTCAGACTTCCATGCACATCAGGAGCTGGGAAATAGCCACCAACTTAAGCATCTCCCAGAAGCCCAGCCCTTGGAACTGGAGCCAGGATGGAAAGGGCCATTGACTGGCTGAATTCTCACAGACCAGGCTGGGGAGCAGGAGAGAGCAGTCCCCCCCCCTTTATGCCAAGTGTGCTCACACCAAGAAAAGTTACAGAGCATAGGCAGAAAAGGCTTTAGAGCATGACAGCCACCTTCTTCCACTGAAGAACAAACAGAATCCAACACTTTGTTGTCACCTAACTTTTCAAAAGCTTAAATGGCTTTTTGGGGAGAGGAGAAGACTAGACAAATTTGTGGAATAGAAGGAGAGCTCTCTCAGGTCCTAAATGGAGCCCCTATTTTCAGAGGCAGTCTACTTCTGAGTAGCAGGTGTGCAGGAGAAGCACCAGGGAAAGCCTTTGTGTTTATGACCTGCTTGAAAAAGTCCCCAAAAGCTCTTGCCTGGCCATGCCACAGCTGGAAGCAAAACTGCTGGTGAACTATGGAGATGGGGGGGTCCTGCACCCATCTGGCTAGGTGACTCTTGGGGTCTTCTTTACTACTTGTGTATTTAATGAGTATGTAGGGAAGATAGCAGAGCATAACCAAAAGTCAAAGCTGGCACCACTTTTCTTGTGGGTGGTGGCGGTGGGAATAGATTTATTCAGAAACTAGTTATTTCAGACCCAACCCTCAAGCGGTTGGTTGTGGGAGGCTAGTGAATGGTTGGTGAGTCACTCCAGAATGTGACTTAGCAAAAACTCTGATGCAGCTGGATATAGGAAATGATAACAGGTTGCCTCCATGTTCTCTTACCTGCCTACTTCTATGCAAACGGATATCTTTAGCAACTATCTACAATTTTCAGGTGCATTATGTCAGTGGTCCTAACCACCACCTTTTAAGGTAAATAAATATTATCCTCCCCAGAATGCTGATGGGGAGACTGATGTGCTTAAAACCTGGTGAGTTCATGACAGGGGTGAGATTTCACTAATTGTTTGCTTTATCAAGGGGCATGATGCCATTGAGAGATTCACAACCAAAAGGTTTCTGCAGCCAAGGAGCCTACATTCCAGAAAGATGCAGACTCCAAACCTTCAATAATATGCGCCAGCCCTGGCTAGCTATGGGTCCAGTTCTGTTCCCTATGTGGGTGCTGAGTTAACTAAGCATGTTTAGCTCCCTGTAATTAATCCTACGACAGTGTCAGTGTTTTAAGCACCAGCACAAATTGTGGTTAGTGTCAAACTTGGCAAGGCATGAGAGATCTATGATGGGAGCCCTTGGCATTTCCTTTGAAGAAAAATATTTGTGGTGGTGACAATGCTTGGATAAGAGCCACACTTTCAGAATAAAAAAAATGCTCACACCACACTGATTTTTTTAATTGATAAGAAATACATTGGAAACCAAAAAGAAACGACTCCTGTTATAAACCAAGCACTGCTAGAACACAAGTACTTTAAAATATGATCATGGGACATCCAGAAAGTATAAAACAATGCAGCTACACAAGTACATGCATCATTCCCAAAATATAATTATAAACATGCCTCTCACATATGTACCTTAAGTATGTGTACAAACTCAATGTGCATTTGCCAGGTAATCTCATTTATATCAGGTCCACTTTGAGACAAACTCTCCTCATGAACACAATACTCTACTACACTGAAATGTTTCAAGGTTTCTTTGGTTTATTCCTGCCACACTTGCCACCCTCTCCTGTCACACCAGTGTGGCACACCACCCCCTTTGAGAGCCACTGCCCTAACCCCTATGCTGTGCTCAGGATGAAGATGCATGAGTTACTAAGACACCTTATGGGTCAATTCTTGTGAGATGCTCCAAGGAAAGTTCTCTCTGCAGCAGAGAGATGGAGGGTTGGGTTAGAGAAAGGGTGTGGGGAGAGGGGAACGACAGTCCAATCCATTTGACCCCTCCTGGGCTTCCCTCCCCCCTTTGAGATCCAATCATAGCTCTCCTGCTATGTCACCTAGTTTAACCCTTTCTGTCTCTGTGAAGTTTTAGAATAGAATTGCTTTAATGTAATGATGGTTTTACTGTTTTACTCTCATTGTAAACTTCTCTGAATTGTTTTCTTTTTTTTTAACAATCAAGCAGTGTGTAAATTTTGTGAAATAAATAAATAAAAATAAAATTTCCACCATGAGCGCGGACTGCCTAGCAGCAAAGCCACACCAGGGCTAAAGCATTTTCAGGAGGAACAGAGATTGAGGGAGGGTCCCACGCAGAAGGAGGCGGATGCGGGGATGCGGCAAGAGGAGCCGGGTGCTGTGCCCAGCGCTGCCTTTGCAGAGCCAGGGAGCCCGCTTGCTCGGGGTCAATGGGAGAGAATGAAAAGGAAAAAGAAAAAAAAAAGCTCCCGGCCTTTAGCAGGCGAGGAGTTAACCCAGGCTGGGAGGCGGGTGGTCCTGCTGCAGGTCCGGCCTTCCGCAGAGGCGGCTCGGAGGGCTGGGCCAGGCTTGCTGCCAAGCCCATGGGAAAATCTGTCCCGTGGAGAGGATTTCTTCTTCTGACTCCTTGCTCTCGGACTAAGTCACACAAAAAGAGCGGCCTAGATCCTGGGCTAGACCCCCTCTTTCAGAGCAGGGGTGCAGAAGCTGGGGCGGGTCGCTTCGGGCGCTGTTGCCGCTGCACGGTTGGGTCTGAGGCCAGGATCGGGACCAGGAGACCCATTCTGAACCAGCAGGAACCGGGTTGAGGGACACAGGATGCTTGATCCCAGGCGGGGGGGGGCGGGGGGCATAAGAGCATAAGAGGCAGGAGCGGCTGCTGCCTCAAGCTCTGTGGCAGAGCAGGCCCCCCCCCAATCAATCCACCCAGGGATAGGCGCCCCTGCAGGCGCTCCAGGCACCCTTAGAATAGAGGCAGAAGCAGCTTCGGGCAAGGGTGAATAAAGGTGTCATAAAAAAGGACAAAGGTCCCACCCGAAAACAGGTAATCAGCCCAGCCGTGTTGGCTGGGAAAACACCAGCCAGACTTGGCACAGGTTTGCTTCCTGCAGCTCTCCATAAGCACTGGAGAGAGCGAAAGAGATGGGGTGCCCCCCCACCCCGTGTGCCAGTTCCAGTTGGCAGCCTTCCAAGCCCTCCTGTACTCCCAGCAAGGAGGGCTGGGCTTGAGGGGCAGGTGCTGGGAGTGGGCCTGATACCTAGGCTAGGCTTGGAAGTTGCACATCCTTTCTGGCAGTGCTGTCTCCAAGGTGGCGTAGTGTCACAGCCTTTCCTAGCCTGATGCCCTTCTGGTTATTTTAGACAGGCAGTGGCCAGGGACGATGGGAGTCTCATGACTGGAATGTAGTAAGTGAGGGGTATAACCTATAGGCCAAACAGGAAGGAGGGGGGTAGCATTATGTGGAAAGGTGGATCAGGGGTATGCTTTCAGTAAGGCTTTTGACAAAGTCTCCCATGATGTCCTTGCAGAGAAGCTGGCAATGTGTTATTGTTAGGTGGATTTGTAGCTGGTTGACTGACTGAACCCAAAGAGGGCTCACCAGCAGTTCTTTGTCATCCTACAAAATGACAACTGGGGTGCTACAGGATTCTGTCCTGGGCCCAGAGTTGTTAAACATCTTTATGAATGACTTGGATGAAATAATTGAGGAGATGCTCCTCAAATTTGCAGATGACACCAAACTGGGAGGAGTAGTTAATATCTCAGATGATAGAAACAGTACTGGCTCTATTCTGCCATGGGTCAGACCCCACCAGGAGTCCTGTGTCCAGGTCTGGGCACCACAGTTTAAGAGGGATATTGGCAAGCTGGAACATTATGCAGAGAAGGGTGAACAAGATGATAAAGGGTCTGGAAACCAAGTGCTATGAGGAATTATAGCCATCTTCAAATATCTGAAGGGTTGTCCCATGGAAGATTGAGCAGGTTTGTCTTCTGCTGCTGCAGGTTGTAGAACTCAAACCAATGGATTCAAATGACAAGAAAGGAGATTCTGACTAAACCTTAGGAAGAACTTTCTGACAGTAATTGCTGCTTGACCATGGAACACACTACCTCAGAAATGGTGGACTATCCTCCACTGGAAGCCTTTAAATAGAGGTTGGATGGCCATGTGTCAGGGGTTCTTTAGCTGTAACTAGATGACCCTTGAGACACCATCCAATTCTATGATTCCCAACATTTGAAGGCATTCGAGGGCACCAGGTTGGGGAAGGCTGACTGAGGACAAATCCAGACAGTGGCCAGATTCCCCATGCAGCACCTTTATTTGCTTGCTTGTTTAGATTTCTGTCCTAGTTCAACTTTAAAAAGTGACGCACATTGGGGCAAAACATCCTAATTTCACATAGATGTTTTGGGGGGTGACTGACCAGAGGATCTTGGGGTCGTGGTGAAAGCTCAAAATGTCAACTTAGTGTGTGGCAGCTGTGGAGGGGAAAGCAGCAAAATACATAGGGGTCATTAAGACAGGGGCTGAAAATAAAACTGCTGGCGTCATAATGATGTTATACAAATTTATGCTACAAACACACTTGGAATACAGTTCTTGTTACTGCACTTTAAAAGAGATATTGTAGAGCTGGGAAAGGTTCAGAAAAGAGCAGCTAAAATGATGGTAGATGTTGGACTTGGCCCCATGCTCATGGCCCTCCTCTTCCCGAAACCCCCAGCCCAGGCCACTCTAGGGCTCTCCTGCAAGGAGTGAGTGCTGCCTTCGCTTTCCTTGTTCAAGCAAAGCAGCTCCTTTCCTGGCAGCCCTGACTCAACATTCATCTGGGGCAAGCAGGAGGAAGGGAAAAACCCTCTTGAACCTCTTTTTCAGGACCTCCCCACTTTGCCAGGTCTGCTTCCCTATCTGTGCTTAGACCTTGCAGGGACACAGGATGCCTCCATTCTTCACACAAGGACCACAGCTCAGTGCCCACCCAGGTGCCTCTTCCAGGATTTCCCCCCTCTGCCTCTGGCTCCATAGGGATCCAAGCCAGTCTGTCGGCTGACCGCTCTAGTGTTTCTCCCCCTTCCCTTCCCCCAGAGCTCCTTTTATAGAAGGATATGAGGCACTTGAGAATATAGAACCTAAGAATAGCCCTGCTGGGTCAAGCTGTGGCCCATCTAGTCCAACATCCTGTCCTCTCAGTGGCCAACCAGATGTCCCGATGGGAAACCTGAAAGCAGGACATGCATGCATTCCCTTGCAGCTGCATATAACTCCAGCTGTTTGCTGTCAGGGATTTGCTCCCTGTAGAATGAGGCTCTGACTCTGCATCCAAGTAGGTGGGAAACATAGTGGGATATTCAACTGAGTTTTAGTCAGAGCAGACCCACTTCAGTGAATAATGCTAGGTTAGGTCCATTAATTTCAGCTCTAGCAGGTCTACCTGGAGAAAAACATAGTTGAATACCACCCATAAGGGTGTAGCAGGGTGGTCCTTAGCAGCCCTTCCCTACAGGGATACAGCAAGTCCCCTATAGAATCATTGAGCTGGAAGGGACCCTGAGGATCATGTGGTCCAGCCCCCTGCAATACAGCTGCCCCATACGGGGATTGAACCAGCAACCTTGCCATTATCAGCACCACGCTCTAACCTGCTGAGCTATCCATGAGGAAAGGCGCTGAGTGGTGTGGGGGAAAGTGAGCAGGGAGTTCTGAAAGCTGGAATCATGAAGCTGATTCAGGACGGACAAAAAGGAAGGACTTCTTCACACAACATAGCGATGCTATGGAATTTCCTGTCAGAAAATGTAGTGATGGTCATCAACCAGGAAGGCTTTAAAATGAGATCAGAGGAATTCATGGAGGACAAAGCAATGCAGTGGCTACTAATCACGGTGGCTAGAAGCAGGAAGCCTCTGCATACCAGTTGCTGGGAATTGCGTGTGAGGAGAGCTGCTCCTGTTGCACTCAGGTCCTGCTTGTGGGCTTCTTCTATTTGAGGCATCTGGTTGGCCATTGAGAAAACAGGATGCCGGATTAGACTGGCCCCCTTTGACTTGACCCAGAAGCCAGCTCTTCTTATGCTCTTATGCATCATAAAAACAAAATAATAATAGGTTCCTTAATGGTCTTAGAAGAGCCTGCTAAAACAGGCTAATAGCCCTGCGTCTAGCCCTGCATCCTGTTCTCACAGATGCCTGTGGGAAACCAACAAGCAGGAACTGAGCAGAAGTGCACAAGCACATCCTGCAGCAACTGGGATTCAGAGAAGCATTGCTCCCTCCAACAGTGGAGGCAGAGCATAGCCATCATGGCTAGTAGCCACAGATAGCTCTCTCCTCTGTGAATTGGTCTAATGGTCTTCTAAAGCCATCCAAGTTGGTGGCCATCTCTGCCTCCTGTCGGAGCAAGTTCCACAGTCAGCAGCCTTTGCCCCACACTTAACACTTGCCAAGCCTGCAAGATAAGATGTTCATCAGGAGAGTATATATGTTCGTGATGCAGTTGATTATTGCTGCTGAATTGTTTTATGGGCTTCCTCAGGGTCACTGGCAAATCGGGAACCCACGAGGACAGACGGCTCAGGGGAAACAGCAGTTGAACTATGACGAGATGGTTGCTCATACCTGCTTGCAGCACTGATGAACCTGCGCCCTGCAAGGTGCCAAGAGAACAGTTGGCTATCCTGTTTAAGAAAAAGCAGCTCTTCCCCACTCTGGGACGTGTCCAGGGGGTTTGACTGCCTGTAAAAGGGCTTATCCTCTGCTTTGAACATTGCTCAATTGTCACCCTGGCTGATTCAGATCAGGAAGTGCTCAAAGTTTTTTTCCAGTCATCCATCAATGCCCTGTTATAACAGCCTAACGAAATAAAATAATACAACGGGGAAACAATAGTTGGCAGCAAAAGGAGGGCACTTATGCCACCCCGACCTCAGTAAACAGCCAAAGGCGTCACAAGTCTGAGTGGCCCAAGCAGCTGCTGAGAATGGCCATAGCTACTGAGCTTGCATGCAGGAGGTCCCTGGTTCACTTCCCTTTAGCATCTCCATGTAGTAGGGAAAGGAAAGGACAATACTCAGCTGGATGAGCCATTGGTCTGGCTTGGTATAAGACAGCTTCCTCTGTTCCTCTGCTGACCATCAATTCTTACACATCACACCTAAGCAACTCAGAAGCTTCTGCATCCTGCAAGCTGCTCCAATGCATTCATGTTTACATTTTAAAATGTGCTCTAAGTTGCTCATAGGGCTTTGGGTAACAGGCAACTAATGAGTCAAACAAATTAATAAATAATCCCAAATACTAACTGGCCAAAATAGGAAGCACAACAGCTTCACATTTTCCAGTCCTGACAACCCTTCACATCCCATTTATCCACTCTGATTTACTTGAAGAATGAGCAAAATGAACCAACCTGCAGCTTCCTGAGGCAGAAGGGAGAGGTCTGTGTGAGATGACCAAGAAAAGGATCCTAACGTTCATTAGGTGGAAGAAGTCATGGCTTGTAAAGTGAAACCGACTTCCAAAGAGTATCAAATTGGGTAACCTCCTGTGGGTGGAACGTCCCGCTATCGGACTTGCTGAGCTGGTTCTAGGAGTGCCACTGTGGTTTTGAGGAAAGGGAAGCTGATGGGTCTACGATGTGCCAAAACAAGATAACCACTGCCTCCACCCATCCATCCACCCACCCAGAGAGGCAGATGGGAAGGGAGCCCTATGCCCAGCAAGGGTTCCACCATTACCAGGGGCAGCAGAGAAGAATTAGGCAAGCATGGTGGTCACAGCCTGGAATAAGGGAGCCTTCTCTCTTCTCAGTCACAGGGTGGATGGGAGCAGCAAAAACAGCAAAGTATTGTGCCTCCTTAAAGACCAACAGATTTCTTACGGCACAAGCTTCAGTCTTCTGCAGTCCATGGAAGCTTATGCTAGAAGAAATGCTGGTCTTCAAGCGGAAAACAATATTGTTTTGTTACTATTTAGGAATATGACCCTCTTGTAGGATTGGGTGTTGGTCTGGATATTATTTTTGGGTCCCCTCCAAGCCTGTGGCTTGATATCTGTCAGATGGGATTCTGTAGAAGGAAGTTCTGAAGTGGTCAGACTAGTCTCTTTGTTAAAAAGCTGACAGCACTAGCCAAGTCTCTTAAGCATCTTTTTTACATGACAGAAGAGCTGGCCAAGTACAGGTGCTTTGTTGCCAGAAACACCCACCTAGCAGGGCTTCCACAAGGAGGGTGCAGACTCTCCCTCACTCGCTAGGACCACAGAGAGCAGGTTCAGGCCATAGTAAAAAAACCAAAAACGTTTGGACCCCCACAGCAAGGGCAGATTGGCTAAAAATCTTTACATGGGATATACAATAAATGTGTTCTCATTTTTATGTTAATAATAGATATAATAATATTCATACTTGCTAAGAATATTAAGATCCTAATGATGCCAATAAAGTAAGCAGTCAAGACAATCATTGCTGAACCAGCAATGCACTTTAAATGTTTAACTTTTATGTGCAGCCCACCACAATGTGTATCACACAACAGCTTTGTTGTATTTGCACAGTGTTCACTAAGGAAAACATACTAACGATACTAGGCATAATACAATGAGACTGCAGTCATACTGTCAAAGCACAGCAATGAATGTTCATATAGAATCAGAAGTGCTTAGTTCACGACGTAAGTTTGCAAGCCATTATACAGAATTGTGCATGCATCAATCATGAAATATATGCTTCGTTAAGAATTCCATAAAACCAGTGCTATTTTTCTAGAAAAAGAGATGCTGGAGCTCATCACGAACTTTTCCTTTGTTAGAATGGCAATTGCGCCCACCTGAGAGGTGTTGGAGCTGAGCTCCAGCTTAAAAAAAAAAATCCCAGCATCAAACATAGGCAAGGTAGTTGGACCCTGGATCCCCTTTCCAGATCTCCAGCCCTGGTAATTTGTACCAGTTCCCACCCCACCACCACCACGCTTGTCACCTCTGCCATCACCTGGCTGGAGGACACTTCAGCCTAAGCATAGGGGAGCAACTGGTCAGAGGCCAGTCTTGGCTTGAACTGGGAAGGCACAGTGGCTTGACTGACTCTCTCTCTGCTGAAACCGAAGTGAGGACTTTGAGATCATCCTGGTAACCTAGCAGGGGAGCAAAACCTGTTGGGGGCAGGGAATGCTGTGAGCCCTGCCATCTAATGCTCAGGATAGACATATGTGTAAATAAACCTGTATCTCACCAAGGCACTTCCTTCTCCGGTGACCTTTGTTCCTAGGAAACCTAATCCAAGGTGGGTGCTGGCAACCCTAAAGCCTCCCACCACTTGAAAAGATTTAGGACGCTCACTTTGTTTTGTGTTTACTTTTCTCATAGATCAAGAGATGGGGTGTCAATGCTGTGTCACATGCTATATAATTGTTTTTCCCCCTGTAGTAGGTGATGTGCCACCTCCTTGACTTTGCAAGCAAAGTTGGGGGAATCTTTCAGGGTGGGACAAAGCCTGGTGAGAAAGTGGGAGGGTGGTCCTGCTGGACAGCCCATGGGCATGGTGTTCCTGTCCCTTGTTTCAAAGAGCTCACAAGCATCCTCCTTTACCTCTTTAGGACTTAAAAGACCAAGGGACAGAGCATCGTCCCCATACTTTTCTTGAGCTTCAAAAACAGCCTCTCTGCAGCCTCAGGGGAGTGAAGTCCAGAGGCCTGGGCAGAAGCTTGCCCTAGAGACCTGCCAACAGTTAACTCTTCTGAGGCTAGATGACTCTTTCCCTTCCCCCTGGACACTCCACCCCAGCTGGCCACACACGAGTCCCCTTCCAGCTTCGGGTTTTCCCAGAAAGTTTCCCATATTTTATGCTTGTGGAAGTTTGTGCACAGCTGTTCTGCGCTGAAGGAAATTGCCTCACCCAAGTGACACAACAGATCACTTTCAAGAGGCCTCATCTGGGCTACCCTCTTCCTGCTGAGAACCATGGCCAAGGCACAGGGAAGGCAATGAGTCAGCCAAGCCAGGCAGTGTTTGAGGCTACAGCCAAGAAGCAAGGAGCAGGCGTGTGGGAACTAGTCCTCAGTGGCAACCAACCCTTATTTAATCCGCCTTGAGTTTGCACTGACACAGCATTCTGCTTGTCAGCTGCAGCAAAAACAAGTCTCTTGCAGCACCTTATAAACAAGTGACAATAAAATAGCTTGTCTTGGAAGTGCCAAAAGGCTTTGCTTTTGCGATTGTGGCATTATGAGGGGAGGGCTGCCAAACCAATACACAGGCTTAATTGCCGCATACAGGGCTGCCACTTGGAAGAGGCTAGCTGGTACAGAGTACCACAGGCAGATTACTTATTGCCACTGGCTGCTTGGAAATACATTGCACTGGCTTCAAAACAAATCCAAATTGGCTTCAGCTGTTTCCAGGCACAATTCCAGGTGCTGATTTTTGACCCCTAAAGCTCTGCATCGCTTGGGATGGATCTGAGCTCCCAGGAGAACCTGCCTGTTTGTTTAGAGTTCAGTCAGAGGCCTTGCCACAGGTGACCTTGGCTGCAGGTGTCGGATGAATGCATGACAACCAAAGACACCCCCCTAAGGCATTAAGCCCTCCCCCAACACACATCCCAGTAACACTTGCCCTGACATTCATATGATCAGCTTCCAGCCACCAGGCAGAGGTTTATTCTCCTAAGCTTTTAAGTGGAGCAGTCCATTTGGGGGGAGGGGGGAGCCTTTTTTGACGTTGCAATGGTTGAAGGGGTCAGAAAGCCTTTGCCAATCAAACACAAATCTCCCCAGAGAACTACAAGGAGATCCTCTCCTCTCCCTCCTGACTGCCCATGTCCTGAAGACATGCAGGCAGAAGCTCTGGCATAAGTTCTTCACTCCAACCACCCTTTAGAGAGAGATGCCCAGGGCAAAATTTGCTGCACTTCCAAAGGCTTCCTTTGCTTTGAAAGCTTATCCTAAAGGCGCCACCTTCTGGCAAAAGGTCAGTAAAGCAAAGGAAGAAAAAAGGGGGTTGTTCTCAAAGCCTGTCCAGTCAAGGAGCCTAAGAAGAACCTGCTTGTTTGGGCCAAAAGGGGCACATCTAGTGCAACGACCTCTCCCCATAGTGGCCAACCAGATACCCCAAAGAGAAGAAGCCCAAAAGCTGGTCCTGAGTGCAAGAGCAGCGTTTTCTCCATTTACGATTCCCAGCAGCAGACATTCAGGAGCATACATCCTGTTCCTTACAGAGGGGAAATAGGCATTGTGGCCAGGAAGGGCAAAATTAAGGGATGGGGGGGGGGCAGCTAATGAATGCTGACTTTTTAGCCCCCAGCCTAGCCTATGTTGCCATAAGGATTCAACCTTTCCACAACAATACACCATTAGGGGTCTACAGTGGCTTGGCTCATTGATGCAACAGTCTAGGAAATCTCCCCCACAACCACCTGGTGGTCTTTCTGGGCCCAGAGGAGATATATTTAGATCAGGATGGAGGGTGGTCGCAGTTGCCCAAGAAACAGCCAATGAAACAAACTTTCCCCAGACTCCCCCCACAGAAAGAGGCAGGCAGACTGGGGGGAAATGGAAATATTTTATTACAGAATGTATACAGAGCATTGAGCAGAGCTGAGGTTCTCTTACCAGGCCTTTCCCAGCTCCTGCCTACTTAGCGCAGGCCCAGAGGCCAAATGGCAACTGTTTAGGACTTCCTCCACCAAGCTGCTGCTGCCCCCAAAGACAGCAGCTGAAGATTGCATCCTGTAGCCATCTTTTGGAAACATCCAGAAGGAATTGGTGAAGGGGCCGTAGCTCAGTGGTAGAACATCTGCTTTGAAATGCAGAAGGTCCCAGGTTCAATCCCTGGCAGCATCTCCAGGTAGGGCTGGGAATGCCCCTGCCTGAAACCCTGGAGAGCAGCTGCCAGTCAGTGTCACCAAAACTGAGCTAGATGGACCCAAGGGCTTGACTCAATGTAAGGCAGTTTCCTGCGTTCCTATGTACTTAAGGAAAGGCCTCCACCCACCTTTCATCTTGTACATACAGAGATATGACCAAACTCTACCACCACAATCACGTGTAAATCTCTAGTGTGAAATGGGTAAGTTATTATGCTCTATGGACTGTTTTCAGTATTGATGAAACAACCATCAAGTTGTATTTTGTTAAATGTGTTTATTGGTTTCACACACAAAAAAAAGTTATTTACGAAATGGGTCAGCCTCCATCAATAAGGGTTATGTTCCATCTCTTGGTACAATATATGACAAATCTATTCAGCTGGTCCAGAAGGATCAGACTGAAGAGTGGGCGATTATTTATGTATGCAATGACAGCAGCGCGGATACTATTGGCTCAGAGACGGAAAGAAGATGAAGTCCCGACCAGAGATGAATGGTTGATAAAGATGATGGACTACACCGAAATGGCGAAAATGACTGGGAAAATCAGGAAGATAGAAACGTTAATAAGGAATGGGGGGAAATTACAACACTGTAAACAACTAAAAACTTTGGCAGAATTTGTGTAATGTGTGTAATGTATAAAAAACTAAGGTAAAAAATGGACTATTTTAAGAAAAATAGAGAAAAAATAGGATGCAGCAGGAAAAGTTTGATAATGGAAACCATGGAGGAGTGGAGGGAAGTCTAAGGGTTCAAGGAATCCTAAATGTTGATGGTTATGATTAATCTTTGAATTCAAATGTACAGTGTAAAAGTGAATAAAAAAGTTTTTTTTAAAAAAGAAGAGTGGGCTGAGCATGGGCAGGAATACGGGAGAGAAGCAGAAGGAAGGAAGGTGTTGTCCAAGCACCAAATAAAAGCCCCATGAAGCTAAAACCTAGTCTGCCCCTCAAATCACCAGCACATGATGGTGAATCCCGCTGCTGCTCTGAGCAGGAAACAGTCCACTGAAAGGTAAGGCGTGTGGCACCAAATGAGAACACAAAGCAGAACTGGACCAGCCTTCTGCAGTTGGTACCACTAGCCATTCAAGCTGCTATGGTGACACAGCCATCGCCTGCTGCTTGCCCACAGCATTTGGTACTCAAGAGATGGAAGCTCCCTGTTCCAATAGCCTATTTCAGCACTGTGGCCAGAGACACTGACCAACCTGTCCTCCACACTTGTGGCTGGTCAAGCTACCTCTGCTGCTCCCGGTGGTTCTCCCACTGCTTGGTGCTCAGTGGCTGGTGGCCATCACTTTCTTTGGTCTTCCTGAAACTGCTACCAGTAATTTTTGGTATGCTGCTGAAGGGCTGAGGCTTTTGCTCCAGGGGCTGTGGCAGTGCCTGCCGTAGAAGAGCCCACAACTAGCCTGGGGTAACGTTTAAAAGTAAAATCTTCTGATCTGCCACCCTCAGGCACCTCAGGCACTGATCTGCCACCCTCAGGCACCCAGGAAGAATCATCAAGATTCAGGAAGGCTGCAGGAATCCCAGCCCTGCTGAGAGAGCACACACCACTCCCTCCCCACCCCCAAGTGTCCCCCTCCTTCCCCAGAAGCTTTGGAAACAGAAGAATAGAGAAGAGTCCAGGAGCAGCAGGGAGTTATTTGCGTCCTCTCAGTTCTTCTTGCCTCAGTCATCCTGCAGAGAACAGCAGCAGTTATTCCAAGGGACCCCTAGACAGGCTTTGTTCCCACCCAGGGCCCCAGGCACAGGCCCCTGAAGTCAGCCCCACCAGAACAGGGTCAGTCTGGCTCCTGGGCTGGAGAAAATCCATGAGTTTCCAAG
The DNA here is from genome assembly GCF_965113315.1 of Podarcis vaucheri. Classification (NCBI taxonomy): domain Eukaryota; kingdom Metazoa; phylum Chordata; class Lepidosauria; order Squamata; family Lacertidae; genus Podarcis; species Podarcis vaucheri. Next base: position 29,278,069 of record NC_138752.1, read on the forward strand.
TCTCAGCCCATACCAGAGAGAACCTCCTGCCCTGGCTGCTCAATCTAGAGTGGTCATCCACATACCCATTCGGCATCTTCCGCACCATCCCCATGCCCTCGGGGTTCATCAGATGGCTCCCCGTGATCCTTGAAAGCCAAGATGTTGTCTGTCCAGGAGGCCCCAGCTTGCTGGTCACCAGCAAAATTGCACTTGGTCACTGTCCCCACATCCAGCTTGGCTAAGGAGACTGGAAAGAATAAAAAAGTGGCAAGAGCTAAGTGGCAGCGCAGCTGCTTGGCATGGGGGTTCAATTCCCCATGGCACCTCCAGGTAGGGCTGGGCAAAAGTCCCCTGTGGAGAGCTGCTGCCAGCCAGTGTAGGCAGTACTGAGCTAGATGGACCAATGGCCTGATTCAGCTGCAGGCAGCCTCCTACGTCCCAGAAGTTTCTACATGGAATACAGACTGGAGGAAGGAGTCTAGTCACACCAGGGTGTCCCCTTCCAGAAAGTGTTAATGCTTTGGCAAATCCAGGTCCTATCACGAGGAAGGCTCATTCCCCAGGCTGGCCCAGCAGGGATGGTAAATGGGTAAAGGGGTTGACCGGGGAAAAGAGGATTTGGGGCAGCAGCTCTGCCTGCAGCACTTACAGACAAAGGGTCCATCTCCCAGAGTCCTCAGGCGGATCTCCATCCCCACCTCCAGCTCCATCTTCTCCATCTCACTCTCACGCAGCCAGAAGGCCACAGCCTGGTTGGGTGTGTAGGGCTGCGTCACCTTCACCAACTCTGGCTTGGTCACCAGGTGCTCCAGCTCTTCTGGGGTCAGCCTGTCGGTCTTGCCCTTGGCCTCCACCTCTGTCCATCACAACACAGAAGGAAAAAAGACAGATGAGTACAGGGAGGGCCTTACCCAAAGGCCCAGGCACACACACAAAGGAGCCATCAACTCCCATCTCCTGGTTTTAGGCTGGGGACCACACCTGCCCTCCTTGAAAAAAGCCTTCTACACCCAAGCAGATCCTAGAGCAACCTTCACCAACTTGGTACCCTCCAAATATTTTGGGGCTACAGTTCTACAACCATGCTGGACAGCTTGTTCCACTGCTGAGACGCTCTCAATCTCCCCACCCCACATGGCAGGAGAAATTCATGCGACAAGGAAAGGCAGATCACATGCTGAGACAACCCAGTTCACTACCCAGGAAAACAGGGCAACCTCCCAAGTCTGCTCTGCGGAAACACTACCCTCTGCTCTGCTAAGGCAGACCAAGGAGAGACTTCTGGGCAAAACTTACTGTAGGATGCCATGAGGAAGCCAGTATTGACCTTCCGAGTTTCGCTGAAGTTGGGCTCCAATTCCTTCCCCTTGGGGTCAAATTTGCGGCGATGAACAAGCCTTGGCCTGATGTATAGCACGAAGTAGCGCTCCTGGGGTTTGGGAAGGACAGAGAATCTGCTCACTCTGAGTCTTCAGAAAACACCATCACTTTTGACTGTTGTTACCACCTGCCAGTGCTATTGCCACTACATTTGCAACTCTGTATTACTGTGGATGTAAAAAAACTGGAGCATGTTGGCGTTCACCAGCCAGTGTTGACAATCCCCAGCACCAGCCATTGTCAACAATCATCATGAAGTAGACAGACACAAAAACGAAAACTGCTCATTTCTAGTTTCCAACAGTCACAGAACCAATGCAAAAATTACAGTGGGTTGCGCAAAAAAAATCACACTCACAACTAGCAAGAATGAATTACTCTATATTTCTTCCTCTAGAACAATATGCAGGGTATCAGTGTCATACTGGATGAGGGTGAGCGAGCTGGAACTTGAACCAGACAAGGCAGAGCTGCTCCTGCAAAACTGAAAGTCAGATCAGGAGAGTTGGTTTTGCATGAGGCTGCACTTCCACTGAAAAAACATGGGGTTCCTTGCTTAGGGGCTGCTCCCTAGATTCTTTTCTAGATCCCCAGGTGTGCTTTTTACTCAGCTGAGGTTGGTGCATGGAGGTGTCAGCTCTGGCCCTGGTGAGACATGCCTTTGTTACATCTTGTTTGGGTGACTGCTACATGGGTGACTCTACATGGAGCCGTCCCTCAAAGATTGTTCAGGAATTGCTTCTGGCAATTGCCCCCTGGACCTTGACAAGGGGTGAGAGAAGGCCTGGGACTCTAAGGTGACAACAGCTACCATTGCCTCCCAGACCATTTCCAGCACAATTCAATGTGCCAATTGTGACTTATAAATCCCTAAAAGGCTCAGGGATAGACTCCCTGAAGGGCACTCTACTGCACAGCCCTGATCTGGTATTGCGGTCTTCAAGAGAGGCCTTTCTATCTGTCCAGCCAACATCTGATGCACACTGCTGGGAACTCGAGAAAAGAGTTTCCCCAGAGACTGCATCCAGAGGCAGGGGGAAGGCCATATAGTCCCCTTGAGGACGGACTCCATTTAGCCAGGATAAACCATCTTCATTCAAACAGGTGTTTGGCTCACTAGGCTGGTTTGTTTGGCTCTGTTGCTGTGTTTAAATATGTACTTCTAAGTTAACTATGCTTTCTATTAACTGCCTTTTTCTATATGCTTTTATCCAGTTTTATTGCCATGTTGTCTATAGACTGATCCTTTTTTATTGCGGATTTTATTACTGTTAATTACCTTGGACGAAGTACTGTTAGTTACCTTTTGATGGAAAGGCAGGATGTCAAGGTAACAAACAAATATCCAAGGAGAAACGTCAGCAATACAATCTGGCTACATGACACAACCTTCAGGTTGTGTCAGTCCCCTCCCTTCTCTCCCCATCTGGCAAATAATCCAGTCCACCAGCAAGGAGGATCACCTGCTCATCCTCTCAGGGTGGGGCAGGACAGGAGGCTTAGGACCCAAGGGCCTCTCCTGTTTTGAGGACAGACTCCAGTTCCTAATCTCCCCCACACACAAAAAACCCCTTGGATCTGCAGGTTATTCAATATTATCATCAAAATGTGCACTATGAAATATTCAAGGCAGCCTAAAATAAAAATAATATGCATTAATAGCCAAATCTGATGAAAGCAGCAGCAACAAAACCATCTTTTTTGGAAAAAGTCCACTGAAGCAACGCTGCCTTTACTGCCCTTCTAAAAGTGATGGGAAGCAATCTAGTCAGGCCAAGGAATTTCTGCAGGGAAGTTGTTTCAAATCTGGGTGCCACAACCACAAGGAACAGACTGGCTTTATTTCTGAAGACTGTGGGACTCCCAAAGCAGAGTCCCAGCAGAGGAATAAAGTTCTCAGACAGACTTGCATACAGGGAGGCATTTCTTGAGATATTCCAGTCCTGGGTGCTTTAGGGTTTGATGATGATGATGATGATGATTTTTATTTATACCCTGCCCATCTGGCTGGGTTTCCCCAGCCACTCTGGGCAACTCTCAACAGAATATAAAAAAATGATAAAACATCAAACATTACTGTAAAAACTTCCCTAAACAGGGCTGCCTTCAGATGTCCTCTAAACGTCAACTAGTTGTTTAGTTCCTTGACATCTGATGGGAGGGTGTTCCACAGGGCAGGCACCACTACCGAGAAGGCCTTCTGCCTGGTTCCATGTAGCCTTACTTCTCGCAGTGAGGAACTGCCAGAAGGCCCTCGGAGCTGGACCTCAGTGTCCGGGCTGAATGATGGGGGTGGAGACGCTCCTTCAGGTATACTGGGTAGAGGCCATTTAGGGCTTAAAGGTCAGCACCAACACTTTGAATTGTGCTCGGAAACATGGAAGCAAGTGACAGTAAATGTAGATGGAATGAGACTGAAGTTAATTTGATCAGAATGACTGGCGCCATCAAAACCATAGCAGCTGCATTCTGAAGCTTCTGAAGGGTCTTCAAGGGCATCCCCACATACAGCACAGTGGTGCCTTGGTTTATGAACTTAATCAGTTCCGGAAGTCCGTTCTTAAACCAAAGCTGTTTTTAAACCGAGGCGCTCTTTCCCTAATGAGGCCTCCCACCACCAGTGCTCTTCCACCGTTTGGCTTCTGTTTGTAGACCGAGGTAAAGTTTGCTAACTGGAACACTACTTCTGATTTTACGGAGTTCTTATACCGAATAGTTTGTAAACAGGGCTGTTCTTAAACCGAGGTACCACTGTAGTGTAGTTTGGAGGTGACAAGACCAGCCTTGGTTTCTTAAGAAAAGAGCACAGCTGGCATTTAAGACACAGCTAGTAAAAGAAACCACTCCTGGCCACTGGTGCCACCTGGCCATCTAGAAGCAAAGCCAAAGCCAGCTCTCCCAAACTGCTGTTTATTGCCCTCATCCTGCCTAAAACTGCTACTTAGCAGGACCCCATTATCTCTCCAATTCAAGGCACACAACCTCGACCTGCCAGGAATTGTGAGAACTGATATTTTTTTGTTATGGTAAAGGAGGTTATGTATCTTTTACTCCCACACCAGGATTCGCAGGTGGGATTATTGTATTTGTGGTGCAGACACACCCCTTCATTTCCCACAGCAAAGGCAGCATTCTGAGTGGTGCAGATGGCAAGGAGAGGGTCACACGAACCGCTTCAATGCAAACTACCTCCCAGTGTAATGCCGTGAACAAGTGAGAACTAATTCATGGAGGATAACGCTATCAATAGCTTTTGGTCTTGATGGCTGTGTCAGACTTCCAGCACCAGAGCTTCAGAACAGGCTATGGCTTTCCTGCCCTGCACTTATGGGGCTTCTCAGAGGCACCTGCAGGGCAACGGGAGGCTGAGTGCTGGTCCAATCCAGCAGGATCGCTCTTCTGCTCTCATTAGAAGCCTCACCTTTTTGTCAGCATCATCCAAGATGAGATGGCGGGACACGTCCAAGAGCTGCCCCTCCACAATCACACCGTCACCACTGCAGGGGAGAAAAGTTAAGACACAGGGGAAGAACTCCAAGTGAAGAGTTTATGTCAATCGCCCCACAATCCCCTGGGGTTATATCATATCAGGGAATTTTGATGCCATAGAGGGGAAACTTATTTTTTTCACTTCTCCATCTATGCCATTCCCTCTCTGCCTGACCTACCTTACAGGGCTGTTGTGAGAATAGCATTAAAGGACCCCATAGGTCTCCATGATTCTGTTCTTGGGTGGTCCAACTTCCTAATTGTCCAATATTCAATGGGTGGGGGATTCATTCATTTCTCTCGCTCTTAAGGGGCCCCTCAAGGATTCATTCTTGGTGCTCAGCTCTTTTCCCTCCACACAAATGTCCCTGGGCGACCGCATCAAACCCGACCCCTCGACGCTGCACCCCCTCAGCCTGCAAGGGCGGGAAGCGTCTCTGCGCACTCTGCACATGCTCAGAGGCCCCTCCCCGCTGAAGCGGCCCACCGCCTACCGCTGCCAGGAGGCGGGGTCCCAGCGGCCGCGCAGGCGCTCCGTGTGCACAGCCTTGGTGCTCAGGGCGCCCTGGTCGTAAATGCGGCTCATGATGGCGGCGAACGCAGCAAGGCCGGGGGAGGTGGGGCTACGGGAGACAGCGGCTCCGCCCACACCCTCCCTGCACCTGCGCAGTAGCGGCAAAGGGGGAAAGAAACACCGCCAAGGACAGAACTGTGATCGCCACTTGAGCTGCGTCAGGGCTCCGAGTGTAGCTGCGGGAGGGAGAGTGGAAGGATAGAGGCGAGTCGCCGTCGCCGCGGGGTTGGCCGATTCCGAGCCAGGCATTGGTCCGCGGTTCGGCCGGTGAAGGCATTGATTGGGTGATTAAGAGGGAGGACGGATGGACGAATCCCCGCCCCCTGCACGCGAGAGGAGGAAAATGGCGGGAAAGAAAAGGGGGGAGGAAGACAGGGGCGACTACGCGCTTGCGCACTTTCACCTACGCGTGTTTCCCGTGAGGCGAGGCACCCACAACGACCCTGCGAGGGAAGCCAGCTCAGGGGACGTTTCAAAGCACGCAGCTGAAAGCAGCTGCCTGAGGCACCCCGTTGAGGCTGCCTGCCTGTGCCTCTCCTTGTAAGGCTGAAGCGCCCCAGGTGGGCCGTGGGAAGGGCCCCCCCCTTCTCTCTTGCCTTTTTGGTAATCGAGGCCCTGTGGCCGCAGGTGAGAAGAGCAAGGGGCTGAGAGGACTCAGAAAGTGGCTCTGTGTAGCCAGGAGGCTCAGCACTGCCAGGGCTTTTTGCTTCAAGCTCTCTGGCCTCCATAGTGAAAGTGAGCAGAGAGGAAGGGGAAGGAAGTGCTTCAGGAGCCTTTAAAACCTGGCAGGATGGCAGGTGCAGAGGTGCCATGCAGAGCACAGAAAAGCCACATAAGGATCCTTTTGGCACCCCCCACCCCCGAGCTCTACTATTAATACTGTTATTATTATGCACAATTTATTTATATCTCACCTCTTCCCCAAACTGGGATTCAAGGCGGCTTCCACAAATCAAAACGACACAGATTAGATACAAAACGCTAAAAATATACAAAAGGCAGTTGTTAAAAAGCAGTTAAACTCTAATAGAATTAAAACAATATGAAAAACAAAAATACTGTACACTGTTAAAACCTCTTTGGAAAAAAAGTTTCCAAAGGCCTCTTTGAACAAAACAGTCTTCACCTGCTGGCAGAAGGAAAATAAGGAGGGTCGTCCCTCCCCAGGAACCTAAGCAGAGCCTGCTGGTGAGCTGATGGTCCATCTGGTCTAGTATCCTGTTCTCACAGTGGCCAACTAGATGTTCTGGGGTCATTGTGGATCACTCCAAGGATATTGCCCCAGAGTCCTGTAGCAGTAGAAAAGTGAATTGAGTGGTAAGATGTGGGGAAAGCCTAGAAGCAAGGATCATGTTGCTCTTATGTCCATCCTTGGTGCCACTGCATCTAAAAAAAAAGAATATTGGGAAAATGGGAATTGCAACCAGAGGGGTCATCCCTTACTTTCTGTGGCAGCAGCCCCCTTAATGTAATGTTCTTAAAAAGTCATGGTGGGGGCAAATGTTTGACTAAAATTGAGGGAAGTGGAGTGCAGATTGAGGATTTCATTAATGCAGTCTTTGCCAACCTGGTGCCCAGCAAGTCCAAAACAGCTAGAGGGTACTATGTTGGCAAAAGCTTAAGAGCCCATTAGCTCTACAATCACAACTACAATTCCTTTGTCGAGTTATGCCCACTGGATGGCAAGGAATCACTTCTAAAGCCCCTTGCACTACCAGAGGGCAACATTCTGCCAGCAGGGGAAAGTGGCACCCACATTAACGTCAATAGGGAGCCTCAGATGGCTGCCACTCTGGTCCTCCTCCCCCTGTTCCACCTCCCTTGCTGCAGTGCAGATCTCTGCATCCTCCATCCCTCATTACTGCTGGTGTGATGATCAATCTAAAACTTGGGACTGCATGAAGTGGAGAGTGGGAGCAGCAGGTTGGGTATGCAGCTGACCTGGGATAACAGCCAGCAGACAGTGGAAATAAAAATGAAGCTCTGTGGCTGTTTGAGATTAAGGGGGCTACACAAAATGAAAGCATCCTAAACCTGAATGTGATTATTGGGTCATAGGCCAATTACACAAGCTATTAGGCTACCTTGATCCAGATCAAGTGTTTTTTGCAGCTATTTTCCGTGGGAGTCCATAGCCAGGGTTTGAACTCAGGATCTCATGTGTGCTGAGTCTGCTTTTTCCAGCTTAGCTATGGCTACATGGAAAGCTAGTCTATGGGTCTGAAGGAGAAGAAAAGAGGGGGATACCCTAGGAAATTAATACAATTGCTCCATCATGGCACTTTCGTCTGTGTCCGGCTGCATGGAACAAGGAGCAAGGCCTGTGGTCTTGCTGTGCCATCCTTTTCTCACCTAAAACTATTCTTCCCACCAGGGCCTCCAAAATAGGAGCTTTTAGATCTCCCTAACGTCCAGGTCCTGTATCCTTTTTATTATGTTGCTACTAATCCCCACACAAGGTGGGTGGTGCCAACCATAGTCTTACCACTGTCAGTTCCATTATTCCCCCTTTTTGTGTGGTGTCCCTTATCCCCTGCAAAAGGCTGGTTCCAAACACTTTGTGCATGGCTGCTGCAGAGGAAGCATTCTTTTGCCGGCAGGGCTTAAATCCTGCATGGGGCAGAGGGCTCTTTGCACAGGCTTCTTCTTATCCACAAGTACCTGGCTGGCTTGTGCAGGGAAAGACAATATAGCTTGTTCTGGTAGCATGGCCAGGGTTGGGTAGCCCCACAAGGTCACCTGAATATTGCTATGCAGTGCTAGGAGCCTTCCTTGCCTGGCTGAAGATGTGTTGTTGGTGAGCATAATCTTTGTGGTTGGTGGCAGAATTGCCAGGCCCGCTGTGGTGGGTGTGTCTATTCAGTGTTGCTGTTGACTCTGCTGCTGGTTCACCAGAGGAGGAGCGTGACTGTGTTATGCTTGGCAGTAGCTGTGGCCTAGCAGCTGCTGGGGGAGCACAAGGGCCATCTGATGGCCCTGCGTTTGGAGCACTTCAGTGTAGAGGATTATAAAACTATAAATGAGAAAAGCATGAATGGAGGGTAGTTTTTTCTTTTCTAGTAAACAGAACTTGCAGGGTCATCTATTGACAGTGATAACCAAGCAGGATCAAGAGGCAAAGGCTTGTCTCTGGCTGCCTCACACACAGAACCCATTAGAAGTCTCACCTAACCCCAGACATGGGGGACAATTAGAGGAGCCCTTTTGGGCCGCCCCGCCTCACCTGTGCAAAGGCCTGGCTGGGTGCACTTGCACACCTCGCTAAGAGAGACTAGGGTGGGAGATGGGGGGGGATTCTGTGGTGCTGGGAAAGGAGGGCAGAGAAAGAGAGGGAGAAGCTCTGTGGGGAGGAGGGAGAGAAAAGGAAACTTGGCCAGGGCCGGAGAGAGAGGAAGTGCGAAAACAAAAGCGAGATAAAAGGGGCTGCTGCTGCTGCTGCTGCTCTCGCTCTCCCTCCTCTGCGCCTTTCTTTTTCTCTCTCCCTTTTTCTCAGAGCTGGGTTAGGAGGGGCTGTTTTGCATCCCTTCACGTCAGCCCTGCCTCATTCCCTTCTTCCTTCCTGCTAGAGAGCGAGAGAGAGAAAAGAGAAAGGGAACTGCGAGCAAGCGAGGAGCCGGCAGCACCCAGACGAGGATCTGCCCCAGAAGGAGAGGTGAAGCGGCCTCCCTTGCCTGCCTGCCCGTTACCCGCCCCCCTTGCCAAGCCTCTTCGGGAGTCCCAGGGTGAGTTCGCCTCAGCCCCAGCCAGCTGAGCCAAGCCCTCTCTTCCCGGGCCGGAGAGGAGGCGGGCGCCGAAAGCCCCGCGGGAGGCCCGGTGGGCTGCCCCAACCGCTGCCGCCTCTATCCATCCCGGCGCTCTAATGCCAGAGCAGGGAGAGAGAGAAAAGAGTGATGGCGTCTGGAGAAGGAGGGAGGGAAAGAAGGAAGGAAGGATAGAAAGAAGGGGGAGGAGGGGGAGGAGGACGCACAACTGGGCTTGGACTGCGGCGCTTCTTGCCTTGCTGGGGCTCGCAGCACGTGGGGGCTAACACTCGAGGAGCCTCCCCCACATCCTTGTTGCTCGCTTGCAACTTTCCCCTCTTCTTGCTGCTTTACAACACAAAGTTTTGCTCTGCAGGGAGCCGATCCGGGGAGGAGGGAGGGAAGCAGGCAGCGGCAACCGCGGGAGGGGAGTCTCGGGAGGTGCCGGCGTGGAGCTGATGGAGTGGACCCCTCTTCGGTTGGTCGGCTTGCAGGAGGAGGCAGCCGGTGGGTTACCTGTTGCCGTCTCTGCTGTGCTTGGCCATAGGGGGACGAGGCCCTCGTTCTCGAACCGCCCCTGGAGAGGGAAGTGCCGGCTGGACTTTCCCATTCTGTGCCTGGCCGCGGTGAACTTTCCCTTTAACAATCCTCCGGATAGGATTGGAGGGGACGGAAAGAAACTGGAGGGGGACGGACCTGGTCCCTTGCATGTTGGCGGAGGCTCAGTAGTAGCGGGGTTCGCTCTCTAGGAAAGCGCGCCGCCTCAAACTGCAGCCTGCGGATAGTGCCTGAAGCTTCTCTGCCTGCTGTTGGTTGGCCTTGCCAAAGAGCTAGGAAGCAGCTTTCCTGGAGCGGTGGCTGCAAAGGAAGGGGGGACTTTGCTCTTTGTCTGCCCAACCCCTGTGCCTTCCGTTAACTCTAACAGATGAGAATGTGTTTTTCCTTGACTGATTCTGTGGACTCGCATGTGTTGGGATCTGCGCTGTTCAGTGGGAGTCATTCTGTGCAGCATCTTTGCTTTCTCTCTCCTTGACTGCCCTGCAGAGGTCTGTGTCATTGAGATGGTTCTTAAACATACTCAGAGGTGTTGCCCATAGAAGCTGCTCTTGCAGAGTGGGCTGGTCTGTGCTCTTGGGCACCTTTCTCAGCCCTGTCCATGTCCCTTCCTCTCCCACTTCCAGAACTATCTGAAGAATTTAGTACTATCTAGATACTTTGAGGAAATGAGTGGTGGGAAAGCAGCAGATGATTCTGTTGATGGACCTCTCCAATGATGATTCCCCCTGCCGCTGCTGCCCCCCCCCCAAAAAAAACCCACTAGCAACATAAAATGTTTATCTCAGAAATGCTTCAGCTACAGTTGTCTCCTTGAATGGAGGGTATGGTCCTTGCAGTATAGGCTAAACAGTGTGAACAACAAAAACTCACATCTAAATTCTAAAGTGTTATTGGCACTTGAGTATCAGGTATGCACTGTGTGGGGCACCCCAGATGGATTGCAGCAGGCAGCACAGAAAAGGTTGCTTGCTTGCCATCTTCCAAGGACTGTTTCAAAGCAACTCTGTCCTGGCAGAAAATCAAAGATTCACCTTTTAATCAATGCAACCTTAGACTTCCGATCTGCTTTTGGAATGGTGTCTGTAACTCTTTAAGCTACATTTGCAACTGGCTGTGACTGTAAAATGACTGCCTGGTGAAGATGGTGCCTCCTTCCTGACATAGCTTGAGAGGAAAACTCTAACAAGGGAGGGTGTTTCATAGGAAGGTAGTAATACCTATGGTATTAGATAAGTTATTAGATAATGTATACCTCTAAAGCAAGGATTTCATTTCCCCATATAGAGTATGTTACTGTTTTTGTTAATAATCGTCATACTTGTATGGAACTGTTACTAAAGCACTTTCCATATATCAAGGGTGGGGAACCTGTGGATGTTCTGGTGTTAAGAACATAAGAAGAGCCTGGCTGCTGGATCAAGCCAATGATCCATCTAGTTGAGCACCTTGTTCTCACAGTGGCCATCCAGATGCCTCTGGGAAGCCCGCAAACAAGACCTAAGTGCAGCAGTGCTCTCCCAGCTCTGTACTCCCAACTCCCATCATATTTGTCCCTGCCAGCTGGAGCTGATGGGAGCTGCAACAACATCTGGAGGGTCACAGGTTCCCCACCCCCGACATACATTATCTCAGTAATCATTACTCCCTTATGAAACTGAGGCTCAGAGAGAGTACCACGGGTCGGCCTCAAGAGGTCAGTGCCTTTTCCTTATGGAGCTCAGAGATGGTCTACTGTGTGGAATAGCTTGCTGTTTAATAGCTTTTCGTGTCATTGGAAGGTGACGTTCCTATGAGAAATGCTTAGAATCATAGAACTGTAGAGTCGGAAGGGACCCAGTTGTCTAAAATGGTGCATCACTTTTCTAAAAGCATGCACATACCTTTCTCTCCTTTTAAAGTTTTCCTTTATTCTTGCAGTAGAAACTTTATAATTGGAGTGTGTCTAATTAGAAAAGATGTCGAAAGTTCACTGGAGACTTTTGAAATGTTTTCTTTTTCTGTTTGGGGTGCTATAAAGTTTTCTTGGTGTAGAATTTAAGGTTAACCAGAAAAAAAGGAGAGAGAGATTGTTCAGGGCTAAGTTTTAGGGCAGTGGTTCTTGAACTGTGGTGGGGAAGGGCCATGCCTCAGTGGCAGAGCATCTGGATTGCATGCAGAAGGCCTCTGGTTCAATCCCCAGCATCTCCAGATAGGGCCAGGAAAAGACCATCTGAAACTTTGAGAACTGCAAGTCATTGTAAATACTGAACTACATGAACCAGTTACCCGGCTCACTATAGTGAAAGGCTGTAGCTTACTGTATAACAACTGTTTTGCATGCAGAAGGTCCCAGGTGCCAGCATCTCCAGATAGAGCTACAAGAAAACCCTGCATGAAAGCCTGGAAAGTTGCTGCCTACCAGTGTAGAAAGTAGTGATCTAGATGGACCAATGTTCTCTCAGTATATGGCAGCTTCATATACTTGGGTGGTGTGGAGAATGAAGTTCCAGGAGGAATAATAGAATTGTAGAGTTGGAAGAGATCCCGAGGGTCATCTAGTCCACACCCACCCACCTTGGTAATGCAGGAATCTCAACTAAAGCATACACGATAGATGGCCATCCAGCTTCTGCTTAAAAACCTCCAAGGAAGGAGAATCTACCACCTCCTGAGGCAGGCCGTTCCATGGAGCCCAATTAAACTTTTGAGTATACCTGCAGAGCATGAGTTCTCAAACTTTCTACCCCCAGAGCCCACTTGAGACATCTGAAAATTACTGAGACCCACCAGTCACAAAGTGGTAGGAGGTGGAAGCTGAGTTTGGCATAGCAGTTGCAGACATTTTCTGATAGCTAATCCTTATTTGGAAATTGCTAGATTCTATGCCATTGACATTTCCTCACGGCAAGGAGTTCCACAGCTCAGTTTTCCTTAAGCTAAGTACAGACATCTGCTCTGATGAGATTGTGAGGTCTTCTCTTTGTTTTTTAGGCAGAATATGCTAATCTAGAGGCTCTTAAATGCAGAATACCTTTCCCTTTCCCTTTCCCTTTCCCTTTCCCTTTCCCTTTCCCTTTCCCTTTCCCTTTCCCTTTCCTTTCTCCTTCTGCCCTCACATGCCTCTCAGAGTATTTTTACTCTTCTCCTGTAATTTTATCTTCCATTCTCCTGCCACACTCAACTTGAACCTTATTCCTTCCTCTCCCCCACAAAAAGTGCCATTTTTAATCTCTCCTCTCTAGCCCTGTTACATTCACTCTAACATTCCTTCTCCTACATTCTTCCTCTCTTATCCCCTTCCTTTCTATTCCCAGTTATCATCATCATCAGTAATATGTAATTTTGTAACAACATTTTATCTCACTAGCTAATTTCCTTCAACACCTCCTCCAGCCCTTTCCCATCAGAGGAAGTAAGCCTTCTTCCTTCCTCCCACCCCCCTCTCCTGACCACCTTTAATCAGCATATAAGAAGGTGCTGGTGCTGGTGCTGGTCCAGCCAATTACTATGGCATGGCTAGGTGGCAGAGGGAGGCCAGTCAGAAGACAGTGGGCAAGCTCTGGCTCTGAGGCCAACCTGGAAGTGCTCAGTGTAGCAAGAATGGCCTATGTATGGAAAGGGTTGACAGTCACTGTTTCTTGCCTTGATACCATTATGCTAGGTTCTCCCAGGCAGGAGTTTCACTTTCTCTTGGTCCTCAAAGCAGCTACAGCTGCAGCTTCAAGCATCAGTTAAAGGTGGGGAACCGTTATCAAGAATTCAGGATGTGAAACTGTCTCATAGAATTCCACTGACTTAGCTTTTGGAGCAGAAACACACAAGCATGTGATATTGTAGTTGGTTTCCCAGCAAAACATTTAAAATGCTTTCAGTGTATCCAAGAAGGTACCGGTAATATTGGACCTATCAGTGAAGGTCTGGTCTGCAGTTTTGGTGGCTATCCCAAGTGATCAAATGCAGGAATGAAAAGGACGGAAGGAAGGAAGGAAGGAGGGAGTGCTAGAATTACAGAAGGAAGAATGCTAGCTTGTTCTAATTTTATCTTTCCTGTTTCGCTCTCTGTCTTGTGTTGCCTGTGCATGTACTCAAATATTTTACAGTATTCCTGCCACAGACACATTTTCTGTCTTTCTGTTATCTTCACAGATGCGTACTTTGGTGTAATTTCCTTCAAGTTGTATAGACACTAGGTCTTCTCAGTCCCATCAGCTTTGTAGCTGTTTTGCTCTGAGGTTTTCCTTCCTATCCCTTCCCCCTGCCTGTCCAGCTGAAAAATGTTGAGAACTGCTATACAACCCCCCCTCAGTTCCTTAGCCATGTCTGCAGTGTGTGGGGGGGGGGGAGTGTTTCCATGGGAGCTATTCCCCTCCCAGGATCCAGTGTGCCAGCTGTTCTGTGGATCTTCTTACAGCCCTTGAGATTAAAGGCACTTTGGCTTCTGTGTGTTCCTGGGTAACAGCACTGAAATTAAAAGAAGTGAGCCTATGGGAGAACAGAGCAATGTTTCCCTTGCAGAGGTCTTTGTTCACTAAACTTACTCTGCTGCTTTCTTGTTCTCAAAAACTAAAATATGGATGTTTTCAAGCTTGCTGTCACATATGCACTCTGTTCTTTGGATGCTGAGTATTATTCCCACCTCTGCTTCTTATCAGCCTTTTGAGTTAATCCCCCTGTCACACCTGTTCCTTTTTCTAATATCATCTTTTTGCCTGCCATTCTGTGGTCTGCAACCACTGACCAATATTTAGACACATAAGCTCCAGAAGTATTCTGATCTCACATTTTGGTCTCAAGATCATCTCCGACTGGCTGCCCGTTGCATGTGAACTTCCCTTCATTTTGAAAAAGTTTGATAATAAAATCCAACTTGGGATGATGTGGAACAAGCAAAAAAAGTTTTATCAGAAATGTTCAAAAAAGTTTTTAACAACCCAAGACAGAAGCTCTCCTACAGTTCATGGTTGTTGGTCATTGTGCTTCTGTTGTTTGAGCATAGTTCTTTAGTGCTTGCACAATAGAGTGTGAGCAGGTTGTGGTCTATTGGGGTTGCAGAACTATGCCCCAGATTGTGAAATCTGTGTCCCTGGAGGAATTTGGAACCTCAGGAAAGCCTTGTTGGATTAGACCAAGGATTCATCTTGTTCATCATCCTGTCTCCAGCAGAAAGGTACCCCTGTCCGTACGGGCCAGTCGTGTCCGACTCTGGGGTTGCGTGCTCATCTCGCTCTAGAGGCCGTGAGCCGGCGCCGTCCGAAGACACTTCCGGGTCACGTGGCCAGTGTGACGAAGCTGCAGCTGGCAAGCCAGCACCAGCGCAGCGCACGGAAACGCCATTACCTTCCCGCTAGAAAGCGGTCCCTATTTATCTACTTGCACTTAAGAGTGTTTTCGAACTGCTAGGTGGGCAGGAGCTGGGACTGAATGACGGGAGCTCACCCCGCCGTGGGGATTCGAACCGCCGACCATACGATCGGCAAGTCCTAGGCGCTGAGGTTTTTGTTTTACCCACAGTGCCACCCGCGTCTCCAGCAGAAGCCACTGCCAAACAGATGTTCCTGGGGAGCCCACAAGCCCAGGCATGAAGGAAAGAGACCGTTCCCACAGCTATGTGGACCCCTTGCCTCTTGAACATGGAGATACCAGTGGCTAATAACAGTTGATAGGCCTCTCTGCCATGAATTTGTCATTGCTACATCTTGAGACAGCAAAATCTGTGGATTAATTATGTGTTGTGAGAGGAGGTACTGCTTTCATCTATCCAGGCCCTACTGTCAATCAGTTTAATTGGTTCTAGTCTTGTGGGATGTTTTCCATGAAATTTCAAATTTTCCCACTCCCCTAAATCACTTGAGATCTGACCTGGCATGTTTATTGGTTCATATTTAGTAAACAAGTGAAAACAAAATGCCATGTTAATTTTGTGTACTGCAAGTACCTCCAACAGTCAAAAGTAGTTGAACTGAAATATAAGGGTGGGGTGAATCCATAAAACACACTTGCAGCACAATCCTATAATCAAGTTAGGCCAAATGGGAGCTATAAGGTACAGTATAGTGGAAGCCCCACTGTCCTAGCATAACTTGAAGATAGTGTCTGTTGGACTGGAGATAACACCAACACACCTGCAGCACCAGCAGAACTCTTGTAGCATAAGCTCAAAACAATGCTGAGATGTGGATGGAACTGGGGAGAAGCAGAATTATGCTGAACCTTGTAGTGCTTCAGATGTTTTTCCTGCCCCAAAGCCAGAAAAAAGTCCTGACCTCAACGCCAACTTCAGAACAGCTGTATGTGAAATATCACCCACTCAGTGGACTGGAGTAAGAACCACTGTTCCCCATACCCTCCTGCCCTACTCAGGATGCCACAGAATCTAATTGCAGCACACCAATATCAGTGTCAAAATCCCAGGGAGAGAAAGACCACAACTCAAATGACGGGGCATGAGACTTTATTGCTCTGATCTCGTGTCATGCATATATAGAAAGAGCACATTGGTAACACTTCTTCCCCAGACCTCTTACAGGTACTTTGTCTTGGGACATCAGGTCAAAACACTCTACTCCCTCTCTCAAACTGGGGAGGCCAGAACAAAGCATCCCTACAACAAGCTACTAAGTTTAAGTGTTGCAGCTGTCTTCATCACCTCTTGCTGGAAGCCTCTTTCCTCTGGACCAGCGAGGAGCAGCATCTCCCACCTAGGCAACGTGAGGGTCAGCATGCAGAAGTGTTCTCTGCTGGAGGGTGCTGATCCTGCCCAAGAACTCTTGCCTTGCAGGATCACAGCCTGGACATAGGGAACAGAACGAACAGCCGCTGCACACATGCTGCAAGCCCCCTGCAGGGGAAGGGGTGTGTATTGCCTACTTCTTAGGGGAGACTGAGGCAAGGGGGCTGGATGAGTGCTTAAGTGGCACCACTCCCTCTCTTGCTGTCACCCTCACAAGCACCTCTGCATCCAGGGCCCAGTTGTTCCAGTTGCTGATCACTGCTCATTACTCTCTGTGTGTCTCCCTTCACAGCTCTCTAACAGAGGAAGAGGGCAAGAGGGCCTTCCTTATGCCCAGCTACATGCAGGCTTCCAGGAAAGCTGCACCTGCTGGGATTATCCTTTCTACACAGCTATGAAGCCTTGCCCACTTTCCCACCTGACCACCCCACACTTCCAGTTCTTCCTCTGTAAGCAGCACAATTCCTGCTACTCTGTTGTCTGTCATGCAACTTTCAAAGGCACAGGAGCCCAGCTGGGGCTACCAGTCTGAAAACAGGCCTATGTTTGTTTAGGCCTCTATCTCACCCCCCACTTCCCCAAAGGCTATTCAATAAAGGCTATAACTTTGCCATGTGTGGTATTTTTTTATTACTAAGGCTTCGCCATGTCCTCCCTATCTTAGTCATGTTAAGCTGGCCTCAGGACGGGAGAGGGACTAGGAAGCATGTTCCTGTGGATAGAGGATTTTAATGGATAGATTTTAATGGATAGAGCATATATTAATTGCAATTTATCTATCCAGGCGCCACATGTGTAGGTTGAACAGAGTTTCAAAATCCCGTCCTTGGCAGCAAAATTAAAAGCATAGGAATTAGGCTGCAATGTCTTGTTTTGGGCAAGTCCAGCTGGCTTCCCCCTTCTTACCCTGCTTAGCAAAGAATCAGCCAACAACTTGCAAAGTTTAAAAATATAATTTACTCACATAATCTTGCATTGGTTCACAGCAATGGCAGTAGTAAAAACTATGCAGGAAAAAGATATATATATACAGTACATTACAACGAGCTTCAGGCATGTGCCTAAAGCTGAAGGAAGCAAAGCCATGTCTGCATCCAATGCTGGTCAAAAGAAGAGAGGAGAGAGGAATAGGAAGCACTATATGCTCCTTCCTGTCCAGGAGACGAAGGGAAATGACACCAATTGTCCTGTCTACCAATTATATTTCTATGGTCTGTATTGCCTATCAGCAATACAACTCTGTGGTATTCACTCCTCCTATTGCTAACTAGTAAGAATATGCATTTTTTTTAGGTTTGGCTGCTAATCTCCCACAGTTCCTGCAAGAGCTCAGGGCTAATGACCCTTTCCACTCTCTGTCTACTTAGACTCCAAGCATCATTAGGGTGGCAGACCTCTCAGACTCTACAGAGGTCATCAATCAGTGGTAGAGAATTCGCTTTGCATGCAGAATGTCTTAATCTTCAGTATCTCAAGGTAGTAATTGGAATGTCCCCTGTCTGAAACCCTGGAGAGCTGCTGCCAGTCAGTGTACACAACTCCAAGCTGAGTGGATCAAGGTTGTGACTCAATATAACACAGCTTCCTATGTTCCAACTTGGGTTGAGTGCTGCCACCGTGATGTATGAGACAGTCATAGAATCATAGAATCATAGAGGTGAAAGTTGAGGTGAAAGGACTGTGAGACCTGCTGGGATGCAAGCCAGAAAACTGGGTCTGTCAGAGAATCAGTATAGTGGCAGTTGCTTAGGTTGACATATTCATTCAAAATGCATATATTCTGCTTCATAGCCCTTAAGAGGCTCTCAAAGCAGTTTACAAAAGATCCCCTCATTCAAGTAAGTGTGGTACCCAGGAGCAGAACTAACATGTCCATGCAGACCCTGTATGATTCAGTATTTTGGCTAAGGGATGACAAATGTCCTGTGATGTCTGCTTTGTCATTCCTCCTGGTGCAGTTGGAAATCACACGTTTTCCAAATCCATACCATATGCCAGAGGTAACAAGTGCAGTATCCTCCAGAAGTTGAATGGCCAGTGGTCAGGGAAGAGTCCAGCAACGCCTGGAGGACACCATGTTGGCCAGGCCCAGGTGGAACTTGTCCTGTTAGAATAAAGTTATAAACTCAAACACAAAAAAAACCTGCTGGTCATTGGCGGAGGGCCCAGCCAGCTTAGCCCACTGTTACAACCACCCCAACCTCAAGCCCTCCAGATGTTTTGGATGGCAACTCCCATCAGCCCCCAGAAGTTATGAACTGAAACTGCTATTAGCTCCCATCAGCTCCACCATGCTACAGTTGTG
This sequence comes from Podarcis vaucheri, assembly GCF_965113315.1. Taxonomy (NCBI): domain Eukaryota; kingdom Metazoa; phylum Chordata; class Lepidosauria; order Squamata; family Lacertidae; genus Podarcis; species Podarcis vaucheri. The sequence continues at coordinate 29,296,806 of NC_138752.1, forward strand.
GTGGCTGGAGCTGAGATGGGAATTGTAGTTCAAACCATCTGGAGGGTACTGGGTTGGGGAAGGCTACTCTATTATGCATTTCTCAGTTTTCCAAACTAAGCTTTTATGGATTCCTTGTAAAAAGATAAATTTTGATTACAGCAGATATAGGAAGTGTTAGTTTTTGCTCTTGGAAAGTCCATTGTGGTGGCTGCTCCAACCTGCTGAACTTGGCAAATCCTCTGTGTGATGGCTTAAGTTGTCGTGCAGACTCTTGCTGATTTGAAATGCATTCTTGACTCCTGTCTTTCTGCAGAGGGGTTGGTTCTTCAAGTTAGAGTGCATGCAATTACCGTATTTTTTGCACCATAACACTCACTTTTTTCCTCCTAAAAAGTAAGGGGAAATGTCTGTGCGTGTTATGGAGGGAATGCCTACGGGTGGCATGCCTACGGATTTTCCTCCTCTAAAAACTATGTGCGTGTTATGGTCGGGTACGTGTTATAGAGTGAAAAATACGGTAATTTTTAAGATTGGAACTTCAATCTCAGTGTTTTGCTAACTTCCATATCAATCAGTTACCTAGAAAAGCATTTGTGTGCTGGGGCTGATGCAGTTAACACTTACTGTATTATATTGCAATGGGTCAAACTGGGACAGTACACTCCAGCTCTAAAGCATTTTCTACTTATTCCTTCACCTTCTGTGTCGTGGAGCTTACCTGAAGAAGCTTGGATCTCCCTGTACTCCCCCCCACACACAACTCCTGTATTGGGTTTCACATTGTGCAGGGAGGAAGTCCACTGTTGTGAAAGGGGAGAGGCATTGTCTTTGCTGGTCCACAGCTGTGGCTGGTAGATCTGCCTTCAAATGGCATTCCTTTGCTGTGCATGTTTCTAACACTGTATCACAGAGAGTTCAGGTGTGGGAAATAAAGCTCAGACATTCACACTGGAACATCCACAGGAAGTTAAAATGATGATGTGCCTTGTAGGTCTGACCTGCTGCAGGTTAGGGCTGACACACCTGTCTGCCTTGAGAAGCATTGACAACAATGCTATGACTTAAATAGACAGCAGAGGGGTGGTTGTGTTGTGTGAACTTCATTCCCTCCCAGTCATTGTGTAGCATGCGGAGCAACTGAGCAAGGAAATCGCAGCCCTCAACAGACTAGCTTAGCAACGCTGTGTGTGTCAGAAATTACTTTTAAATGCTTTTGTAAACTTACATGGCCTTGTAAGCCAACCAATGATTTACTATTTCCTTTTAAAAACAAATCCTCAGTTGTCTTTAAAGATACTGCCTTCCAAGTGTGTAATTCTTCTGAGTTATGATTTCCATTACTTGAATTATGGACCCTTCCAAGACCCCATCCCTGCTATTCCCAAAAACCCAATGCTTTTTTATTCTGGTGCTCTGACTCTAGCAATTCTTGGATGGAAGATGAGCCCTGCCAGCATTAACCCACCTGTGAGGAAGGTGACGCAGAACCCTTCCAAAGTTGGCCAGTAGGCCACAGTTTTCTTCCTATTGACCAACCAACACTTTGGTCCAGTTGCAATAAATCTAAAATGTTGAGAGGTTGTTGAAAAATATTTGAGCTGTTTTGGCTGCTTGGGGGTTTCAAGGTTTATTCTCATTCATTCTGTCTCTCTCTATGGCATGGGACCTTTAAGGACCAGGCAAAGGGTCTCATCTCCTCACCAACACACATGCCCAGACAGACACTCTTGTTGTCTAGTTTGGAGGTTCAATGGAAAGCAACTTGTTCTCTGCCAGCTCCAGGGCTGGGTGTTTCTGACAAGCAGGTCCCTGTTTCTGTTGCCTCTGAATATTTTCCCATAAGAGAGAGCCCTTCTCCTAATCTGTAGGAGGCTTTGTTAAAGCAGAAGCTTTCCTCTTAAAGAACCTATTTATTTTTCATTGGATTGTGTGTGCTTTTTTTCAAACAAGGATTCTTACAAGTCGCTTCACCATCCATTTGGCCAGATTTATTTTCTGCTAGGTTGAGAATCAAGTCTCTTTCCCTCCGCCTCCACTGGAAAGAGGGAGAATGGAGGGGGGGTGAGAAAAAAAGACTTTTGCATTGTGGTGATTGGCACAGCCTGTGAATCAAGGGTCATTTTGTGTAGCTGTTTCTTTTCAAGCATTCTCTCTCTCTCTCTCTTTTTCTTTCTTTCTCTCTCTCTCTCTTCCCCCTTCCATGCACAATCTATTCAGGCTGGAAGCATTCTTTCTTTTCAGAGTCTTTTCTGCCTCTCTCTCTCTTTTCCCCCTCCTTTATTTTTCATCTCTTTTCATTCTGTTTCCCTCCACCACCCCCCTAGAGGCTCTTTTTTCCCCTTTCCTCATTCCTCTATTCAGTTCCCTTTTTTTTGGTTGCTTCTTTTAAAATAGCTTTTCTATTTTCAGAGAGGACAGGGAACATGTAGGAAGAGAAGTCGTTTCAGAAAGGAGGAACCTGAAAGTCTTTCTCCATTTATTTCAGCAAATGTTGTTTTTAAAGCAAGAGAACCAAGGGCGACAAAAAGAAACCCATCTTTATTTTGTTCCTGCCTCTTCTCCCACAAACACCCCCCCACAAATATTCATAAGTGATCACATCTCCAGTAATATGCTAAAATACTGGCAGCTTTGCTTCTTTATTATGTTGCCCTGGGCATTTTGGTGCAGAGGCTAGAAACACAAGAGGCATGGCTGCTTTCCTGGATAGACCCCATTGATGCCCCTCTTTGCAACTTCTGACATCACCCATTTCTTTTAGCTCTGCACCAAGAGTTGTGGGCTGCAGGGCCCACTTGGGTGCTGGATGCTGCCTTTAGAACAATTTGTCCTTCATGGTGAACCTTCAGCAGGGAGCTTAGGAGATCTCCATGCTAATGCAGAGAACAATTTTGTGGAAAGCAGCAGTGAAGACTTAAAGTTGTGTAATCTCAAGTTTGTAGATCTCTAGATGTGCATTGCTTAAAGCATTGACTAGCCCCCAATAGCCACATTAATCAGAATTTTTGTGCTCTGGCAGGATGCCACGAATACGGGCCCTTTGTTCATTACGACTTCCCAGCCTCTTATCTCCTGAATTTCATTGTTGAATTAGTGCCTTTTAGTAGTAATTGTCTTCTGTAGTATTGATAAACACTTTGCTTTGGGGAAAGAGTGTGAATTCTCCATTCCTGCTGGAGAGGATCAGGCTTGCAGGTGGTGGAAAGAGAGGTATAGTCAAGGGCAGCAAACTGCAACTCAAATACTTCTTCCTGTGCCATTAGAGAGAAACCAAGTTCTTCTGTGAAAGTCTATGATACAAGAGTGCCTGGCCCTTTCTCAGATGGTTCTCCTATGGCAACCTTCCCTAAACCAGTGGCCTCCACATGCCACCGCCCATCAGCTCCAGCATCACATGGCTGGACTGGCCGGGGTTGCAGTCCTACGTCAATTCCTCAACAAGAGATGGTTGGTCAAGAAATGAAGACAGGAGTCATCCAGTAGACATGGATTTCCAAAGAGAGAAATGGAACAAGTCTTGGGAGCCAGAGTGCTGGGCTAGGTAAACCTCTGGCCCAGTCCAGCAAAAGCCAATTCTTAGGTGCTTATGCTTTCATTCATGTCAGGGCATAAAAAGTCTGAAGGGGGCTGATGTAGATGCTTGTTTTCTGTGATGGAGATGCTCTCAAAAGTAGGAGGGTTGAGAGAACCTGCTTCAAATGAAAGCAAAGGTACAGATGACTAGGGAGCAGGGACACACCTGTCTGGAAGCCAAACCTGCACCTGGGTTGGTTGTATGGTGATGGTGATGTGCCTGCTTCTGTGGGAAGCAATCCTGGCTGTCCCTACGTAGCAGTTGGATCTGGTTGGTTTCTTGAAGGTTGGCTTGGTGTGAAGAGTGTCCCCTTCAGGTAGGAAAGTGGGTCTTGGTGTGGGTGGTCAGCCCCACACTTTGGGGATTAAAGAGGGAGGTAGCCAATGAGAAGGGACCCCATCCAAAATCCATACACCTTGCAGAGCCTGGCTTTGAAAGTTTCTTCCACCCACCCACCGAAATATGTGATTCAGATCTAATGTCACCTGGAAGCTGAGATGGGACATTAGAGGAGATGGAGGTGGGTGAGAGAGTGGGGTTGGAATACAGAAGGAGATTAGGAGATTGATGAAAGTGAGAGAGAAAGAGAGAGGAGATAAGAGAGGCACACAGGACTGAACTATCAAGCTGAGAGAGGCGTTGCCAGGGTAACGGAAAGAATGAGGGAGAGAGAGAAAGATGGAGAGAAGAGGCAAGAATCAGAAATGGAAGGGAAGTGGGAGGGAGGGAGGGAGGGCAGGCAATGGATTTTAAAGGGTGAATGAGAGAAGCAGATGGATTTTAAAGACTGAAGTGGCTGGACAGGCTGACTCCCTCCCCCAACCAAAAAAAAAAAAAAGCTGCCTATGCCCACAATCAATAATTCTAGGTGGGCTCCCCTCTGGCACCTTTGCTCAGGATTGCTACCATTCTGTGCCCAGGACATGCTGGCTGGCACAGAAGTGGCTGCCATCATGGCCAGTCTCCAGCTTCAAGGCTGCCTCCTGTGAGGAGGGAATCAATACTGTTGTTCCCCTTTGCCTCTACAGCCCATTGACATGAAAGTGTGCTTAACAGGGGCCCTCCTTTCATTGTGGTGCAGCTTGCATGCAAAATGGGTCAGGCACTGAGGCCAGCCTGCGGGTCACTACATGGCCTTCTCCTGCTTGTCTCTGGGTGACCTGATGGGCCCCTTCTTGGCCCTGCTGCGCTCATTGCCGCCTCTGCCTCCTCTAATCCTCCCCCATACCCAGCCTCCTTCCTTCCTTCTCTCTTCCTTTCTTCTCCGATGCCTGCCAGCCCCCTCTTCTCTTCTTCTTCCTCCTCTCTCCTTCCTGCCTCCTCCCCTCTCTCCTTTGTTTTGGCTGCCTCCATACACTGCTGTCTCCTTCCCCTCCTCCCCCCACCTGCCTCTTGCTATCTTTCCCCCCTCCATTTCCTCTTTTTGTCTTCCCTTGTTCACATTTCTTTTCTCTGCACCAGCCATCCTCACCCGCACAGAGTTTAAGAGCATGCAGGCAGCTCTGGCGGAGAATGAGGTTCATTTATTTCCAGTGGTTCAAAAGTGGGAAGTTCTGAGGTTGTTCTGTCTAGCTGTTTCCTTTGCCTCAGGGTTAGTCCAAGCCTGGCTTGTCTTTCTGCTCTGCACCCAGGAAGACTGGCTTTGTATTTCAGGCGAGGAACAGTTATTCTGGCTCTTCTGGTCCTGCTAGTCCCATACTGGGGGAAGGAGCAGTATCCCCCCCCCCCATGCTCTCCTCTCTCTGGCTTGGCTTTCTGGTGCTTCGCAGTCACACAAAAAGCACACACTGAGAGGGGAGGTCCTAGGGTTCTAAGGGCTGCCTCCTAGGTGCGAGTCCTGCCTGGCCCTGCTTGCCACCTTCACAACCAAGGAGGCTGCTGTGCCCTTTCTTGTAGAAAGGAATCCAGCCCAACCTGGTGGGTGACAACATCCCAATACCTGGGGAGGTGCAGTCATCAGACTACCTGCTCTTTCTAGAAGTGCAGAATTTGCCACATTTGGGGAGGCTCCTGACCTGGCATGCAGAAGCCTCCCCCCCCCCCCAGGTATCAGATAGAAGGCCACAAGATTTTGCTACACGCTGAGCCCTTTACAATAAAGAATAAACACAGCACAACTGAGCCATTGTACAGGGCTCTATGGAATATATGTTTTCTGCTAGTCTTGGGAAATGGTAAGGAGACAAATGTCTGGCCTGTCATCTGGCCACTAGGCATTCCCACCACCACCATCCCTCATCTTGCCAGTGAAGCACACCCATGTTTAGATTTCAGGTTTTGCTCCAGTTTCGGGAGTACAGAATATTTGTTTAGCTCCAAAACATGGGATGCTTTCAGGTTCTAAGCTCTGCCCTTTGGTGTTCCTTTCATTTTAAAGGCTATGTCCAGAGTAGATGCCACTTTCCATTGCCATGATTTTGGAGCTGCCAGCTAGGGCCCCTGCTGGCCAACTGGGTTCTCTCAGCCCACAGCCCTCTGCTTGGCCAACAGGGTAATGGCTTCTCTTTCTCCCTTTTGTTCCTGCAGACAACAGAAGCTGTGCTTGATGGTATGAGCCATGGACCGCTTTGCCCACTCTGGAACACAGACAGATGCCGTGGTGGTGCTGTCTCTGGCCCAAGCAGCCGTCCTGGGCTTGGTGACTGAGAACGAGTTTTTTGGTGCCACCGTCAGCCCCGGAGGTTTCTTCTCCAGCTTCGCGGGCAGGCTCGACGGCATGTCCATGGTTGAGTTGAAGCAGCCGGAAAGCCATTGCCCTCTGGATAATGAAGGCCAAGGTCACATCGAGCCAGCGGAGGAGGATGAAGCAGCAGAGGCTTCCTTCGGGAAACATGCCAGGAGGAGGAAGCGCCCGCCTGTGAGGCTGGTGCCAAAAGTGAAGCCCGAGAAGGGGGAGTGGGGGCAGGAGGACGGCGCTTACGAAGCATCAGTAGCAAGTGAGGGCAAGGAGGAGCAGATGGGCAGCCACCCTGTGAGCCTGGAGGAGTCCCCCTGTGAGCAGACGGTGCAGAGCAGCACTACCAAGATGATAGATCTCAGCACGTTCAACAGGAAGCCTCGACGCCTGCGGCACCTGCGACAGCAAGCCCCAGAAGAGCTGTCCCTGGGCGGGTATGAGGAGAGGCTCCCAAGCACCCCACAAGCCACCCTGGACAGCACTCCGGGGAGTGCAGAGGCCTTCTCCAGTGACTGCGGCTTCCAGGCTGGTGCTCCACCTCCCTTGATCAATCTGGAGCATCCTGTACCACACTCTCCTCCGGGGCAGGGCAAGAGTGAGCTGGGCTTTGTGTGGCAGGAGCCCCTGGAATTTGAGGCGGAGGCCCATGGCGAGCACAGCAAGAAGGTTCAGCTGGACCGCCTGGACATCAACGTCCAGATAGATGACTCCTACCTGGTGGAGAAGCGTTGGCAGTGCCGCCTGTGCGAGAAGTCCTACACGTCCAAGTACAACCTGGTGACGCATATCCTGGGCCACAACGGCATCAAGCCCCACTCCTGCCCGCACTGCAGCAAGCTCTTCAAGCAGCCTAGCCACCTGCAGACCCACCTGCTCACCCACCAGGGCACACGGCCCCACAAGTGCCAGGTGTGCCACAAGGCTTTCACCCAGACCAGCCACCTTAAGCGCCACATGCTGCTGCACTCCGACATCAAGCCCTACAGCTGCCGCTTCTGTGGCCGCGGCTTCGCCTACCCCAGCGAGCTGAAGGCCCACGAGGGCAAGCACGAGAACGGGCGCTGCCACGTCTGCGTTGAGTGCGGCCTGGACTTCTCCACCCTCACCCAGCTCAAGCGCCACCTGGCCACCCACCAGGGGCCCACCCTCTACCCCTGCCCAGAGTGCAACAAGTCCTTCCATTATCGCAGCCAGCTGCAGAACCACATGCTCAAGCACCAGAACGTGCGGCCTTTCGTCTGCACCGAGTGTGGCATGGAGTTCAGCCAGATCCATCACCTTAAGCAGCACTCGCTGACCCACAAGGTAGGCCAGGCAGCAGAGCACCAAGTTGAAGGGCATGAGGGGGGCTGTTGGATAACCAAAGCCTTTTCCCATCCGTGGCTCTAAGGGCTTTTATTAAGGAGTATGTGTGTGTCTACCTGCAGTGCCCTGAAGGGGTACCCAAAGGGTTTCACCTTAGCTGGCTTGCTGTTTTTGTTGTCCTCGGGTCACCACAGACCTGGATTCTGAAAAAGAGGCCTTGCCACAATTTGGGTTAAAACTGCTTCCATAGGAGGGAGGGAGTGGGGATCCAAAGTGCCCTGGTCTCTTCCCCCTTGCTCTGAAATCCCCCAAACACTACTGAGCATGAAATCACCGTGGTTAGCACTGTCCTCCTTGGCCAAGGTGGGATAGGGTGGTACCTCTTGGCTGCAATGAAGCCTTGTTACCTGCCTGCTGTTGTCTTCAGGGCGTGAAAGAGTTCAAGTGTGAAGTGTGCGGGCGAGAGTTCACGCTGCAGGCCAACATGAAGCGCCACATGCTGATCCACACCAGTGTGCGCCCCTACCAGTGCCACATCTGCTTCAAGACCTTTGTGCAGAAGCAGACACTCAAGACCCACATGATCGTCCACTCGCCCGTCAAGCCCTTCAAGTGCAAGGTAGGTGGCAGAAGTGCAAAGAGCAGAAGCTGCCATGGGTGGTGGACTATGAAGAGCCTGAGATCAGGGCAAAACGGAGTGGCAGAGGCTGCAAAGACAGGCCAGACTCAACTCCCAGAGTGGCAGTGGTCATTTCCAGAACAGACTTCCCACATAAGCAACATATCCACCCTCCTCTCAAGCACAGCTTAGTCATTCCGGTTTTGCCAGCTGCCTGGACTGAGCCCGGAAATTATTTTGCTGACGGCTTTCAGAGCTGAGTGTGGAGTGGATCCTGGTTCTTTGCCATTGGCCTGGAAGGGCAACTGGGGTGGATGCAGGCAGGTGAATCCCACCCCTGCTGCCCACAGTCCAAGCTGCCCCAGCCTCTGCCGACAGGTGATCATCTCCTTTTCCCACCCCACCTTCCGCAGGTGTGTGGGAAATCCTTCAACCGCATGTACAACCTCCTGGGCCACATGCACTTGCACGCAGGCAGCAAACCCTTCAAGTGCCCTTACTGTTCCAGCAAGTTCAACCTGAAGGGCAACCTCAGCCGGCACATGAAGGTCAAGCATGGGGTGATGGACATCAGCCTGGACAGCCAAGGTAGGTGGAGTGGGGAGGGAGCTGGAGGGATGGGTCTAAGGCATCCTACCCCCCCCCCCCAAGCCCTGAAAGGCAGAGGCAGCCTTCTCATGCTGAAAGGCTGCACTGCAGCTCCCTCTGCAGGCTGTCTTGGCTTGCTGGCAAAGGAGGCTGTGGTGGCCAGTGCTGAATCCACATTGCCTGCCATTGCAGCACTACCGCCCAGGTGCTGCTCACTTCTTGTCCTGTTGTCCCCTCAGATCCGATGCTGGAGCTGGCAGGTGATCATGCAGAGCTGGACGGACAGCAGGAGATGGAGGACTACGAGGAGGAAAACTCGTATGACTATGGGGTGGTGGGGAACCCTGCCAACGAGTCTGCCTTGACCGAACACGCCATGAAGGAAATGGCCTACTACAGCATGTTGTAGCCTGGGGCAGACTGAGTGAAGAAGGGGACAAGCAGCGGTTTCCACCCCCTCCGAAAAGCTCTGTTCGGGCAGCACGGAATTTGATACTCTTGTCCTCTTCAGCCGTTTAGTCCTGCACTGGATCTGTGGAAGTCTTGCTGCCACCAACCCTTGACTGGGCTCTGCTGCTGGACTGAGCTGGCAGTACTATTCTCTCCAGCTTGAAAGGACCAGGAGGGGGCAGCACTTGCCTTAGACTACCTCCCACAGCACCTTGCACCCAGCACAAAGAAGCAGAAGGCCTTGTAGTGGTGCTGATAGGCCAGGACCAGCTAGAGCTGAGTGCTACAGACACCAGGCTGTACTGCAGAGCCAAACTGGATCAGCTCCTGTATGTTTCTCTTACAAACTACCTCTGCCCTGCGCACAAAAAGAGGGGGACACAGAGCAGGGTCTCTGCCCCAAAACCAAATGGGTCTTGAGTGCCCCTTTGCCCATCCCCTATCCCTGGCAGAGCAGTTAAGCCAGCCTGCTGTGGAGAACATCCCTGTGCAGCCTGTGGCCATCTTAAATTATTATGTCATTTCCACAAGGTGGATTGTCCCACTTGTGCATAGATCTACTGTGTTTATTTTCTGTTCTGAAGAAGTTCAGCAATAAAGGAATACTCTTTGGAAGAAGAGCCAGATGAGTTGGTGCTGAAGCAAAAGACGGGGTGTGGGAGAGGTTCAAGGGGGGCTGAGACTTGCCTTTCCCCAGAAAAGAGTCACCATAACAGACAGTCAACACTGGGAATCAATAAAAACAACAAGCCATGTGTAAAAGCTATAATTTAATAGCTCTATTTGGCACCACGAGGCCCAAACCACAGTACATAAATTACAGCACAAACCATTATGACCGCCTGGCAGGGGGTGGGGGGTCCAGCACTGAGACCTTCCCCCAAGCCAGCAGTAGCAGCAGGTGGGACATGTTATTGGAGCCCAAGTAGGGCGGCTAAAAAAGTTTTTAAAAAACTACCAGGTTACAAAAATGTCCCTGGTTGACAGTACAAACAGCCATAATTTGTTCTGTTAAAAATGAGGCAATCCCCCTTCCTTCATCATGTGCCTCCATGCTATGCTGTGCCCTCCTCCACCCACTACCAGCACGTTCCAGCGCCCCCCTCCAGCTCCTCCTATTTGCCCAGAGCTTTGTTCAGGTTGTTCTTGATAGCTTCCAGGAAGTCGGTGGTGTTCAAATAATGCTCGTTGAGCTTCACACTGAAAATGCACAAGGGGGAGCATGAGAAGCCCAAGCCAGTGGCAAGTTGGGCTTCCTCAACTCGTGAGAGAGAAGGTAGGAGCCACAGGCTAGCCCTGCAGCAGCCCGGGAATACTCACTTGTTTAATCCATGAATGCAGCCAGCCAGATCCTTTGTCATGGCACCACTCTCCACCGTCTCAATGCAGACCTTCTCCAGAGTCTCACCAAACCTGGCCATGGAAAAAAGAACAGCCTCTAGCACAGGAGGAAAAACAGCAAGGCCCAACATCTCCCTGCAGCCTCTGGCGGACAGGACAGGCCCAGCCTCACTCTTGTTTTGCAGGGAGCAAAGCTTGTTTGTTTTCTCAGTCTTGCTGTGCTACTGCTGTTATTTGATTTGTGCATCACTTATATACAATATGGAGTGTGCCAGCAACACGCTTGACGCTCACCTTCAAGCAGGTCTTTCACAACACCTTCCAGGAGCCCTGCCTTTCCTTCTTCAGGGTCCCCCTTTTCCCCTGGGGGGCCCAGGGCACTCTCCCATTACAGTATCTGGGTCATTCTTATGCCTGTACTTCAAAAATCTCTGTCGTGAGCCTGACATAATTGCAGCCCTATTCCCTCCCCGCCAACTTGCTCTCCCACAGCAATGTTTTTCATGCTGATGGGCAGTGGCCCTTACTTGATGAGGTCAGCGTTGCTGTCCAATTTGCCTCTGTGCTTCAGGCCTCCTGTCCAGGCAAAGATGCTTGCGATAGGGTTGGTACTGGTGGGATTGCCCTGCAGGGGAGGAAAACAGGTAGGCACAGTTAATTGCCAGCCACTGCTACAGAGGTAGCAGACCAAGCATTTAGCTTGAGAGAGGGGGAGACCTGTGTTCCTCCAGAGGCTGTTGGACCCCATCAGTCTCAGTTAGCATGGACAATACTTAAAGAGACTTAAAGCAACATTAGAGGACTACAGTTTCCCTATCCCTGCGGTGAGAACACAGATGCAGCAAGTTGGCCAGAAGAGGGCGCTCACATCCCTCCCACTGGTCTATTTCATTCATTTATTTTATTGGCCATATTTATATCCTCCAATCACAGTGTTCACTGGGCAGCTTACAGCAATAAAACATTAAAATAAAATGGGAAAACTATAATAAGCAGCATATTTTCAGCCAGAAACAAGCAAACTAGCACATCTTCACTAAAAGTACATGGCGATTCTAAGACTCAGTGGATTAAAAGGGTGAAGCTATTTGAAGCCTGGGAAGCTGAAAGGGTCTTCACCTGGTACGGAAAAGAGTGAGACAATATGCCTAAAGAAGGGGCCAGGTGAGCCCCCTCCACAGCCACCCAGTTGACCCACCTTCTGGTGCTCCCGGTAGTGGCGTGTAACAGTGCCGTGAGCTGCCTCCGCTTCGATGGTCTTCCCATCCGGGCAGACGAGGACGGAAGTCATGAGGCCGAGTGAGCCAAACCCTAGGGGGGAAAAGCCAAACTCCTGTTGGCTGTCTCTGCAACAGCAGCTTTCCACACCCTCCTCTGTGGGGAAGGGGAGGTCCCTGGGCCACTTTGTTCCTGTGCCTATGAGGTGCTCCCCTCTGGGGCATGAGGTACCTGGCACTCTATATCAACAGATTAAAGCCAAGTGCTCAGCTGACTCGCAAGGAAGGAAGAAACATCTGAATTCTCCAGCTTCACCATCAGCGGGGCATCTGATCTGCCACCTGCACTCTGCAGAACAGACAACTGCAGCAGAGCTGGAGAACAGCCACAGGGAGAGAAAAGCCATGTTCTGGCCTTGCCTTGTGCAGTCTCCCTCCTGAGAACCATTAATCTAACGAAGACCTCAGCAACATTGCTTCCCCCCTTGAGAGCAGAAACCTACCCTTTTGAGTGCTATGCAGTCTTGGAGAAAGGCAATAGCTCAGTAGCAGAGTGCGTGCTTTGCGCATACAAGATCCCAGGTGCCATCCCCAGCATCTCCAGAGAGGGCTGGGAAAGGCTCCTGGTGAGGTGCTGCCAGTTAAGATGAACCAGCGGCAGCTCCCTACATGGGAGGGTCAAGCCCCCTGAAGTGCCCTGGTCACACAGGAAGCCATGTTCTGCGGTGCTATTGCAAGAATAGAGAAAACTCTTTCCCCCTGCTTTCCGGTCCCTACAAGTTGCAAGCACACACACCACTTGCAGCCTTTCACAGCTGCCCTCTCCCCTGCCCAGCGCCGCACCTTGGGCCAAGATGTCAGACTGGACATCTCCATCGTAGTTCTTGCACGCCCAAACAAAGCCACCTGCGGATTTTACCACCTGGGCCACCATGTCGTCAATGAGACGGTGCTCGTACCAGATCTTGAGCTTGTCAAAATCAGTCTTGTAGTGCCTGGCAGTGGAGAACAAGAGGTTACTTACTCATGCAGCATCAACCCTCTAATCCTCCTCACACAGCACCTCCAACCCATCCCAACAGGGAGGTGCTCTGGCACTTAGGATCTCAGCAGGCAATGCTGGGTTTTGGGGAAGGTGGGAGAAAGCAACTCTCACCCACAGCTTCCTGGCTTAGGCCAAGAGGTGGGGTCAGAAGGGCTCACTTTTCAAAGATCTCCTGGAAGGTGTCCTTGAAACGCCCATCGTAGGCCTTGAGAATGGTATTCTTTGTGCTCATGTAAAGGGGCCACTTCTTTTGGATGGCATACTGGAAGCAGCTGTGGGCAAAGCCCGAGATGGACTGCAAAAGGAAGACAGGGCCCTCAGTGGGACGTGACCCAGAAGCAGCAGCCTGCAGGAGCTGCCACCCTGCTATTCAAAGGGGAGCAGCAGGTCCCCAGGATGTACCAGCCAGCCTCGTCCCATGGAGGGGACCCAGGAAGCAACTAATGCAGGGGTCCAGCTAGCATTGCCCTCACCTCATCTGTATTGTACATGCCCATGCCGACGCCTCCGCCGGGGAAGTTGTACACCTCCCACTCCTTGACTCCACTGCCATCCTTGGGAGTGAAGACCATCTTAAACGTCCCAGACTTCTCCACAACGAAATCTGTGGCTCTATACTGGAAAGCAGAAACCCACATGTTAGGAGAGCCCAACAGTATCAAAGTGTCTCAATTCCCCACATCAAACCCCCTAATTAGCCGCATGCTGCGGCCTGCTCCCTCCCAATGTATTCTGTAGCTAGGATCCACAGTACTGTCCTGTAGAAGAACAAGGGGGCAGCCTCTGGAATCCTTTGGGTTTACCCCACCACCTGTAGGAGGCAGGGGCAATTTGAGCTGAACTTCTAGCTTCTAGACTAGCCCTGTTTCATGAGCCCCTCACTAAGGGATTGGGTTTTTCCAGTTAATTTCGGTTTTTATTTTTCTCTGCTTACAGCCACCCACCTCCTCCACACACCCTAGAGAGGGACATAGCTTTTTTAACCACATGGGTGAAGGTGGAGGAATTGGGAGGCAAATATGCCTGCCCCCCCCCCCAGTTATGACCTGCCTCTGGGAGGTTCAAGGGCAACTGAACCAAAGGAAGTTATGGCAGCTGTAGCTGGGCATTTACAGTGACCATCCATCCTTCCTCCACCATACCATGCTCATCACCCACAGCAGGGCTTTCCAGGCTGCCAAAGTCTGAGTGAGGGTCTGTTTGTTCCCTGCACATTTTTTGCAAAGTCTGCTTTACAGAGAGCATGGAGGAGTCAAGTTCAAGGCAGCTGGTCTCTCCTCCTGAAGATGGGAGGGTCCAACCCCAAAGGATTCCAAATGTCCTCCTCACTTCACTGCAGAACAGGGCATTTACTATAAGAAAATTCTAGTTTTTTCTCTTCTGATTCTATTCCTATAGAAGATTATACAGCATCTGAATTTAGGACAGGTATTTAAACCAAGTACAGTGGTACCTTGGGTTACAAACACTTCAGGTTATAGACTCCGCTAACTCAGAAGTAGTACCTCGGGTTAAGAACAGAAATCACGCGGCGGCGGCAGCAGCGGTAGGCCCCATTAGCTAAAGTGGTACCTCAGGTTAAGAACAGTTTTGGGTTAAAAACGGACCTCTGGAATGAATTACCGTAAGTTCTTAACCCAAGGTACCACTGTACCTAGTACTCAAGGATGAAGGAGATTTATCAGTGAGGTTCTTTCAAAGCTTTCTGTACTCTTGCCATCACTTCCTGACGCAGCCAGCAGGATTCCGACAACATTCCCCCTGCTACTCCTGACTTTGTGCATGCCTGTCTGAGGTGGGGAGCAGATTGGAGCCAGACAGATAATCAAAACACAATTGCCAAGGGGTAAGAGAGACTGACTGGCCCTGCTCTATCCCAGAGTGTTTGTAGAGAAGAGAATGCTCTACTCTCCCAGTTGTACATCCCACCTTGTTCCCAATCCAGCAGCCCATCCACCCACCCACTCTCCCTTCCAACCCACCTGATCACCATGGGCATGCCTGCCAATGACGATGGGCTTTGTCCAGCCCGAGATCAGGCGAGGAATGTTCTTGCAGATGATTGGTTCTCTGAAGACTGTCCCACCCAGGATGTTCCTGATGGTGCCGTTTGGGCTCCTCCACATCTTCTTTAGCTTGAATTCTAGGGGAAGAAGAAGTAGTTAGGTGCAGAGCAAGAGACCAGTGGTGGCAGTTCAGCAGAGTGCATCTGCTTTGCACATAGAAGATCCCTGATTCAGTCCCAGGCTCCATCTCCAGGTCCCTTGCCTGAAACCCTGGAGAGCTGCTGCAAGTCAGTGGAGCCTGTTACACCAAGAGCCTGACTCAAACAAGGTAGCTTTAATGGCTCCTTGCCAATCCACTGCCTTAGCACCAGCCACTCCAGCCATCCCAAGAGAAAAGAGGAACATTCCCCACAAGAAAGTGAGCTGCGATCTGCTCTGGGCTGAGGGACTTCCTCTTGGGAGAGGGGGCCTGGAGTGCAGGTCATGCCAGATTCCTTGAACCCCGCCAAGGGCATTTCCCATGTACCTTCCACGCGGGCTTCATCGGGGGTGATTGTGGCACACTTGACAGCCACGCTGTATTTCTGGGTGGCCAGGGCAGAGTCTATGGTGACCTGGTCATCCGTCTGGTCCCGATTCGGCAGCCCCAAGTCAAAGTACTTCAGCTGGACATCTACGTTGGGCAGGATCAGCTGTGCCAGGATGAGAGGAAGGCAGTGAGGACAACGGTATAGAGATGCAGACCCCGCAGTAGAGATCAACACACCACTGAGCAAGTGCAGAAGGCTCATCAGAGACGTGCCCCAGGAAGCTTCAACACACTACCATTCCCGTGCATGCAAAAAACACACTTAAAAAATTAATAATAATTACATGTTATTCACACAATTTCCCTCCTGTTGCAAGGATGGTGTCTTCTCCAAGCTCCATTTGGTCTGTGGGGAAATGGGACACTAACCTGCCCCAGCCTCCCCAGCTCCAAACCGGGGCCTTCCAGATATTTTGGACTACAACCCCCATCAGTCTCAGCCAGTATAGCTCTGCTTCCATCAGCCCCATCATCGTACAGCCATGTTTGCTGGGACTTAAGGGAGCTGTAGTCCAAAAGAGCTGAAGGGCACCAGGTTGGCAGGGGCTGCCTGACTTTATATAACTCATTCATTGCTGCATGTGGAATACGGCTGTGTCAGATGTCATCATCTGGTTTACCTAAGATATATCCAAGGATGTTGAAAATTGTAAGGAGAAAACCCGGCTCTCTCCCCACATCATTCATAATGTTATAAATCTCTTATCATACTTCCCCTGGGAACTTTTTCAAAGCTGAGAAGCCCAGACCGCCTTAGCCTACTGGAAGAAACATCTTCCAGTCCTCTAACTTTCTATTGCCCCTTTCCTCACCCTTCCACAAACTGTGAGCATGTTAGAAACATGACTGTGCTACCAATGTACAGGCCATCAAGACGTGGTCCTTGCTGCTTTATTCCCAGCCCCTCGGATCCAAAACTTCCAGGTACCTTCTCCTTGATGCCAGCCCAGATGATCCGGGTCATCTCGTCACCATCCATCTCCACCACAGGGTTGGCAACTTTGATCCTTTTGTCAGCATCTGTGGAGAAATGTCAGAATGCTGAAGAGACACCAGAGACAACCTCCAGCACCCAAACAATTGTGTGATGTGGGCTGTGCCAGGGTGCAGCTGCTAGAACCACTGGAAGAAAAATCCCAGGGCCTTGGTGTGTGTCTCCATCCCAGCACACCACTCTCAAAACAAATCCTTGTTGGGGTCTAGGGACTGATAAACTGCCTCCCTTGTGGAAACTGCCTGCACTTCTCCTGCAAGCCTTTCCCCCTTCATATATGTAAACAGCAACTGACTCCCGTGCTTCTTAAGAATCTGAAGTATTTCCCCAGCTCTGCTGAGAATAGGCACAACACAGAGTGGAGCTAAAGCAGGCAGGCCAAGGTGCCTGCTGTGTCTACCCTGTGATTGACCCTGGCAGGAGAGAAAGTGAATTAACTGCTGCCCAGTGGCTCTCTAACTAATCCCAGCTGAGCCCAAAGCCCTGCTGACTTTCACAAGCCATAATCCAAGCACATTCGCCTGGGGTGAGGCTCCTCCGCTGGGGATCTGCCCGCAGCCCCTTTTCCACAGACTGGACCTGCAACTCCACGGCTCCAGCCAGCTGGTCAAGGGACAAGGTCACCCTCAGAGGACAGCAGGGGAGTAGCAGGCACACCCTCTCTCTGCGGTTTCCTCCCTGCCCCTCCGAGAGTGAGCTGGCAAGGCTCTCCAACAGGTCCTGGAGCCAGCTGCTAGCTGTTCAAAGCAGGAATGGCAGGGCAGGGGTCAGCCAAATCCTCTGTTCGAGATCCACACACAGAGGAAGGAAAAGGAGTCTTGGTCAAGCTGGAAAGAGGCCTCCACAGGGGCTTAGCCTTAGGGTGTCCATGTGGGGCTGGGGGGGGGTCTTCCATGGCGACACAGAAGCAAAGCAACTGCCGGCCTACATACCCAGGCCTGGCACAGCCTCAATGAGTCAAGCACGTATATGCAGACAGGGTCTTAATGCCCCCTCCAGGCCAGCTGTGTGCTGTGCCAGTTTCTGCTCCATGCAACAGGAACCCGCCAAGCTGGCAAGCCTTCTGCCCGCCAACCCCCCCACCCGGGCCACTTTCGAGACGGGGCAAAAGAGGGGCTGGCATGTGGGCCTCGCGTCCCCCAGCTGCAGGTCTCTCCTCCTCCAAGTCTCCCGGTGCCCCGAGGCCGCCCCGGAGTTGAGTGGGAGCGGCTCCACCCGAGGCGGCTCTAAATATAGTCCCTGGGGAGGCCCAGCATGGCAGGCGGGGCCGAGCGAGCCCAGGCGCAGAGGAAGGCAGCCGGCGGGGCATCGCAAGGTCACCGACGGACAGGGGGGCCGGGGCGCTCCAGGACCCCGCCACACAAGGGCACGGCCATGGCGCCGGGCTTCTTGGAGGGGGCAAACGCCTGGCCGGCTTCTGCGGGGCTAGAGAGGTGGCTCCCGTCGCCAGGCCTTCGGAGGGGGGCAGCGCCGGGACCCTCTGCTCTAACCCCCCTCCCTCTTTCCTCCGCTCCCCCCCCCCCGCCACTCACAGTGCCGGTGCGGCGGGCGCTGCGAGACGCTTAGCACCGGGAGCAGCGCGGCAGGAGAGCGGCCCAAAGCGGCCGAGGCGACGGCCGGAGCAACAGCGCGGAGGTAGTGGGCCATCGTGGCGGCGGACGGAGGAAGAGGAAATGGAGGACGTGCAGGCGGCAGTGGCGGCGGCGGCGGCGGCGGCAAAGAGAAGCCGAGCAGCCGAAGCGCGCCAGGCGGAGCAGATGAAGCGGCCGCCCGCCTGCCCTGCCCCCTAAGTCCCCGCGCTTTGGGAACCTCCCCGTCGGGGCGGGGCGCCGAGGTCCGAAGCGGGCCACCCGGGAAATAGACACGCAGCGGCAGCAGCCATTGTTCTTTTACTGCCCCTTTGGTTCCCGCGAGTGCCACGCTCTTGCCCTCCCTTGGGCGACAGCATCTCCACTGCCTTTGTTGCCCGCCCGCCCCCCCCGCCCCCCCCCGCGTTACAAATGTGGCCTTCGCGGGGGCGCTGCGCGGTGGGGTGCCCTAGACGCCCAGCACGGAGGGCTACCCAGCTCACTCCCCACTGCTTCGCCTTGTGCTTGGGCAACAGTAGCTGCAACCGCCAGACAGGCGGGCGGGAGCGCCAAGGCCAGGTCTGGCTGCTGATAAAAGACATCCATCGAGACGAGAGGCGAAGGCCAGCTTCCCAGGATGCGCTCCTGTGCTGGACGTGGCCTGCCTGGGCCGCCGTCGGGGCTGAAGGGCATTGGTAGAGCCGGAGGGCATTGCGCCATTTGTTTGCACACAGACGACAGCCGCCGATCGCCACTAATCCAGGAGCTCGCAGCAAATAGCCCCGGGGAAGAGGGGCCGGAGCGGAGCAGATCAGGGTCCAGGCTGGGCTGGAAGGGCAACCTTGGCTCCCCTGCCTTGCAGCGTGGTGCCCAAGAGAGAAGCCCCGTGGGGACTTCCTACGAGGGCCCCTCCTTCCATTCCGCCTGGAGGTGCAAGAAGCCCTCTTGACAACCCAGCCAAAGGGAGGAGGGAGCCCCTTTGGGAAGGCAGGCACTGGGCCTGGAGGGCTAGTACCCGTTGGCATGGTGGGAGTCGGAGCTGGCACTGAGCACAGTGCAATCCAAGCAGCCCTTGCTTTGCTCTTGGCTTGAACCACCCAGGGTCAGCACTGGCTGAGCTGTTAAGGTCAAAACACAAGAACAGTCTGGCTGCTGGATCAGTCCAAAGAGGGGCCACCCAGAATCCTGTCCTCATGGTGGCCAACCAGATACCCCAGAAGGAAGGCCATGATCCCCTGCAGCTAGCATTTAGAGGCATCCTGCCTCCGGCAGTGGAGGTAGCGCAAAGCAATCTCTTCCTTGAATTTCTTTAATCCTTGTATCTGTGGTCAGCCTCAGTTGGAACACATCGCTGTTAAACATCTGTTAGTCTGCCCCTTATATAGAGACCCAAAAGATCGTTTTCTGAAACCTTTGTTCACAGAAGCAAGCAGGTGCATCCCGGCAGAAACGGTCCAGTTTCCTTTGGGTGACAATAATAGCTTTGTAACATACAGCGTGGCCCTCTATCCACCAGCTGCAAATAACTATCAGGAAAAGGGAGTTCGATAGAACACTATAAAGTTGTGGTGAGGTTTAATTTTAAATCAAACTGGATTTGAGTTTGTGGGTGTATCTGGCAACCTCTGTCTTACATCACTGATGTTGCCTCATATTATGGATGTATGATCTCTATTGTTTTATTGGGACTGTGGCTGCAGGTTTCTAGCCTTTGGCTAGAACAATAAACTTTGATTGACTGACACAGCCAGGACCTTGCATGCTCTCAGGGCAGAAACACAAGAAAGGAGTCACACAAACACACTCACCAGCAACACCACCAGTCAGGAAGCAGCCTGCCAAGACCACCCCAGCTTGAGTTTGGGGAGAGAGGAGGAGTTGCCCCTCTGCCCTCTTGGCTGCAAGGCCTCAGCCAGCAGAGCAGTTGAGCAATTTAGACTTTGGACTTAATTCAGTTTAATTCTGCCCATCACCCCCTTTAGAGTTGTGTGCTGACTGTGTATGGGGTGGCGTTGTCCTGCCCATTCTGCCAAGTGGGGGCTTCTGCCCCAAAGCTCTGCCTCAAGGGCACCATATAGCTGACCCCTACACCTACACGCATCAAAGTTCCAACTAAACGGGAGCTGGGTAGTCCAGCAGCATGTAGAGGGCCAAAGGCTCGCCCCACTCCAGTCCTGGTGGAGATGCCACTAAGTTTGATTTACCAATGTTCTTGACTAGATCAGAGACAGCATGCATGGACTGCAACTCCCATTAGCCCCAGGCATAATGAGGCAACAGTGAAGGATAATAGAAGTTATAGGCAAAGGTCTGCTTTAGAGCTTCCCCCTTACCCAGCCTTGCCTACCGAGTGGTTGGCCAGTTGGACATCCCCCTGGGGAAGAGAGGAGAGGGGGACAGGAAGGCTAGGGGGCACCAGGGCAGAGCCAGGGTTCCCTGTGTGTGAGAGAGAGGGAATCTCCAGGGCTGTAGGGGTCACTCAGTCTGGGCTGCACTGGCTCATGCTGAGTGTGAGCACTTGTGACAACAGAATATAACTGCTTCTTTCCTACATGCTCAAAATTCCTTGACCTTTTCATGCATGAACAGACCAGCCGTTTGTTCTGCGGCTTCTTTCAGTTCTCTGTAATGGATTCCCATCCTTTACACTACCTATCTGTGAAATGGGTAGATGTCTTCTAGAATGACTGTGCATAAGACTGCACTGGACCTGCAGCTTGACATGCTATTTGCCACAGGGCTCACCAGCTGCTTGGGATACCTGCACTGGGCTCACTCATAGTTGCTACTCATGAGACAATTGGCATCTGAACTGTGTTGTGCTGCTTGGCCATTGGAGATTAGAAAGCACATGTTTTTTGGCAAACTTCATCCTTGAAGCACCAGCCTCTGCTTCTTGCCTCCTGGGCATGGCTTGTTTGCCCTGAGCCACTGGGCTCCTCCCCTGGCAGCATGCTGGGCTCCAGGCTAGAGTTACTTGGCAAGAGTTGGCCGCTCTGGCCATGACTGGCTTCATCTTGGAGGAGGCCTCCTTGGTGCTGGACAGGCTTAGGCAATGGATCCAGGAGGGGAGAGGGCTCATGTGCTTGAATCCTGCTTTCAGGTTTCCCACAGCATCTGGCTGGCTGCTGTGAGTACAGGATGCAGGACTACATGAGCCCATTTGGCCTGATCTGGCAGTTTCTTCTTATGTTCCTAGTATTCTCTGATTGACTGAGCCAAGGAGACAGACCCAGAGGCACTCCAAGAGGCCAGCCTGTTTACCTCCCCTCCTTAGGAAGAGGCTTGGTACTGCTCTCCTTCTCACTTGGGCCTCCTTGACTCTGCTTCCCACGGGGCAGGAAAGGGTGCCAGTTTGGCACCCTGGTGGTTGCAGGCAGGGTTGGGCACCCTTCCATGCAAACTCTGCATTTGCCCAGGATCCCTTTCAACAGCAGCTGTGATCTTCTGGAATTGCCAGCCTCGCCAACTTTCAGACAAGATCTTTTAATTGAGCACAGACTTGATGACTTAACAGACATTAAAGCACAAAGTTTCCTCATAATTACGGCGTGTAAAATCTTCTCATGGGTTGCAAAAGTTGTCTTGTTGGATTTAGGCACCGCCTAGACTGTGGTCCTTTGCAGACCGCAATGTGCTTTTCAGGCAGGCCTGGAGAGACAATACGTGTCTCTCAGCTCCAAGATTAGGCATATTGCATGTTTAGGAGAGGGTGAGAATGGAGTTGCTCTGGCTGCAAAAAACAACTCACCCACCTCCTGTGCCTATACACAATGTGTGGCAATGCACAAGTGGCTCTTCTGACATCTCTCACAGAGTTAGAGTGAGAAAACAGAAAGAGAACTTGAGTGGAATCTACACACATATTAAAAAACCACTGTGAAAATGCTTTTTTAAAAAAACGTTTTGAAAAATACATTGAATTTGCCATAGCTCACTGTCACCATCTAGTGTCACACAACACACTTAAGATGTTTTATTTGCAGCTGTGCAGCTGGAGTCCTAGCTCTTGGCAGGGCCCCTATTGGAACAGGCTGCATACAAAACCCCTGCTTCTGGACAAACCGAAAACTCACAAGTGTCTAAATCTGAGGCCCGATTTGAGCTTGAGGACCCTGGGCAAATGGCCATCCTACCTGTCTGCCCCGCCCCCCATCGCCCTAATTGGCCCTGACTGTAAAAAGATGCAGCCACTCACCAGTAGCAATGACGGCTAGATTCTGGCATTTCTTCTTACCTTCTACTTACCTATGGTGCAAATATCTTCTGCACTGCATCAGGTACCCAGAGCCTGAGGTTGCATCTGCAGCATGGACAGATCCGCAGGGTCTGTAGGTCCATGTGTGTTTATGGTACAGAAGCAAATACACTAGCTTAGATCCAATGAAGCCATGTTTGTCTCTTGGACAAGCGAGGCAAGATTGCAACTTTTTTATGTGCAGATATTTATAAAGATTCTCTCTCTCAAAAAAACCCCACCTATGCTGCTTGCTAAGGCTCATGCCCATATGGCAATGCTTTCAAAACCAGGATGGTTTAAACAGAAATGTTTCAACTGGATTATAGAGGTTGGATGGCCTCCGGTCAGGGATTCTTTAGCTGTGATTCCTGCATTGCAAGGGGTTGGACTAGATGGCCCTTGGGGATCCCTTCCAACCCTACAATTCTATGAGTCTATGATCTGGGCTTGGAAAGTTCGGTTTTGGTCCCATTATATAAATGAACCAATTTATTTGGGATTGGTCTTGGTGACCAAAAGTTTTTGGTTTTTTTTAATAAGATATTTATTTAGATTTTCAGAAAAATTACAGAATAAAAGGAAAAAGGAAAAATACAAAATACAAAATAAAAATAGTTAAAAAAAACCAGTTCAATCTTTCTATCACATATTTTTCATTTGCTTATTTCCCAGACCTCCTCACGCCTTCCTTTTCTGTATTCCAGTTCCAATTGTTAATTCAGCAAATCCCTCCCCTCTTCATTCATCTTAATCTTCAATTTTGAAATGTTTATAACATTAATTTTTTTTACCTATTAATAACCATTTTCTCATATTCCCTTATAGCATTACAGCAAAAGACCACTTAGTTTCTATCCAACATCATTCTAACATTCATTAATTTTACAATGTTTCTGTAAATAATCTTTGAACTTTTTCCAATCTTCTTCCACCGACTCTTCTCCCTGGTCTCGGATTCTGCCAGTCATTTCTGCCAGTTTTGGTGACCAAAAGTTTCTAGTCTGCATTAGAGTCCTCTTGTGGTTCTTACTGTGTCTTATTGCTGCATGGT
Organism: Podarcis vaucheri; assembly: GCF_965113315.1. NCBI lineage: Eukaryota > Metazoa > Chordata > Lepidosauria > Squamata > Lacertidae > Podarcis > Podarcis vaucheri. The sequence goes on from NC_138752.1 coordinate 29,320,052, forward strand.
GATTTTATTTAATTTTTGTCATTGGCATCTGTGTGTTCCAGACTGGAAGAGAGGTGGGAAGGAAAAGTCGCAAACAAGCAGAAATAATCTCAGAAGCTTCATGGGGGATATTGATCAGTGAGAACAAACAGGCACCCAAATGCAGAATAGCCAATGGTCAGGGGAGATGGGAATTGTCCAAAAACATCTGGAGACCCCCCACGGGATACCCCTTCCTACCCAAAGGGCTCCCCATACAGAAAGGAACACCTGAAAAAAAGGAGAAATTAAATACTTAGTGGGATGGAATGGGACATAGCATCAGTTGGAGAGCAGAGCAGGAAAGAACAGCCCAGGAAACAAGCAAACAAAGCTAACCCATGACTTCTCTTGAACTTATAACACATGATAAGCTTCTAAGCTTGACCACTCAGACAGCAGTTAAATGAGGTCCAGGCAACTCTTAAACAAACTGCAAACATAGGAGATAGCACAGCTGAGCTGCAGAACAAAGTACACGATGCGTTGTAAAAATATAAATGAAGAGTATCTCAAACAAGAAGACCTTGAAAAAGATGGCCACCAAAAGCTTCATTTTCTGACTTTGCTAAAGCAGTAGGGGGTTCAGGCACAGAAATCTCCCTTGGAAGTTGACTTGGCCAGCTCCTGGAACTGGAAGAAATGGGCAAGGCCTCCATGCACTGAAGGTAAGTCCTGAGCAGGCTTGGAAGCTGGTGCCCCTGAGCCCTGACATGTCTGCGGCCTCCACAATAAAGCATACACCATCTTTCTCCTCTCATGGAGAAGCAAAGATCCCAGTGGAGGGGACTTGCAAGATTTATGCACAATAAAACAAAGGAGACAATATTAGCTGAAGCCAGAAAAAAGTTGCTCACTCAAAGAATTGATTCTACAAACTCCTTATTCCTGAAAAATATTTTTATACCACCCTTCATTAATAATACCATGGTGGTTCAAAACAATGCAATTATATTAAAACTGGTACATTAAAATATATACAGTAATAAAATACATCACAGGCCAGCCAGATGTCACCCAAAAATGCCTTCTGGGTTGACTTCAGCAAGCAGGAAAAGCCCATCAACGCTGGTGCCTTATTTCAAAGGAGAGGCCATTCCAGAAGCTGGGTGCCACAACAGAAAAGTCCCTTATTTGGGTTGTTGCAGGAAGGATCTCAGCACATACGCAAGACAAGCTCATCCGAGGATCCTTGAATTGGGCTGGTGCATACAGGAGAAGGCCTTCCTTCAGGTTCTCTCACTTCATTTATACATCAAGAATAAGAAAGATAAGCACAATATTTAAGGAAACAGTTTTTTATCATCATCATCCATTTTGCATACAGAAGGTCCTAGGCCCAATTTCTGGTGGCATTTCCAGGTAAGGATGGGAGATAACCCTGCCTGAAACCCTGGAGAGCTTCTGCCAGTCCGTGTAGACAGTGCTAAGCTAGATGGAACAATAGTCTGCCTCTGGGAAGGACACTTGCTGTGTCTCTGTTACTTTTTCTCTCTCCGTTTTGTCTTTTGCTTCACAACCGGCCTGGAGAGGAGGCCTGGAGAACCTGGAATCTCCCTCCCTCCCTCCTGCCCTTTCTCTTAGTGAAGTGGTTGCTCTCTTGTGGTTTGGAGGTGTTCTCTTCCCTGCAAGAACCAATACAGCTCAGGACACATTTTGCTCTTTAACCTTCGTTTTCTTTGGCTGGTTTTCTTGGCATAATTCTTGGTGGGTTTGAGCTGGAAGCCAAAGACAGTCAATGTTGCTTTCCTTTCTTCTGCTGCTGGCATTTCGCCAAGGAAGATCACTGGAACAGACACCTGTCCTTGTAGGGCATGGGTTGGCAAACTAAGGTCCGCGGGCCAGTTCAGGCCCAATTGCCTTTTAGATCCGGTCTGCGGACGGTCCGGGAATTCAGACAGTCAGAGTAGTGCGAGAGCGCGCATGATGGTTTTTGTGACTCAGCCAGGCTTGGGGGTCAAAAGTGAGGCTAGTGGCTGCTCAAGACAAGACCCTTCTTCGTCCTCATGCATGCGCAGCAACCATATCTTCCAGGATTGGGGGTGGGGAAGAGGGAAAAGGATCCAGAGTTTGGATTTCCACCATGGAGCTGCCGGCAATTGACCTCAGGAAGGGCAGTTGCGGCAGCAGGGGCTTGAAGGCGCCTCGGGAGCGATGCCCGCTGGTGTCTGTGGCGGCAGTGCTCCCCACCAAAGGAAGCAGGGAGCACCTGGGAGGCTGCACTCCAAAGCAGTTCTGCGCTCTGCTGGGGAGGCCGCTCGTTAGCTACACGGTGTGAGCCATGGAAAGGTAAATAGCCGTCGCCGCCTTGTCTTCCCTCACGCAGGGAAAAGAACATTTTTGCTTGAGCGGCACTGGCCTGACTTAGCGTGGCCAACGGCTTTTCCCTGCACACACATGCACACACGCTCTCCAGGGCTGACAGAAATGGCACACTTACCTCAGCCTCCCACCCTGCCTTATGAGAGAAATAATAACTGTCAACGATTAAAACGCAAATGAAGCAGTGTGGGTGTATGTGGGAACACCCCCCCAAAAAAAAAAATCACATTTGGGCAACGTTGGGGTTGGTCCCAATAAGGGTTTTTGCCAGAAATGTGGGTCATAATCATGGCGACATAGAGTCCGGCCCCCTACAAGGTCTGAGGGACAGTGGACTGGCCCCCTGCTGAAAATGTTTGTTGACCCCTGCTGTAGGGGCTTCTCTGGATGAACAAAGGCGCCCCTCCAGGTACCAACCGCCTTATAGGGCTCCATGCGCATCCCGCCATTGCCCGCCAGAGGCCGCTGCTTCCTCGCTCCGTGGCAGCGCCACTTGCTTTCACCTTCGGGAATCCCTTCGCTTAATTCCGCATTCTGGAAAATCCTCCCTGCAGGAGCGCCCCCTGGAGGGCATTGATCGAGTTGCATAAGGAAATGGAAGGAGCGGTCTCTGCCCGCAAGCGGCTTACAATCATCCTAATAGGCAGCAGGGAATGCTATGGGCGGGGGAGGGGAAGGATTTGAACTCGACCCAACCTGGGAGCGGGGAGGAAGCCAAAATCGGGGGGCGGCGCTCCTGCTGCTGTCTTCAATGCAGCCCTGGGGGGTTGCCGCTGCTCCGAGCGGTGGTCAGAAGGGAATCCCGCTCCCCCCCTGCCAAGAATCAGACCCGCACCTCTCCCTCTTCCACTTCCCCTGACAGAGATTAACGCGCGCCTTGTCCGTTTCCTCCACTGATTTGGCCAGGAACCGACAACGGGGGGCGCAGGGGGGGGGGTCTCTCTTGCTGTTTGAAAGGGACCTTATTTTGCAGCATCTTCGGCTGACCGGGGTGAGGGTCGTGCTTACCTGGCATAGGGATAGGAGGCGATTCTGTCCTGGGGGGCTGGGTGACATTTCGGGGTCCCGCCCCCTCCCCAACCTCCGAGCAGCCCGCCACACCCCCGCCTCTGCATTGTGTGGACCCCTCCCCGTATTCAACCCCCCCCATCGCCTCCCTTTCTTGATGTCACCAGTTGGTCTGGAAGCACCGCCCCGAACCCTCCCCCCACCCCGACGGCGCCCCGCGATTCCGGCACAGACAGGGAGGGACGCACCACAAAGAAAGGCGACGGCGGGCCACGGCAGGAGAGGCTGGGGCCGGGGAGAAGGGGTCGCGTCTGTGCAGGAGGTGAGAGAGAGAGAGGCGGGCGGGCGGGCCGGGGGTGTCTCTGCCTACAAAGGCTGGCTCTGTGACGGGACTCAGCCCCGAGACCTGTTAGCAGGCAAGACAGACAGTGCCTCTGCCCATGTGCCGAGAGTCTTTTTCCCCGGCAGAGGCAGGACAGGCGGAGGGAAGCCCCTTTTCCCTGGCACAATAGCGCGCCAGGAATTTTGCCCCCCCCCCAAGAGAAAGCCCCTGCAGTTATCATCGAAATTTAGCGTGGGAGCGGCAAAGGCATTTTATATAGCTAAAGGGCTTCCGAGATTTGGGGTGTGTGTATGGCCGTCTGAATGGCTCTTTTCAACATTGGAGGGTCGCAGGTGATGGCCCCTCTGGCGCCCCCCCCCCCCAAGTTTAGCCTTAGGCTGGTGATGTGACAACCAACAGAGCTTGTAACGGAGCTGGGACTGACCCCTCCTGAACTCTGGGGTTCAGTCGTGGACCTTGGCAAGCGAAACAACCTGATGCCCACGTGCCCCACCCATCTCAGCAAGGCGCTGGACCAGACCCCCGGTCACCCCACAGCCAGCCCTCAAGGGCCACCCTGAGGCAAGGAGAGGAAGGCATCACAAGCGGGGTTCGAATGCCCCCCCACCATATCGCCTGCATTTGCAAAACCCTTCATCTGCTGTTCCCCCACACCAGGCTGTGCTGCCAATCTGGGCACCCATTAACAAATGTTTGTATCTGTCTTGGATAGAGCATGCTTGCCAACTCAGATTTTGCCACAGAAGCTGTGAACAAAAGTGCATTTCGGAAGGACTGTCTGCCACAGGGGGGTGGCGGAGAGAGAAAGAGAAAGGGAGGGAGGGAAAGAAAGAGAGAGACTGTCCCCCCAGAACCCTAGGAGAGCACCTGCTTTATAGGAACATAGTTTTTTTTATTGCTTTTATATTCAATCTTGTTCTCCAGTGAGTTCAAGGTATGGTTCACTCCTCCTCAATTAATTCTCTCAAACCTGAGGCTCCATCTGTTGTTGTACTACAACTCCCACCATTCCTAGCTAGAGCACCTGTGGTCAGGGATGATGGAAGTTGTAGTCCAACAACAGATGGGGACCCAAGTTTGAGAAACACTGGATTAGTGTGTCAGACTAGGACCTGGGAAACCGGGGTTCAAATCCCCATGAAGCTCATTGGGCCAGGATCCACATGCACACCACCTTGCGCTCCTTGGAGGAAAAGCTGGGATAGAAATGCAATAAACAAATACCAACCATCCCCAAAACCTCTTTCCTGCTGCACAAGCTGCCCATGTTGCAGAGAACTTTGCAATTCCTGTCAGTGGACCATGACATCTTGAGAGCTTCAGGCTGGGGAAGGCTGAGATAGACTACATCTTTCAACTATTCCAACTTGGTTGGGAATTTTCATATTTAAAACCTTATTTCCTTCTCCCCCTTTCCTAGGTCCATTCTGAAAGCCTCAGCTGACCTCAGCATTGCTGGCCTCCTGGCCAGGTGAAACTAGTTCCTTGCATCTTTGCACTCATGCCAGCTGCTCAGAGCTGAAGGAGGTGAGTGTGAGGACCCTCAGCTTGTCTTCCTTTATGAGATGAAGCCTTGACAAATGGGCAAAGAAGTCGAAGCAGCTGCCAGCCAAGAGGGTATTTGGCATCTTCTGGAAAAGGCTGGGCAATCAATGAGAGAACCTGCCTGCAAAAAAGGTTTTCCCCCCCTCCAATGAATTTGGGGCCTTCCTTGGCCAAGTGCCATTCTGTGAACCCCAGCCTACAATAGTGGGACCCACCAGGGTTATTGGGGAGGGCTTCCCCTGGTGTCATGTGGTGGGAGGCAGCACACGGCCACATATCTTTCTTTCTGACAATATCCCGAGCTATTTAAGGATAGTGTGTGTGTTGGGAGGGGGGAAGGGAGAAGGGATTGGGAGTCACCATGTTTTTAGGGTGGCAGACATTTCCTTCCTTCTTTCCAACCTCCCTACCAAAATGTTTGAGAACAACTCAACTTCCACCAGGGCATCAATGGAAATAAAGGAAGTAGCCTGAAACAGCCAGGTCAGAGTATTTTCCCCTTGGCTTTATTGGAAAGCTAGAAGCAGGGAGGAGTGTCTGTGGTGGTGATGATTTATTAATTTATATACTGCGTAGATGCCAAAATGGTTTCTAAGCAGTTTACAAAACCAATATGCAGAGTACACAGCGGCATCAAAACACCCTTAATTTGAATTTACAATGAAACAAACAATTTAGAAAGCATGACATTTCAATCAAGTTTGAAAAAAGCAGTGAAAACAATAAAACCACAAGTTCAAGGAAAGGCTTACCAAACAGGTGCGTAACCAGGTGGTGGCAGAATGCCAACAGCAATGGGGTGTCTCAAATTTCATCAGGGAAGGCATTCCACAACACTGGTGCCACCAGCAAAAAAATTAAATAAAACCCAACCTCTCTGTTACCACAAGCCGATAATCATGAGATTGTGGGCCCTGCTGTGGTGCTGATGGCCTGGCATTTGCCCATGGGAGCTGCCTTACAGAATTGCTGTTTTGTTTTATGTGGCTGAATCTCTCCCTCCACCTGCCTTTGTTTCTGCCACCCTTGGTGCCCTCCAGGAAGCAGCAGCAGCCATGACTGTACAGCCCTCTGTGGGAATGCTGTGACCTTAGGGGGGCAGATTCCAACAACAGTTGCAGTTGCAAAGAGGAACAGCCTCCCTGGAAGCCTGCTTGCACTGTTTGGAGTTATCAGTGGCCCTTGCTGGGTCTCTCTGCCCTGGGAGGAGGGCACAGGGCAACTTGATTGAGTCAGCGTGGCTTAGGACATGGCTCCTCTGAGCTGCTCCCCACATGCATGCTGACAGTACTGGGCAAGGAAGAGGCAACCCAAGAAGGCACGCACTCATGTGTGTCCTAGCCAGCCTGGTTGGCAGTGACTGGGGAGAGTTCTTTCGCCCAGGGAGGAGAGGGGGCATCTGAAGGTCTACATTGGGTCATCCGGCTGGACCAGTGGCTGGTTCTTGCTTCAGCATTGGCAGTGGGACAGCACCCACACTGCAGTGAGTCACACCCACCCCATACACATTGAAAGTGCGAGGTTTCCCCCAAAGAATCCTGTAGTTTATCCTCAGAGAGCTACAATTCTCAGCACCCTTAAACTGTAGGATTCTTTCGGGAAAGTCATGCACTTTAAATGTGGGAGAGTCCCTGAGGGCAGGCAGTGGTGGAGGCGGTGCTGCAGGTCATATGGCACATGGTGGTCTGTCTCCCAATACTTTGCAGGGGCTCAGTCTCCTCCACCCCCAACACAGCACCTGGATCCTATATGGGCGACAGGACATGGGCTTGCCCTTCCCTTGTCTGAAGGCTGAAAGGGCCAGTGCTGAGCTCCTACCCAGCCTCTACAGGCTGGTCTCCCAGCTGCCTGCCCCTGCCTGCAACCAGATCTGGGCCCTGCCCTGAGCTAGGAGATCAAATGACACCATTGATTGTGTGCTTGATCAGCTGGCTTCCAAAAAGATCCCTTCCTCCCAAATCCCAGGGCACGACAATAGACCAGGGCCAAGCAAAGCTGGCTGGCTGCATTTTTCTCAGGCCCAGAGGTCTCCTGTGGGTGGGCAGCCAGCCAGCTAGCTAGCCACCTGGGCAGCCACCTGGAATCTCAGCCTCCAGGCTTCCCTTCCTAATGTCCGGAAGTGGAGGAGAGTCCAAGAGAAGGCTCAGCAGGGGACTAACTGCCTTTTCGATAGGGAAGAAGTGCATGCGCACTTTGACATTTGCCCTCCTGGCCACGTTGTTCCCCACAGGAGGCTCCCCAAGGTGCTAGTCCACAACAAGCAAGGAGCCCCAGCACGGGGGTGTGGCTGTGAGGTCTGTAGATGGAAGAAAGGAACCCAAATCCACAAGGGCACCTCCTTACTCCAGGCATGGGCTGCCAGTCCCCCCCCCCCCCCATTTATCCATTGCCTCTGCCCAGTTGAATTGACGCATTTGTTTCAGTGGTGGTGTTGTGTAACGATAACGGTATTAGAAACCCACCTGCCACTGGAGATACCTGAGCACCTCTGCAGGCAAATTGCAGGATTGCAAAGGGAAGGGCAGAAGCGCTGGGAGAGCCCCCTCCTCTCTCCCAGCCACTGGCTGCCCTTGGAGAGCTTTGCTCCCTCCTTCCATCTCTCGGCCCAGGAAAGGGGAGGCCTGGGGTGAAATTGGCCTCTCTCCCAAGTTGCTTTTGTCCTGGCTGCCAGGGCTTTGCCTCCCTCCTTTTGCAATGGGTGCTGCTGCTGCCTCTGCCGCCACCGTTTGCTTGGGACCAATCCAGAGCCGCCTCTTGGCCACCCTCCCTCTGGGAAGATGAAAACAGCCACTGCCTTTCCTCCTCCCCCACTTCCTCCCCCGCCTCTCTCTCCCCCCCCACTTCACTCCGCTGGGCCCCTGATCCTCCCCGTGCTGATGCCAATGCTCATTGACCCACCACCTCGACCCTTGCTAGTTCCCGGGGCCATTCTCTCATGCTCCTCCGTTGCCATGGCAAACCAAGTGGCAGGCATTCATCACGGGTTGCCGTGGTTACTGCTGGACGGATGCAGCGAGGAGGTCCTCGAGGGGGCTCCTGAGCAGAGTCCCACCTGGACCCTCTTCATCCTCCTCTCCCTCCTGACAGCTGTGTTTGGGAGGAAAGAAGCCTGCTCAACCGTCCCAGCACCCCAAAGAAGGGGAATCAGGGAGAATCCTTTTTGTTTAGGGCCAAGCCTGTGCATTGAAACCCTCCCCCATCTCCTCGAGTGCTTGCTCCTCTTGCTGCACAGTTTGTTTTCCTAAAGTGAGGGGAGAGGTGATGGTTCTGTGTACTCCCTTTTGTTTTTTTGTTTTTGCAAAGACAGGGTGTGGATGGGCCCCTGCCAGGGCTCCCAGAGTCATAATTTCCCTGGAAGAGTTGAGAGAGCAAATATCTGCACTGAGTTCAAGGCAAGAGTGGGAGATCTTCCTTTCTGAAAGTCACGTGGCGGTTCCTGCCATGATGCTCAGGAACTGCTCCTCCATTATATGTGAACTGGAAGGCCACAGGAGCCATGTTCTCTGCCATGAGCATGTCTCCCTCTCTGCTTCTCCCTTTAAGATGCAGAGGCCGAGTGTTGGGCATGAGCAAATGATTCTTTCACCACCATCCTTGGCAGAGCTGCCACTACCCACTGGGGGACTTAAATGCAGGCAATGCCAAAAGGTTTCTCCTTCACACAGAACCACCCCACAAGGGTGCCGTGGTTGCTGGATGTGGAAGGGAAGCAGAAAGAGAGGGGGATAGAGTTCTGTGCATAGGTGACTTGGGGATTCCCTGAAGTACAGCCTCTATTTGTTCAGAGTGATGGTATCCCACCCTTTGCTTCAGCTCTAAAACCTCTCAGGGCAACTGACTTGTGAAATGAAAGCTAATGGAGTATTTTTATTTTTTTGCTGTGGTTGGGGATGCACAGATCTCAGGCCGTGTTGGGTCAGCATCTGGAGCCTTGCAGGGTCTGCCATGACCAGTTGGCTTTGCATTCTGCTGATGAAATTGCTCATACCTGTTCCAAGGTGCTCTGGGTGGAACTGTCTTTGAAGGTGGTTTTGAACCTGTAATAGTTATAGAAAGTGGCAGCCGAGGTTATATCGCACCTATACTGTACTGGTTAAAGTGACTGCCTGTTCATTCCTGTGCCCAGTTCAAGGTGCTGGTTTTGGTCTTCAAGGTCTTAAACCATTTAGGACCAGGTTACCTGTAGGGCTGTTTGCCCACCTGAACATTGAGATCAGCGCCTGAAGTCCTGAGGTCTGGCCTGCCAGCAGAAGAGGTTAGATTGGTGGGCAGCAGGGACAGGGCCTTTTGAGTGGGGATCCCACATCTCTAGAAGCCTCTCTCCAGGGAGAGATGTACATCTTGGACACTGATAGCCTTTAAGGAAACTCTGAAGATGTTTCTGTTCCAGCCTGTGTTTGATTATTTCATATGCTGTGCTTGAATTTCTTTTAAAATTAGTGGTTCTATTGAAATTGCTGCTATCTTTATGAGCTTAAAACAGCATGTGAACAACTTTTAGAAGGTGGTGGGTTATAAATATTTGAATAAATAAAAACTCAAAATACAGCACAACAATACAACACAGCATTACTGCCCTGAAGAGGAAACACACGCATAATGGAACAGCACTGCCAAATCATTGCTCAACTCCTTCTAGCTTCTCCATCGTTTGACTGCTATTCCTGAAGCAAGGAGCTTCCTGTGCTCATGGATGCTCCCCACAAATGCTCCTCCAGTGCAGGAGGCTTCCTGCATCAGAAGGAAGGGACTAAATAGTGCCTGAAGAGGACTTCAGTTAAAACCAGCTCCAAAATATGTTGGGTGAGCAGTAAGAGCATCTTTGCCTGGCACCCAAAGGACATCAGCACCAGACAAGAGTCTTGGTTGCAGATGCTGAGGTACTGCACTGGGTCATCAGTCTCTCTCTCTCTCTCCAGTTGCCACCCACCGGACTTCAGAGGGCTTCTACTGGAAGGCTCAGGTGACAATCATAAAGTCTAGGTGGGCTTATCTGTGAGGAGGAGGAAAGATCCACAGCTGTGCCTGCCTGATATTGTAAAGCTGCTATTACATAAAAGCCCCCAGGGTGGCTTCCAACAGCATAATTGAAAACAGACACACGTAGCAATAAATATAAAACCAGCAGTAATAAAAAAGAGAGCAGCAAAACAACAAAAACCCATAGCCAGTTTACAGCTTAAAGCTGTAAGGAAATGCAGAAGTCCTTTGCCTGGCACTGAGATGACATCAGGCCTTTAATGGTGATGGGCAGCACTTTGAATTGTGCCCAGAAATGGATGGGCAGCAGCCTGGTGGTCAGAGGTCCTCTCTAGAGCCAGTTCCAGCCCAGCAGCTGCATTCTGACATTTCTGGGGAATCTTCCAAGGCAGGCAAGCAGGCCCATGTGCACCGCAGATTGCAGCTGTGGTTTAAGCTAGGAAGCTTCAGCTCTCTAATTATTCTTGATGGAGGGGTTGAGTTCTAGTCTGAAGAACATCAGCAGAGCCTGCCTGCAGCAGCTGGGTCACACCACAGGCTCACCTAGTTCTCTATCTTGTTCCAAACCAATGCGGAACTCATAAGCAAGCAGGCCCTGAGCTCTCCTTTGCACTGGGCAGCACATGCCGCTTGGAAGCAGGGCAGAGCTGCACACTGGCATCTTAAAGCTTATGTGATGCAGGATTAGGCTTCCCAGGTCACCTTCTGAAAGGCAGAGGGCTCGGCCTAAAAGTGCACCCAGGGCAGAGGCAGAAGAACCTTCAGAAACCATCTAGTCAATAGCATATTAAAGAAGAAGAAAAAACTGGCACACAATTAAAGCATTAAGAATTAAAAATAAACATGTCCAAACAAGCTGACCAGGAAACTCAGCTCAGTACAGGGGTTGCCATTTGCAAGTCAAGGCCCATAGAACTTTCTATTGTTTGTTACAGCTTTTGTACAGCCATAGACAAGGAATTAATCCGTTTATTCTTAGGTGAAACAACTTATATACAAAAAAACTCTAAAATATTAAACCAGACAATTCAGCAACAGACAGAAGACAGGAAACGCATTCAGCTAATATTATAGTCACCATTTTAATTTATTGTCTGTTGTTTGTTTAACAAATATAGAAATATAGGATGCTCAATCAAGTGGTCCCCCACCTCCGCCCCACCCCAAACCATGGGTCTTGGCATCAGGATCAGCATGGGAGAGTTCCTCAATAAATAGTTACTGTGGAAACTGGAGGGGCAAGAAAGATTAGTGGGCATCAATGGAGCTGAATGTTGGGAGACTGAAGACAGATAAGAAAAAGCACTTCTTCATGCAGTGCTTAGTCAAACTACAGAAATTGCTTCCACAGGAGACAGTGATGGCCACCAACCCAGACTGCAGTAAAAGAGGGTATGCAATTTTGGGAGAGGGGAGACTGTGGCACTGGGGAGCGGGCAGGCTGGAAAGGCCCCCTAGACTTAGAGGCCTGAGTTGCCCTCCCCTCGCATGAAGTATTGGGTTTGCAGTTTTGGGAGAGGGGAGACTGAGGCACTGGGGAGAGGGCAGGCTGGTGAGGCCCCCTAAGTAGGCTTCAGCCTATACATAAATCCGGCACTGCCACTGGGACATGATAATCTTGAAGGCTCCACCCTCCAAGGCAGATGCAGTCTGTGTTAAGAGATTCAGCTCATTCAGGATAAGATTTTACATAAACAAAATCAAGGAAAGGGGTGTGATCCCTGCTTGGGAGTGTTGTAATGATGGTGTTGATATTTCACGTTTTACTTCCACCCTGCTGGTGGAGAGAGACGTTCAGTGGTCCCTGACCCAGGCAGCTGTTAGGGTGGACTCTCAGCCATTCACTGCTGGTGCACCAGAGGGAGTTGCAACCCAGGAGGAGAAGGAGGTCAGACTGGGCAGAGCCAGGTGCCCAGGGCAGGCTCAGAGCAGCGGGCCAGTTGCCAGGGGAACAGGCAGGAGCCTGTTGCAGGCCTGCCTCTCTGAGGCTGCCCTGCTGGTTGGCCCCACAGCCTGTGTGTCTCTCCCTCTCTGTTTGCCAGCCCTGCCCGGGCGCTCTGCCAGGGCGGGGTGGGCACAGTGCCCAGGAGAGCAGGGAGATTAGCCCAGAGTTCAACAATGCCCAGAGGGCAGAGGAGCTGCCAGGGAGGTCTGGCCCAGCGCGGGGGGCAGGGGGCACGCGGACACTCCCACTCCTTGCTTCTCCCCAGTGGGGTGTTCTTGAGATGCCCCCATTCAGCCTAGCTCCTGGGAGAAGCAGGCATGGAGCCCAAGGAAGAGTTGTTAGGAGAGGGGGGTAGGGGTGGGGCTGTCTTTGTCATAGTGCCCCGGGGGGAGGGAGGTTGCTTTTGTTTTGGGCTGCAGTTTTTGGGTTGGCGGGGGGGCACCCATGGGTGCTAAAGCTGTCGCGTGCTTTGGTTCGACGGCACCGCCAGGCGAAGCCCCAACGAGGGTAGCTGCCTAGCTCGGGATTGGGGCGTCAGTTTTGGAGGGCGGGAGAGAGGAGGAAGAGGAGGAACCGCATGGGGGTGGTGCGGTTCTGGGAGAGATTAGCAAAGCGACGTTCAGGGCTGCTTTCAACGGCCGGGGGAAGATGTTGGGGCGGGGCCGGCCCTCGGAGCTTCACCCACATCTCCTCCTCCTCCCTTTCCCTCTCCCTCTCCCTCTCTCTCAGGTCCGGACCTGTCTCTTCCTGAGGGAGGGGGCGGAGGGGCGGCCACTCCCGCCCCGACGGGGGAGGAGGAACCAGAAAGAGCAGCAGTCCGAGCAGCTCCGAAGTTTTGCAACTTGATCTGCCTGCCTGCCTGGTCGAGCGAGCAAAGCCTCCGACGCTCCGCAGCCCGCCGCTGCTGCTGCTGCCCAGGCCCCGCTCCCCTCGGACCCACTGCGCCATGGGGCTCCGGGAGTCGGCGCTGCTGCTGTTGGGAGCGCTCCTGGCCGCCGCTGCCGAAGAGGAGCCGGTGCCGCGCCTGAGTCTGCGCCTCGGTAAGCCTGAGAGGTCGGGGGCGGCCCAGCCACAGCGGAGGCCCCGTCGAGGGATGCTCCTGGCCGGGGAAGCGGAGGGGGAGCAGACCGACGGTGCTCTCTCGGCCTGCCCCTTCGGGGTCTGATTGGTGGGAGGCGCTGATATTTCACGCTGCTGGTGGGGAGAAGGAGATCTCCGCAGGCTGATGGGGTGTTTTAGTATCTTGCGGGGGCTCGAGAGCGCAGAGCCCAGGGTCTTTTCCTTCTGCTCTTTGTAAAGCACCTCGAATACTGACACACACACCCCGAATACCGTGAGAGGCCCCGTGAAGAGGTTTTCCCTTTGGGCCTCTTCCTCGATGTGGCGAGGACTGCCATGGCACTTTTAGTCTCCCCATTGGAGTCGGAAGCCTTGAAAGGGGGCCGCCAAGACCATCCAGCCTTTCTCAACCTTGGGTCCCCAGATGTTTTTGGCCTACAACTCCCATCATCCCTGACCACTGGTCCTGTGAGCTAGGGATCATGGGAGTTGTAGGCTAAAAACATCTGGGGACCCAAGGTTGAGAACCCAACCTCTCGCCTTAGGAAAGGGTTCCTTGACTGGAGAGCAGTGCCGCTCCATGAAATCAGGAGCTGGGCCTGACTTGGCCCATGGCTGGACTTGGTGGCCAGCATCCATATGATAACTACACATGTCTTGCACCCTGGTGGGTGGGTGGCACCAAAATCACCCTGGCCAGGGCTTTGTTACCCTTGTTTTCCAGCTCACCCAGTACCAACCCCCTTTGATCCAGTGGGGGGCTTTGGCCAGAGGCTCCTGAGCATGTCCCCGGGGAAACTGTGGCTTTGGACAACAGTGTAGATGGGGTCTTTTGGAGCTGAAGGGGAGTCCAGCTGAGCCTGAGAAGGGGGCTCCCTGTCCCCTGGGCACTGCCATTCATTGCCGGAGCAAGAGTAGCTGCCAGCCTCTCACGTTCCAGGGGGTCCTACAGTGACTGCCCCAACATCTCTTGCTCCATAGGGCCTGGGCAGTGCAGGAGGTCCTTCCTCCCCTGGGAGGTCACTGCAACCACTTTTGTGGTCAGTCAAGGCCTCTGCTGCTACCCCACATCCACAGCAGTCCCCTGCAGTCCCCACTCTCCCTGGGCTGTGTTTTTGTTGCTCCCCAAACCAGCAGGGGGCAGGAGGAAGAGAAGGAGGGACCTGAGCACCCTCCCTCTCTCAGGTTTGTCTGAAGGTGGCGGGACCTGCCCCAACAAGCTTTTCTGGCAACTGCATTTTGCTTAAGTGGAGCTGATGAAATAGAGGCTGGGTAGCTACTGGGGACCTCCAGAGATCCGGGGTAGGATTGGGGCCTTCTCCTGTGCAGGTGCCAGCCAGGTGCCAGCTGCAGTGGGTGACCCGAATGGTCCCAACAGACTCACCTGAAATACTTTCTTTTGTGAAAACCATTAATTATCGTATGGGGAGATGGTTTATGGAGGGGATTAGTAACAAAGAACTGCTTAGCAAAATTGGGTATGAGACAAAACACCCATCTAGTGGGCACACTTTGGGGTGGCTGCTATTTCCTCCGGCCTTGGTTGGGTGTGTGCCTGCAAGAGGCAACAAAGTGCTGTCTCAGCTTGCAGGTTGCTTCTTCCAACACAGGGCCAGGTGTGCAGGTTGAGTGGGTTTGAGGAAGAGGCACCTGTCCCTCCGACAGCTGCCACATCAAGTGACAACATGCCCATAGGAAGCGCTCATCACATGCCACAGGGCACAGCCCTATGCGACCTCAAAAACAATCCCTTCTGATAAGGGTGCTTCACAGGACTTTGTTTAGGAATAAGCCACTGGGAAATGAGATGTGCTCACCTGGGTGCCTCTACCTGGAAACGCCTCTTGCTGACCAGGAAGGGGTTGGAGTTTGGAAGACTCTGCTCCCTCTTGCTGTTACTCCCCTCACAGAAGCCAGTTGGCCACTCCAGCAGTAAGGACGACCTGTCATGTCCTGGAAGACCCAAGCTGGAAGCATCTGCAGTCAGTTCAGACAAGCTGTTGCATCTCCTTCCCTCCCTTCCCACAGCTTGCAAGGGAGAGAGGGGGCAGTTTTTTCTAGCGAAGCTATACAGTTTGAGGTTCAGAGCAGGTGCATAGTTAAACTGTGGAACTCGCTTCCACAGGAGGCAGTGATGGCCACCAACTTTTTCAGTTTTTAATGGAGGTGGCTTGTCAATGGCTACTAGCCATGATGGCTGTGCTCTGCAACCACAGTTGGAGACAGCAATGCTTCTGAATGCCAGTTGCTGGAAACTGCGGGGTGTGTGCTCTTGTGCTCTAATTCTGCTGGTTCCCAAATCCCACAGGGACCTGGTTGGTCACTGTGAGAAGAGGATACTGGACTAGATGGGCCATTGGCCTGATTTTACATTCTTATGGAAGCTTTAAGAGATGATTAGACAAATTCATGGAGGAGGATGCCAAATTCATGGTGCCCATGGCTACCAGCCACAATGGCTATGCTTTCCCTCCGCTGTTGGCAACAGAATGTTGCTAAATGCTAGTTTGGGGATTGTTGCTACCGTTGCGCTCAGGTCCCATTGGGGCGTCTGGTTGGCCACTGGGGGAACTGGGTGCTGAGCTAGATGGACCCCCTTTGGCCTGATCCAGCAGCCACATTCTTCTTAGGGCCTTGTATTCAGTGTCCATGGAGATGTTGAACCCCACAGCACCATGTCCTGAATTTGTCTTGCTTGATCATAGGTATGCGTCCCTAAAAGACTGTGCATCACAGCCGGTCCTTTTCATGGACACTCTTGTCTTTTGGTTGTGCCTTTGGACTCTCTTTTTCTGGTGTAGGAACTTGGCAGCCCAGTCCTTCCCCTCATATTCACTCATTTCCTAGAGAGCTGCTGCAGCAACAGAGTTGTCTGTGTAATACTTTGGAGTCCAGACCAGGAAATTCCTGGATTGGATAGACTGGTGGGAGTGGCCCTCTGCCAGCCTCTGCCCCTTCTGGGTCACAAGCGAGGGTGAGAGATTGCCCAACCCTGTGACGAGGTACGGAGTCACAGATGTGTGCTCTGCTGGTGCCCACGGATCACCATCCTGCGGAAGCTGGCTCATCCAGACTGGCAGGTAGGTGCCTGTTCCCCAGCGAGAGGCAAGCCTCCTGTTCCCTGCTCAGCTGTTTCCCTCTTGCCTTTCCCATAGTTGGACCATCCGTCCTCTGCTGGTGAATGTGAGCTGGGGCTTTTCTAAGGGATACTCAGAACTGCGCAAGTGCCACGTGATTGTAGTTTGCAACACACACCTCTGCATTTTCTCTGCGAGTGTGCGCGCACACACTGTTGCTTGGAGTCCTATTCCAATGGCATTTGGAGGACAACACAAGAGTAGCAGAGAATCCTCAGAACTGGGAAATCTGGCAGCGCTAATGCAGAGACGTTTTATATTCAGGGTTATTTATTTAGTTCATTAAATTTATATAGTGCTTGATTGTAGAAAACCTCAAAGCGGTTTACAGAAAGAATGAAACAGCAAGGTCATTAACAAAGCAATAAAACATTCAAAAAATTAGAAAGCAGCAATGAACTAACAAACGCATCAGCATTCTAACATGTCTGGGTATGCTTGTCTGAACAAAAATGTTTTTAGCAGGCACTGAAAAGAATACAGGGAAGGCACCTGCCTAATGTCAATAGGCGAGGAGTTCCAAAGTTGTAGGTGCTGCCACCCTAAAAGATCAAGTTACTATAAATGTGGAACAGATATTATGTGCCGCCTGTAACGGTGCCATTTCGTCAGATCAAAGTGGTCAAGAGGTCACATATGGGGTAAGGCAACCTCGCAGGTAGACTGGTTCCAAGTTATTAAGGGCTTTATTTGTATAGTAATAGTAACACCTTGAACCTGGGCCCGGTAGCAAATCGACAAACAATGCAGGTCTCTGAGCATATCTGTTATATGCTGGCCCAGTCTCACTGTCAGTATTATGCTGCAGTATTCAGCTTCACAGAAGAGATGTCATGAACGCAAACAAAACTATGTTTGGAATAAGAGATTTTTTAAAAGTCAAGGGATGCACGAACATCAGTACAACGGAGCTCAGCTGTCCCACTTCCCAGTACACAGGCTGTATTGGAACCAGGAAGTCAGCTCTTAGAGAAATAGTAATCTTTGGTATCACAGATCCCATTCATCACCCAGAGACGAAAGTGTTAGTAACTTCCCAGGCACGTGGTCAGATTTGTTAGCTAGTTTCTTCCTGCTTCTGGGAGGCCACAGGGCTGGAAAAGTGGGGCAACTGAGACAGGATGGAGGAAAACTCTTCTCTCTTGCCTTGAGAGGCACACAATCGCCTTCTAGGGCAGTTGCAGGAGCTCCCAGTGTTTACAGAGGTGGCCTGCGTGAGCTGCTCTCTCGATTGGAGGACTTTGCTGTCGCTCTGTGTTGGAGTGGGGAGGGTTGGGCATGGTTCGCTCTTGTTATATGTCAGGAGACAGAGATCATGTGTGAAGAGGGTGACTTCAAGAGCTTAGAACATCCTTCCCTGGGGCCTCCTTGAAGTCAGGATGTGGCTAGCTTCTCATTGCTGTGACAAATCTAGGCAGCAGATTTCTGTAAGTTGAACAGTGTTGTTCCTGAATGTTTGTCGTCTTGTAGTATTTGGAGGAATCTTGGGGCGCTTCCAGATGAGGGTGTCATGTTGCAAATGAGCCATTCAGATCCAGTTTCTTGGTACATTCTCTTCCATACACTGTTTGGGTATTTGTTGCTGCACATTCTGGTGGGCAGAGATTGATGGGATATATTTGTGCTATTCTGGACATGCACACAGGTTTTTCTGTACCTGAGCACATGCAGGGTTTAAAAAAAAAAAATCACCAGAAGCACACAAGCAAAGGTCAGCAGCTGTTAATTATCACATTTCACAACAGGCCAAATGGAGGGCTGTGCTTTGTCGGGGAGCAATATCCATTTTCATTTGAGTTTTTTAAAAATAATACTGAGGTCTTGCACAAGAGTGATTTCAGGTGACAAGGAGAAGTGGAGTTGAGTGTCATCAGCAAATCAATAGCACCTCACTGCAAATCCCCTGTTGATGGTATCAAGCAGCTTTGTAAAGATAATAAAAAGCTGGTGGGGGGGGGAATATTGTGGGACCCTCAAAACACAAATGCAACTGATTTAAGTGGAAAACTACCATGTTATCTTCTGAAACTGCCTCCGCAAATAGGAGCAGAACCTCCACGTCTCGTGAGTCCCCTAGTCCCAATTACAGGTTTGGTCCAGCAATACACTGTGGTCAGTGATATCAAAAGATATCAAGAGTTTTAGGAGGGTGAAGAGAGCCACAGAGGTCATTTATCAGGGCAACCAGGGTGTTTTCAGTACCAAAACTGAGCTTACACCCAGCTTGAAATGGATCTAGATCCTCAGTGCCCTCCCAAGATGCCTGCAGCTGAGTTTCTCCAAGTCCCTGCCCCAAGGGAGTATCTGGACAGTAAATGACCATATTTCTTGGGTCAGCCACCTCTTTCAAGGCATCTAGGACTACCCACTCTCTGAAAGAGGTGTTGCTCATCTCTCAGACCATGTAGCCCAGGGGTCAGCAACCTGCGGCTCCGGAGCCGCATGTGGCTCTTTTACACCTTTGCCGTGGCTCCGGGGCGGATACTAGCGAGGGGAGGAGGCGCATTGTTTGCCCCGACACTCCCCACTGTTTTAAATGTCGCAATGGTTTTGCGGCTCCCAGTTTTTTTTTCTTCAGTCCAAGTGGCTCTTTTTGTCTTAAAGGTTGCAGACCCCTGATCTAGCCCAAGGATCAGCAAACTTTTTCAGCTGTGGGCTGGTCAGACCTTGGGGGGGGCAGACTATATTTTTTGGGGGAAATGAACGAATTCCTATGCCCCACAAATAACCCAGAGATGCATTTTAAATAAAAGGACACATTCTACTCATGTAAAAACACGCTGATTCCCGGACAGTCCGCGGGCGGGATTTAGACGGCCCCCGGGCCTTAGTTTGCCTACCCATGATCTAGCCAATGCCACTCATCCCCTGACTAACGGTCAATAACCAAGACGGGCAAGGATCAAGGTGTGGTCAGCCACACCTTTGCCAGATTCTTTATCCATATCCTCAGGCTGCTTCAGTTGAAACTGTTCCCATAAAGAGACTAGACACCTTCATAGGAGCTGCATCCAAGTTGGTCAGGTTCACAGTGAATACGAACCACTTTAAGACACAAATGTTTCACGTCACTTTCCTTCAATAAGGTCCCTGCTAAGACTGCTCTGTTTTCAGTCTTCCCTAGCTTGGAGCTGTCCAGAGGTTTTGGACTACAGCTCACATCAAGCCCAGCCAGCACAGCTGTAAAATGAAAACACCTGGAAGGCACTAGGATATTATTTTATTTTATTTTATTTTATTTTGCTATAATCCTGGCACCACCACCCTCATAAAAACACTTGACAGTTCATGACTCTAATATGGAAGGGATCCCTTCAACTTTGAAGCATTGGGGAACCTCTTGAGGACTAGAGTAGTGTGGAGACTGCAGTGACTGTGTTTGAGGAGGGGAAGAGAGATGGGTGGCCTGATCAGGCTCTAGGGTTCTAGAAGAGCCCAGACTCCTCACTAGATGCCTTCACTTTTTACAGCAGTAAAAAAATACAACTTCCGCATGATACTTGAAATTCAGAACTGCACAAGCATTTGGAGGGGGGAGTACACATCTCCCCTCTCCACAGAACATCACACTTTGTGTCCATCCCCCATTGGAAGGTAGGTTGGAGGGAGTTTCCTGGTCCTCCCTGAACAGGTTCTTCCTCCTCCTCCTCCTCCTCCTCCTCCTCCTCCTCCTCTTCTTCTTCTTCTTCTTCTTCTTCCCACCCCTCTGACTGGGTTGCCCCAGCCACTTTGGCTGGCTTCCAACATATATAAAAAAATTAAAAAAGCAATACACATTAAAATATGATGGGCTCTGCCTTTCTCTGCCCCATGGTGGTCCCCACAGACCACCTGAATGGGTAGTCTGAGACACTCCCTCTGTGTCCCTTGTTAAATTTTTTCGCAATGCCTGCAGTGGCCCTCTGAGATGTTGGCTGTTTTCTGTGTAAACACAAGCTGGCTGTGTTATCAGTGGGTTTGGGAGGCGTTGATTTGTCCAGCTGTTGCTGTGGCCATTCAAGGGGCAGGAAGTCATGGGGCGGCCCAGCTCCAGCAGGCAAATTCTGGTAATTCTCCTTCACCTCTTCATGCCTGACCTTCCCGCTAGCTACACTGTGCTTGGGCCTCTTAGCCGTTCTGTTGCACTGCCCCTCAAACTTGCTGTTATCCTGCTCTATGAACACTTGCAGAAAAGCCGGGATTTCAACAGTCAGCTGTTTTTCTCAGGGATGAGGAACATGTGCCCCCTTCCCAGAAATGGTTGCACTACAATTCCCATCATCCATGAGCCATGCTAGCTGCTGGGATTTGAAGTCCAGCACCTGGAGGGCTTCAGTTGTTCCCCATCCCCGCTGGACAAAATTGCATTGCTTACTTTAATAAATGTTTCTAAATGGTTGACACAAAAACTATACAAATACCACAACTCAGAAAAATGTCCCAAAACTAGAGAAAACTAAAACGGAGTAATCTGCAAAACAGAGAACTTTGAGTCAGAGTTCAAGACAGCTTGAGTAAACATAAAGTTTTAAAAGAGTTGTTTA
Organism: Podarcis vaucheri; assembly: GCF_965113315.1. NCBI lineage: Eukaryota > Metazoa > Chordata > Lepidosauria > Squamata > Lacertidae > Podarcis > Podarcis vaucheri. The sequence continues at coordinate 29,340,932 of NC_138752.1, forward strand.
AAGGTCATTCCTGTCTCCTCACAAATTACCCAAGGGGAGGGCATTCCAGGGATTGAGATGGCTTAACAGACCTGCTTCCATGTTGTCACCATCAAGCTGGTCATGAGATGACCAGGAAAGCACCCTGAGAGGATCACACAGATATGGGCTTTGGGGGTACTGGTAAATTTCCTTCCCCATACTTTCAGGGTTGAGATTTTTAAATGCCCTAGATCAGGACTGGCTAATCTATGAGCCTTCCAGATGTTGGACTAAAACTCCCATCCTCCCTGACCCTTGGCCACCCTGACTGCAGCTGATTGAGGACCACAGACACACTCCACACCTGCTCTAGGTCTTTGGCCTGGGTCTTTCTGACACCCCAAGCTGAAGTGGCCGCCTCATACTTTGCCCTGCCCATTTTTGCTAGCATCCTGTTTCCTGCAGTAGCCAAAGAGATGCCTTCATCCCACAAGCAGGACATGAAAGCAACAACTTCTCTCCTGGTGGAGGGCAGGGAGGGGGAGTGCTGCTCCCCAGCAACTGGTATTTAGGCACAGTTGCATATAGCCATTATGACGGATGACTACTGACTAATGATAAGACTTCTCCTCTTCCTCTGTGAATTTGTCCCTCTTTTCTATAGCACTGATTTGGGACTTTCAGATTACAGTGGTACCTCGGGTTACATGCACATCAGGTTACATACGCTTCAGGTTACAGACTCCACTAACCCAGAAATAGTACCTCAGGTTAAGAACTTTGCTTCAGGATGAGAACAGAAATCGTGCTCCGGCAGCGCGGCAGCTGTGGGAGGCCCCATTAGCTAAAGTGGTGCTTCAGGTTAAGAACAGTTTCAGGTCAAGAACGGACCTCCGGAACGAGGTACCACTGTATTCTGAATTGAGGTTTTATTTTAGGGATGGGGGAACCATGCCCTGAGTGAGCTCTTTAGGATGTTGATTTGACTTACATTTAGTAAACAAAACTTGTAATTTAATTTTACATTTGTAGATAGACAAACAGACACTTCAAATGTGTATTCAATAGCCAAAAGTAGTTAAGCCGAAACATTTGATTGTGGTGGGGAGATCAGTAAAGGGTACCGTGTGGTTTATATTCAAATGAAATGAGAGCAATTCTTGGAAACTGATTTTATGGGAATACTTACTTGGAAATGTCTCAAGAGATGTCAGCTCAACAGTTTGAACTTCCCTTTTATATTAAATTTGGATTTGAAGGGAATTTTAGCCTGCTTGAAGAACTGAGCGGAATAATATCTGCCCTTCCTATGGAGAGTCGCCTGAAAAAGTTAGTTGCAACTTTGACTTTAAGCTGCGGCTTGCCACTGTGCTGCTGCACTCAGCCAATGCATTCCCTTGCTGGTTAACTTTATGAAGCAAGGCATTTCTAAAGGTAAACTTTGCATGGAGAAATGCAGCAGTGGGGAAATCTCTGCCCCACTTTATTCAGGTTTGGTGCCATGGAGGAGGGCATTGGCAGGGAAGCCTAACTTTGAATTGTTGGTGGAAATTGTCCGAATTGGGACCTCTCCACCCTTCCCAGAATGCTGCTGTCTGTCACCCAAAAGGAGTTCATGGTCTCTAGAAAGCAATGCAGCAGAGAACTCTAGCCAGCCCCTCTGTGATTTCATAGCCCTTTTACTGTGTTCATCTTCTCCTCCCCTCAGCCCAGCTAAACTTGTTCTCCTGGGATAGAAGGGGCTTTGCTGAATCCCACCCACTCATCCAGCCTGCCAAAAAGGGTTGTGCTGCCCTCAGCAAAACCCAGTCAGCTCTGTTTGTGCTCACAGATCTCTTGCCAGGTGCAGCTTGTTGGCCCAGTCTTTGAATCTTAGGGAGAATCCCATAGGAGAAGCAACTGCTGAGCTGGAGGGAGATTCTGTCTAGCGCTTTGCTTTGCTTGGATGGGTCCCTTTGCTGATGCAGCTCTCTGTGCTTTCTGTAAGCCTGCTTCAAGCTTAGTCAACGCTTCAGGGCACAGTGGCAAGAGGCAAAGTGTGTGTGTGTGTGTCTGTGAGAGAGAGAGAGAGGCTGGGGGGGGGGAGAGAGAGAGGTAGAGAAGCCTGGCCTGTGACTTGCACCTCAGTTCATGGCTTCCACAGTTGCATAACCTTTGCCAAGCTGGATCCTTTGGAATACAACTCCCATCTTCTGGACATGGGGGCTGAGGCTGCTAGGAGCTGTAGCCCTAAACATCTGGAAGGCTATGGATTGGTGAAGGCTTCCAGAGAGAGAGAGGGAGGGAGGCAGGGAAGACATGGCACCTTGCCTGTGAGAATCAGCTGACAAACTAGGCATTCTTTGTGCCTCATTGGGTACTAAAGGAGGAGCCCCTGGGAATGCTGGCACCTAGTTGTGGGCCAGGGCTTCTCTGTGCTGCACAGAAGAGGCTGAGCCAGCTGTTCCTTCTCAGCCCAGCCTGACCTTCCTGCTGACGGAGCTCCAGGACTTCCTGCAAAGTTTGCCTTAGGGGTGCCCAAACTTTTTTCAAAGAGGGCCAGATTTGATGAAGTGAACACCAAAGCGGTTGACCTTTTTTTAGGATTGAAGTTGTTGAGCTTTTTAAAGGATTTTACCCTTTTACCCCAGGAAATAAACTGCTGCCACAGGGGCCGGATTGAACTGACCAGTGGGCCCCCAAAATGGACTTGGACATGCCTGCTTTAGGTCCAGGCAGGTGGCAGCTTCCTGCTTCTTGGGGAAAAGGAAGAACTGCTTGAATGACAGAGGGTGATGTGACTGGAAAAGGGGAAGAGGAGCTGGGCGCAGCCTGGTTGGTGTCTTCTCCCGCCCCCCCTTGGTGGGATGCTCTACCCAGGAAGGCCCACCTGACTCTGTCATGCTCAGTTTATAGTCCCTAAATTTAGATGCTTTTGTCTCCATGTTCTGGCTCATAACATTGGACTGTTTTGAAATTTGATTTCTATTATAATTTTTATTTATGACTTTCAGTTGTATACATTTCAACAATAGCTTAACAGTAGTTCTAACATTTCAAACCTTGACTTACTTCCTCCTCTTTCTGCGATTCCTTAAATTTATTTTCATCATTCCCTGCATATTTTAAGTTATCTTAATCTATTCTTTTATTCATTTACTTTGATATACATTTTTTGAAACTGCCAGTTATTACAATAATCCTGCCAATGTCTTTATCTGTTTACAGTTTGCTTGTAAATATACAACAAACAATTTCCATTCCCTTATGAAAAGTTTATTATCTTGATTTTTACTATTTTGAAATTAGATTTCTGACCTTTTCATACTTATTGATGGATGGGCACTTTTTGGTACAGTATTTGTGTATTTGGCTTGAGTGTTTCTTACACTATTCGTATTTTATGAATGGCATGTTGCTCTGAGGCATCTTTTGTGAAAAGTGATGAATAACTCGATTAATAGATTAATGTTGTAGCTTCCTGGGGTTGGACAGAGCCAGCAGGATCTGCCCCCTGCTCAAATGGCTGCCCAGCCTCTGCCTCAGAGAGAGATCCTCACCATCCCTCCAGGTCTCCATTGACGAGCCACACTTTTAATTCCAGAGTTTTTCCGAATGTGTTCCTGCTTCTTCTGCCCATGAGATCTATAAAGGCCCAGTGGTATCCCGACAGGCAGAGTGCCCTGTTACTCTGGCCAGCTGCTTCTTAGCACGGCCAGTTATCCAGGGACAGTCCCTCTTCCAGTCCTCTTCACCTTTTGTCACACATTCAAGGGGTGACTCAGCTGCAAGAGAGCAGGTCACCTGAGGGGATATTGGGAACTCCTTTGGCCTCCTTCTCTTTCCTCTCATTTGCCTATGATGAGTAATTAGTGGTGGAGACAAGGCAAGACAGACTCTTGCTGTCCCTTTGCCCCTTTTGTATCACACCTATGCCACCTGTGGGGCTCAAGGCCATTAGTCATCCTTGGGGGATGGGCACCTACCAAAGCTCTCAGCTGGGAAGTCTTTGGGAAGAGGCATCAGTGTCTGCATGTCCTCCCAGGTGTTCTTTTGATCCCTCACTGTACCTGTGAGATGCTCACCCACACAGCCTCACCAGTGAGACCAATTATCGTTGAATCCTTCTCACACTCACCTGTGTGGGAATGTTTTCCTTGCTCAGTTCATAGGAACACCAGTGCTCAAAGTGTCACCTTTCAGGTTCTCAACCAGATTCAAGCATTTTCTCTTGGCTAGGGCTGGCTGGCAGGTTTTAGATGAGGCTTGTGTTGTGGGAGAGCCAGGTGGAATGGGAAGAGTGTCACAAGGCGGATTGATGGAGGTGTGCAAGCACTCAGGTGATTGATGCATGGGGTGTTCTTGTAGCACTGCCTGTTTCAGTAGGCAGCTTCCAAACTTGAATGCAGTGGGGGGGGGATAAGCAGTGTAATCTGAAGGTGGCTGTGTTCTCTATTTGAAGAGCATCAGAGAGTCAAGTTTAAAGACAGAGAAGCTTTGGGGTAGGGCATGCCACCTGGGCAGCAGACTGAGGGTGCTCACATGGCCACAGACTTCCCCGTTATGCTGAGATGTAGTTTTATTTAAATGGCAGCAATTGTTTCTAAATTTGCATCTGTACATTTAAACTAGCGTATGCACATTTTATGCAGATCTGTGTCCTCTTTCTTTCTTTGGGGTGATGCATTTACTTTCCTGCCTGTTTTGGTGACCCATAAGTGGACCACCCCTCTGTTATCCTTTAATTCAGTGGTTTCCAAAGTGAGCAGAACCACTCCCTGGGGGGCATTGAGATTACCTAGGGGGACACCAAGAGGCAACGGGATGACAGGGGACCCCTGTCTATCAGACTTTGGAAAGCTGGTATCACTGGATCAAGTTCATCAATTTTGTTGACTTAATTAAACCAGCAGTTTAATTAGAATTTGAATAAGTGTGCAATGTTGCTGTTCTGAAAGTCACTGTGTTATTACCTTCCTTAGTGGATCATGCAAACAGCTTTTCTTAATACTGCTTTTTATAGGGTAAAGTAGGGGGCACTGGGGACGAGTTTGTGGAACCAAGGGGGCGGCAGCCTGAAAAGGTTTGGAAATCACTGCTCTAGTTTATTAAAGAGGAATTTACATTCCTGCATTGTGGAGGGTTGAACTAGATGACTCTTGGGGTCCCTTCCAACTCTACAGTTCCATGATTCTATGAATTTCCAAACTCCCAGAGCCCCTCGGCTATCAAAGGAGCAGCAGAAGGGCACTGGAGGCTCCTCCTTTCTCAGCCACGGTCCACAGAGCTGCAGGGAGATGGCTGTTGCCCATGGCTGGCTGGGAACAAACTGTGTGGCTCTTTGAGCCACGTGTGGGCTGAAGTTGGAAAGCTGCTCCGGGTTCCCTTGGCAGGGCCAGAGCACCAGCGGCCCTCACCTACGCCAGGCCTGTGTTGCCACCCATGAAGGAGAGCAGGGCTGGGAGAACTTTTCAGCCTTTTAGTGAAGCAGGAGCAGGAACGGGCTGGAACTTGTCCAGTGGCAAACAATCAGGCACAGGCTTGCTTGAAACACACAGAACAGGCTGTGCTGCAGAGCTGGAGTTGTGCAACAGAGAAGGTCACCCAAGGTCAGCTGGGTTGGGCTTCGCAATCCAGCACCGAGGCTGTTTCCCAGACTCTGCAGGCAAGCTCCCAGGGAGAGTCCCTGTGATGGCTGCCACACCCAGGTGCTCTGCCCTTCCCTCCCTTCTGCTGAAGCTACGCAGACCCCACCAGCCTCCCTAGCCAGTCCTCTAGGTGTCCAGAGCATGGTAACTCTGGCTCACGCTCCAAAATGAGAGGTCCTGGGGCTGAAAGCTGTGCCCTGGAGGCCTCAGCTGTGTGCCAGTTCAAATGGAGTTGGGCCAAGAATGGCAATGGTTGACTCACAGGGTTCCCCCCACCACCACTCAGTAGGGTCCTATCCTGCACTGCAGCTGAATCATCCAGCAGTTTCAGGTACCCTCAGGCAGAGGTGAGTCATTTCCTGTTAGCAAGAGCCCTGACTGGAAGCCACCTGCAGGAGGGTCTTTCCCCCAGAGTCAGGTACCACCTCTTTGCTCCGAAGCGGAAGGGGAAAGGAGCACAGGCAGAGTCATCCCAAGTGTGGAGGTGGAGGGGAATTTTGAGCAGCAGACATCTCTGCCTTGGGGAGTCATTCATCTTCTGTCCCTCACCCCCCCCCATATAAAACTCCATCATACATGCAAGACGGAACCAGAAGCCAGTTGTGGAGATTTTGGCATGTGCCACACAACAGCCTCTGGGAATGTTGCCTGGCCCAAGGCTGTTGTGGAGACAACGACACCACGAGCGCCACCAAGAACCATAGAATGGTAGAGTTGGAAGGGACCCTGAGCATCATCTAGTTCAATCCTCTGCAGTGAAGGAATATGCAGCTGTCCTATATGGGGATCAAACCTGCAACCTTGCCATTACTGTATCAGCACAGAGGTGGACATGAGAGAAAAGTAACTGCAAAACCTGTAGTGGGTAGAAAAGACTGGGAGCAAGTACCAGTAACTGCTTTTGATGACCTGAAAAGGCTGGACTCCTGTCTTCTGCCTTACTGCTCGGGTGGATTATTGAAACTCATTCACCTTTTCTGTCTTTGTGTGGCCAATTCCCTGAGCAAAATGCTGCTCTTGGGCATTCTGCAATACTGAATGTTGTTTGCAACACTCAAATGCCTTTTTGGAGTGTTCTGACCTGTTATGTCTACCTTGAGCTTTGTTGAATGAACTTTATTACGGTCACAGACCAGGATAGCCTTGAGCTTTGTTTTGACAAATGAAGTTGCAGTAGAGACATGCTTGATAAGTTGTTGAAATGTGGCTGCGCTTTTGTTCTCTGCTTGGTGAGGGGGCAGAACTACTTGGGACACTGGGGTTCAACCTTCCACTCAAAGGCCATCTCTCTCTTCTTATCCCCTTCCCCCCAGGCTCCCCCCTTCGGCCCTTGACCCGCTTTGAAGAGCCTGGAATCACCAACTACACCACGATGATGCTGAGCCCAGATGGGGGCACCTTGTACGCAGGTGCCCGTGAGAGGCTCCTTGCTCTCAACACCACCTCCTTCTCTCCTGGGCCACAGCACCAAAAAGTAAGTGCAGGGTACCCACTGGCCACTTTAGAGCCCCCCAGTTCAGATGTGCAGTGGAAATATACAGGAAGGACATCACTGGCTGACGGACTGGCTGGTTGTTTCCGTTGTACCTCTCAGTCTGATGGGACCAGCAAGTCCCTACTCATCCTGGAAGCAGTTTGGGCCGCAGTCAAGGAGCCAGTCCTCAACATTTGCAGCAGAGGCTGCCTCTCCTTCCCCCTCTGAGGGTTCCTAGCCTGGGAGGGTTCCAAACCATTGCCACACACAACTTCACTCTTTGGGTTCAGGCACAGAAACTGGCAACCTGAGGATCTTGGAGCCTGTGGTCTTTCTAAAAGCAAGCTGCTTCAGCCTTTGATTGAGGAGGACAGTTTGGAAATGCTGGTCAGCACCCCATGGCCTTCCAGGTGCCAAAGGAGGACTGGGCAGCTGCTGCTGCTGCTGCTGCTGCTTCCCTTAGCCCTGCCCCATGGAGGTTACTCTAGATGCCAGGGTCCTGCTCTTGGCATAATATTTGGGCCACTTTAGGAGAATGCTGGGGTTTTCCATTTAATGCATCTGCAGCCCTGGCACTGGACATCACTGGGCTGGCCCCCCATTGCAGTGGGTGAGCTGTCTTTTGGGGCAGGAGACTGCCACAGATGAGGTTCACTGAGAGGCCCCAGAAAGTACCAGTGGAGAAATCAAGGGTCCATTGGGAATGGGGCAAGAGGGGCACTGCTGGGGCTCACAGCCTGCCAAGGATGGCTCTGAAATGCCATTCTAGAAACCGCCCTAGAGGGAGGCAAAGGGAGTGCCTGGACTGAGCCCCCTGGTCACCGCCTCTCTTCCTGTCTTGCAGTTGCTGTGGGGGGCTGAGGAGGAGAAGAAGCGTCAGTGTGTCTTCAAGGGCAAAGACCCCCAGGTGAGTGCCAGGGATGTGACTCCCCCCTCCCTACCAGAAGTGGGTCTGCCTTTCCTGTGCCAGGAGGGCTCCTTCTGCCCCTTGGATTGAGCTGTGAACCGCTCAAGACATCCCCTCCATTGCTGGGGGGCATTCTGAGTTCGTCAGAGCTCAAAGCTTTCCTCTTCTGTCCCTTGCAGAGAGACTGTCACAATTACATCAAGATCTTGCTGCAGCTGAACAGTACCCACCTGTACACCTGTGGGACCAGCGCCTTCAGCCCTACCTGCACCTACATTGTGAGTAAGCTTGTGGAGGGAGGCACACCCTCCTGCCAGTATGGGACCCCTCGCCTTGGAGAATCAGAACTATCAGGTTGGGCCAACCAGCTCAGCTTTCACCAGCCTGGTGCTCTCTAGGTATTTCGAACTACAACTCCCAGCAGCCCAGCCAGTGCGGCAGTTCCCCCATCAACCCCTGGGTCACATGCAAGCTGGGGCTGATGAGGGTGGTAGTCCAAAGCAGAGGCTGAGCTATCTCAAGAGACTCTCCCATGCACCCTTCAGCAGGATCAAGCAAATGCCTTTTGGAGATGTTTGTCCTGCCAGGAGTTTCCACCACCTCCCTGGGCAGCCTGGCCCAGTCCTGTATGGACCTTCTCGCACTGGATCAAGCCTCATTCATGAAGAAGCCTCCAGCTGCCAGTTGTGGGCAGACCCTGGATGGAGTCCTGTTTTCTGGGAAGGAGCCAGTGCTGCTTACTGCTGTAGTGTTGAAAACACAGCTCTGTGCTCTCACAGGCCAAGACTCTGGCAGGATTTGCACCTGGAGGCTGTGCAAGGGTCTTCTTGAAGGCCCTAGAGTTAGAGTCTACATGTTCAGGGAGCCCCAGGCCCTACTATTTGGGGTTAGTGGGAAGGGTTAGGCTATGTCTTGTCTCCTGGCCTATTTGAGCCCCCACACCTTTTAAAAAATAATAAATCAAACGGTTTTGCCTCAACACCACCCCCAAATACATACTTCCTGGCATCTTCCTGACTGCACCATCCTCCCCTTTAGAACATTCCAGAATTCAGCCTGAAGCGAGAGGCCTCCGGGAAGCTGTTGCTGGAGGATGGGAAAGGGCGCTGCCCCTTTGATCCTGCATACAGGTCCACGGCCATCATGGTTGGTAAGGAGATCCTGGGTTATAGCCAGTGGCTGCCTCCCTTCATTCCATGGAACCAAGGAGGGAAGGGCCTGGGCCACCCCCAGGACTGGAAGAGTCATAGAATCATAGACGGGGGGACGGGGACCCAAAGGGTCAACTAGTCCAGTCCCCTGCAATGCAGCAGGGAGAGGGGAGCCAGCCAAGTTTTTCTAAAGCATTGAAGAAGAGGAGACTGTCCCTGGGTGTCTGGTAAAGGGCTCTGATTGTCTCCCTGATGGGGATGCTTTCTGGCAGATGGAGAACTGTATGCGGGGACCGTGAGCAACTTCCAAGGCAACGAGCCAACCATCCTGCGGAGTCACGGCAGTCGCCCGGCCATCAAGACCGAGAACTCGCTCAACTGGCTGCAAGGTGTGTGGGGTAGCATAAGAACATGAGAAGAGCCTTCTAGATCAGGCCCATCTAGTCAATCATCCAACCAGAGGCCCCAAAGGGAAACCCTGCAAGCAGGATCTGAGCAGAATAGCCCTCTCCCCTCCTGCGGTTTCCAGCAGCTGCTATTCAGAAGCATGGCTGCCTCTGACTGTGGATGCAGAGCCGAGCCTTTTGGCTAGTAGGCATCCATAGTCCTCTCCTTCGTGGAGATGGGTGACCAGGGAAGCTCTGCTGCTCAGTGAGATGATGGGGAGCATGTTTATTGCCTCAAATGGCTCGGACATCAAGACCTTCACTGGCCCTTCCCATGGTCTTTGAGGCAGGAATGAATTTGCAAGAGCCTTCTTCAAGCCAAGGTGGTCTTCTACTGGCTAGACCCTCTGCAGCTCTGGTTTGGACTCTCCCACTGGGATGGGGGGCTCCAAGCCTCTTCCTTGGATCCAGATCCATGGGGTGAGGGAGCAATTGCAGAAAGGCCTGCCTCTGCCATCAGGAGGGCTGCAGCTCAGCAGCAGAGCATCTGCCTTGCATGCGGAAAGTCCCAGGTTCGGTCCCCAATGGCATCTCCAGGGAGGGAGGGGGTCAGAGCGACTCCTGCCTGAAACCCTGGAGAGCTGCTGCCCGCCAGTGTAGGTAATGCTGAGCAAGATGGACCAATGGTCTGTCTCTCTATAAGGCAGCTTCCCATGTTCCTATGTGCCACAGATCCCTTCTTTGTGGGCTCGGCCTACCTGCGAGAGAGCCACCCGCCCAGCAGCCCCCAGGGGGACGACGACAAGATCTACTTCTTCTTCAGCGAAAGTGGCAAGGAGTTTGACTTCTTTGAAGACACTGTTGTGTCACGCATCGCCCGCGTGTGCAAGGTGAGGAGGGCTTCGTCTGTTTGGGGACTGGGATGTTTTTTTCCCCTTTCCCTTTTTGCTCTTTGCAAAAGTTTGGAGAAGGTGGAAACCTCCCTTTCTGCTGAGCCAGGGCCAGCCCAAGACATTTTGCTGCCTGAGCCAGAGCAGTAAATGGTCCTCCCCGCCCGCTTAAGTCAAGGTTCATTGTGCCCAAGGCTGGCCGAGTTATTTTGGCGCCTGAGGCAGGAGATTCTACAAGCGTGTCTCCCTGGGAGAAGAATGGTCATAAACTAATAAACTAGCAATATGCTGCTGCCCTTGCTGCTTCTCTGAGCCTGCAGCGTCCCCTGGTGCCCATCTCTTGGAACAGCAAGGAACTAGCAGGAACAGCAAGTGGCACCTGGGAGCTCCCAGCTGGGTTCAGTGTGGGAGAGCTTAAAAAAATTAAAAAGCCACCTTTCTGTCCAGGTGGAGAACTTGATTTTTATGTGCAACAGGTTTCGACCAGTTCCTCTCAAAGTTTTATTGAAGCATTTCTTATTTATTGGATTTAAATCCCACCTCTTCTCCCTGGAGCTCAAGGTGGCTTACATGCTTCTCCTCCTCTTCATTTAATCCCCACAACCACCCTGTAAGGGAGGCTAGGCTGAGAGATTGTGATGGGCCCAAGGTTACCCAGTAACCTTGGCCAAGTGGGGATTTTGAACCCTGGTCTCCTGACTCTCTAACCCAGGAGTCAGCAAACTTTTTCAGCAGGGGGCCAGTCCTCAGACCTTGTGGGAGGGTCGGACTATATATTTTTTAAAAAATGAACGAATTCCTGTGCTCCACAAATAACCCAGAGATGCATTTTAAATAAAAGCACACATTCTACTCATGTAAAAACATGTTGATTCCCAGAGTGTCTGCAGGCTGGATTTAGAAGACAATTGGGCCAGATCCAGCCCCCGGGCCTTAGTTTGCCTACCCATGCTCTAACCACTACACCATCCTTTACTGCAAGTGTAATCCCAGACTGTCTTACAAATAAAAGTGAACCCAGTTACACCCTCAAAGGACTCAAAACAAGGCAGGTGTTTCCAAATAGGCTGCCAGGGAAAATTCTTCTGGGCATCCTGGGCCTCTGCTCTGTAACGTAATACAACTTGGGACCAAACTAGACGTGAGCATCTGGGATGCAGGAACTTGCCTCTTCCCATTGGGTGGGTGGGTGGGTGGGTGGGGAGGGGAGGGGAGGGAAGTACAATTTGCATCTAGCCACATCTCATTTGGCCCCAAGTCTAACCGTGTTCCACCAAGCTTGTCTCAAGTCCAAAATTAAAAGCCCATTAGATGTCCTTCCTGCCACACTGTGGCTTTTCTAGGCCCGGCTCTTGCAACTTGGCATGACAGCACCACCCCTCACCCCTCCCTCCCTTCCTTTCTCTCCCTGCCAGGGCGACGTTGGGGGTGAGCGGGTTCTCCAGAGGCGGTGGACGACCTTCCTGAAGGCCCAGCTGCTGTGCTCACACCCCGAGGATGGCTTCCCCTTCAACGTGCTGCAGGACATGTTTGTGCTCACCCCAGGCGAGAGCTTGGCAGAGACCGTCTTCTACGGGGTCTTCACCTCTCAGTGGTGAGCAGTGAGAGGAGGCTGCCTCTGTGGGCTGCCAGGTTCCCTTGGCAGAGGGCACTTGGTGTATGTCCCATTACTTCTGCATGCCTGTGGGTCCTTGACTGCCCCAGTTATATATTTATTGTCAATTAATTTTTCAAATGCATAACACATCAACGCCAAATTAAAACCAATACATTTCCCCCCCCCAAAAAAAACCTGGCTTTGCACTCTCTCAGATATTTCCATTTCTTACCCTTTTACATGCTGTTTATTTTACAGATTTATCTCTAATTAACACCTATTTTTCTTTAGCAAATTCCTCATCTCTCAGCTGTGCCTTTACCAGGTCCTGCATGTAGATCAAACAAAATTATATCAAATGACAAATGAGGTTATAGTAGTTTAAATCTTTCATTCCTCTTTCTCGGCTGTCCCATCCTTGATCCTCCTTCTCCTTCCTCCTCTCTCCCAGGGACAGGAAGGGCGCTGGGGGCGCTGCAGTCTGTGCCTTCTCCATGGCGGATGTGGAGGAAGCCTTCAGTGGGCTGTACAAGGAAGTCAACCGGGAGACCCAACAGTGGTATACGGACACCCACCCTGTGCCAGAGCCCCGGCCTGGAGCGGTATGTCTGTCACCCAGCGACCAGCTCCATGGGCTTGGGGGCGGGAAGGCCTTGGGACTGATGCTGGTGGGTCTGCCTGCCCTCCACCTTGAAGGCTACTAGGCTGCCTTCGGCTTTTGCCTGAGATCCTGCAGAGGGTAGGGGCTGCCAGAGTCCAGTGCTGGACAACTTAAGCTGCTGCTGCTGCCATGTACCCCTTCGCTTCAAGATGGCTCTTTCCTTTTAATCCCCCTGCCCACAGTGCATTAACAGCCAGGCCCGGCGGATGAAGATCACCTCCTCACTCCAGATGCCTGACCGGGTGCTCAACTACCTCAAGGACCACTTCCTGATGAGCAGCCCCATTCGGAGCCAGCCACTCTTCCTCCTGCAGGGTCATGCCCGCTACCAGCAGATCAGCGTCCAGCGTGTCCAAGGCCTGCACCGGGCCTACGATGTCTTGTTCTTGGGCACAGGTGGGTGGTGGCAGCGGCGGCTGGGAGGAGGGAGGCAGGGGGAGGCCCTCAGGCAGTGGCTGGAAGGATGGACCCTCCAAGGTGCTAGCTGCCTCTTACCTGCACTTCCTGGATATAATACCGTATTTTTTGCTCTATAAGACTTTTTCCCTCCTAAAAAGTAAGAGGAAATGTGTTTGCATCTTATGAAGCAAATGAAGGCTGCACAGCTATCCTAGCAGCCAGAACAGCAAGAGGGATGCCCAACAACAGGAGAGAGACCAGGCCGTTGGATGTCTGGGAAGGCTGTCAGCCATTCTTGGTTGGGACCTCCAGACTTCAAACATGCAGGTTTTGGTTCTCTGTGGCTGGCCCTGGACAGGTAGGGAGGGAGGTAATGGAGCTCTTCTGTGTGGGACTGGCCGGCAGGTGGGAGACAGCTATTTGCCCTGGCCCTCATCGCTGGGTTCCCCTTTCTGCTTTGCAGATGACGGCTGGCTGCACAAGGCTGTGGTGATGGAGCAGCAGGTCCAGATCATTGAAGAGATCCAGCTCTTCCCTGCTGGGCAGCCTGTCCTCAAGCTGCTTCTGGACCCTGCCCAGGTAAGACAGAGGGGCATCCTGGGAAACTCCCGCCAGCATCCTCATCAGAAGAGGGAAGCCGTCTCCACGAGAGAGAGAAGTGGCCAGTCTGGGGGTTGTGTTCCTTCCAAGAGGACTCAGCCCTGAGCTTCAAAGCGAGGATTCCCTCCTCAGTGGCTGCTGTAGATCCACCCTTGCCTTGATCTACGTGGGCACCTGGGGTCTCTGGAGGGAAAGCTGTGCTATATCCTGCCTCCACTCCTTCCCAGAAGCGTTGCTATGTGCTAGCCTGGACTCAGGCAGATACTTCTGAACCAGCAGGGACCCCCTTAGCTAGGCACAGTGGGCAGGACAAGGGCTGGTTTTGAGAGCTTCTGTTGCCAGGTGGCCAGCTGCTCTGCCCACAGGGGTCAGGTGCTGCATGACTGGCTTGTGGCCGTTGGAGACCCTCTGACAGGTGACCTACAGGGGGCACAGTGGGTCTGCTCTGTGGAACGAGCCTGACTTAGCTCCTCCTGTCCTCCCCGCAGGGCCTCCTTTACGCTGCCTCCTACACTGCGCTCGTCCAAGTGCCGCTCTCCAACTGCAGCATGTACCGGACCTGTGCCGAATGCATCCTGTCTCGGGACCCCTTCTGCATCTGGAGCGGAGGGGCCTGCAGTCCACTTCTCCCAGACCGCTCATGGCCCCATGCAGGGTGAGTGCTTCTTCCACCAGGCTTAAGTGGGGGTGCCCATCTCCTTCCTCCCCCTCCCCCTCAACCCATGGGTGGCCTCTGCCCCCTCCCTCCTTGCCTCTCCCTTCACCATTGCTGCCTCCATCTCTCACCAGGCCCAGCTGGCTTCAGGACATCGAAGGGGCTGATGCCACCCAGCTTTGCCAGACGGGCAATGGGCAGCCCAGCCGCTCAGCCACAGGTAAAGACCAAAGCTGGGATGGGGGCTTTGAGAACTCTGGGAACAAAAGAGGGTCTCCTGGGCTCAGCTGCCTGGCAGCCTCCCCGTGGCACCCGGGACCTGACTGGTGGGTATCCCTTCTCTCCCCTTTGCAGAAGAGCCTCCGTGCCAGGCAGTGGTGATCTTGGGCTCCAGCGCTGTGCAGACACTCCCTTGCCCGCAGCTCTCCAACCTGGCTTCTCGGCACTGGCTGCACAATGGGGTTGCCATCAACACCTCGGCTGTCCTGGTGCTTCCCAAAGGGGAGCTGGTGCTGATGGGCAGCCCAGCCCAGGCAGGACGCTATGACTGCTGGTCGCAGGAGGGCAGATTCTGGCAGCTGATGGCCAGTTACTGTGTGCGTGTCGAGCCCACGCTTGGAGCCCGGATTGTGCCCCTCCAGAACCCCCTGGAGACCATCAGCACCTCCAGGAGCGTCTCGGCGGCAGCCGCGGGGAGCAGCATGTCGGCTCTGCTGGAGGGCAAGACCTACTGGACGGAGTTCCTGGTGATGTGCGTGGCCTTTGCCGTCACCGTGACGCTCCTGACCCTCTTCGTGCTGCACCGGCACCGCAACGCCGTGAAGACCTTCCTCAAGCAGGGCAAGTGCACCAGCGCCCACCCCAAGAAACCCCGTAAGATGGGGCTTCCCGCGGAGAACTTGCCCCTCAACGGGGCCCATGCGCCCAGTGCCATCCTAGACCACAAGGGCTACCAGGCCCTCCACGACAGCCACGCGACCAACACACCTCTGCATGCCGCTCCGGCGGCGCAGCCAAGCGTGGCCTTCTCGGAGTCCGACCGACGCCCGCTCAGCGTCCACGAAAGCGTCGTGGAGGTCTTGACTCCCGCCCAGCGGCCGCGTGTGCGCCTTGGCTCCGAGATCCGGGACTCGGTCGTATGAGCCGCATTGTTGCATCCACAGACCCTGCTGTGCTGAGCCTTCTGAGGAACCAGGAGCTCCTGGTGCCCCCGCCCAAACCAGAACTGCCCTACGGACTGTGAACGGACAGAAGGGGCCCTGCAGTGTTGGGCACTTGGGCCGCGTCCTCTCGCCCTGCGCTGGGGCACCTGTGTGTCTCTGCGCTGGCCTGAACTCCTTGCAAACAACGGCCGGAACCTGCAGAGAGCAGAGTGGGCATTCCTAAGCCTTGAGCAGGGGTGGCCTGCTCCCTGGCTGCTGCAAGGATGCTCAGCTGGGCAGAAGGGGAGACACTTTGGCCCGGGCTATCGTCCTAGGTCAGAGGAGCCAGACCCAAGCCCCACTGGGCTGGGGCAGGACGAGAGACTGCAAGGAGGCTGCAGAAGGAGGCCCTGTCCTTGGCCTGCCCAGTTCCTGCACTTCCTTCCAAAGAGAGCACCCTCTGGGCCAAGGAGTGGCACCAGCGAGCTCTCTCAATGGGTGGGTGTGTTGTGTTGTGTGCATGGGGTGGAGTCTGGCTTCTCGTGAACTCTGTGGGGTTAGGGGGAGAACCTGTTGAATGTTTAGGGTGTTTGCTTGGTATGTGGAAGTGTGAGAGTGGGGCTCAGGTGCCATGTTGTGAGAGGGGAGGGACACACACACACCGAACACAGATACCAGGCCTGCCCTTCTGACTCTTGCGCACTCTAGGTTTGGCTGTCTGCCACTGTGAATTCTGCCTGGGCTCCATCACAGAGCTGCCTCCTGCCCGGGCCAGGTATGTGGAAGGGCAGGACCTGGCTTGGTCACTCGCAACAGCAGCCCCAGCGCACCCCCACGCTTCCCACAAGTGCACTTGCACAAGCCTTGTGTGTTGGTTGTGTTTATTTTTACATAAAAGTTGACGTCTCCTTTGACAACGGCTTGGGCCTGATCTCTCTCGACGCTGCCCAGCCTTCTCGCAGCAGCCAAGGCTCCCTGATCCCTGCCTCTCAACCCTCCCTGGCAGCCCCGGGGGCAGGGTGTATCCTTTGGAGCCTCCAAGTCCCACCAGCATCCCTGTGTGCCCCTTGAAGCGCTGGGAGCTGTGGCACATACCTATGGGCAAAGCCTCAGCCTCTACCACCAGGGGAATCCGGGCAGAATGGCTGCTGCTGCTGCCCATGTGGGCAGCGCAGCAAACCTCCCCACCCCCTGTCTCTTTCTGGCTGCATGACTTGAAGTGGTTCTGAATGGGGCAAAGATCAAAGGGTAGAAGGAAACAAGAGGCAGAGGGAGCAGGGGCCCTGTTGGAGGAGGCAGTAGAGGAGCTTGCTCCAGCAGCCTTTCCCACTCTTGTCACGAGGGGCCGATGCAGTCACTTCTCCTTACACTCTGCCAACCTGGGCTTAGTCCTCTCTCCTCTGAGGGGGTAAACAAAAAAGCAGACCAGGGGACTTATAGGTGCCAGGTCCTGAGTTTTATTAGTAGCAGTGTAGAAACAAGATCACAACAGGTTTTGTAAAAAGAGGGTGGAGATTTAAGGCTTTCGGAAACAGCCACCAGCCTCGGGATTGCAAGTGCGCCCCCAACCCCAGCCCCCTCCGCCAGCTCAAATAACTGGCCACAAAATTCAGATCCAACACCCCACCCCAACCTGCCTATATCACAAGTGGGCCAGCACAAGTGGGCTATATCACAAGTCTCCCAACAGCTGATCTCCAAGTGGGGAAGGTGAGAAGCTGGAAAGAGTTTGCAAAGGAGTGGGCAATCGTTAGGAGCTGCTGTCCGTTTCCCAGGGTGCGCAAGCCAGTCCAGGGCCCACAAAGAGACAGGCAGAGTTGGAGGCAGTCCCTGCTGCAGCAAAGGCACGGAGTCGGTGGGAATGTCAGTGTAGGTACAGCAGCGCCAGGGAATAAGGATCGTCGTCGCCCAGGATAGAAACCTTGGAGTGTGACTTCCCTGCTGCAGGTGAGAAGAGTCCCATGCTCAGCACTCAGCCGGGGTCTTTTCTGTCCCAGGCTGCAGTGAAGCAAGAAGTCAGAGTACAGACCATGGCTCCCAGCATGCCTTGCTCCAGACCCATCTCCTCAAAAACAGTTGTGTGGGGGATGAGGCTCGAAGACACCCCACCCTGTCAAGAGCCTGGTTGCTGTCTGGACCTAGAGCTTGGGTGGAGTTGCAAGGCAGGATCTTCCCCTTGGCACAGCTGTCCTCGGGTGGCTAGAAAGAGGTGGTTTGTTCCCTCTGTAGAGAGATAGAGGCATCTTCCAGCAGGAGGGAGAAGTAGGGAGGAATCAGAGCACAATTTTGAAGGAACTGGGAGAGAAAAGGGGAGAGGAGGAATAATGAGTTTGATTTTGCAAACTTGGGACTGCAGGAGCTCGTAGGCAGAATACTCCCAGAGCAGGCTCCTGAAGCATTCACACATGCACACACCCCTGGCTGTGAGGTAGCTGGTCAGCCTGGGAGCAAGCCAAACCCCAAGTGAAGCAAGGGAAGGGCAGAAGGTACCTGGTGAAGTCTGGGGAGCGGGAAATTATGTGCTGGAACTCGGAGAGGTTGATGGTCCCGTCTTTGTCGATATCGGACTCCTCCAAGATCTGATGGAAACAAAGGAGCCTCGTGGGACAAGAGCAGCAGCAGTTCCCAGATTGGACTGACCTTCCTCTTCACCCCACCGAGGGAGAGAGGTGAGAACTCGAACCCAGCTCCCCAGCAGCACTAGCCCCACCTTGGCTGGTACTCACGTTCTGGATGAGCTGGTCCATCTCCATGGCACTCAGCCTGCTGTCCTCGCCTTCCCCCGTCAGGCAATTCACCAGGTTCTCCAAATCCTTCTTGTCAAGAGTTCCATCATCATCAAAATCTGGGGGTGCGGGAGGAGAATGGACCATTAGTTGGCATTTGCTGAGCTTACCAAACTTGCCTGCTCCCAGGGGCCCTTTTATTTTGAGGGGGGAGGCCTGCTTCGCTTCTAAGAAAGAAGCAGGCCACATTCAGCAAAGCTTTGAAGGATATTCTGGATTTTTCCACTGCTCTGCTTTTGAGAAGGGACAAATGGATACTGTAAGGGACTGCGGGGGGGGGGGAGCAGCCCTGCCATGTAGGGCAGTCCAGGGAAACCTGTGGCCCTCAATATGCTTCTGGGTAATCCCTCACCCACTGGCCATGCTGGGATTCCAACCAAGTCTGAAAGAATATGGATTCTCATATATCCCTGGTGTGGGGTCAAAGAGGCAGAGACCACCTTCCTGCCTCCGTGGAAACGACCACCTCGGCATCCCCAGGCAGGAGCCTAAGAACAACCTGCTGCATCAGGCCAATGGCCCATCTTGTCCAGCATCCTGTTCTCACAGTGGCCAACCCGGTGCCCCAAGCGGAAGCTCACAAGCAGGACCCAAGCGCAAGAGCCCTCTCCTCTCCCCTCTTGTGGCTTCCAGATACTGGCATTCAGAAGCATTACTCTGCCTGACCGTGGAAACCTAATATACCTAATATACTAGTAGTGCTCCTTGGGGGACTCAAAGGCCCGTCCAGGCTACTTCAAATTGAATTTGAAAATTGAATTGAAATTGAAATACTTTATTGTTACTTGTACAACTTGTATACAGTGAGATTACACAAGCACCCCCCACTCCGCTCTCTTAGTCTTAGTTCCCCTCGTTTACTGATGCACACCTACCAAACCCGAAAGTCAGTTGCCCTGTTGTTATCTTTTCATTCAGCAGCCTAACAGCCCAAGTATAGAAGCTGTTCTTTACCCTGTTGGTGCGACTAATCATGCTTCTATATCTTCTGCCTGAGGGCAGGAGATCAAGAAAGTGCTGGCCAGGCTGTGAATCATCCCTGAGAATTTCCCTCACTCTCCTGAGGCAACGTTATTCCGCTATTTCATCCAGCGGATTCACAGGACAGCCCATAATATCTTGTGCTGTATTCACCACCCTCTGTAGGTATTTCCTATCAGATGATGTCAAACCAGCGTACCACACCGTGATGCAGTATGAAAGGACACTTTCTATTGTTGACCGGTAGAAGGAGATCATCAGATGTTGATTGACATTGTTCTTCCGCAAGACTCTGAGGAGATGGAGTCTCCGTTGGGCTTTCTTAACCACCTGGGTTGTATTTATTTTCCAAGTAAGGTCTTCACTGAGATAAACTCCTAGGAATTTAAAGGAAGAGACTCTCTCCACACAGTCCTCCCCGATGTACAGCGGGGCTAGTTCTCCTCTCTTCCTCCGAAAGTCCAAACCATCTCCTTTGTCTTGCTGATATTAAGGTGCAAGTTGTTCTCTAGGCACCATGTAGATATTTTTTGGACCTCCCCTCTATACACTGATTTGTCTCCACCTGTTATTAAACCCATTATGGTGGTGTCATCTGCAAACTTAATAATTGCAGTAGACGGGTCAGAAGGGTTTCCCATTGCTCATCAAGTCCAGCAGTGCCCAGGCAAGGGAGATAAAAGCCACTGACCCCTTCCTAATATGGGGTAAGCAAGGAAATATGCCACCTCCAGATGTAGAGAGGGTCCTTCACCCATGCCTGTTGGTAGCCATCAATCCTCGAATTTTTCTGATCCTTTGACTAAGCTGCTGGGAAGCCAGCACCATCCTGTCTTGAGGCTATGAATCCCATAAGCTCCTTTTGCACACTGTGTGCCTATCGCCGCGCGGCTCTTGCATTTCAGCTCTTTCAAAGACAGTGCAGCTGCACTCTTGGCTCACAGAAAGTCTCCCAACAAAGTGCTTCCACTTTCTCTGTCGCAGACTAAGCCCCAACCAGGCTGGAACTCACCAAAGATGCGGAAGGCATAATGCGATTTGATCTCTGGCGTTGCAGAGTCACTGAAGACGCTCAGCATGTCCAGAAAGTCCTCAAAGGACAGGCCGCCTTCCCTGTCATCCGTAGTAGAGAAGACGTGGCAAATGCGGTGCCGGAAGGGGTTTGCCTGGAAGCACAAAGAGGGGAGGGGGGACTGTAAGAAGCTTCCTCCAGTGTGTTATGCAAAGCCAGTGCAGGTGGAAAGGAACAGAAGGCTAAACCCATACCAGCAAACTGGCCCTACAGATCAACCCATGGGAGGGATGGAGAAATGTGTTCGACCCTCCAAGTGACGCTGGATGCCCCCTGCCCCCAGTGATCATCTCCAGCCTACACAACCAATTATCAGAGATTAGATTTATTTGCAATACTTACACCCCCACTTTCATTATAAATGATTTCAGAACAGGTTCCAACAGTAAAAACGACAAAAATCTGCAGCTTACAGTATAGTACAAAGATCACTCCCCTCATGCTCCCTCTTATACAGGTCTAAACTCAAAAGACCTAGAGGAAGGCACCAGCTTACTGGAGGATGTGATTGTTCCACAACCAGGGTGCCACCACCGAGAAAGCCCTATCCTGCACCCAGCACCCAGGACCTTGTTTGGTGATGGTACCCCCAAGATGGCCATCTTGGCAGATCTCAAATCACAGGCTGGACAATACAGGGAGGGAGAAGACTGCCTTCAGAGGTGGGCTCTGGGCCCTTTAGGGCTCTACATATCAAAAACAAAACAATGAATTGGGCTCACTAGCAAATAGATGGGGTGTGCAGCCCAGCCACAGCTCTTGGATGCACCCAGCTGCAGTCTTCTGTACGGGTCACAGAACAATAAACATGTATCCTGTACAGACCTTGACCAGGGCCTCTCCTGAGAGGCAAACAGTGTTCCCCTCCCCTCCCAGCATACCCGCAGTTCAGGCAGCATTAAGATCTTGCTCTTGGGGATCCTTGTGGTGAAAGCCTGATCCCGGTCCTCCTTGGGCAGCAGTTCACTGAATCGCTTGTGGGCCCTGGAAGAGAAGACAGCGGGCAATGCCAGCCAAGTTCCTTCCTCCCTGGACGGATGCCCTGCCCAGCTGGCGCCAGCTTTCCATCAGCCCTGCAGCACCAGCTCCTCCTCTCTTTGGTGGTGGTGGGGGGTGTTTTCCCTGTGCTGCACTATGCCTGGCAGTGCCCTCCCCATCCCACTTATCTACCCACACTCAGCTTGGGGAATTCCCACTGTCATCGCTACATCCCTCCCGGTGAAGCTGCAGGTGCCTCTGAACCCTTGAGCAAAGTCCGCCTGTCAACCCAAGGCTGAGGCCAGGGTGAGGTGACTGGACCTTGGCATTCCCAGGGGAGAGGGAGGGCCACGGCAGCTCAGTGATGGGACACCCAGTTCAACCCCTGCTGGTATCTCCAGCCCCTCCCTGTGCCAGTAGAAATGGCTTGGCTACCTTAAAATCATAGAACTGCAGGGCGGAAAGGGACACCAAGGGTCATCTACTCCGACCCTCTGAAATGCTCTTGGGAGTCAGGCAAGCTTGCTCAGCAATGGCAGGGTCGTTGGGAAGCCTGTCTCCCCACTGCTCACACCCAGGCACCGTAGAAAGCCTCAGGAAGGAGGGGGGGAATATACTCACAGCAGGATCTCTTGCTTGGTCAAGAAGGTCAGCTCCTAGGAAAGCGGGGCAGGGCGGAAAGGAGGGCGAGAAGGTTAGTCTGCTGGAGAAGAGGGAGGGGTGGAGGGGTCCCATCATGCCCCCCTCACCAGTCTGCCCCGCGCCCTGGGGCTGCCCTCCAGACGTGGCTGGACTCCTCCTCCTCCCAGAAGCCTGCACCATCTACGGGCAACAGGGATGAGCTGGAGTCCCGCCACATCTGGAGGGAAGCCCTCTGGGGGGGCGGGGGGGAGCTGACGCCCACACACAACTTCTGCTCCTCAGCTCCACCCCCACCCCGCCAAGCGAGAAAGGTTTAGAGAGCCCAGCGAAGACGTCCATAGGTCTCCTCCCCTCCTCGGACGAAGGCAGCCCAGGGACGAGGCGGGAGTGGGTACCTGGTATTCCCCCAGGAGGTCTCGGGGTAGGCGGCTGCCGGAGGCCCCCATGGCGACGACGGTACAACTTGAAGCAAACTCCGGGAACTTCCTTGTCTCCTCCTCCTCCTCCTCCTCCTCCTCCTCCTCCCCACTCCCCTCGACGGGACGTCACTGTCGCCAGGCAACCACTCCGTAGCCCCGCCCATTCCGAAAGGAGGCAGGCGGAGCCCGGCATGGCCCGTTGCGGGGGGGTGGGGTGTCCCGGGATTCGTCGCTGCTGGGAGACTCCGAGGCATCCCCTCCTCCGCTCGCCGGCCGGCAGTTAGGACAGGATGAATGGAGGCCCCCTCTCCCACCGTTCCCCGCACCAGATAAGCTCCGGCGGTCGGAGCCGTCGAGGGAGAATCAGCAGCGATGGCATCTCGCGCTGTGGCCAAGCCGGTAATGGGCTTCTTTCCCCAGATCAGTCGACGCTGCTGCCAGTCCCGCCCGACGACCGCGACTAAGGAAACGCCGCCCGGGACGCGGCCACGTGGCCCACCGGCAGTCCGACGTGAGCAGCACAGCGGCGGCAGGTGAGGAAGAAGAGAGAGGGATCCGGCCGGACTTCGTCTACGGGGCCCAGGAGAGGTAGGAGTCTAGGAGCGGGCCAGGCTGTGTTGCTTGTGGCTCAGCGGGGAGGCTGCAGTCTGAGCCCTGGGCGGCGTCCCCTCCTGGCGATGCTGCTGCGGATCCCCCTGCGGCGGCCCTCCGGACGCGACCCGGAGCACACCGGGCTTTTTTCCCAACCGAGGCTGGGGCTGGCGAGCCCCTTTGCGTTAAGGAGCCCGAGAGGGACGCCATGGTCGAGGAGTGGAGGGCACCCACTGGCGCTGCCCGGACTCACAGCATGAGGAGCTCCCCCCATTTCTTTTGCTTTCAGGAAACGTATAGCCCAGCAGGCCACAGAGCAGTAATGGGATGGGGAGTTTCATTCTTCACACTGACCCAGTAAGCATAACTGTCAACTTTTATCCTATTTGGAATAAGGGAATGCCCTTAAAAAAGGGAAACGGTGACATCTATATCCAGTAAGTCTGGCTTTGCCATCCTGGTGCCTCCATTTGTTTTTGACTACAACTCCCATCAGCCCACAAACATCAGGAGGGTACCAGGTTGACGTTTGCAAAGGAAGAGCTGGAGGTGCCAGCCTCAGACTCCTCCTCCACATATGTTTGGCCTCCCAGTCCAAAGCTGAGTTACCCAGCCAAACTGCAGGCACTGAAAGCAACCAAGAACAGCTCTCTGGGGCTTCATTGTGGCTCTCTCTAATGTTGGCTCTTCTGTCTTTCTTAGTTCTATTTCAGAGTAGGAGAGGAGCCTCTGGTTGCCTCCACCCTAACCATGGAGCTTGGCCCCACCAGCCATGAACCTCCAAGACCCCAGTCTCAGAAGGGCTCCGATCTCTCCCCTGCAGAGGTTTTTGCCTATGACGAGAGGGACTTTGTCCTAAGTGGAGTAGAGTGGCAGGAAAACAGAGGGAATCGTGGACCCCCTGGCCACACCATGTCCCGCTTTGACAGAGTTCTTCAGTCAGGCTGGAAGGACAGACAGAACCGGGGACTCTTCCGCTACTACTTGGAGGAGCTGCAGACTCGGATCCTGCCAGGGATGGTAGGATTTGTGGCCCAGCTGAACATCCAAAGGGGGTCAGAGAGAAGGAGACCCCAGGAGATCCAAAGCATCCAGCAGAGATTTGACCCCCAGCAGTTCAACTTCAGCAAGATCCAGCCTGAGGAGATTCTCTTTGGCATGTCCAGGGGCCAGACTTCCTCCAGGCCCTGCTTGGCGGGTGCTCAGATCCCGCCTGGCTCTGCCTTTGTCCTTGTAGTGATCAATGTCAGCCCTTTGGAGTTTGGGCACATCCTTCTTATCCCTGATCCCACACTCTCATTGCCACAGATCCTTACCCCACAGGTCGTCTGCTTTGGCCTGGATGCTGTCCTCCTCAGTGGCCACCCTGGCTTCCGTGTGGGTTTCAACAGCCTTGGGGCCTTTGCCTCGGTCAACCACTTGCACCTGCATGGCTTTTACTTGAACTGGGAGCTGCTGGTTGAATCAGCCCCCTGTGAGCCTCTCCTGCCCGAAGCAAACTTCTATCTGCTGCAGGAGGTCCCAGTTCCCTGCTTCGTCTTCTATAGTGAAGGGCAGCAGTTAGAGGAGCTGGCACAGCGTGTTTGCCAGGTCACCAACTATCTGGTAAAGAAGGAGATCGCTCACAACCTGTTCATAACCAGGGGTGCTAAACCAGAGGGGCCCGTCCACTCAGGAGCCCGACCTGGAATCCGGATCATAGTCTGGGCCAGGAAATCCTGTTTTGGTACCAAAGAAGAGTCTGCCTTCAATGTGGCTCTCTGCGAGCTAGCAGGGCACCTGCCCATCAAAACTGCCCAGGATTTTGAGAGTCTCACAGAAGCACTGGCCATTCACACCCTTCAGAAATGTCTCCTCCCAGACTCTCTGTTTTCCCAGCTCCAGTGTGAGCTGGTGGCCCTCCTCAAAGAGTGATGTCACAGGGATGGTTGTGCTTCTGGAAATTCTGCTAATGTGTGCCTGTTCAGTAAGGAGGGGAGAGAGACCTCGTTTACCCACAAATGCCATGGTAGGAGGACATGCAAAATTGCTGGTCAATAAAGCATAAATTCAACTGAATTCCCACCTTTGTTCATTTGACTCACAAGCTGTAACACAATATTTGCTTTCCTTAAAGCGCTTACACAGAATCAGACCAGTATTGTCCACCCCAGGAGTTGCCAACATAGCCAATTAAGGGAATCATAGTCCACATCTAGGTGGGCACCATGCTTGTTACCCCTGGTCTACAATGTCAGGTGTGAGCTCTCTAAGGTATCAGATAGGAATCTTTCCCGGCCCCACTGGGAGATGCTGCCCGCACTTGAACTAGGAATCCCGCTCTGCACTGTTTGAGTGCTAAACTGAATATGTGTAATCCCTAAGCATTCCCAGTTAGAGCCCCCGTCAGTGTAGACAATACTAAGCCAGATGGACCAAGGATCTAATTTGGCACATCCTTAATTTGACATCTTCATAAATAAACAAACTGTTGCAAAAAAGTAGGGTTGTATACAATGCCATGCTACTGAAAGCCAGGGTGGGATAAGCATGAGCCTTGGGCACTGGTTGTAGAGATCTTCTCTATAGAAAAATGCCCTAGTATTGCCTGAGCCACCCCTGAATAACAGGTTCTGCAGCTGTTGGTGGTATTTATTTGCTCAGTACACCTCCAATTTAAGAACATAAGAAGAACCTACTGGATCAGGCCAATGACCCATCTAGTCTAACATCCTAGCTGAACATCTGTCTGTGAGAAGCTGGCAAGTAGGATTAAGCACAAGAACAGCACTATCCCTTCTTGTTGCTTTCAGAAACTGGTAGTCAGAAGCATTGCTTCCTCCGACTATGAAGGCAGGGGAAAGCCATCGTGGCTAGTAGCCATTAATGGTCCTTTTCGTGAAGAAGAGTTTTGGATAACTCTAAAACTTGCACACTTGGCATGACAGAGGTGATTTCGGCTTCCTTCAGGGCCACCTTTTTATTTTACATCTATTTAATGACGTTTTTAAAAAACAAGGTCAAGTAATGCCCAGATAAACACAAGGAAAGAAGACAGGAGAAATGCTCATTGGCTTTCTAATGCTGTCACAGGCAGCGAGGACTCTAAACCGGGATCTCAGAGACCGGATATCCGCTTCCACACTCTCTCTCTCTCTCTCTCCCCACCGCCATGTCAGGGAAGAGACGTCCAATAGGAATGAGCAAATCCGAGAAGCGCGGCTTGATTGTCCATGTAAATCGAATCACAACGCGGGCCAACGGCGAGCGAGATCCTGCCTCACGTCACAAAGAGCAGGTCGCCAGGCGATGACGAAATGCGGAAGCGCAGTGGGAAGGAAGCGGCGCTCAGTCCTTCGAACCGCCCTTTATGGTTGTGGCGCTTCGGTCCCGCCCCTTCGCCCGCCTCCGCCCGAGGGGGCGGGGCCCGCTGTCGGCATGGTGACAGCGTCAGGGCCCGAGGCAGCCCGAGGCCCAGGCGCCGCCGCCTCGGGGGAAGCCGCGGGGCCGGTAAGGAGCCGCCAGGAGGAATGAGTGGCGGTGGGGCGAAAGAGCCCACAGGCCTGCCGGTGGCAGCGCAGCCCTGGGGTCTCCCCGGCCCGGGAAGCCTCGAAGGTGCCCCGCCGACCCCTCTCCCGCCCCCGGTGACTCCTCTCGTCCCTGCGGAAGGGGGCCGTCGAGGACCCTCCTCCTCGCAGGGTGAACCTGAGGCCGCTTTAGTGCTGTCCTACACGCCAAGGCAGTGTGTGGATGTGATCCGGTCAGCCCCAAAGCAACCCCGGCCAGCCTGGCGCCTCGGAGCCCAGAATCGCAGCCAGAACCACTAGAGGTCCTCGCAGGCCCAAACACCTGGAGGGCGGCGCCAGGCTGGCTAAGGCTGCCAAAGATGGGGTCGCTGGTACCCTGCAGGTGTAGCTGGGAACAGCTTCCACCCACTCTTGGCTTACCTGCCGCCTGCTGGTATTTGTCCAGTAACATCTAGAGGGCTACAGAAGGTCCCCTGCCCCTCCTCTCCCCAATATCTGCTTCTCCAGAGCTTCTCTCTGTGGCACACCACCCTTCCCCTTTTGCAGACATGCAGGTCACTTGTGTATGGGCTCCTCTCCTGGAGGCTGTCTTCCCCTATCTGGTGCCCTACAGACTGTTTTATGACTTCCATAATCCCTGACCATTGACCATACTGGTTGGGGCTGATGGGAGTTGTCATCCAATACATTTTGGAGGGTGGCCAGTTGGGGAAGGCTGCCTTAATGCCTTCCTTCTCTCCCCCCCCCCCCCCATGCCTTTGCAAGGAGAGCAAGTTGTGCTGAAACTGGAAGCGCAGAGTTGGCTACAGAAATAATATTTTAATTCTTTGGTTGTATTCTTTTGGTTTAGTTACTATCATTTACTTTTGTTTAAGATGAATATTGTAAACAACCCTGTGATCCGGACAGCCTAGAAATATAGTAAATAAACAATGAATATTATACTAGTACAGTAGTGCTCAATCTATGCTTAATATTGCTAAGGCCAGCACAAGTTTGTGCCACTCCCTGCCACACTTTGCTGTAGAGTCTGGCTGTCCAACCTCTCCAAGCTGCCCTCCCCCTGTCCCCTTCTTGTTCAGTGTCTCTGAATGTCCCACTCTTCAAGCAGGGCAACTCCTCTGTCTTTGGCTGCTAAACTGCATCCAAGCCTCTCCAGTAACTTGTGGGATATGTGCTCTGCTGGTAAACTGAATCAACTGCAAGTAAAATGTGGATTTAGAAATGCTTCAGTTTTAGAATCTGGAGAGTTACTGCTAGTCAGAGCAGGTATTAATATGAAAGTGGACCTGCCATTCTGATTCATTATGAGGCATTTTGGCTGGAAGTTTTAGAGGAAGGGAGGATGTCCTAGGTGGCTGAAGAGGCTTGGAAGAAACCCACAAAGATGGTGCTACCATTTAAAAATTTACCTATACCCCACATTCAGGAACATCCCTGGGCAGCTTACAAATAATTAACATTCCAGTAAAACAAAAGCATTAAAATACCACAATACAAAGGAGCATTATAAACAAGACAAGTTTGCTTTGGATTATCAGTAACTAGTAAGAAATGTCAGAGTGGCAGGATCTGCTGACAACCCTTCTTCCCTGTGCTCTTTTGCAAGAGTGCCTGAGAGAATGAAGATCAATACAGATGAAAGCAGTGAGTCTGAGAATGAAACTGATGAAGACGAAGATGAGGATGACGAAGGGGGCCTGTCAGATGAGTCTGCCAATGAATGCCTTAAGAGGCTGGATGCAGAAAACAAGGAAAAGCAGCGAACCCAGGGCCAAGGGCACAAAGGCACTAAGCCACCAGGGCAGAAGAGTGACCAGCCAGGGGTCTCCCTGATCGATTTGGAGGAGCAACTGGTAGAAGAATGTGAGCTGGAAGAAGTGAGGAGGAGGAAGAAGAAGAAACACAGGTGGGCCACTTCCAGTTTCCCCCTTGGATCCCCTTGTCAATCTTCGGGGCAAGCTATGCAGTTTCCATTCACACTTAGGAGTGCAGACACCGCTGCTGTTGGAATCCCAGTTCTTTACTTTGGCCCCCCAAGTCATTGTGTTCTGTGCCCCAAGGCCACAGGGGTCAAGGCCTGGTGGGTTGGCCCCATGTTTCCATAAGCATTTCCCCTCCCAGCAGCCGCTGCTTGTCAGCTCAAAGTTTGCTCTCCCCAGCCACTGAGCCACTGTTCCATCTCAATTCCAGGCTGCTGTCCATCAACCTCGCCAGCTGCAAATATGAGAGTGGTAAGTTAGGGTTGCTTCTTGGTGGCTTTCTCCTGTACCCTGAGAGCATCATCACATGGGCCCTGGTTATTGCTTGGTCTCTTGGACTGGCTTTATGCCATTCACAGGGGAAGGAACCAACAGCAGTCAGGGTGACTCCAGGCAGCTTCTGAATTGGTTGGGCATGGGGACCTGTGAGGTACCTGCATTAGGATAGAAGTTCCCAGGGTCACTTTTGTTTTGGAGGGTTGCTTCCCCCCACCCCCCGCCAAAGGGGTGACTCCTGCTGCTCAGGTGGTTGCTGCACTCCTGCTGCCACCAGCAAGATCCAGAGGGGTTCCAGTGCCTCTTGGATCCATGTGGCCCTCTTTCTTTTGCTGCAGTTAGGCGTGCTGCTCGACGCTGTGGTTTGAAAGAAGTGGGGGAGGACGAGGAGTGGACCGTTTGCTGGACTGACTGCTCGGTCTCCTTGGAGCGTGTCATGGAAATGAAGAGGTTTCAGGTAGCTGGAGCAGAGCCAGAGGGGAGGGAGCTGTGGCTGGCAAGCAGGTTGGAGTCAGGAAGGGAGGTAGTTAGTCTCCGACATGTCACAGCACTTCTGATCTCTTATGCTGATTCAGGCAGTTTTGGGACTTGAGTGGCTTGTGCCCCTCTGCTGGGGGAAGCCCCTGGTGTCAATCAACACATTTGTCCATGGGCATAGCCAGGATGTTCATTAGTGAGAGCAGAACTTCAGTTGGCTATTGATTTTTATTCATTTAGGAGGGGGGCAGCTGCCCATGCATCTGTCCGATTAAGCCCTGGCTCTTCCATGGCTTTGTCACTACCAGGAGGGCATGCCTGTGTGCACTCCACTGCCTTGCTCTGATCCAAATTATCACAAGGAGAGGGCGGTGGGCAAGGTCTGGCTGCAACCCCTCCTAGACAGACACTGCTTAGCTACAAATTAGACTACCAATGGCAAAGCATTGTTAGATGGGCTCCCTTTACTTGGAACCTTTGCTTGGTGCAGAATACAGCAGCTAGATTGTTGACATTTATGTTGTGAACTGCCCTGAGATTTTCAGATGGAAGGTGGCATATAGATTTAATTAATAAATTAAAAAAATAATAATAAACCAATCACTTGCAAAATATCCTGCCATCTGCATCTGTCGCACTGGTTCCTGTGTATTTCTGTGTTCAATTCAAGGTGTTGGTTTTTATGATTGGTTGTACTCAGTTTTAATATGGAAGCTTTCTAGGGAATCCTACAAGAAAATTCCCCAGGCAGTTCCTACATTCCAATATCCATTAAAATGGATATTGGAAGTGACATAAAAAATACCCTAAACAAACAGCAACACTCCTTTCCAGAGATGCTGGTGATTCTCTTCCCCTGTCCCTGCTCTATTTTCAGAAAATCAACCACTTCCCAGGCATGGCAGAGATCTGCCGCAAGGACCTGCTTGCCCGCAACCTCAACCGCATGCTTAAGCTCTTTCCCAAGGAGTACAGCATCTTCCCACGCACCTGGTGCCTGCCAGCTGAGTGAGTGAGGGGACTCTGATCCAAGTGGTGATGCTGGGGGAAGGGCAAGCAGTGGGCCACTGTTGGGGAGGGGCTTCTATCACTTAGTCATCCTATGCCAGTTCTGGAGCACACACACATACCCTCATTCAGATGAACAATTCCTGCCACTGGCTTGAGAGAGGGCACCCTTTGTGGAATCTCCCATATGCCAGCTTCTGTGTTGTGCCTTTATAGCTATGGGGACTTCCAAGCGTATGGGCGCATGAGAAAGAACAGGACTTACATCTGCAAGCCAGATAGCGGCTGCCAAGGACGGGGCATCTTCATCACACGCAATCCCAAGGAGATCAAGCACGGCGAGCACATGATCTGCCAGCAGTACATTGCCAAGGTGGGCCTGTTGGACACCAAGAGAGAACGGCCTCCCTTTGCCTAAATGCATAACTCCTGCCCTCTTAGCATAGCTGGTTGAGAAGGCTGGCCTTGTCTGGGGATTTTTGGTGCAAGACTCCTGAGCTTACTGGCTGTCTGCCCCTGAGCACCAATCACAGACCCACCCCTCTCTCTGCAGCCCTTCCTCATTGATGGCTTCAAGTTTGACATGCGCATCTATGTCCTGGTCACCTCCTGCGACCCACTGAAGATCTTTGTCTATGAGGAGGGGCTCGCCCGCTTTGCCACCATGAGGTACATCGAGCCCAGCAGCAGCAACCTGGTAAAGAAGGGATGTTTCCCAAGAACTGGCATTTGCTTTGTAGAATAATAAGCTGTTGTGGTGCCTGATGTGATTTCTGGGCGCTCTCCAAGAGGGGGTGGATGGATGTAGTGTCCCTGTGGCACTTTGCAAGTGAAAGATCAACCCAGATCCATTCAATGGAGATTTGCTTGAGAGATGCTGTCAGGAAAATGAACTGCCCTCCTTGCATCCCATGACAGGCAGCACTGAGGCATGGGGGCAAGAGGGTTCTGACACTGCTCAGGCAGGACTGATGAATGCTGTTGGTCCAGGGAACCTAGGCAGGAGGGGAACAGGCCTCCAGGTGCGGACAGTAAACCCTCCCACTGTCTCTCTTGCAGGAAGACATATGTATGCACCTGACCAACTACGCCATCAACAAGCATAACGAGAACTTTGTGCGTGATGACAATACAGGCAGCAAGAGGTATTTTCCTTGCCAAGCCCCCTGCAGGAGCAGAGCTGGGCCTTCTGCTTGGGGGAAGCTGCCTTCTGCTAAAGTGACTGCTTAGATGGGCAGAGGCAGCTGGAAGCAATGCAAGCTAGAAGGACAGTGCAGGGTGGGGGGAAATGCACAGGTTCAGGTTTCCTCTTAGCCAGAAACTTATCCAAGGTCACTCAGGCCATCAGTATTATGGAGGAGGGGTAGAGGGGACACATTTCATATGGAGAAGATCTCATGTTCAATTTCTGGTAGCATCTCCAACTAAAAAACGTGGCTGAAGGCAGGAAGGGTCTTAGTGCTTGTTTGGAAATATGCCCTGCCGAAAGGGGACTGTTCTGGTTGTCCTGCTGAGCCCCTTTCTCTGTGGATGTGGGGATCAGGGTTTGGGGTTTGGCCATCCTCAGGAGCAGAGTCTGGCCTTGACATCCCTGCAGCCCATTTTCATCCCCATAGGAAGTTGTCCACGCTGAACAGCTGGATGCGGGAGCACAGCTATGACACGGCCGAGCTGTGGCGGGACATTGAGGACATCATCATCAAGACCCTCATTGCTGCCCACCCAGTGCTGAAGCACAATTACCGCACCTGCTTCCCCAACCACATATCGGGCTGCGCTTGCTTCGAGATCCTGGGCTTCGACATCCTCCTGGACAGGAAGCTCAAGCCTTGGCTCCTGGAGGTACGTGGAGTGGTGTTGTCCTTCTGAAGCAGAATTCCCAATGGGAGCATGCACTGCTTCTCTGCAGCAAGACCCTTTCATCTCTGCA
The DNA here is from genome assembly GCF_965113315.1 of Podarcis vaucheri. Taxonomy (NCBI): domain Eukaryota; kingdom Metazoa; phylum Chordata; class Lepidosauria; order Squamata; family Lacertidae; genus Podarcis; species Podarcis vaucheri. The sequence goes on from NC_138752.1 coordinate 29,373,030, forward strand.
ATTCTATGATTTTGAACACTCTTTTGTTCTTGATCCCAACGAAGTCTGGGAAGAGTCTCAGCCTCTTCCTTGATAGTCCCTTTTCCCTGATCCAGCTAGTCTCCATCACTCAGTGGTAGATGGTAGATGCAAGCAGGTCCCAGGTTCAGTCCAAGTAGGGTTGAGAGAGAGACTCCTGCCTGAAACTCTGGAGAGCTGCCACCAGTCAGTGTAGACAGTATTGAGTTAGATGGACCAAGGGTCTGACTCAGTATAAGGCGGCTTCCTCTGTTCCTATGTCTACTCTTTTGTATCTTGAAAGAAGCAGGAAAGGTGTCTACAAATACCTTGGAAGTCAGAGGTGAGGTGGGGTGGGTATCTTCAGACAATAGTAACACAAACAGGCACATGAGACTGAGTCAGGATGCTTCCAGGTCTGTTTTAAAATTGTCAATCCTGATTGGCTGCAAATGTCAAACTTCTCCCCACACCCTCCAGGGTATGCCAGCCTGTCGTTCATTCCCAGTCCAGCCACTTCAGGCCCTTGGGGAACATGTTCCATCTCCCTGAAGCACCCACTGTGATCCTGACTGCTCCAGTGTCTTACTACCCCCTACCTAACTAGCTGCAACTGTATACAAAAAACTGCAAACTATCTCTTGAAAAAAACTAAGCATCAGAATAGATGCCTCTGTCCTAGAAGGAGTGGAGGTCCTGAAGTCTCATGGGACAAACCAGATCCCAGAGTGGCCATCTTGTAAGGAAGCTGCATGTAAAACCCAGGCCCTTCCCCATTGCTCTTTCCCCTCCAGGTCAACCACTCCCCCAGCTTCACCACTGACTCCCGCCTGGACCGTGAAGTGAAGGATGCCCTGCTCTGCGATGCCATCAACCTTATCAACCTACGTGCTTGTGACAAGAAGAAGGTGCTAGAAGAGGACAAGCGGCGGGTGAAGGAGCGCCTCCTCCAAGCCCACCAGCCGCCCCGAGAAGCCAGGTAACCCAGCCTTGCCCTGGCCATGCTGCCTCCTTCTCCCCCAGAAGCAGCTTTTCCTGGCTTTGCCTTCAGAGATGCCCAACACCCAGTTCCTGCAGCCTTGTCAGGTTGCACGTCGGCCTCCAACCACCACGAGGGAGGGGAGAAAATGGAGCAAGGAGCCAATCAGATGGGTTTGCCATTATTTCTATGGTCCTGTAATGGGCCATTTGGCAGTGCAGGAATCCTGGATCCTGGCATGTGGGTCATTGGTTGCCTTGGCCGAAGCTGTGCAACACCCCATGCAGACAAGGTGGGGGAGCAGGGGGAAGAGAGGGAAGAAAGTGGCTTGGGTACCAGTGACAGGGGAGGCCAAGGGGGGAAACAGAGGACAGCAGTGCCCATTAGTCTCTCCCTCCCTGGCAGAACCTAGGATTTCTCTGCTGCCGGGGCCCCAGCCTGAACTCTCTCAATCTGCAGGCGGGAGCAGTTGGAGAGCAGTCAGGCCGCCTGGTTGGCCCAGGCCGAGAAGTACGAGAGCAGCCACCTGGGTGGCTACCGAAAGATCTTCCCATCACGGGGCACAGAGAAGTACAACCCCTTCTTCAAGCACAGTGGATCCCTCTTCCAAGAGACTGTGGCCTCCAAGGCCAGGGAAGAGTGTGCCAGGTAGGGCAAGGGGAAGCCATTCCTCACAGGGCAGGCTGAGCCAAGCCTAGTCCTTGCATGTACACACACATGGACATGCAAAAGGATGACACACCCACACACAATGTCTTGTGTCTTCTGTCAGGCAACAGCTGGAGGAGATTCGCCAGAAGCAGGAGCAGAGGGAGAGTACAGCTGCGAAGAAGAAGAGGGATGTGAAGGAGAACTTGCAGGGGGAGTCAGCAGGGGAGAAGGGAAAGGGCAAGCCAGCCCTAACTCGCATAGCCTACAGCCACAGCAAGACCTGGAACCCAAAGGTACCTCATGGGGGAGTGAGGAGCAGCTCTTGAGTCCCTCCCTCTTCTAACACCAGGGAGGAAGAAGGACTTTCAAGGCCAGCTGCTGCACCTAGAGATGGAACTATTCTACTTTAGGAGCCTGGTGAATGTTTCTTGTTTTTTAACTTGCATGGTTTAAATCTTCTGCCTGCCCCAGGGAAAAGTGAGAGATCCCATAGTCCCACCCCAGCCTCCCTGCTCCTTTCCATAGCTATTGCCCTCATATATTCAGCCATAAATGCAAGCAGCCTCTTTTTGCTGGAACTGAGTTTGCAGTTCTGAGGGAGCCAGTCGCTTTCCACATGCAGTGCAATTGCAGAAGGGTCATTTTTTTGCCTTTGGGCAACCTGGAGCTTGAAAGAGCCTGAGTCCCGCCAGACCTGGCAATAAGGGCGGGCCTTGTGCTTTGTCTGGCATGGCTGCAGAGGAGCTGGCCAGAGGGCTCTGTGGGATACAAGCTGCAGGGCAAAACAAGATCTGGGGGCTAAAGCTGGAACACAGCGTCCTCAATCTTGGCCTTACCGAATTAGATCTGGTTTTGCTTATGTGGAGGAGGAGGTGTGTTGTTTTGTTTTCTGTAAGCTGCTTAGTGAGCTATTGAGGATCTAAATATCTAAAATGAGCCCAGCTCCTCTTCTCAAGTCTGACCCAGGCTGCCTTTTTCCCTAGATATCCTCCATACCATATGACAGCATGACCCCCCAGGCCATTGTGGAGGAAGAGGAAGTGGAGAGGGTCAAAGCCCTCCTACGGAGGGAGAACCTCATCCGAGGGCTGGGCATCGTCGACCAGCTGACACGCCTGCTCCGCAACACGGAACCCAAGCCTGTGGAGGTCCAGAGGCCACACATTAACATCTCAGAAAGCCAGGTATGCAGGTGCTGTTTCCAGACCCCAAAACACACACTGGGTGGAAAGTCTTGGAGGAGATCTCTCTCCAGCAAAGGAGGAGGGTTGGAACAAACATTGTTCCCTGGCTTTGGAGGGAGCTGGGTTCCTGCTCCTGCATTGCAATCAGCCTGCCTTGCTCTCCGGCTTTGTTCTCTGCCTGCAAAGCAGAAATCCTTCTGACTAGTCTGAAAGGGCCAACTGTTGTGCCTTACCAAGGCTACGAAAATGTTTAATGGCTGGTTTGGGGAAACATGACCAATAGGGAGTGGATGTCTGCCATTCCCTTTGGATGTGCTATGTGGGTCTTTGTAAAGAAGCGGTCAGTGTGGGAGGGGACACCTCAAAATCTGACAGCAGCCACAGGTGACTCCTGTAGGGTCCCCCTTTCCAAGCCTCACCCTGCTGCTTTTTTCTTCCAGCCTCACTTTCTCCAGGACATGTTTAATAACCGAGAACCACAGAATCTGATGACCCTCGTCCCCCTCTCCCTCCTAGGGGGCTCAGTCCAGGAGCTGGGCCAACAGATCATGCAGCAGCAGCCCACAGCCCGTGTCCAACTACTGGGAAACCAAGGCTTCATCCCAACCATTTTGGGTGCCCTGTCGGGCTTGGGCTCATCTTCCCATGAGTCCTATTCCACACACTTCAAGCCGCAGCTCCACATCCAGCCCCCCAAGAACATGAGCTGGTTGGGTGCGGCCATGGTGGGCGAGCCGGGTTCTCTGGCCCGGATGCTGAAGGCAGGAGGGCGCCGGTTTGGCAGCGCCAAGAACAAGCTGGAAGTTGGTGAGTATTGTGGGTGAGAGCCTTGTGGTCCTCTGGTGCTGCCCCAGTTGCTCCACGACCACTGCCAGCAGCAGCAGGAGGGTTGAGACACCAGGAAATGTAACCTTTCCCTGTCTGCGTGCTCAGGAACCCCAAGACTCGGGAACAGGGGCAACATGAGGGCCACAGCCTGCAGTGGAGACAGGGCAAGCAAGTATCTTGGCAGGTGTGTCCAGCAGTGGTTCCAAGGGGCAGCCAGACCACTGAGGAGCAGGGAGCACAGGCGGTCTTCTTCAGCACCACCACCTCCTCCTCCCTCCCCCAGCATGTTGCTTGCCCTACAGGCATGGAGCCCAGCCACCCATGCCTCTCTCCTCCTCCTCTTTCAGGCAGCCCTGCAAGCAAGCGGCCCCTGTACATGAGCTCCGGTTCCCTGAACTGCCTGTCACACGGTGGCAAAGCTACCAGCCACATGTACAGCAGCTTTCCCTTCCCCTCTGCGGCAGCTCCGCTAAACCGCACTGACCTGCATGGACTGGCCATCAATTCTGCATCTGCTCCACTCATCCGGCGCACCAGCCCACACCGCTCCAGCAACATGGCCACTCTGCATCTCAACCAGCCCAGGTAGCCTCCTCATCCTAGGTCCGCTCAGGCAGCAGCAGGATGGACCCTGCTAAGAAGGTCCTCCAGCCAAACTTCCTCATGATCTCCTTGTCTTTCTCCTCCCCCAGGAAAGGCACTTGACTTGACCTCTTGGCGGAACAGCAATCCAGGAGCCAGAAGAGCTGGGGGACTTTGCTGCTGCGGCCTGTGCCAAGAGGGGCAGTAGAGGAAGTGAAGCCCCTGCCCTGTGGAGGCAGTGGCAGCAGCAGCAGTGGCCTGGTGCCATGGCCCTGGGCACAACACACCCACCCCAGCCAGGCAGTTGTCCAGGAGCCCCTTGCCAACCTACTCCTCCATGCCAAATTCATTTCCCCCTTTCCCCACTCTAAAGCAGCAGCAACAAATTCTAATAACAGTATTAGACATCTTTGGCCGTGCCCCCACTTCCTCCATGCCAACTCCCCTGTCGCCAATGCCAGTCAGCCTGCCAAAGGCCAGGTCCCAATCCTGAAGAGCACTATGGGCTGGGAATGGAGTTTCTTTTGTAACCGACTTTGTATTAAAGTTTTATACGGTTATACAATCTGGGGTCTCTCTCTCTCCTTTGACTCTCAAAGCACAGCATCTTGTTCTCCCAGCAGCTACCGTCTTTGCTGGGAGCAGGAACAGGAACTTCCTTACCCCCAAAAAAGTTTTTATCCCTCTCTCATAGCACTAGAGCTTGCAGACACCCAATGAAGCTGAATGTTGGAAGATAAAAGGATGTCCAGCACACAGTGCAGAGTTAAAACTATGGCACTCCCTCCCGCAGGAAGCACTGATGGCCACTGAATTTGATGGCTTTAAAAGAGGATTAAACAAATTCATGGAGGAGAGGACTATCAATGGCTACTAGCCACAGTGCCTATGCTCTGCAGCCATAGTTGGAGGCAGCAATGCTTCTGAATACCAACTGCTGAAACCACAGGAGGGGAGAGGGCTCTTGAGCTCAGATCCAGCTTGCAGGTTTACCATGAAGGCATCTGTTTGGCCACTGTGGGAACAGGATGGTGGGTAGATCCAGCAAGCTCTTCAAAGAAGCAGAGGAATACAAAGAATTCATTGTTCTTTGCCCTTCATCATACTTGAATTTCAGTGAAAGGGATGCAAAGGGGGCCATGGGTGTAGGCAGGGGAGCAGCTGCCCCCTAAATCAAGTAAATAAATAAAAATACTTAACTGACCAATCGTATCGCAGATAGCTCGGTTCTGCCCCCCCCCCATAAATCCTGGCTGTGCTCATGGATGGGGGCTCTACTATTTACTTCTAGGCAAACTGTGGCAGACCCTACCCCACCCAAGGCTAGCCTCCTGGGTGGGATGGAAAGCATAAGCCTCCAGGCCCACAGGGTTTACAGGGGGGAAACGGGATGGACCTTATTTTAGGGGTAGAGTATCCAGTTTGCATGCAGCAAGTCCTAGGTATATTCAGTGAAAGACTCTCCTGAAGAGCCGCTGCCAGTCTGTGTAGACAACACTGAACTACAGGAATTCTGCATCAGACCATTACCTCCGAGGCGCGCTTTTCCTACTGAAACTCAGATGGGCTAAGCTCGGCCTCCGTGGCGCCCGTTCCGGATTGCGCCCGCCTTCCGGAAGAGCCCGGCCCGCCCCCACGTGCTCCTAGGCGGCGCGGCCTCGCCAGTCTCTTTCCTCTGAGCTACTATGGCCGGGTCTGGACGCTTGGTGGGTCTGAGGCGGGTGGCTGCTCGGCTGGCGGCGAGAGAGGCAGAAGGCAAACTGCCCGAGGAGCAGCCGGAGGTGGAGCAGGAGGTGGAGAGGTAGGGCCCGATCCCTCGACAGCTTCCCTCCCTGGCCCAGGAGCTCGCCTGCCCGAGACGCTCATCTCTCTCTCTCTCCCCGCCGACAGGTTGCTGAAGCGTCAGGAGAAAGCGATCCGCCTGCGAAAAATGCAGAGGCTGATGGAACCGCGCGGGCCCCCTGAGCGCACCTTGACCCGCCAGGCCATGGAGCAGATCCGGTAAGAGCGGAGGCCAGGGAGGTCGACCGCAGGGAAGGTGGCGGCGGCGGAGGAGGAGGAAGGGGAGCCCCGACGGCAGCTCGCGACGAGCCGCGTCTCTCTCTCTCTCTCCGCCCCAAGCGGGGCGCGGGCGACGCTTCTCCAACGCGCCCCTGCAACTTCTCTTTCTCCTTTTTGCGCCAGGTACCTGAGCCAGGAGCTGCCGGAGGAGTGGCCCGTCTCCCGCCTGGCGCGGAGCTTCCAGGTGGAACCCGGGGTCGTCCTTCGAGTCCTCCGGAGCCGCTTCTCCCCTTCACCGGAGCGGAAAGCTAAGCAAGACGCCAAGGCCGCCGCCGCTGTGGCCTCGACCCCCGAAAGCAGCGCCCGCCCCAGGATCGTCGTGGCCACCGAGGCCTCCGGCCGTCTACTTCCCGCCCCTGGCGCTGCGGCGGCGCTCTCCCGGCCAGTCGCCCCCAGGGCGGCACGTGCGGGCCCCTCTGCGCCGGAGAAGCAGCAACAAAAGCAGCAGCAGGAGGAGGAAGAAGACGAGGAGGAGGAAGGTCGGGGTTGGCGGGGGCCGAGCCCGGCGGAGCTGGAAGCGATGGTGGCTGAGGGCACCTGGGAGTCCCAGCTGAAAGTCGTGCAGAAGGGCCGAGAGTTCTTCGACAGCGATGGGAACTTCCTCTACAGGCTTCCCCAAACCCAGCAGGCCTGAGCATCTGGCAGTGCTGGAAGGCACTGGCCTCTTTTTGCATGTCAAGGGCAATACCTTGTCTGGATTGTCCCTGTAGCTAAAATGGCCACATCCAGCTCCTAAAAGGGGGTGGGGTCCTGTTGTGGTGGAAAGTGTTGTGGTGCCCCTCCTCACTAGAGTCAAAAGCTGGCCCTTCAGGGGACTCCCTGCTCAGATTCTGCTCCCAGGCAACTAGGAGAACTCTGCTGCCTGCAGTACAAGGGACCACCCTTGCCTAGGCTTTTTCTGTCTGCTCAGAGCAGAATCATCAAGCATTGAGAGGTGAACACCAGGCTTATATAAAGGGTCCTGCTGAGTTTTGCCTTTACAAAGTGCTGTGATGCAGGTGGTTAGAATTTCCCTTGGACACATGCAGATGAGAGACTCAGAAAGAGCCATGTGGCCCTGCAGGGACTCAGCAGTAGTGACTGCAGCAACAGCAGCAAGGTCTCCCAGGCCTATGAAAGCAAGTGCATGATGATAAGCCTCCATGCCTTTCTGAAAGCATTTTGGAAGGGATTAATAGCTTGGGATTCTTAAAGTTCCTCAGATGCCTGTTACCCCTTCTTGAGAGGAAGCCCCAGCCACCTACTATGAAAAGCAGGTTGGAGAAGCTCACTTACTCTTTTTAGTGTAGAAGTTGGTAGGTTGTTGTTTGGTTTTTTTGCAGGCGCCAGAGAAGTAATTCTTAGCAAACTGCCCAGCTAACCTGGGCACTCAGCCCCTCCTAACCTGCTGCCCTCCTGGTGTTCAGGACTATAATTCCCATTGGCCCCAGCCAGCACAGCTGATAGGAGCTAGTCCAAAATATCTGGAGGGTACCAGGCTGGGCTAGCGAGGCCCTGCTTGAATGTCTGTCTCGTGGCTGGTGTGTGAAAGGGTAGCCCATCGGCTCAGGGCTTGGAAGTGCCTTGCCTGCCCTCTCCCTCCAATTACTTGGAGCTGGGTGAAAGCTGTGCTCTTGCATTGAGGCCTCATTTGGGTGCCAGAACGCTCCTGCCCTGCTCCTTGGTGACAGTTTGGCCCTTCAGATCATGAAAATAGTTACCTGGGCAGGATTGGTGGCAGGACACAGCACAAGCAATTAAAAGGATTTTTATGGATAAAATTCTTCTCAGCCTAATAATAGGAGTGATCCATATTCTGTGCTCCTACCCATGTCTGTCATGTCAAACAAGCCCAAACCAGTTCATCCTGAGCATGAGGGAATTCCTGTGTGAGGAGCATGAAGTGCCTGCTGTCAGAGGGAAATGACTTTGTGATCCTCCTATCAGTGATTTGGGATGATCAATAAAAGTGCAAGATCTGTAGGGTAAGAGGAGTGAAGAAGATGTGAGTGTGCTCTACCCTTCAAAACCTCAATTTTCTGTGTGTGTTTTTTACAGAATGTAAAAGATTGTGCTACAGGCAGAGGGGTCTCCCGTTTGCTGGCTTGGTGGGATACTTTTACGAGTTTCTAAAGTTGAGGTTTCAGAGTTCCCATTCTAATCAATAGGAGGTGAAGCCAAGCTGGGGGGGGGGTGCTCCACTGCATGTGTCTGGTGAATGGGAAGCACATGATGGTCTTTGCTTCCCTCTGTCCTCAGAGCAGAGAAGAAGATGAGTGAGGCTGAAAAACCCAGGAAAAGAAAGTAAGCTATACTGGGCAAGGCTCACCTTTGTGGAATTGGCATTGCTCTTAGGAAGACTTCATGGGACTGGAAAAAATGGGATACCAATATGCTACATAAAAAGTCTTTACTACTTCTGTGGCATGGAAGTGGAATCAGGAAAATAAATTTACACTTTCCAAGTTCATGAGTGAATTATAAGCAATAAAGATATGAGACAGTCTCAGCTCAAAAGTTTTTTTCTGTTATCCAAGCATTTCTTACAGCTTTTTCTACCCTCAAATCCTTATTTAAGTAATAAAATACTTAAATATTTCAAGTTAATGCTTCTGTTTTATTCTACAAATGTGCAGTTAACTGCATTCTTATATAAAGCAGCAAGGAGGGTTTCCCCCCCCCTTTAATTGGGTGGGGGTTGAGGCTTTATTGTAAGGAACGTGCGTGGCACTGTGGTCTAAACCAGAGTCTAGGGGTAAGCTCCCGTTGCTTGGTCCCTGTTCCTGCCAACCTAGCAGTTCGAAAGCACATCAAAGTGCAAGTAGATAAATAGGTACTGTTTCGGCAGGAAGAAGAAGAAGAAGAGTTTGGATTTGATATCCCGCCTTTCACTCCCCTTCAGGAGTCTCAAAGCGGCTAACAATCTCCTTTCCCTTCCTCCCCCACAACAAACACTCTGTGAGGTGAGTGGGGCTGAGAGACTTCAAAGAAGTGTGACTGGCCCAAGGTCACCCAGCAGCTGCATGTGGAGGAGCGGAGACGCGAACCCGGTTACCCAGATTACGTGACTACCGCTCTTAACCACTACACCAGGAAGGTAAACAGTGTTTCCGTGCGCTGCTCTGGTTCACTACAAGCGGCTTAGTGTGCTGGCCACATGACCTGGAAGCTGTCTGCGGACAAACACCGGCTCCTCAGCCAGTAAAGCGAGGTGAGCGCCGCAACCCCAGAGTCGTCTGCGACTGGACTTAACAGTCAGGGGTCCCTTTACCTTTACCTCTGAGGCTTTATTGCAGTCGGTCTGTGAAAGGGCTCTGCCCTTTTATTCATTTCAGTGAACTTGTGTTGCAGAACCTCCAGGTACCCTCATTGCTTTCAAGATGGGAAGGGCTACCACCTGGTAGCAGAACAGCAGCGGTTGCTTTGCATGCAGTCTCCTGTATCTCTAAAGGGGAAATACATTTTGCCAGAGATCTGGAAAAGTGGGCTGCCTGTTGGAGATGCTACCTGCTAGATGAACCTAGTTCAGTAGCACCTTAGAGACCAACTAAGTTAGTTATTGGTATGAGCTTTAAGGTGCATGGATTTTTTAAATTTTGTTTCAACTAGTCTTGTCAGTATCAGTCAGCCTTATGTCCATCTGTTGAATAGCATGACCCAAACATACTACCAGGGCTAGAGTTGCATACATTGCCCTGTTTCTGTGATGCCTTCGTTCGTTTTACACTTTGTAGAGAACAAAAGAACAGTGTAGCTGCAGGCTGAGTCAATAAAAGACCCATTACTGTAGGTAGCCAAGACAGAGGTTTGGGGAAGACTGGCCTTTTGCAGGGCATTCAAAACACCCTCAGCTGAAAGGGAATGTGGAGCAGCGGTTATGGTCCACCACAGCATTTTAAAGCCACATTTAACAACTCTGAGGCTCCAAATATACATGATGGTGATTGTGTTTTTTAATGGAAATTCTGGTTTAATGTAGGTTGTGTACTTGATAGCAACACGGAGAGTAGGATGATTTATCCTCAATGCTACCCTCCTCAGCTCATTTCCCAGGTGCATAGAGAAACAGAGCTGCTTAAAGATAGGGGAGCAGTTGGGGATGATCTTAATTGCGAAAACGGCCGCGTGATGCTGCAGTCAAGTTTGCACAAACCCCCTTCAATCTGCACGCCCCTTTTCAAACAACTAAGCTTGGATTTCCCTGCCTAGGTCGAAGTACGTATTGGATTTAATAGTCCTTTCCTGGCTGCTACCATTTGGTTGAGAGCGGTGGGGGAGATCAATTGTCCAGCTGATGCCACAGTTTCCTCTGCGTCTCATTTCCACCCCTGCGGAGGCGACGGCGGTAAAAGAACCCGGAAGGGGCCTTTCCATCCCGTTGGCAGCCCTTTCCCTTCCCAGCCAAACCAGGCCACCGCCCTCCCTCCATCGCCTTTGCAAAAGGGCTACCGGAGTGCCTGCCCGCCCCGCGTGCTCTTGGGCATTAGGCCGCCTGCGCTTTGCATCTGGGGAGAGCAACCGTTTCCCCGGCGGTGGCCATGAGTGCCCCGGACGCGGTGCGTCTGCTGGACGCCGCGGACTTCGCGGCCCGGAAGCACGCGGCGCAGCGCCGCAAAGACCCGGAAGGCACGCCGTACATCAACCACCCCATCGGTGAGCAGTCTCCTGAGCATGTGCAGTGTGCGCTTTCTTCCGCAATGCAGTGAGGACGGGGCTACACTTCCAGTTCGTCATCTGTCGTGGATGCATTAGTTAAGATTCCTGCATTGCAGGGGGTTGGACTAGATGGCCCTCGGGATCCCTTCCATTTCTACAATTCTCTTATTTCTTTTAGAAGCTAAGTACTACCCCTCTGTCTAACCCCCCCCCCACACAGGTGTAGCCCAGATACTGGCACAGGAAGCTGGAATAACGGAAATTGCAATACTACAGGTAAGGGCACTCCCTCTCCTTCCCTGATATTTTCCCTGTCCTAGTTTAAAGCTTCCAGGCACAGCGTGGCAAGGCTTAGCCTGGAAAACTCATAATAAGTGTGCCATTAAGCATGTGTGAATGGCCTTGCATTCCTGCAGAGAAGTACTTCAAAGAAGAGGGCAGGGTGTTGGGGATCAAAGTCTTTTAGAAACTGAGCATCAAGAACCTCCTATTTCCAGGCTGCTCTCCTCCATGACACTGTTGAAGACACAGACACCACCTTCTCAGAGATCGAGGAGCACTTCGGGGAGGAAGTGAGGCGAATTGTGGAGGAAGTGACGGATGACAAGACTTTGGTCAAGAAGGAGCGCAAGCGGCTGCAGATTGAACAAGCTGCTCAGAGCAGCCGAGAGGCCAAGCTGGTGAAACTGGCAGACAAGCTGTACAACCTGCGAGATCTCAACCGCTGCACACCCCGAGGTCCGTCTCTGGCCAGCCACCTTGGGTAGCCCTTCTGAAAGGAGGGGGAGTAGCTGGCATGGGATGGCAGGATCCTTGCTGTCCTTTTCTGTGTTACAGAACAGGAGCTCAATAACTAATTTATTAAGACTTCTGTTCTGTATCTATAATCTGGTGGGGGCAGGATCTAGTACAGCATTTAAAAATATTCAGCTTGGACAAAACATAATACAAAACCTTCCTATGCTGTACACAGTTCCGGCCACACACAAAAATGAGTTCAAATATCAAAGTCATGTAGCTTTTCCCAAATTAGTCTCTGGTGAGCACTGCTGTCAACTGAAGAGTCAAGCACCTATGAGAACAGGTTTAGCTAGTAGACATCAATGCTGTTGTGGAACAGGTCAGGGAGATCACACAGTCTCCACCCCACTTCTTGAGCGGCTCTGATCCCCTGCTTAAAGTAGCAAAGCAAGTCCAGCTGTCACAGTGTGTGGCAAAGCAGTAGTCAGGCTTGTGTATGGATGCAAGTGTGAATTTCTGACTTGTGGGTTTGTCTCTCTTTGGCCAGGCTGGTCCGAGAACCGAGTCCAGGAGTACTTCCACTGGGCTTCGAAGGTAGTGACGGGCTTGCGCGGGACAAACCCGGTGTTGGAGGAAAAATTGTGGCTGCTGTTTAAAGCCAGAGGGCTACCTGAGTGACATGGCTAAGCTGCAGCCAAATCAACTGGAAGGGAAAGGAGGCCACAAAGCTTGCTGAGCTACTAGGTAAAAAATGGAGAAGAATTTCGCCAATTTGTCTGCGGTCCCACTTACTCTTATCCTGCCTCACTAGGTACTCTCAGTGTAAAGTGATGCCCTCTACATATATTTGGAATACTCTGAAAGTATGCTGGAAACAAGGCAACCTCGCCAGATGCCTTATCCATCCTCTACAAGTGTAGACATTATGGCATACAAGGGGAGAGGATGAAAGTAGCTCACTTCTTTCTCTGCCCCCCCTCCACCCCCAGTCTCTGCAAATAAAGAAGAAGGCAACCTAAGGGTACCACTTGGCCTACTCCTTTCCCCACGTGGCCTGGCTATTGCAGCACCTTTGGAGGGCAGGACTACAAAGAACTCTCTCACACCTGCAGTTCAAGCACAGCATCCCTCTTCTCTCAGCTCATTATGGGCATCTACAGAAGATCACATTGCACTATGGTTCCTGGAGCATAATGGAGTGTCTCCGTTCCCAGGATCTTACTTCTCTCACCCACCCACTTTGCTTGGCTGGATAGCAAAAGCATGTATGTTGAGAGTGGTTCTCAATAAAAGCCTTGAGCAAGTTGTGACTCCGCATTGGCATCAGTCTATAAAACTTGCAAGGAGGTGGGTTGATTCCCTGGCTATCGGTGAGGGGTAGAGGGAGGGTTTCCAGCTTCAAGGATGGGGTGAGTGGGAGTGCTGCCCCTGGTATAAATCACCAAAACAAAGTTTCTCCAGATGATAATGCTTTTCTCCTTGGGCTCATGGAGTTGACCAGGCATTAATGCAGCAATGAAGTGGCTCTCCTTGAAAAAGGAAACTGCCCCAAGGGTGGTCACAGTTTGCTTTGGGACTAAGGAGGGGAGAGATCTCCGAGAGGTGAACGCTCGCCTAGGAAGGCAGCTGGCTGGGTTGGGGAGGCAGCCCCCCTCCCCCAGGGATGGGGCAGTATGCACCGAAGCAGCCTGCTGCGAGGAAGGCAAGTAGCGTTCCCTCTTAGCAGGGAAACAAATGCGGCCGCGGTTGGCTCTGCCCTCCCAGCATCACCGGGCAGCCAATGAGAAGTTTCCCCACCACCTCAACGAGGAAAAATGGGGGAGTCGGAACAATAATAAGAGCGGACGAGGGCGCGAACGGAAGCCGGCTGGGCCGCGTTGTCATGGCAGCAGGTCCACTTCCGGGCTGTCCCGGCAGCAACAGCGTTCGCTGTGGAGGGTTCCGGGAAGGAAGGACGACGTCCTACCCTACCAGCCATGGCATCCCCCGGCCACCGCGACGCCCCGGAGCTGCCGGACTTCAGTCTTCTAAAGCGCCTGGCGCGGGACCAGCTGGTCTACTTGCTGGAGCAGGTGGGATGGGCGGGTACTGGGGCGAAAGCGAAAGCTGCTCCTCATGACCCTTGCCTGGCAATGACGCTTCGCCTCTTTCTCCCTCACCCTGCAGCTCCCCGGCAAGAAAGATTTGTTCATCGAGGCCGACCTGATGAGCCCCCTCGACCGCATCGCCAACGTCTCCATCCTCAAGGTGCGCGAGGAGCTCTCCGCTTGCTTCCTCTTCCTGCTCTTTCAGGCAGACAGTAATTCGGCAGGAGCAGCTTCTCGCCCCCGCCCCCTTGTAGTACGGACAGCGGTGGGAAGGCTTCCCATGTTGCGACTGCCCGGGCTTTAAGGCAGCTGCTGAAAGCACAAAAGCTCACCTAGGAGAAAAGGGCAAGGGGCGGGGAGACTGACATGAGGATGCTGGGGTGAGGAATTGAACGTGGAGGATCCCACTTGAGCTGTGCCTACTGGCAACTTCTGTCCAATTTAGTTGCTGCATAAATCAGAGGAAATGGGGAAAGAGGAAAAGGGAGTCACCCCACCACCACCACCACCCTCAAGAAGCAGGGGTGCTGTGCAGGATGTGGAGCTGATCACTCTCTGCTTCCATCTCTCTTTGCAGCAACATGAAGTGGACAAACTTTACAAAGTGGAGAATAAACCAGCCCACAGTACCAGTGATCAGTAAGTGTGAGGCAGGAGGCCTGCCCTGTCTGGCCAGGGCTTACTGAGCCTGCTGCATGGGGTTGCCTGCCTGCCTCTTTTCTGCTTGCCAGGGAAAGGCGGTGTTTCTCCATCCCTGAGCCATGGGACAAGGTCACCCACAGGCAGACAGAGCAGAGCTGTTTCTAAGACTACTCCTTTCATGTTGTCTGTTTTGTTTCTTTCTCCCAAGATTGTGCTTTTTGGTGCGGCCACGGATCAGGAACATGAAGTACGTGGCAGGTAAGTTGGTGGTTTGCATGTGCTGGCCTGAGGGAGGAGCAATAATGGTAGTTGTCAGTGGTAGATCTGATTTACATGCCAAAAGTTCCAGGTTCAATCTCCAGGTAGGGCTGGGAATGTCTCCCTGCCTCAAACCTTGGAGAACTGCTTCCAGTCAGTGTAGAAAATACTGAACTAAATGGACCAAGGCTGCTTCCTAGCTCCCAGGCTTAGCAGGAGGTCCCAGTATGGACAGTCTGTGCTGAGCACCTTTGAAAGGAATATGAACCGTGTAGTGGTCTGATTATAGCAGTGCCCTGAGCAATTATGGAAGAAGGGTATCATGACTAGGTTAGAGCAGAAGTCTTATCTACCCTGCCTATGGTAATGTTTCAGGCTGCTACCAGAATTCAGGGGGATGCTGGGTAATTGGGGAGTGGGTTTCAGCCTGTCTCTTCTCCTGGTTCTTGGCAGTCTGCCTACCTGCATCTATCTCAACAGGTATTTCTACCACACACCCCAAGCTGCAAGAGTATGGGACTAAGGGGTCTTTGTGCAAGTTCCTGGGGTGTTCTGTATTATTACAATCTGTTGCAAAGCTGCCTTGAGATTAAATTAAAAATATTCTAAATAAAAAAATGTGGACAGCCTTTTCCTGGATTGCCTAGAAAGGGCTTGGCCAGCCTTGCCTGCTCCTTGACTCATTTTTTTCCCTAGACATAGTAAACGCCGATAAGGCAGCTGGCCGGACCCGCAAGTACAAGATTATCTTCAGTCCTCAGAAGGTGAGTCTCTTGTAGCCAGGAGTTGTGGGGTCGGGTTTCTTGGGATTTACCTTCCAAGTAGTCCAGGGGTAGCTCATCAATTATGTGATGTGTGGACCTTCTGAAGTGCTGCTGGCTGGCTGGTCCCTCTGGCTGGGTGGTATTTCCCAGTCTGGGCTGTGGCTGCTGCCTGGGCTGCCCAGCTCTAAGAAGCAGTGATTTGTGGGCAATACTGAGCTAGATGAACCAATGTTTTGATTTGTTATAAGGCAGCTTCCTGTGTAGTCTGGCCAGTGGGTGGTATATGGGTGTAGAATTAGGGGGGTCTCTTTTATCTCCCAAGCCCCCAGACGTTTGGTTGAACTTAACATGTTTCAATTTAGCCATCGCCAATTTCACTCTCTGCAACAGTTTAAAGGCTAAAATTGGTTGTGCCTGTAAAACACCCTCCTCTGCCCTTGGAGGAGTCTCTTCAGTTTTTCTCAGTAGAAGGGGGTTCTGGGGACACTTAAACTGCTTGTTCCCAAGGCTGCCTGGAGCTGATTGTCTTCTCCAACCCTTTCCAGTTCTACACATGTGAGATGGTGCTGGAAGAAGAGGGGATCTATGGGGGTGAGTTTCAGAGACGGAGAACAGAGATTTTGCTTGGCAGGACATCAGGATCAAAGTCAGCGGGTGGGGAGGGGGCTGTACTTGAGGAAAGCAGCAGTTCAGCTGGTGATTGGCTCCCCGGCATCCCCTTCCCCAAGCTCAGAAACTTTGAGCAACGCTGTCCTGTTCATGCTTACTCAAAGGTAAGACGCACTGTGTTTTATAAGGCTAACTTCCAGTTAAATGGCATAAGATTGCAGTCTGAATATGCCAGTGTTCATTGTTCCGTGGATGGGATTGATCTGTGTTGTATTAATTTGTGGTTAGTTTTTCATCTTTTAAGGTATTTTGATCATGTTTTAAGATGATTGTTCACTATGCTGGGCAACACCAGGAGGAAGGGTTGGGTATAAGAAGAATGAATGAATAAGTAATATTGCTATGTTTAAAATAAAATTTAAAAAAACACCTCTGACCAGTCACCTGAGTTACTCCAAGCAGCTAATTTAAGGCAGTGGAGAGGTTGTATCATGGGTCAAAGGCAAAATCCCCCTTGTGTTGTCCTGGTTCCTTGGCAGACGTGACCTGGGATGAGTGGTCCTTCTACTTACTCCCTTTGGACGATGACATCATCAGCATGGAGCTCCCGGAATTCTTCCGTGACTATTTCCTGGTCAGTATTGACTCCTGCAATGTCCCTATCTATTCACACTGCCCTCCTCCCCCTTGTTTGCCTCAGTGTCACACAGCACGTACCAGCTCAAGAATTTTAGGCACAACTTCAATTTCCACCCTCTTGTGTCAATCACAGCTTCCTTCTCTTGTGGCCCAGTAGGAAGGAGACCAGCGCTGGATCAGCACCGTGGCCCAGGCCTTGCAACTGATGAACTCTCTCTATGGACCATTCAGCAGGACCTACGGAATTGGCCGGTGTGCTAAGGTGGGGCCTTGTTGGTACAGGAGGATCAGCTGAAAGAATGTGAGAGGGGCCTGGTCCAGAGAGCAGAAAGTCTCTGGGTAGGATGGGGTGAGCGTGTATTGAGTATATAGCAGAAAGAGCTCTGAATACAGATGTTTCCAAGAGCTTTCCTCCACATTGGTGAGACCTTAGAATCATATCATAGTGGGTAGCAAAGTTAGTGCAAGACAAGCAAGCAGCTGGATTCTGTCAAGTCACTTAAACGGGGCTGTTGGGGTCAGAGGCAGGATTCCTGCCTCCTTGATGGGGGCCCCTCCCAGCTACACTGGTTGGGCTGATGGGCAGGTCTGATCTTCTCCCAGATGGTCCATGAACTCTGGCGTGAAGTGGTGGAGGAAAGCGACGTTGACAGTGTGGGCCGGAAGCCAGAGATTGGTCACGTATTCCTTGTGGACAGAGGTAAGGGCATGAGAAGTAGGTTCTGTTAGACGGGCAGATGGGGCCTGGTGTCATGCCTGGAGTCCTGGCCCAAGGTCGTGACTGGAAGTTTCTGAAAGAGCCTAAGCATTCATCTGTGTAATTCAAGCAAGTACAGCTATTTTTGCTAAGCTGAGATGCATGAAATGCTGTAAAACAAAACAGATCTCCTGGACGTGGGACCTTGTCTTCAGTGAATTCAGATCTTTGGTCCACCTAGCTCTAGGGGCAGCTATTCAGGATTTCAGGCAGAGTCTCTCTCCCAGCTCTTGCCTGGAGATGCCATTGAACCTGATGCCCTCGGCATGCAAGGCAGTTTCTCTGCCTAGGATGGCCCTTCCCTCTTATGGGTGTGGGTGGGGAAGAAGCCTAGGGTGTACACCCCCTCTCCTCCCAGGAGGTGTCCCCTTCTGTTCTGATACTCTTTTCTGCCACCTGCCCATCTCACCCCTCTCCTGGCTCTCTTTTCAGACGTGGATTATGTCACAGCCCTTTGTTCCCAGGTTGTGTACGAAGGCCTGGTGGACGATACCTTCCGCATCAAGTGTGGTAAGTTTCCATTCCTGGGGGGGGGGGCTGCTTCCCCACCTGCTACCTCTCCAAAGGTCAGGAGGGCCTGCCTGCCTCCCAGAACAGTCATTGATCAGCTGACACTTGGGGGCAGAGGCTGCTCGCAGGCCAGATGTCCTATCAAGCGAGCACCCTGGTGAATTCACTTTCTGCAGGGAGCGTTGACTTTGGCCCAGATGTCACCTCCTCCGATCGGAGCATCAAAGTCCTGCTAAATGCTCAGGACAAGGTGAGTGTCTGCCTTCCCTTCTCCTCCTGAAGGCAGGCTTGGTCAGGGAATTTAAGGCCTCTTGATAGCAGCAGAAGGTGCTGCCCTGTTGTGGGGGCAAGTGGTGGGAGCACTAGTGCTGTGAGCTGAGGCTTGGCCTAAATGGGGGGAGCTAGGTGCTGTCTGGCCACCCTACTTGCCTCTCCCTGCAGGTCTTCAGTCAGATCCGCAACGAGCACTTCTCCAGTGTCTTCGGTTTCCTGAGCCAGAAGGCCCGGAACCTGCAGGCGCAGTATGACGTGAGTGGGATAAGCGGAGAGGGGCAGTGGGGGGCGGGTAGGATTCCTGGATGCCTCAGGATGTAATAAGTGTTCTACCTTTGCAGCGACGGCGAGGGATGGACATCAAGCAGATGAAGAACTTTGTCTCTCAGGAACTGAAAGGCTTGAAGCAAGAGCATCGCCTGTTGAGTCTCCGTAGGTCTCCTCCTCTCCCTCCTGGGGCAACAACATCAAATGGGGGAGGAGCAGCTAGGAGCAGCAGAGTGTCATCACTGACTTCCTTCTACAGACCCGGTAGCCTCGTTCTGGGGTGGGGAATCTGTAGCCCATGAGCCACATGCTGCCTTTTGCCCATGGAGAGCAGAAGAACAATGGGGTTGAAGTGGCACAAGGAGAGAGGGCGGGAAGAGTGCTGTGCACCCCTGCAGTGCTGTAAACTCCATCCCCTGTCAGCAACAGCTTGTGATTTGTCTTTTCCTCTGGGTCAGTGCCTCCCTTGATTAGTGCTGCCCTAGTTCAAGGGTCTTCCTTGTGCCTGCAGATATTGGAGCATGCGAATCCATCATGAAGAAAAAAACCAAGCAAGATTTCCAGGAGCTGCTGAAGACAGAGCATGGTGAGATTCTGACCTTTCCCCACTCGATCTAGCTTCCTGAGCCCTAAGAGCCTCATTTTCAGGCATGTAAAAATCCAGGTGCTCAGTCGCTGAAGAAGCCAGGAAGCTGGTTTTACATCTTTTCAGGCTTCTAGAATATCTTACTGCCTCCTGAGTTTTGGAAAAAACCCAAAAGCCCTCAGTGCCTTAGATGTTCGTGTTGCTATTTCTCTCCCCTCAACTGAAATTCCATGCTTGCTACACCCAAGATTTGGACCACTAAACAATCAAGAATTTATCTATTGCAGTTGAAGACCCATAGTGGTTGAACTTGATGATAATACTCAGGTGCTGAATTTGGGGAGTTAGACTGGAAGACAAGAGAGACAATGGGGTGACCGGAGGGGGAACCCCCCATGCTTGCCAATCTCAGGGCTCCTTTCTGTTTCAAAACCGGTACAGTTAAGAGGGTTCTCAGCCTCAACTGATGGATTCTGTCAGGGGATGATTAGCTGCTTGTGCTTAAAATTGTGCCCCTTCAGAGTTTGTGCGGCCCCACAAACCTCTGTGTGTGACAGAGCTCCTCAGACATGTCTGCTCTAGTCACTAGTAGAGTCTGACAGTGGCTGCCTGCGGAAGCGCTTCCAGCAAAGAAGTTCCTTAACGGAAACGCGTCTCCTGGACTCACGACGTGGCAGCTTCCGGCGAAGCATGGGTCTCCCTGCAGTTGCTTCTGACACCTCCCCGCTATTTTCGCTGGATGTGTCTCTCACCCCTTTCTCTCCCCTGCTGTTTCCTGCCTGGGCTGCTGCGTCTCTCTCAGCATTACTGAGATCCTCCTCCAGAGACCCCTCGCTCCCCCTCCTTGTCCCTGCTTTGGCTGCTGACTCTCTCCCAGTCTCTGGGAGCCCTACCAACTCCCTTTCCTCTGATGTCAGTTCCCTGACATCCACCTCCCCTCCAGGGCCCCCTTCTCCCCCGCCCCTACTCTCTCCTCTGGGCGGTGAGGAGCTGAAACCCCGAAAAGAATCCTCTTCATCTTCAGACGTCTCGAACATTTCCCTCCATCGGTCTTCGTTCCGACTCGCTGAATCCTCCTCCACCTCGGAATCAGAGAACCCCTCCAACTCTTCTTCTTCGTCGGTGGTGGCGAAGTATTCCCTCCGGAACCTCGCCACTGGCTGGGGTTTACGAGGGAATCTCTGATGAAAAGTTTCAATCAAAACCTCGTCATCTACATCCTCTGCCCTGACCCAGGTGTTTTCCGACTCCGGCTCCCCTTCCCACATTACCAAATACTCTACTTGCTCTCCCTTCCACCTGGAATCGAGAATCTCCGCTACATGGTAGCTGTGTTCTTTTTCCTCCATAGCTGGTCCCCTATTGACCCTCCCCTCTCTGTCCCCTTTATACGGTGACAGCAACGACCTGTGGAACACTGGGTGCAACTTCATGTGGTTCGGTAACCAGAGTCTGAAAGCCACTGGGTTGACCTGTTGCGTGACTTCAAATGGGCCCAACCTTTTGGGTCTTAACTTCTTACAACCTCCTTTGAATGGTAACCCTTGGGTGGACAGCCACACCTGGTCCCCCACCCTAATGCTTTCCCCTTCCCTTCTGGTTTTGTCTGCCTGCCTCTTATATTCCTCCTTCGCCCTGTTTAAATTAAGTTGGAGCTGGCGATGGATCGCTTCCATTTCTTCAACGAACTGTTCTGCGGCTGGAACGCTCCAGTTCTCCCCTTCCCCCCCTGGGAAGGCTCGGGGATGACACCCGTGATTAGCCAAAAAGGGGCTCATCCCCGTGGACACGTTCTCTGCATTGTTGTAGGCAAATTCTGCCAACGCCAGCTTCTCCACCCAATCATTCTCTCTGTCATTCACATAACACCTCAAATATTGCTGGAGGACACCATTAGCTCTTTCCGCCTGCCCGTTGGTTTCTGGATGACGGGCAGTTGAGAAATTCACCTCTACATGCAATAAGCTCATGAGCTTCCTCCAGAACCTGGAAGTAAATTGTTTCCCTCGGTCAGAAACCACCCTCAAGGGGGCGCCATGCAGCCTAAACACATTTTCCACAAACAATTTAGCGGTTTCTTCCGCTGTGACCGCATGTGAGCAGGCTATAAAGTGGGCCATCTTGGTTAACAGGTCTACCACAACCATGATGGCTGTTTTCCCTTTGGACCTGGGCAGATCAGTCATGAAATCTATTGCCACTGCCTCCCATGGCCTTTCCGGCGTGGGTAGTGGTTCTAATAAACCTGCCGGTGCCCGCCTCTCCCCCTTGGCTCGTTGGCATTGGTCACACCCTCTCACATACTCCCGCACATCTTCCCTGACCTTGGGCCACCAGAATTCCCTGGTAACCAGCCACATGGTTTTGTGTTGCCCAAAATGCCCTGCTGTGGGGCTATCGTGCAGTTGCTTGAGTACCTTTTCCCTCAATTCCCCTTCAGGTATGTATAACGCTCCCTTGTAGTACAACGCCCCGTTTCTCTCCTCAAAACCCCCGGGTTTGTCTCCCTCCCTCCTGAGACTCCTGAGTTTGTCCTGGGCGTATTCATCCTGCACCGTTCCCTCTACCAGTTCCCTTTGCCCCACCAATGCCGCCCCACACACCCAGCGGTCCTCGGGAATGACATGGGTCTCTTCGGGTGCACCCTCTCCCTCCAAATATTCAGGTTTGCGTGAGAGAGCGTCCGCCCTAACGTTCTCTGGGCCTGGTACGTAACAAATCTCAAAGTTAAATTTGGAGAACTCCTGGGCCCATCTCAACTGCCGTTGGTTGAGCACTCGCGCAGTTCTCCAATACTCTAGATTCTTATGGTCCGTGCACACTTGCACCTTCTGTTGTGCACCAATTAGCAGGTGCCTCCATCTCCGGAAGGCCTCATGAATCGCAAGAAGTTCCCGGTCGTACACCGTGTAGTTCCTCTCAGATTTGTTCAGCTTTCGCGAAAAGAAGGCACACGGTCGCCACTCTGACCCCTCCTTCCCCGGCTGCAGAAGAAGCACCGCCCCTATGGCTCTGTCAGAAGCGTCTGTTTCGACCCTCAGCTTTTTTTGTAAATCCACATGTAGAAGTTGTTCATCAGAGGCGAAGGCCCTTTTCAGTTCCTCAAACGCTCGCTCCGCCTCCCCCGTCCAAACAAACTTCTTTTTACTGCTGAGACAGTCCGTGATGGGCGCCGTCAGGTGGGCGAAGTTTCGGATGAACTTACGATAAAAGTTTCCAAACCCTAGGAACCTCTGCACATCCTTCTTGGTCTTGGGTGTTTTCCATTCCAGCACCGCTTGAACCTTGCCGGGGTCCATGGCCAACCCCTTGTCTGACAAGCGGTACCCCAGGAATTCCACCTCCTTGGTATGAAACTGACACTTCTCCAGTTTCACCCACAGCCTGTTGGCTTGCAGCCTGCTCAACACTTCTCTGACGTCTCTCACATGTTGCTCCTCATTCTCCGAATACACCAACACGTCATCTAAGAAGGCCACGCAATTCTTGTAGAGCAAAGGCCCCAGTACGTGGTTCATGAAGGCTTGAAAACACGCGGAGCCTGTTTGTAATCCAAAAGGCATAACGAGGTATTCAAATGCCCCCAAAGGGGTGAACATGGTGGTCTTCCATTCATCCCCTTTCCTTATACGTATCAGGTTGTACGCCCCCCTTAGGTCCAGCTTTGTAAAAATCTTTCCTTTCCGCACCCTGGTCAAAATATCATCAATCCTGGGCATAGGAAAAGCCGCCGGCTCTGTCACTGCATTTAACCGCCTAAAGTCACATACCAGTCTCGGCTTGTCCGTGTTTTTTTTATCCACAAAAAACACTGGGCTACCCCCCGCTGCCTTGGACTCTCTGATGAAGCCTCTCTTCAGGTTCTTGTCAATGAACGCTCGCAACTCCTGCATTTCCCTGTCTGACATGGCATACAACTTGCCTACAGGAAGCTGTGCTCCAGGGAGTAAATTGATCTGGCAATCAAAGGGCCTATGCGGGGGTAGTTGGTCAGCTTCCTTCTCGCTGAACACGTCGCTGAGATCAGCATACTGTGGTGGCACCTTCCCCTTCCCCATTACTTCAGTCCCTGCCAGGGTGGCTTGGGCCCCTGCTGACCCCTTTTCCCCCCTGCAGTGTTCTAAGCAATGTGCTGAACCGAAGGAAACCACTCTTTGATGCCAGCCCACCAGCGGATCATGTAAGGCTAGCCAGCTCATTCCCAAAATAATGGGAGCGCCTCCCAAGGTGGCCACATTAAACGCTATCAGTTCTGTGTGCCTTGCCACCCTCATTATCATTGGGACGGTCTGCAAGCTAACTCCTCCTCCCAACAGTTCCCTGCCATCGATCGTGGTCACCTGCAGGGGGTTGCTTAAAGGGATAGTCTGTATCTGATGTTCAGCAGCAAACTCCTTGCTCATAAAATTGCAGGAGCTGCCTGAGTCCAACAGCGCCTTTATTTTTAGGGGGTGTCCATTTTGCAGCTCTAGCGACACTTCAATCACTAGAGCAGGTCGAGGAGCTTCTGGCACGGGCACTTTCACTGCTCTTTGGCCTGGCTGCAGTGCCCTGACGGTGGCAACCAGGCGTTGGCTTTTACCTGCTCCGTTTCTCCCTGCTCTCCCCCCTCAACTGCTCCCACCATCCCTTGCCATTCCTTCCTCTGGGGGCAGACTCTGGCAAAGTGGCCTGGCTGTTGGCAGAGATAGCATTTCCGGGCTCCCTTTCCCTCCTTCTTCGCCCCCTCACTGGGCTTTGAAACTGCGCGCGCGCGGGCTGTTCCGATTTCCATCGGCTCTGCCGGCGGGAAAGCTGGCTCAGGAATGTCTGGAATGCGTAACTCCTTCCAACGTTCCCCTCTCCCTTCCCGCCTCTCCAAAGCTCTTGCCTCCTGGCGCGCTCCAATGGTCAGCGCAGATTTGGTCAGCTGCTCCATAGACACCGCCCTGGGGCTCCTGGACAGCTCGTCTTTCACAGCCGAAGAAAGACCTTCTTCAAATAGCATCTGAATGGGTGCTGCCGATAAATCCCACCCCAATCTGTGAATCAGCATGGTAAATTCAGTCCAGTACTCACGGACAGATCTGCTTCCCTGCTTGCAAGCCATTAGCTGTCTGCGCACCACCCCTTCCTCAATATCGCTGGAAAACATGATATCCATTGCACGAAAGAATTTCATAGTGTCCTTTAGGATATCGTTGTGCGTTGCCATCAGGGGTCGAACCCAGTCCCGCGCCCCCTTCTCAAGATGCCCAATTACGAAAGCAACTCGCGATTCCTCATCAGGGAACTCATCAAACTGCACATTCAGGGCATATTGCATCTCGGTCCTAAAGGCATGGTAATCCTTGGGGTCCCCCCCAAACTTCTGCACCAATCCTGGTACCTTTCTGGGGAACTGAGTGGTTCTCCCCTTTTTGTCAGCATCCAGAGCCCTTCTCTCCTCGAGCCTCGCCGTCTGCAGCGCAAGTTGGACCTCCAGAGCTTGATACCTTTCTTCCAAGCTTGGACCAGCTCCAACCCCTGCCTCTCCGGTTCCGGCTGGGTTGCTCATGATGCTTTCTCCTGCACAGGCAGCGTACAAAGACTGTCAGACTGCTGTCAGGGGATGATTAGCTGCTTGTGCTTAAAATTGTGCCCCTTCAGAGTTTGTGCGGCCCCACAAACCTCTGTGTGTGACAGAGCTCCTCAGACATGTCTGCTCTAGTCACTAGTAGAGTCTGACAGTGGCTGCCTGCGGAAGCGCTTCCAGCAAAGAAGTTCCTTAACGGAAACGCGTCTCCTGGACTCACGACGTGGCAGCTTCCGGCGAAGCATGGGTCTCCCTGCAGTTGCTTCTGACACCTCCCCGCTATTTTCGCTGGATGTGTCTCTCACCCCTTTCTCTCCCCTGCTGTTTCCTGCCTGGGCTGCTGCGTCTCTCTCAGCATTACTGAGATCCTCCTCCAGAGACCCCTCGCTCCCCCTCCTTGTCCCTGCTTTGGCTGCTGACTCTCTCCCAGTCTCTGGGAGCCCTACCAACTCCCTTTCCTCTGATGTCAGTTCCCTGACAGATTCTTATGGAACAGTTTGTGCTTTCTAACCCAGAAGGTTTACAAGTCCCTCTGAGCATGGCTGTTGCAAGATATGCTGCTGGGAAGCAAAGGGATTTTTTTGAGGGGAGGGGGAGCATACTGAAACTCTTTAGTAGAGTTAGAAAGAATGGGCTGATTCTGCTCTCCCCGCCCCCTGCCCCGTTTGCCTTTGCAGCCCTCCTGGAAGGATTTGACCTCCGCGACAGTATCAGCTTCATTGAAGAGCACATTGACCGACAGGTAAGGAAGAGGCCCGGAGTGGGGAGAAAATGCAAGCACTGACCTCAGTTGGTGTCTGGGTTCACCAGATCATATAATTGTACAAAAAGTTAAAATTTCTTTCCCTCCTCGCAGGTCTCCCCCCTTGAGAGTTTGCGCATGCTGTGCCTGCTGTCCATCACGGAGAACGGTGGGTGCTCTGCTGCAGGAGGAGGGGAGCCATGGGAGCGTGCAGGGGTGTGCTGCAGCGCATTCACATCTCCTTTCTTCTGGTTGCTCCAGGGTTTGCCCCCAAGGACTATCGCTCCCTGAAAACCCAGTACCTCCAGGTGAGGCGGGAAGGAAGCAGCCCTCCTTTGGGCAGGAGGAGAGGGAAATTGGCTTTTCTGAGCCTCTGTAGATGTGCAGTTCCTCCTGGCTGGTGCTGGTCCTGCTGGACTCATGCTCCCCTTTGTTGTGATCCCCTGCAGTCCTCCTCTGCCCTGATGCTCATCTCCCCCCACCCTTCCCTTCTAGAGCTATGGACCAGAGCATCTGCTGACCTTCCATAACCTGAAGCACCTGGGGCTCCTGACAGAGCAGGTGCCAGGGGAGACCCTGACAGCCGTGGAGAACAAAGTCAGCAAGCTGGTGACAGACAGAGCGGCAGGTACAGCATCCTGCAGCAGCAGTTTCCCTTTGGAGCCTCTGTGTGTCCTGTGGAGGGGCATCCTGATGAGCCAGGAAGGAGCAGCTCCTCAGCAGAGCAGACAAGAGCTCAGTGCTCCTTGAAACCTTGTTGGCCCCAATGACCAGCTTCCTTTTGCCCTCCTCTTCCAGGGAAGCTCTCGGATGCCTTCAACTCACTAGCCAGGAAGAGCAATTTCCGAGGCATCAGCAAGAAGCTGGGACTAGTGAGTGCTATGCGGGCGGTGGAGCCGTGAGGTTGGTGTGGGGCAGCAGGCATCCTGATAAGACAAATCTCTCCCCCTTCTCCAGATCCCCCGTGTGGATGGCGAGTACAACCTGAAAGTGCCCCGGGACATGGCGTACGTCTTCAGCGGTGCCTACATCCCCCTGAGCTGCAAGTTGATAGAGCAGGTGCAAACCAGATCTCCCCTCTTCCCGTGTGGCCCTGGCCAGCCTCCCAAGAGAGGCCCCAGTGCCCATGTCCCTTATTGTGGCTTCTGCTAACTCTACTGCCATCTTGGCTGCCTCATGCAGGTGCTGGAGCGCAAGAGCTGGCTGGGCCTGGAGGAGGTGGTGCGGCTCCTCGGGGGAAATGAATTTTCTGTGGCAGGTCAGTGGCTGGGAGCAAAGAGTGGGCAGCACCAACATGCTCTGTCAATACTCTTTCACCCCATGGGGTATTCTCTTGTTATCATTTCCCCCATGTGTGATAACATACGTCCTCTGGGCATGGAGTGGTGTGGGGATTCGCCATAGCCTGAGCAGTACAGGAAGCTGTGTATGTTCCCTCTGTTGTATCTCTGGAGTGGTGGTTAGACATTATACTCATTATTTTTTAAAAAATGCAGCATGCCTTCTTGACTTTTTGAAAAAACTAACCAAGGTGGTTAATACATTTTTGTAAAACACGACATTATCAAGCACCAGAGCTTGAAGTGAGGAAGGTGCTTCATAGGAAACTGACTGAGAGCAACTCTCTGGGGATTGAGGCAGAGCCCCCCCCCAGCCCTCCCTGATATATAACACTAACACACACAAATACACCTGCTTCACTTGTGTGTTCATGCCTGCCTAGAGCTTAAGCATTTCCTTGGAATTAAACCAAGGGAGACCAGCTGCATCCTCCTCTGTTCTCCTTGCAGATACCACTGTGGAGGAGAATCCTGCCTGGGACTCCCAGCGCATCGTTCTGGCCATCTTCTTAGGTGGCTGCACTTTCTCTGAGATCTCAGCTCTTCGCTTCCTTGGCAGAGAAAGAGGTAAAAGCAATCCTTGAGCCAGAGGCAGCAACGGCTTGGGAACTGGCAGTGAGCCTGCCCTGTTTTATGATCCCAGATAACTGTTTGTTTGGCATAATACATCTTTTTAAAGACTATTTTAAATGTAAGAGGAAAGCAAGAATTTAGCTCTTATGAAGTTTGAAAAAGGGATCAGAAGCTGGAGAGGCCTCTCTGTATAGCTCCTTGTAATACATTGTTTAATAAATTATGCAGATAAGCAAACACATGCAAGCTTCCTAAATTAACATATTTTCAAGGCTTTGAATTTAGCTATTTTTGCCTCTCTTAGAGCAAGCCAGTGGAGGCTTTTGTTCTCACCAGACTCCAGGCAGCCTGTGTTTGCCTTTTGCAATTTCACTCTCTGGCTCCCCTTTTTGCAGGGATCAGGTTCATCTTCCTGACAACAGCCATCACCAACAGTGCCCGGCTGCTGGAATCAATGATAGAGACAAGGGCATGAGAGCTTCTGCAGCAAGGCATGGGCGATGAGCATACTTCAAGCAGCTGTAGTAGCCCTTGGATATTGCAGCAATGCTACCTGGAAAGTCTCCCCACTGCTTCCTGTAGGCTGGCAGCTGGCGAGTTGTTTCTCTACCCAGCAAGAAATCTGGGCTTGGACGTCTCTTCCTTCTTGCTCAGCCCACCCATGGCAGGCAACGGGCTGTTCTTTCAGGAGCTTGACTCTCCACTGCTTTGAACTTTGGGCTGCCTCCTGTCCAGTGAGAGACCTTTCCTTCACCCACCCTGGAGACACTTGGCCTTCCACTGCCCCCTTCCACTGTGACTCCTCCTGGCCTGCCATAGCACTGGGAGTATGCAGGGAGAGGTGGTCACCTGCAAATGTGACTCCTCCTGCCAGTTCGAGCAGTGCAATAAAGATGCATCTGGTAACTGGTCTGAGCAGCTGCTCTTTCTTCTTTCTCCCTCTGTGTTAATATGGGGAAAGTGTGCTGGCAGGGAAACTGCTTTCGTCATTGACTACCTGGTTTAAGGTGCTTTGGAGCTTCTGCCAACAGATGGTGAAGCCAACCAAGAAGCGGGGGGAGGGAAGGCAAGCTGTTGTAGCTGTAGGGGAGTGGCACAAAGCCAGCTTTGAAGTGGGAGCTGGGAAGGGCCCTGGCTCCCAGGGAGATCGCCTCAGCACACAGGAGAGAAGAGGAAGCCATTGCAGACCCTCTCCCCTCAACAAAGAGGAGCCTCTTTCAGCTTCAGGGGATACATAAAAATAAAAACTCCAAATAAAATAGATCAAGACATAAAAGCATAAGAGTGAAAAAGCAACAGAGAAGGGAGGTTCCCAAATAACTGAAATTCCACCTCCTCCCCTGCAGACCGTCTCGGGGGCAGTGGGGGCCCTCTTGGTAGTTCCTCCACTGTCAAAGGTGGAGGGGGGCAGACCAGAAGAGGGCCTTCTCTGCAACAGTCCCTAAGCTGTAGAACTCCCTACAGAGGTGCATCCAGTGCCTTCATTGTACAGCTTTTGGATAATGCTGAAGATACACTTTGTCCTAGCTTTTGACATCTGAGGTGTGTTTTTAGGGCGCACCTTAATTTTATGGTTGTAAGTTGTTTTATATTGTTTTTTTAAGATTGTTAATGCTGTAACCTACGCTGGGACCTCAGGGTGAAGGACAGGTAATAATAAAAGAGCAGGAAAAAGAGGAACCCCCCCCCACACACACACTGTTTAGAAGAGGCAGAAGGGATAAGAGAAACTGTCACTGTACAAAACAACTGTGCATAATGGTGCAAAGAAAGCTCATGTCTGCTGGTGTATTGTGGAAGATAAGAGTCATAGGCCATTCAGACCTTTGGCCAGTATGATAAAAACCGCTTTCTGCTTCTGGGAAACACACAGCAGCACTTTCCTCTATCTGCTTGCTTTCTCAACTTTCTTTGCTGCAGGAGAAGCTGCCTATTCAGACAAGGTGTGGATATTTTTCCCTTGGGAAGGAAGGTGAGTAATCCAATGCGCAAGCTACAGCAAGGAGTGGAGAGAATGGCTGGCCGCCAGATCCTACAGTCATGGGGGAGGGGGACTCAGGCAGAACACAACCCTCGGAAGGAAATGCACCAAAAACAGAAAGGATAGCAAGACTGGCAGTGCCCACCAAGCATCAGCTGCCAGAGTCATGACACCCCATGGAGGGTGGAAGCCCCAGGACCATCTTCCCCCTTTGGCATACACAGCAATGGCACTCCAGCATCCCTTCCTATGGCAATGGTGGTAGTGCCTGTCACCCGCTGTGCAAGCAAACAGGAGTGCAAGTCACACCATTTTTGGGAGGAACAGCACAGCATAGACTTTGGTCCTTTGGCAGAAGAGATGCACAGCCTTGTGGAGAAGCACTCAAGACCCCCTGAAGGGGAAAGAGTGCCTTTGTCAAGAATGCTGGGCAATGCAAAACGCTGGTGGTTGGTGCCCATTGGGACTGGCAGGAAGACCCAAGTAGGTAGAACCAGAGCCAATTTTTCTTTTATTGATTACATTTCTATCCCATCTTTCTTCCTCCAATGATATCAAGACAGTGCGTGTGCTTCTACCCGCTTCTCCATTTTACCCTCAGAACAACCCTGTGAGGCAGGTTAGATTGAGAGCAGTCATAGAATGTGGGGAGCAGCCCAAGGTCACCCAGTGAGCTCCATGGCTGAGCAGAGACTTAACCTCCAACCACTAAAGCACACTGGCGCTCTAGGACTGACAGGCTAGAACAGGCTTCCTTAACCTCGGCCCTGCAGATGTTTTTGGCTTGCAACTCCCATGATCCCTAGCTAGCAGGACTAGTGGTCAGGGATTATGGGAATTGTAGTCTCAAAACATCTGGAGGGCCGAGGTTGACGAAGCCTGGGCTAGAACCACCCTCTGGTCGTCAGGAAGGAGCCAGGCAGGTGGGGGTAGCCTGAGGGTGTGGGGCAGCGCCCCATTTGCCTCCATGGCCCACGAAAGGGGTCCCGGGGCTATGGCAACTGCTCCCTCTGTGCTGGCTGCAATCGCCTGGCCGTTGCCGTTTTCCTCCCCTCCCCCTGGCCTGGGCAGAGACCAGGGGATGGGTGGGTGGCACCCGTCCCCGTCCCCTCCAGCAAAATCAGTGCGCATTCCGGGGAATCCCCGGGCCAGTTTTGCAGAGGGAGGACCCGCTCCGTCCGGCCCCAACCCTACTTTTAAAGCAGGGGCTGGAAAAGCCGGTGGGCGGGTCTCCACGCCAATCCACGCTCCGCTTGACCGGGCCGGCTCCTCCTCCGCAGCGCTATGTCAGAGGAGATGCTTGACGCATTGAGATTCGCCTCGCGCAAAGCACCGTACTTGTGCAACTGTTACGTTCCTTCTACGTTGCTAACCTCCGATAGGCTACAGTGAAAACAGCGCTTCCCTCTCATTGGGCAGAACGAACGCTCTGACGGAATAAACGCCAGGGAGGTGTCGTCCGTCTGGCAGTTGGGGGCGTGGCGGCGCCTTATACGGAAGCCAATCAGGGGGCGGCGGGGTAGAGTTTGAATTCTAGGCGGAGGCGCAACGGCTAGCGGAGTTGCGCGACGCGGAGCCGAATAAGCAGCGGCGGTGGCAGCGAGCTAGAGAGCAAGAGGGAGAGAAGTGGGCTGGCTGGCCTTGGCGGATACCCGCGGCCATGAGGAAGAGGTGGGCATTTGAAGGACGAAGTAGGGGGCACTCTCTGGTTCGCAGGCGGCTGCCCGTCCGGTGTAACTCCGCAGTCGCCTCGCTGCGAGCCAGGAGCGGCCTCTGCCCCGGAGCGTCGCTCTCTTCCCAGGTGGCTGGTCGGTCATGGGGAGGGTTCCTTTTCCGCCCCTGACGGACTACCTTCCCTCTCTCGCAGCGAGGTTTTGGCCAGCGAGTCGGTGGCCTGCCTGAACCAGGCGCTGTTCCAGCTGCGCGACATCTGGGAGGAAATCGGCATCCCCGAGGACCAGCGCCTGCAGCGCACCGAAGTGGTGAAGAAGCACGTCAAGGTGAGCAGGGCCGAGAGATCCTGCCAACTCTGCCAGCTGAGCAAGGGCGAAGCCATGGGATGCCTTATGCTGACTCAGAGCAGTGGCCCATCTCCCCCCGCATTGGCTGCTCTGACTGGCAGCCAATGCTGGGGTTTCAGACAGGGTCTTCTCGCAGCCTGACCTGGGGGTTGGACTTTCTGCATACAAAAGCAGGTGCACTGTCACTGAGCTGACATGGTCCTTTCCTACCAGGGCTGGCATAGATATTAGGCAGGGTGAGGCTGCCTCATAGCCCCCAGGGTGGCAAGGCGGGGCACTGCAGCTGGAGGCAGCAGGGCAGGGTGGCATTTTCCATTTTGCCTCAAGTGACTAAATGAGACACACCATCCCTGTTCCCCATTGCACTGTTCAACCAGGTGCTTCTGGGCTACAACTTCCACTCTCCCCAATTAGCTTAGCTAGTGGTCAGAGAGGCTAATGGCAGCTGTAGGTCCAAAAATATCTGGAGACTGAAAATGGAAAATGCTGTTCTGGAGCAGGGGCTCGCAAACTGGTCAGAGGCTCTTCATTCAGGTCACTGTGGCATGTCTGCTTTAACTGTTCATATCGATTTTTAACCATAATTTAATTGCTTGTTTCATTTGTTTGTGTTCTTCGTATTTTGTTGTATTGCTATCAATCTGTTTGTTTGTTTGTTTGTAGTTTGATTTATATACCACCCTTCATCTCAGAGCAGAATAAACCGTGGAATAAAATCATACAGCATCTGACAATAGAGCATTACAATTGCTACAGAAGGTGGAAAAATCATTAAGCAGTCTGGGTGGGGGGAACAGAGAATAGAGGAAGCTCACCTGGCCTCACGGTTCAAGGTCAAGACCTGTAAGATGAGTTCTGTGACTGGATTAGACCAAAAGCCCATCTTGTCATGCAACAGAACACAGGAAAGTGCCTTAGTACTTTGGTCCATCTAGCTCAGTATTATTCATTGGCAACAACTCTTCAGATTTTCCAGCCCTACCTGGAGATACCAAAGATTGAACACCTGAATGTAAAGCAGGTGTTCTACCAGAACTGTGGCCCTTCTCATCCTATAGTAGCCTCACTGCCTCCTGTGGGAGCAAATTCCGCAGTTCAACTGTGTGCTGCATGAACAATTTTCCTTCTGTTTGTCTTGAATCTCCCTACATTCAGCTTCATTGGATGACCTGTTTGGTTATCACTGTCTGCTTTCTCCACACCATGTGTAATTTCCTACTACTATATTGTAAACAAAATCTGCCCTTATTCCTTTATGGGGTACACAAGAGCCCTTATAGAGTCCTTTGTAGGTTCTTCATTGGTAGGAGAAAATAAAAGGCCAACCAGAGAATATTGAGAAGCAAAGCAGCTAGTAAGCCTGATCTTTATTAAAGCTGTTGCAGCAGGGTGCTCCCCTCACAAGCAGGAGAGAGGAGGAGGACCCCGAACAATGGCGCGCAAGGCCTTGTATAGCCATTTTGAAATTCCCTGCCCTGGAGCTCAAAACCATCCCTTCATACATCATACCTAAATCACAGAAAAGGCGGTCTACAACAGAAATTTGAATGCTGTTCTACCAGGTTATCTGACAATGCCTTATCTGCCTTTCCTGGTAGTCTGGCCATTCCTTTGAGATGGTAATTACTTAATTCCTGAGACAATGGGAAGGTTTTTTCACTTCCTTCCTCCTTGCAGAGAAACACTTGGTCAGGTTGGGAGTCAAAATGGTTTAAGGACAGTCTTCCTGTGCTGCTTCAGACATGTGGTTTATATGTTTATATATGTGTTTACTTGGTGCATTTATGAACATATATCTCTAAGACCTTAAAATTCTTATAACAATATCATGCCTCCCGTTATCACCTTTTTTCAAAATGCTGTAACCTATCCTCACAAGGGAGTTGCTTTAGCACCTTGATCATTTTGGTTGCCCTTTTCTCTACAGTTTTTCTAAGATGCAGGAACCAAAACAACCTCACAGTCCAAGTTCAGCTGTACCACATTTGTATGAAGATGTTACAATACAGGCAATTTTATTTTTGGCCCCTGTCCTAACAGGTTCTCTTTGGTGAAGGACTTGTGCATGATCATCACAAAAAGCAAGCCCACATGTCCAGGGCTTTCTTGGGAATGATCAGCGGGGGCCTCTGACATGCTCTACTGATGTGGAGCTGCAAGCACCAGGGGAGGGGGTTTCCTAGATTAAATTGACTGGGCTCTGCAGCTGCTGTAGTGTCCTTGCTTGCTCTGGGTTCAATGCTGCTTGCTCTTGTGCCACCAGGGCTTGCTGGACATGATGATTGCGGAGGAGGAGAACCTCAAAGAGCGTCTCCTGAAGAGCATTGCAGTGTGTCGCAAGGAATTGGTGATCCTCTGCAAGGAGCTACAATTGGCTCCTTTCGAGGTGAGACTGTGGGCTGGCGAATGTGGCTCAGACGCTGTCTCTTACAGGGTGGTCCTGCTGAGCTCAGGAGGACTGTTTTTATCACAGGAGGACGAGGAGACCACCATCCTGCAGCTAGAGAAGGACCTGCGCACCCGTGTGGAAGTAATGCTGAAGCAAAAGCGGGAGAGAAAGCAGGAGCTGAAGGTGCTGCAGGAGCGAGACCGGGAGATGTGTGACCTGCTTTGCACAGCTCCCTATGACATTGACAGTGAGGCTGTGCCCAGTTTGGCAGAGCTGGACCACTTCCGGCGCCACTTGGCAGGACTAGCAACTGAAAAGGTGGGCACACTTGGTGTGTGCATGAGCGAAGGGGGGGGAGGCTGAGGTTGGGGCTTGATGGGTAATGTCCTGCTTTATCCTGCTCCTCCAGGAGCGCCGGCAGAAGGAGTTCCTTGACACCAAGAGGCAGATCATCCTGTGCATGGAGGAGCTGGAGCACACCCCTGACACCAGCTTTGAGCGAGATGTCGTGTGTGAGGAGGAGGACGCCTTCTGTCTCTCGGAGGACAACATTGCTGCCCTGAAGGATCTCTTGCAGCAGGTCAGAGGGTGGGGTCTGGGGGAAGGATCTGGGGGGGCCTTGCCTGTGACATCCCATCTCTTCTGCTGCCTTTAGTTTGGCTAAGGCTGGTCTTTCTGTCCCTAGCTCGAGAGCAGGAGAGCTCAGAAGGAAGCCTTGTGCCAAGAGCTGCGTTCCAGGATTCGGGTGCTGTGGGAGCGGCTGCAGGTGCCTGCGGAGGAAAGGGAAGCCTTTGCCCCCTACATGGTGGGAGCCAAAGCCGCCATCATGGATGCTGTAAGGAATACTAAAGGCCTGAGGCCTCGGACCAGCAGCAGTGGTTCCTGTGCCAAGCCAACAGGGAGAAGGGGTGCTTTGTGCTGGGCAGTTGCGCTCAGGATCAAAGGGGAGCTGTTTCAAACCTTCCTCTGCCTGCTCCGAATCCCAGTGCACAATGAGAGCCCCCCTCATGTTCTGTGGTGCACGCAGGAGGGGAGAGGGGGTCAGTGCCATCAGGGCGCGTGTTGACCTTTTGCTCTTCCCCATTTAGCTGAAACTGGAAGTGGATCGTTTGCAAGAGCTGAAGTTTCAGAACATCAGAAATGTGGTGGAGGCCACCCGGGCTGAACTGGCAGACTACTGGGACAAGTGTTTTTATGGGGATGAGCAGAGGCGAGCCTTCTACCCCTACTATGAAGGTGAGCAAGTAGACCCTTCCCCAGCTGTTGCTGCTGGGTATAGATTGATTGACTGTGGCCTCTTCCTACTGGGCATCCTGTTTTTCCCTTCTCCTTCCCAGATGACTTCACTGAAGAGCTGCTGCAGCAGCATGAAGAGGAAGTTTCCCGGTTAAAGCAGTGCTACGAAAGGCATCAAGAGCTGTTTGAATCCATCCACAAGTGGGAGAAGAACTGGCGCCTCTTCCAGGAGCTTGAGGTACAGCCGGAAGCCACACAGGTGGCCAGATGTCTGGTGCTGGGCCAGGTGGGAAGCCACTGAGGGCCAGCCTAGGGTGGCTTCCCAAGCACAAGAGGCCTGCCCATTTCCCAACTTCTCCCTTTTCAGAGGAAGGCGACGGACCCCAGCCGCTTCACCAACCGAGGGGGTAACCTTCTGAAAGAGGAGAAGCTGCGAGCGAAACTTCAGAAGACTCTTCCAAAGGCATGTGGCCCTTTCTGCCCTTGGGAGGGACTGAGGCAGTAGGCCCAACCAGCCTGCTGTTTGCTTTGCACCCTGGTTGTGTAGCTTAGCTGAAGCCAGTTGTCTCTCGTTGCAGCTGGAGGAGGAGCTAAAGGGGCGTGTGGAGCTCTGGGAGCAGGAGCAGGAGCAGGCCTTCCTGGTGAATGGGCAGCACTTCATGGAGTATGTGGCAGAGCAATGGCAGCTCCACCACATGGAGAAGGAGAAGGAAAAGCAGGAGCGAGTGAGTGAACAAGCTGAGAGCCCTCAAGCAGCTTCCATCTCCGCGTCACTTAACAAGGACCCCTTTGTCCTCCTTGCTTTAGTCTGAAAAACAGACTCCTTTTTCTCTTCTCTGGCTGGTGACTGAAATCACAGGCGGCTTGGCCAAGGTCTCCAAAGGATGGAAATGAGCTGAACCATCCGCACTGGGTGTTTGAGGCCTTGCTTTGTGCGTCTGAAGTACAGGGGAGAGGGAGATATATTTTGGAGCAATGGTCCCAAAGCTGACACATGCTGCTGTGAGAACCCCCCAGTAATTTGAAGCTTAAAATTAGCTGCTGGGCTATCTTGGGCAACCTGAGCAGGAGTCATCAGTACCCCTCTGGCAGTGGGTAGGTAGGCTGAAGAGAAGATGCCTGCAGAGGACTTCAGTCCCACCAGTCTTGTAGCCAGACATGAAGGACTTCTTGCTGCCTTCCCTTTTTGTGGCTAATCTAACTCACTTGCTTGCCATCCCCTTCTGGGGCTTCTGTGGATACCAATCACCCAATTCCTTTTTCTTCCAGCAACTCAAGAAGTCCCGCCAAATTGAGGAGGAGATGATGTATGGCAGCACCCCACGGACCCCCAACAAGAGACGGGGCTTGGGCTTCATCACACCCAGCAAAGTGCGGAAGGTCCGTGTTGCCATGTGATGCTTCATGCAGAAGGGGCACTTTGTTTGTTTGTTCATTCCCTAGGACCACATGTGCAATGAATTATGAATTTCAGTGTTTTTTTTGGTTATTCTTGAAATAGTTATGGGATGGCAGTGTGGCTTTTGTTGAGCATTTTGATTGCACAGTAATGTAGAAAAGTGGTGTACAAATTAGCAATGAAATAAAAATGCTGGAAATGTAAACATTAGTGCAATAAAACCAAATGATTTTCATTGACCGAGGAAAAAATGCCCAAGGAGCCAAAGAGAATTGAGAATCCCTCACAGTGGCTGTAAGAACCTGTTTTTGCAAAATACTGAGTGGAAACGCAAATTCCAGGAATAGCTGAGAGAAAAAGCAAAGATGTGTGAATCACAAAGCTCACACAAGAGGAAAGGAGGCAAACCTAATAAATTTCTGCAAAACTACAGTATATTTACTGATTGATAGTCTAGCAAGGTATACTCCTCAGGAGATGATGTAATAGTAAATAGCATAGCTATAACCCTTTATTAATCCTGACCTTTTGCACAATGTTTTCGTTTATATAAAAAAACCAAATCCTATGGTGCAGCCACATCCAGAGCATTATACACAGTTCTGCTTGCTCTTAATATGTATCCACACACCCTTCCGATATTTGATAGGGTTGGAGATGGTGTAAAAAAAGGGGGGGAACTGCACCTCCACTGTGAAGAGATGTTTTATTGCTAGGCGCTTGGGGTGGAAAAAAAGTGCTTTTGCCACCTGGAGTTAGGGAGAGCGCACTTGTGTTAACTCATGGCTTTTTCTTGCAGCTTAACACCACAGCTACCCCGAACAGCACCATCCGTTCAGCATTTGGGGGCTCTCTGTTCCACTCCCCAACACCCCACCCAGCACTCTCTGGAGGAAAAGTAAGCAGAAGCTGCTGGTATCTAAATTCTTCCTGTTTCCAACATTCAGTCCTGGGTGCAAATCTTTATAGCTACGCATGGACCCAAGAGGGAAATTATCAGCAAGGGCTGGGGCAACCTCATGGTTTACTGAAGTGCAAGAAAATTTTTATTTTTAAAAAAGTGTTAATGTTTATTACTTGCTTTGTAACACATTATTTAGTCAGCATACATTTCTTCCTCCCAACCATCTTAAGCAACGGGTACTGCAAGTAGAAAAGAGGCCACTTTTATGCCAAGTCAGAAGAATGCAGTGCCCTCGTAGAATGTTGTTCTGTGTTGTCCCCCACCCACCCCTGTGGCTTACTGGTTCTTGGTTGCTCAGTAACCTTTTCTGTGTTGCTTCTCTGCAGGGCTCCAGGAAGCTTGTTGTCAAAAGCTCTAACCTCCAGTGCTGCTCCCCTCTGCCTCCGCAGCCTCTCCGGACTCCCAGCCGCATGGCCCCCAAGTCCCCTCGCCCAGGACCCATGGAGCACAACAAGGAGAACGTCGCTCAGCTCAACAGAACAGTTCTGAGCGGTGGGTGCATCCCTGCAGCCCCTGCCCAGAGCACCTGCAGCATTAACTCTGTTGCCAGCACCTATTCCGAGTTTGCGGTAATTTCCCTCTTCTCTCAACGCCTCTAACCTGACAGCCACCACTCTCAGCAACTGGGCTGCCAACTGCCCTTGCCTGCCCCACTCATTCCCTTGGGGAGCCACAGGCCACCCAGGATGCTGTGAGCCACCCTTGAACTGTAATGAAGCATGCAGTACAACGGTAATCATTTCACATTTTCCTTCCCAAGAGCACCCCCTCCCTAGCTGAGCCAACCTCCTAATGCAACGAGCCAGCTGTCCACTCTCCTCTGCCTGGTTGGTCTCAAACATGGACGGCACCTGGCCCCACACCTGGCTTGCGGTGGCACTTTATGGATAAACTCAGGTTGCATGTGAGCCTATGTAATAAAGCCCTAGCCCCATGTATGTGTTTTATGGAATGGAAAGCAGCTTTGGGGAGGGGTGTGAACAAGCATAGAGCAGTGGGGAGGGAAAGAATGTACCTGGACACTGGGAGGGGGGACATTTGGAATGGGGTTAAGCACCTCTTTATTCCCCTTGCATGTGTTTGCCTGCAATATACCTGCACGGAGCTTGGTGTCAGTGGGAAGGTGGGTTGTGTGGTGTTGGTACACCTTCCCTTCTGCCCTGGGCTGGGACTTCCACACTCACAAGAGGGTCTCCACTGCTCTTTGATCCAGCTTGCTCAGTTACATCACGTAGAATTTATCTTTTCACAGCAAGAACTTTCAAAGGCTTCCAGATCTGACTTCAAATCCCGCATCCTTAACTCCACGGTTTCCAATGCTGAGAGCTGACGGGGAGCTTGTACACAGCGGCAAAGGAAGGTAGCCAAAGGAGCTGGCACCACTGGACTTCCCTCCTGGGGTTAGGCAAAGCCGTGTGCCTCCCTGCTTGGCCCTCTTGCCCGTGGCAATGGAGGCAGGGCCACTTTTAACTATTTGTTCCTTGTTTTTACCACACTGATTTTTTTAAACAATTTTTTTTGTATATTAAAAAGAATAAAATGTAAATGTTGCAAAGGGTTTCTTATAAGTAAGCCTACTCTAGTGCACAACTTGGTGTCTAGTCTAGGGTTCCAGCAGCAAGGGAAGAGGGATCCTGGCCCACCCCAACCTATACTCTTGCAAGCCTCTGGAACGTTGGCTCCTGCCCTCTGCTAGGCAAAGGGTGTGAGAGAGCCCACAGTGGCAGCACTCCCTCCATCCTGTTTATGCGGGCAGAATCTTTACTGCCCTCCTTGGTGCTTATGCGGTTGCTTTTGGGGGAGGGAGTAGTTGCAACAGAAGTGGGGAGGGAAAGCAAGCAGCCCCTAAACTTGCTTGCAGTAGGAAAAAGTGATCAAGTCCTGGGGCTTTTTAGGACGCGTCCCCATGCTTGCTCCAGAGGTCTTGTTCCACTGGAGAGAAGCACAGCTCACGTTTAGTTATGACAAATGGGACAGGGCTGACTTCTTGCTGCTGCCTTTGAGCTGGGCTAGTCCTGCCTTCCTCTTGGGGATGGGGAAGGAGGAGGAGAGGCTTCTGCCAACCACCCCCATCCTCCCCGTCATCGTGGCTAGATTTGCACCTTGTTTTCACTACAGTGTCCTTTTATTATTTATTTGTACGACAGTATGTTCACATCTTGTTTATCTGCTGTTCTGTATAATGACTAATCAATTGTATTGTTCTGATGAGGGCTCTTAGCTGAGGAGAGCAGTCTAACTCTACTCCACTTCTACCGCAATGTCCTGCTGCCTGGCATCTGGCTTCTTGCCCGAAGAACCATGACTGTGTTGCAGGCTAGTAAGGATGACAGTGGCAGCAATAGCTTTATTCACAAAATGACTGTTCCAACATCTGTTTTGTCCATCATGGCAATTTAGCGCTACATAAAATATGCTCTGTATAACTCTGCCTCTGTTGTGTTCTTGGAGGTGCTAAAACAGCTCCCTCTTTTTTCTAAAGATGCCCTTGTGTTGTCCATTGAAGTAGCTGTTACTGGAAGGCAGGTGGAGGGAGGATTAGATGAAGCCACTACACCTGATCTGGGACTTGGATAAAGTCGCATTGAGCCTCTACTCAGACAGTAGAGCATTGGACTGGAGCAGCAGTAGGAGTAGGTCCTGTCCATGCTGTCTTCCCAAAGGTTTCTGGATTCTTGCCCTCCATCTCAGCTGTTATCGGGCCACAGCATGTACATAGGTAGTCCATGGTCCACATACCACGTCTACTACACGTAGACCCCAGTCCACAAAGCAGGACACCCTCTTTGCCTCATCAGAGCTGGCTGTCTGCCCATGCCCCAGTTGGCCATATTTACCTGCAACCAAGAAGAACTATTGGCACCAGTTTGCCCTTGGATCAGGAAGAGAAGACGGAGTACTAACCCTAAGGGCAGCTGTAATCCACCCCCCAGCTTACTTACCCCAGCCCCAGGTGTAGAGCTCTCCTGTACCTGAAATACAAGAATGACCTGCGTTTAACTGAGGTTGTTGAAGGATAACAGTTGAGCACCTCTTTGGGGGAATGGGGCAGATCCAAGAAACAATGGAAAAGGAGAAACCTTCAGGACCCTTTTACGCTATGTTGTGATTTCCCAACTATGCAAAACCCAAAGAGCTTGCGCTGTTTAGGAACTCCATGTGCAGCAATTTTGACAGTAAGCATTTTTGGAGGGCTGCTGGGCATCCTTACACATAAACTGTGTTAGACATCACACACATTTTACGCTTGTTTGTCCTTCACTCTTGGATGTTTCCCCTTCCACAAATGAGGCTCAGGCGGACAGCAACAGCCCCAGGATATTTTTCAGGTACTGGGCAGTGAAGCCTTCATCCTGCTGTCCCTGTGCTCCCCTCACTGAAAGACAAACCCAGCGTCCTCTTACATGTCACAGCAGCGGTGTGTCGTGAACCACAGCTGATCTTACAGACATCTGCCCCATCTGGCATATCCAGCAAAGCAGGGAAGGCTTGGATCGAAATGAATGCAGCCTTGCAGGGTCCTTGTGCTGCCTCCTGCTCTGCCAAGCTCAACTCCGTGTTCCCTAGAAACAACCCAGTATAAATAAAACTGCCAAAGTCAACTCATACCCCAGCAACAGCTGTGGGGTGTAGTGTATGTTTGCCCTGGGCCAAGTTTGCCAACAGAGCATTTAGCTCTGTCCCAGAAGTGGCCTCACCTCTCTTCACCTCTGCCGTGGTGGCTCTACTCTCAGCCACAGATTTGGAAGGTAGGGCCAGTTGTCCCGTCTCGTTCCAGCCCCAGACGTACAAATCACCTGCTTCTGGCAGAGAGTGAGAAAGAGAGCAGCTAGGAGCTCTGTCCAGGACCAACGTGGCCTTTTTCCCCAAGGAAGAGGCCTCATAGGGCTGGCAAAATGTATTCTCCAGTGAAAGCTGGTTCTGGCCCTATGAGGGATTTGGCTTCCCATGCAGAGGGGAGTTTATCATTTGAAAGCGATGGGAATGGGAAGGGCTGTAGCAGAAGCCTCACCCCCATCTTTATATTTTTGGGTTTATAACTTTAAGAAAGATTAAGACAGAAAAAGTAAATAAGGGCAAAGGAGGTAACTGTTAGCAGTATCTTTAACAGCTGTGAAGAAAAGGGAACTTCACTTCTGTAGGAGATGCATCTCTCAAAACCCCCATGAACAATTTAAGCAGCGGCAGTGGCTGATTGATGGTCTTAAGTCAGCCCTAGCCATTGAGGGAGGAGGTCCAACAAAAATATGTGGACAGCCACAGGGTCCCTGCCTCTGTTCAAGGAGCAGGAGCCCAGTTAACCCCTGACACCACATCAACAAGCCTCAAGAGGTTGGCATCAACAATTCTGTTGATATTTTTGTTGCTATTGTTATTACCAATGTAAAAAAGCAACACACAAACACACAAAATGTCAATGTAAAAAAGCAACACACAAAAGCAACACACAGCAAGTCTATTTTGGGGTGCTGGAATCCCTAGCTAGTCATAGCTTAAGATGGGCCACTACAGACCATGCCCTCCTGCCCCCTTACCACTAATGCCAGCTGAATGCCATCCTCCAGCCGCCACATCCACCAGGGGCACCCCGTACAAGGCTTCCACCAGCTGGGGCTCTGTCCTGCTCTCCAGCTCCCCATGGCCCAACTGCCCGTGCCTGGGAAGAAAAGACAGGAGGAGGAGGAGGAGGAGCCACCATGCTTCCCCTCCCCCTCCCCCAATGCAGAAGCCCACCTGGCACTAGGTAAGAACCTAAGAAGAGATCTGCCTGATCTGGCCAATGACCATTCTAGTCCAACATCCTGTTCTCATATTGGCCAACCAGATGCCTGTGGAAACCCACAAGCAGGATCTGAGCCTAAGAGCACCTCTCCCTTCCTCTACTGGCTTCCAGTAACTATGGAGGCAGAGCTTGCCATCATGGCTAGTAGTCATTGTGAGCTTTCTCCTCCATGCAGCAGCGTAGCGTGGGTTGTCAGCACCCGGGGCAAGGCAAGTAATTTGCGCCCCCTAACCCCTAACCTGCCGCCGCTGCCAGCTTCTTCTTGCTGCTGCCTGGTCTGGTCTGGTGTGGTGTGGTTCTCTCCCGCGCTCAGCGCTGCGCTGGGCGGCCACTGCACTGTCCCTCCCCCAGATAGTCCCTCGCTCTCTCTCCGCACCGCACGCCTGGCACCCACCCCCTCCACAGTGGGCGGCGACCCAGCGGCTCGGATCGGATTCGCACAGCCAGCACTGCAGTGAGAGAGAGTGAGTGAGCCAGGTAGGGGCAGAGAGCTGCGAGTGCGAGCGCGCCCCCCGCAGATGTTGCGCCTGGTGCGGCCGGCCCCCCTGCACCCCCCACGCTACGCCACTGCCTCCATGAAGTTGCCCAACCCTCCTCTAAAGCTGCCAGCCATCACTGCCTCCTGCGGGAGGTCGGTTGCTAGTTTTAACCATAGCCCTGCTAGGAGGGCAACGCTAGTCCTCACCTGCCCCAGACTCACCTGCCGCCTCCCCATGAGAAGAGGGCCCCCTCTGTGTTGAGCAGCACCGCATGCTCGTAGCCCAGGGCCAGCTTGCGAGCCTGCAAGGTGGAGGGCAGAGGGGTGAAGAAAGGGGGCCGAGGGGCCACGTACCCGCCAGGCACCAGGGGCAGCTCTGGGGCAGAAGAGAAAGAGGGTTAGGGGCAGAAGGGATGGCTCATCTTGGGGTGCAGCAACAGCTTCCTCTTCTTTCAGGACCGCGCTTCTGCCAGCACACCTACCTGCCTACCTACCTACCTACGGTCGCTGCTTCCTCGGGGAGGATCTCGCACCTCCACGCCGGCTCTCCTTCCAGGACCAGGGCCGAACCCTCCACCGGCCAGCTCTCCACCGCCGCCTCCCGCAGCACCAGCACGTGCGTCTCCGACGGCAGCACATCCCGGCAGTCCTCCGGCAGCGCCGCGCCCACCGCGCCTTGCAACAGCACCGGGGGGGACCCTGCGGGAGGCAGAAGGCAAGACGGGGCGAGGGGGGCGGATTGGAGCTCTCAGTCCAAGCGGAGCAGGAGGCAAAGAAAGAATATCGGGGCCACAGAATAGGAGGAACCCCCCCCGCGCCGCCGCCACCACCAGAAAGGCGGCTTGGGGCCACCATCAAGGCTCATGGAGAAACCTCCCGCTCTCCTCTATCGACGGGATGGGGCTTCTGTGACCTGCCTGGCGTCGTTGCATCTCCCGCAGCCCCAGCAGGCAGGGGAGGAGTTTGGGGGTGCTGATGGGGGATGCTGAGCAGCATCTCCCCCACGGCCGGGACCCCTTAGTCTGTCCCTTCCATGTGTCTTGGAGCGCGCGGTTCCCCGCTCCTGCTCAGCCTAATTAAAAGGGGTGGGGAAGCATGAACCCCGCATGGCCCCGGGACTCTAGTGGGTGCCTCTCACCGCCGGCGCGGACGATCCCGGAGAAGCTCCAGCTCGGCCTCACGCAGCGCACTGGCCCGGCCTCGCCCCCGACCAGCAGCGGTGCCACTTCCAGCCCGGCCTCCGTCGCCTTCCCGAAGCAGAAGCCGAACTGGAACCAGCCGCCGCCGCCGCCTCCCCGAGCTCCCTCCGCCATCTCCGCCGCCCGGAAGGCGAGCGCCTCTTGCGGCGGGTCGAGTACAAGAGGCGCCTCAGTCGGCAGTTTCCACCCTTTCTCTGGCTCTGGCGGAGGCTGCC
This sequence comes from Podarcis vaucheri, assembly GCF_965113315.1. Lineage (NCBI taxonomy): Eukaryota > Metazoa > Chordata > Lepidosauria > Squamata > Lacertidae > Podarcis > Podarcis vaucheri. Next base: position 29,416,954 of record NC_138752.1, read on the forward strand.
TTGGGCCGCCCCGGTGTCCCGCTACCCTCCCCCCCACACCCGAAAACAACTTGCTCTTTCCGCTCAAAGTTGATGGCTAGTGCCGGGACTGAGTAAAAGGCGGATCCAGATGATTTTTAACGTATCCTCATGAATTCATATGATTTTTTTCATTCAAATTAAATAAAACCACCATGATACTGTAGACCATGTCTGTAGGCAGAACCAAAAAAATCACGCACCCACTGTTTCGTGGGGCCACTATGGCGCAAAAACATGGTTAACAAAACACGGATCCTCATGAATTTTGCACTAGATCAGCCTGAAGCCACCATCAGATCAAACATCATGGCCATGGGCACAGCATGCACCACAAAAATCACAGATCCATGGCTTCCTGGCCATACCGTGGCCCAAAAACATGGTTCTGAAGCACAGATCCTCATGGATCCTCACGCTTTTTGCATTGGGTCACCCCAAACACACCATCAAATTACACATCATGCCCACGGGCACAGCCTGCACTACAAAAAACTCGGACCCACGGCTTCCTGGCCATACCGTGGCCCAAAAACAAGTGGTACCAGTCCTTGCAGTTTCCTTCACAGTAAGCCATAGTTAGGTCACCACTCTCCTTCATGGATCACTGCCTTGTCGTGGCAAAGGGGTTTGAACAACTCAAAGAAACTATGAATTATGCCATGCAGGGCCACCCAAGATGGACAGGTCATAGTGGAGAGTTTTGACTAAACGTGATCTACCTGGAGAGGGAACCGGCAAGCCACTCCAGTATCCCTGCCAAGAAAACTCCATGGACAAAGACAACAGGCGTATAAAAGTTATGACGCTGGAAGATGGGCAATTCGGCTCCAGGGGCCACGCATTCACTCCATAAGACGCAGAGACATTTCCCCTTACTTTTTAGGAGGAAAAGTGTTGTCTTATGGAGAGAAAAATACAGTAGTTTATAAATTTTACCCAAAGGTAGATCTCTGTTATGATGGACTCAAGTTCTGTCCTTTCTCTGATTTAACTGTCTGCCATACAGTCTTTGCTGAATCTGGATATTAGTTGACAGTATGTAAGCAGTTTCATATTTTTTCTCCTCTTTAATACTTTGGCATGTTTTTGATCTCTTCTTGAAGATGAACCATATCTTAGTAAAATATATAGTCGGACATTCGTCTCTTTGCTCAAATAGTAATGTCCCAGTAGTGACACTAACAGTGCTGGTGAGTGCCTTTTTGTGATTTTTGTGGTGCAACTCATGATTTTTGCAGTGCAGGCTGTGCCCCTGGCTATGATGCGCGATTTGATGGTGAGTTAGGGGTGGCCCAATGCAAAAAGCATGAGGATCCATGAGGATCCGTGCTTCAAAACATTTTTGGGCCTGTGTTGCCAGGAAGCCGTGGATTCGTGTTTTTTTGTGGTGCATGCTGTGCCCATGGCCATAATTTGATCTGATGGTGACTTCGGGCTGATCTAGTGCAAAAAGCATAAGGATCCTTGAGGATCCGTGTTTTTTAACCATGTTTTTGCGCCATTGCGGTGCCACAAAACAGTGTATGCGTGATTTTTTTGGTTCTGCCTACAGACTAAGATGTGGTCTAAAGTATCATGGTGTTTTTATCTTGTTTCAATATAAAAAAGCTGTAGGTGCCTGAGACAGTGAACTAGGGCAGTACTGGACTTATAGTGCTTCTTAGAAGGTAATAATGGTTGTTCCTTCACATCTGTCATAAGCTACAAGCAACCCAGGTTGCCCCAAGAGCAGGCACACAGGAGCACAGTAACTGCCTCCCCACCCCCACCCCAGTACAATGAAGCTGAGAAAGACAGTGGTAGAAGGAACTCCTCAACATACGGCTACAGTCCTAGCGATAATTACCTGGGTTATGTCCCCCTGGGCTTCCTGCTCAGTAGGCAAGCCTAAGAGTGCACATTAACTCTGCTTTTAAAATCACTCAAGGCTTTTCTTCCCTGCCCCTTACCAGAGAAACAGCTTGATGCTTGTGTTACATGTGTTACCTTGAATGAAGCTGTGGAGTGAATATCCTAAATAATTCAAACCAGGAGCAGAGAGGAACTATTATGATGCCCCTACTACTGCCAAGCAGCTGGTGAAGCTGGACCACAGAAAACCAGGGCAAGCCTGAAACCAGGTCCCCTTTCCCTGTTTGGCAAAAGGCGCTGCTTTGGCAGGAGAGGGGCCAGGGGCTGAAGTACCTCTGCCCAGCTACTACTGATGGTATTGCTAGTGAAGAAAACAGCTAGTGGAGAGAACCAGGAGCACTTCTGTGGCTTTCTTTGCAAAGGAGTTTGAAGGATTCTTCATTCTTTTGCAGTTTCAAGAACCTCTGTGGGATGGCAGACCCTCCAGATCACCTGAAAAACTTAACCTGACAGCAACCCCTGTTGTGCCCACATCAAATTGGTCCATGGCTCTCTCAAGGGTTAGAAACGAAAATCTTTCTTTCCCTAACGCATGAGGTGATATGAGGTGGTACAGTCATACCTCATGTTACGGACGCTTCAGGTTATTGGTTTTCAGGTTGCGGACCGTGGGAAACCTGGAAGTACCGAAATAGGTTACTTCTGGGTTTTGCCACTCGTGCGTGCAAAGTGCTAAATCACGCTTTGCGCATGCGCAGAAGTGCCAAATCGTGCCAGCGCCTGTGCAGACGCGGCGCTTCAGGATGCAAACGCTGCGGGGTGCGGACGTGCCTCTATCACGGATTATGTCTGCAACCTGAGGTTCCACTGTATCTTACTCTTTCCTGCAAATGACAGTTCATGCCATGACACCTAGAACCAGCTCCAGGCCCAGTTTTAAAGTGCAAAGGCAGCTGGCCTGAATTATGAATGTGCTGCAAAGCCCCCATCCCACCCCCGCTTGGCTTTTAAAAGTAAAATTGGGGGGGGGGAGTTTAAAACCCTCAAAAGTATGCCATCTATTAGTACATGGCAAGTGAGTGGTTGCTTTCAAGAGTTTAATGTAAAGCAGGAGGGAGGGGGCTTCAGCCTTCGTTCCTGGGCCTAGCAACACCATAGGACACGGGCTTGGTTGTTCTTCCTTGTGGGAGGGAGGTTGGTCCAAGTAGGAAGGGGTCTGATCATCTTCTCCCTCTGCCTGAGTCACTCTGGAGGTCAGACATATCCCTAAATGGTGATGGGTCCCATCCCTTCAATTTAACATACAGCCTAGTTCAGTTCCCTCCCCATTTAATTGATGCAATATTGAGAAACACACGAAATCAGATTTACCGAAAAAGTCATCTGTATAGTTTCCCATAATCTTTTCATACAGTTTACATTCTTTCCCACATCATATTTGCTTACAATAAACGGTGGTCCTGTTTGCCACAGAGGGCAAGAGGAATGGATTGTCAGTAAGGCAGTTTCTTCCTACCCCAAGGGAGGGGAGGAGGCCTCAGGAGCTGCAGCCTCAGACCATGAAGGAGCAGCTCCAGAGGGACAGGAAGGCTGTGATTTCCAGCAGCAGGAAATTAAACAAAGGCAGCCATGCAGCACAAGCAGCTCCGTGACCCCAAGCCTAGGGGTAGTTGGGGAGCCCACCACCCGTCACCACCAGCGCTGCCAAGGTGTGTGGCAGCAGCAGCCCAGCGACACCCTCCTCCAGGTGAGAGACAGCTAAGAGCACCAAGAGGCTGCCAAACAGCCCCTGGAGCTGCCTTCTGTGCCACAAAATGGTGGCACCAGCCCCTGTGGCTCTGAAGGGTGCCAGTGGCAATCGCTGTGGCTCACTCCCCTGGTCCCAGCAGCCCCAAGCTCCCTCCCTCCTGTGCCCTGGTGCTTGTGCCCAGCAGCAGCGAGAGTGCAGTGTGCCCAAGCAGGTTGGGAGGGGGCAGCGCTCAGTCCCCCTCCTTCTCGGCAACTGCAGGAGGGTTGGGCTTGATCAAGCCATAAGCCACAGCCTGCGCCAGGCACTCCTGGGCCACTTGGGCAATCTGGGGCTTGTCCTTGGCCTTGGCCATAACAGACAGGATCTCCATCGTCTCGCTCTCCATCAGCTTCTCGGCCACCTCCTTGTCAGCAGCCACCATGTTCCTCACTACCACCACCCCGCGGTGCTGGAGCTCGGTGGCAGGGCTGAGGAGCAGGACCTGCAGGATCTCCAGCCAGTGAGTCGTCTGGGGAAAGAGAGTGAGAGGTCAGTTAGCAAGCAGGAAGGAAACCCAGCATCCACCAAGTTCCTGGAGACCCTCCAAAGGTCTGCCATGCCCAGTGGGCAGCTGCTGGGCTCAGCCCACCCTCCAGGCGGTACTCACCACTTGAGGGATGCGGGAGCAGATCTGGGGCAGCAACGAGGTCAGGACGGCCAGTGTCCCTGAAGCTGCCCGCTGGAGCCTCTCGTCGTCCTCCCCACTGTACAGGACCAGCAGCTTGAGCCGGTCACTGCCCTCCACCAGGAACAGCTCCCCGACCTGCCCAAAAGAGAGATGTGAGTGGAGATAAACCTCCCGGGGCCCCAGCACAGACAGGTGGCCCAGTACCCCTGCTCACCTCTGGGCTCAGCGCCATGTTGCACATGCACTCAGTGGCTGCCAAGCGGATCATTTCGTGCTCCTCAAACATGTAGCCCTCGATCATGGGCACGGCCTTCTCCTTCACAATCTTCTGCCTGCAGGAGGAGGAGCCAGCAGGAGAAGGTAATGGCCCCTGCCTCCAAGGAACGTAACCCTCCCAGAGGACAGGGCTGGGACCCACGGAGATGGCCAGCCTGCCTGCCTGCCTCTCCAGCCTTACCGGAGCCGCTCACTGGTCCCTGCCAGGTTGGTGAGAGCCATCAGCCCTTCGAAATTCTGCAGGGCACTGCGGTTCAAGTGCAGGAGGCCCACCAGGGGCCGGACCACCTCGTAGATCTGCAGGAGGAGAGAGAAAAGGCTCAGGGTGGTGGGGAGAGGAAAGGGGAACCCGACCCCATCCACTGCCTTGCTGTGATGCTGCCCTCACTCCACACTGACCCGTTCGCCTGGAAAAGCCATTTCGGGGGCGGTGGTGATGGTGATCTTAGCCAGGGCCTGCGCAGCCTTCGTCTGCCCTATTTCAGTGCCTTCCAGGGCCAGAGGGATGAGTGCCTAGTGGTGGAATAAAATCCATATTCTGCTTGACTGTGAAAAGCCTTGATGCCCCAGTATTGCTGCAGGGCAAAGCCAAACAGGAGAGGGTGTGTAGGCATGTGTGAGGCTCACCTTCCCGCCTCCAGCAGCCACCACAGCCCCTCGGTCCTCAGGGTCTTCCACGACAGCCAGGAACACCCTGAAGCACACAATAGCAGGCACTGAATGTGGGACCCAGAACACTCTCTCCACACACACACACAACACATAGCAATTTGAGATTACAGGAAGGCGTCATCTTGGCTCGACTGAATTTTCTGAGCTCTTTGGCTAAGCAGAAACCCACAGGTAAGAAGGCCAGCATGTCTCCTCTGTGTAGCAGGTCTGGAGGACTTGCCTGTGAACAGCAATACCCGCATTGCATGGGGTTGGGCATGATGACCCTTTGGGTCCCCTCCCTTCTATGAAAGCTCTACAGGGGTCAAGGCCTGTGGCCGCTGGCCTCACCTGGAGATCAGCTCCCGGCAGGCAGGGCTCAAGGAGGGGCTTTCACTCTTCACCATGCAGGTGAGCGCTGACACCACACCGGCGGCCAGCAGCTTCCTCACACGTTGGCGCACGAACTCTGGCTTGTCCTGGGCAGGAAGAGATGGAGAGAGAGGATGAGAATAGGCCGTGGGATGCCTATTATCCACCTCCTACTCCTCCTCTCACCCTCCTTGCTCCATCCACCAGCATCTCACACAATTGTGGTCTTTGCATCACAAATTTCTAAAAGCTTCCCACTCCAACCTCAACTCCCCATTATCCAAAAAAACATTCCTGAGGAGGGCAGAGGAGCCAGGCCCAGCCACACCCCCCCAGCCTGCTAGAAGGCTTCCACTGGCCCCCTCAGGGTACTCCTCTCCCCACTCTCACCTTTGGGTGCTTCTCAGGGATGTGTTGCTTGGCATACTTCGCCAGCTCCACCATCTGGGGGTCAGGCTCCTCTTGGTCGTAGCTGCTGGTGCAATTCACCAGCGTGGAGGCCACTGCAAAGAGGACGCTTCGGTTCTCTGACTGAGGGGAGCAGATCAGCGGCAGGAACAAAGACAAAGAAGCAGAAGAAGGTGGTCAGTCGGGATCTTCATGATTCTTTGGGACCAAGGGCCACCACTTGTGCGTTTGTTACTTCAAGACTAGGCTACTGCCAGGCAAAGTAAAGTGTGCGCGCCCTTGAGTACTATTCAGAATCGTCAGCTAATGCAGAACAAGACAGCCCAGCCATAGAACACCAGAAGCTGATCAGAAGTGATCTCTTAACATCTCTGCACCCCTGACGGACTGAGTTGGGCAGGTAGGTGGGGCTACCCACCTGTCAATCACCAGATGTAATGGTGATGCTGCACTTTAAAGCCTCAGTTTCCCGACTTCAAACCACAGCATGGTGCTGTGTGAAAGGCTTTTTGGGAGCTGCCCTGCCCTGCTCTTGAAACCTCTGGAAACTGGAGACTGAAAGAGCAGTGCTAGGAGGAGCAGTTTTTCCTGAATGGAATCCACTTTCCCACCAACTTGAGCAAGGCTGATCAGCTGATGAGAAGCTGGGAACAAGCCTTGCCTCAGCAAAGGAGCAATCCCCTTTAAGCTCTCAAGTCTTCCTTTGAAGCCCCCCCTTACCCCCCCACCTAACATCAGGTGGCCATGCATGGCTTACCCAAAATGGTGGACCAAGTTTGGCTCACAGGCCAGAAGTTGCCAACCCCTGCTCCAGAGCCTGGTCTGGATTTGAAAGCCCTAAAGGGGCTGGGTGAGCCAACTCTACCCCCCTGGGCTGGTCCTCCTGGAGGCAACCAGCATGTCTCTGGGCTGTACAGAGCCCACTGCAGGGAGATATAATCAAAATGCTTTGCACAAACAAGATATTCACACACAGAGAAGAGGTGTGTTGTGGCAAAGGGTTCTCCGAAACACTCATTTCCTATGTGGAGGAATCCTTTTCTTCTTGGGTGCTGTTGAAGTGGGGGAAGAATTTCATCATGTGAAGCTCCAGTTATGGATCTGAAGTGGTACAGTAGAGACACTTCACTGAGACTCGGGAAATTTTGCTACAGAACAGCATTTTACATCTTAAATCTTCAAATATATGAAGGGCTATCACATAGAAGACAGAGCAAGGTGGGTTTCTGCTGCTCCAGTGGTAGGAACCCAAACCAATGGATTCAAATGACAAGAAGAGTCCCACTAAACATTAGGAAGAACCTTCTGATGGTAAGAGTTGTTTGACAATGGAACAGACTCTCTCGGAAGGTGGTGGACTCCCGCTTCACTGAAAGTTTTTTTAGCAGAGGCTGCATGGTCATCTGTCAGGGATTTTTAGCTGTAATTCCTGCATTGCAGGGGTTGGACTAGATGACCCTTGGGACCTCTTCCAACTCTACAATTCTAAAAATTACTGGGTACCATATACTACAGCTGGGTTGCTATTCCTAAGCAAGGGAAATTCAACATAAACAAGGCAGAGGCAAAAAGAGCCTCTGGACATGCGCAGCTGCCCATTCCTCCCACAGGTACCCCACCCACCCATCCACTTTACCCTCCCTCTTGGAAGAGGACCTCACCCTGGCCAGCCAGAAGAGAGCCTGCAGGGCAGCCTTGTCCTCCAGGAGCTCCTCCTTAACGTCCGCATCCAAGGAGAGGAAGGCCAGTCCCTCAGCTGCCCAGTAGCGGGTGCCGGCATCGATGGCCTCATTGCACAGCCACCTGGAAGCAGGAGAAGGAGAATCATGATAGTGCCTCTACCAGCTGAGACCCTAGTGGGCAAGGAGCATAGGAAGCCCCACCACCCCAGGCTTCAGTGGGGCATGGTCTGTTGTGCAGCTGCCAGAGGGACTCATTCTTGTCATCCGTCAGCTCCCACCAGCTCCCAAGATTTTGAGAAAGGGACAGGCCTCCTTCTAAAGGGGAAGGCAGTCACGTGGCTCAGAAGAGGCTAAAGCTAAAGAGGCCTGGGACATGGGGGAAGAAAGCAGCGCTCACTCACTTTCTGCACTGCTTGGCCAGCTTCAGGGTAGAGCCTTCCGCAAACTGCTTCATGCTGAAATCTGTGCCCCCCGCCGAGCCCAATTTGCAGAGGCCCTGGAAAGAGAAACCGTGATGTGCCGCAGTTGCCACCTGACCCCAGAACTTCCTTCAGTCTGGGAAGATGGAAGAGGAACAGTGTTTGGGCCAGAGATTTGGGTTATAATATACAGTTTAATGATTGGATAAAACTGTGGAATGAAAATATAAAATTTACGGCATGTACTGCGTTAAAGTAAAATGTTATGAAAATGATTTATAGATGGTACATCACACCTGTAAAACTGGCAAAAATGTATAAAACATGCAATAAGTGTTGGAAATGTAAAGAAAAAGAAGGAACATTTTATCATATGTGGTGGGATTGTAAGAAGGTGAAGGGCTTCTGGGAAATTATATATAATGAGATGAAAAAGATGTCGAAATATACATTTGTTAAGAAACTAGAGGCTTTTCTTCTAGGAATAGTAGGAAATGAAATAAATAGAATGGACTGTAAACTTTTCCAATATGCAGTAACAGCAGCGAGAATATTATTGGCCCAAAAATGGAAACAGGAACAACTGCCGACGCTCAAAGAATGGAGAATGAAACTGATGGAGTATGCTGAACTGGACAAACTAACAGGAAAGATCAGAAATATACGAGATCAAAAGTTCATTGAAGACTGGGGAAAATTTTCAGACTATCTGAAATGTGTATGTGATGAGCAAATAACGCTAGTGGGATTTCAAGAAGTTCTGTAAATGATAGAGGACTATTGTATTGATGAAAACTAAGTGTGTGAAGGTTTATAAAATGCAATATAAAATTAGGAAATGCGTATTTCAAAATTTGAATAATGGATGATTGTCAGAGAGGTTGAAGGAAGTCTAAAAGAGAAAATATGTGATAAATTTAGATTGGATACCATAAATGTATGTTGGAAAATTTAATAATAATTTTTTTTTTTAAAAAAGAGGAACAGTGTTGGGTCCCACTGCAGCCAGAAAATGTCTCCCTCCTTCTCCAAGATCTGCTGCCTCTTGCTCACCACCAGGGCCCGGATGCGAATGCTGTCGCGCTCGCTGTGCTTGTAGATCTCCTTCAGTAGTGTCACCCCATTGGCGGTGATGAAGGTGGCCCGCTTGGCCTTGTCGGCAGCATGGATCAGGGCCTCCACGGCCACAAGCTGGTCTGCCTCCTGTGACGAGGCGCACAAGGCCAGAATGCTCTCCATGATGCCACTCAGCTCCAGCACCCTGTTCCCAGCCTCGGAGGGGCCTTGCAGGAGACAGGAGGCCGTCTGGATGGCCCGCAATTTCCCAGGGACGCCATGGTCCTGGAACCAGCCCCTGGGAGGTGAAGGAAAGGCGGCCCGTCAGGAAGCTACCACAGACATTCCAAAGCTGAAACCCCAAGCTCTGCACCAGAAAGAAATCCGAGATCAACCAACGGCACCTTCTGGCAGCAAAAGTCCTCCTCCCACCCACTATTATGTATTTATTTCATAACATCTATATATCACGTGATTGTAGAAAACCTCAAAGTGGTTTATAAAAAGAAACAGTAAGATTATTAGTACAAACAACACATTCTAAAAATTAAAACCAACAATAAACTAAAAACACACCAGTGTTTTAAATATATGGGTAGGCTTGCCTACACAAAAATGCTTTCAGTAGACGTCAAAAAGAGTAGAATGAAGGCGCCTGCCTGATATCACCACACTAGAAGATCCATTTATTATAAATGCAGAACGGGTATTATATGGCACTTGGAACAGTGCCAATTCTGCAGATGGAAGGGGTTGAGTGAACATATGTGGGTTAAGGCAGTCTCACAGGTAAATTATTAAGGGCTTTGCATACTAATAGTAACCTTTTGAACTTGTCTCGGTAGCAAATCAGCAACCAGTACAGATCTCTGAGCATGGGTGCTATATGCTGACAAGTTTTTGCTCCTTTCAGCAATCAAGCTGCAGCATTCTGCGCTAACTTCAGCTTCCAGATCAGATGCAAGGGAAGCCCCATATAGAGCGCACTACAGTAATCCAGTCTTGAAGCAACCAGTACATGAATTACAGTAACTGGGTGTCTCTGGCCAAGCTGATGGGCTGTTATGACGCTTTCGATGTCTGTCAGCAACTAAGCGCTGAGCATCACTCCCCACCACTTCATTTGCCCCCCATGCCTTCCCAGCACCCCCTACCAGAAGCAGCAGTGGGCAGCCCCCGAGTCAGTCACAGGCCTACCTGACATAGTCCTCGCAGAGCCGGTGGAAATTCTCCCGCTCCCCATCACACTTCAGGTCCCCATAGAGCTTGCTGAGGAGGACGGCTGCACTCATGAGGGTGTTTTCTGTCACCCGCAGGCCCCCGGGGCTGTGGCTCACTGTGCCCCCCACCTCCAGGATCTGCTTGAGACCTAGCGAGGACAGACATGCTCACTGGCGCTGGCGAGGGACCCAGGCCAGGAAGAGGAGGGGCTCGGGAATGGGCCAGACGTACCCTGGTCAATGACCCAGAGGGTCAGGCAGTTGTTGGGGTCCTTCAGCGACTTCCTGGGCACCACACTGATCAGCAGGTTGAGGATGCTGTCCCGGCCATAGGAGGAAATGCTCTCCCGGGTCAGGGCTTCCAGCAGCTGCTTGAGGAGCAATTTCAGCTCTTTGGATGTATCTACAGGAGCAGAATCAGAGTTGAGGAGGTCTGAGCCTCCTCTCTCCAGGCCAGCATTCGCAGCCCAGCTCCACCCAAGGCATCAGCATGAAGATGAGCTTGGCACGACACAAAGTGGATGCTGAGCCCAGCAGGGAGGCACCCAAGAGACTCACCCAAGACCACAGCTTCCTCCTTGCCACGCACATCCCTCTGCAGCCCCTCCTTCAGGGCATCAAACATAACCTGCAGCAGGCTGTAGGTTGCCAGCGAGACTTGCTCGTCCTCCATCTCTAGGATAGCAAAGAGGCGCTGGGGCCCCAGCTCAGCCAGGATCACTGCAGTCTGAAAGAAGGGCAGCATCCACTGAGACTTGGGGAGGAATCCAGGCCTGTCTCTCAAGAACCAGTTACCTCCCCCACATAGCTCAGAGCAGAGCTGGATACCTGCCTAGTAGGCAACTCCACAAGTGCAACTGTGGCTTGTCAGTAGGAACTCTGGGGACCCATAAACCTACCCAAGGAGACAGAGTTCAGGGGTTTTTTTTATACTAGAGGAATATCTAGGTTATCTTGCAGAATGTATTCAACAGTCTTGCTAGCCCTCTGTCCACCACGGTAAGTGATCATAGAATTGTAGGGTTGGAAGGGACCCAATGCGTCTTTCAGTTCAACCCTCTGAAATGCAGGAATCACAGCTAAAGTATTCCTGACAGGAGGCCATCCAAACTCTGCTTTAAAACCTCCAATAAAGGAGAGTCCACCACTTGAAGGGTGTCCATTCCAAGAGGTTGAACAACACCAGGCCCTGCAGTACCCCATTTGTCACTGGAAAAGGAACTGTTGGGGAGCACTCTTGGTGAATCACTGGTGGTTAGCCAGACTCCAGCAAATAGGAAGCCCGAGGTTTCTTCTCAACACTGGAGCAGCAGAGAGGGAGGGGTGATTCCATCCCCTCCCCCAGCCTGAAACATGGGTGAAAACTCTGTGCCTGCCAGGAGGATGGAGTGGCAACCTATAAGCAGGTGCAGAGGCAGAGAAAGCCATGGCTCTGTACTGTAGGGGGACAGAAGAGACCACTTGGTTTGCCCCTAACCTCCTGAGGCAGTACAAGGTCAGGGACAAGTTCCAGGCGCACACACCCTCGGAGAAGTGGCATGCCCTTGAAGCAACAGGTTTTGGAGAGAGTTTTATGCATAACTTGTCAGTAAATGGACTGAACCTGTTACCCCCCCCCCCAAAAAAAGAGTGAAGCTTTCGTCTTAAAAAGTGGACATACCCGAGAACGATGCCCACTGCAAAGGCCAGTGAGGGTTCGCACAGCTGCTAGCACCGTGTCCGCCCGACCTGTATCCAGCAGCTGTAGCAGGAGGCGCACCCCGTCGTTCTGGAAAATCTTCTCAGCACCAGGCTCCTCGCGAGCCAAAACAATCAAATTCTGAGCTGCCTGGACAGCAGAAGAGCCAGTTAGCTGGACAAAGGGGCTCGCTTTAACCGCTCCCCATCAGGCCACGCAGCTGTTGGAGAGGCACAGCCAGAATTGAGAGCTGGAGAGGTTTGGGGATTCTGGCCCATAATAATTCCATTGTCCTTGCTTCTCTAAGAGCCATGGGGGTGGGGATCTCCTCCTTGGGCAGAGCTGGGAAGCCTGCAGAATCCCTCCAGGTGCTGCTGCATTGTAACTCCCATCAACATTAAGATGACTTGATGTTATGAACCGCCCTGTGATTGTTGGATGAAGGGCGGTATACAAATCCCATGAGACAGAATGAATCACTCTAGACTGAGACTGATCGTATTAAAATAAGCACCACCCTAATATATTCTGGTTTTGTTAGTCACGGAAAAGGAAGTTACGGTACAATGACTCAAAGTCCTCCTCCCTTCCTCCCTCAGGTATCCTGATCCAGGCATCAGAAACCCTCCCTCTGGCTTTTGCCTACAGGCAAATTTGGAAATGCAAAACTTGCATTTTGAAATAGAAAACAGAATTGGAGACTGCCTAATTCTACAACTGCATCCCATATATGTACAGCTGCAGCACACCCAAAATTGCTCTTCATCAGGGCACATCACACCTCCTACCTGCTTGCTGATTAGAAGGGTACCTTTTGTTTCTTGTCCAGATCTTTTTCTTCAGGGTCCAGCAGCAACTTAAACATCTGCTCCACTTTGGAGTCTGTGCGGGACATGGCTGTCATCTGAAGCAAACAGGCAGTTGGTGAGAAACCCCACAGTCGTACTTCAGAAGCCCAGTACACACCTGAAGCCCAGAATCCTTCCTGGGTGGAGAGCTAGGCTGCCCCACAAGGGAGGCGCCTACCCTGGCAATGCCCACACTCCCCCAATGCTTCTCCTACCTTCTCATGCATGCTGCTGCCAAGGTTGCGCAGAGCCTCCTGGAAGGCCTTGTTCTTGGGCTCCAGGCTCACACACCTCTGCAGGTCCAGGAGGGCCTGGTCGAAGCAGCCCAGTTTCTGCCGGGCTTGGCTGCGCCGGAAGAGGCTCTTCACGTCATGCCCATCAGCTTCTATAGCTGTGAACAGGCAAGAAAGTATTAAGAGGCAGCAAAGAGGCTTCTGCAGAGAAAGAGACTTTTGGAAGGAGAGTAATCCCCCACCCCACCCCTTGCAGCTCACCTTTAGAAGCGTCCAGTTCTGCCTGGACATAGTCCTCCTGCAAAAGAAGCAGAATGCCAGAGAGGCATCGGTGAAAGGAGATGTAAGCGGGGGAGCGGGGTGGGGGAGTGAGGGGAGAAGAAAATACTCAAGAGGAGCTCAGCCCTGACCACCTTTCTGGGGGACATCTGTCAAATCCTAAATTCTCTGCAGGTTACAGGAGGAGAAGGAGGAGGCAAGGCATCAGGCTGGCCTCTCACTATATGGCCACTGTCTTCTCAGTCCGTCATAGCCAGACAGCCAGGCCCGAGGGCTCCCCTTGACTGTGCATAAAGGCACCTCAGCTTCTAAGGAGCAGCAGGGTGAAAAGAAGTCCACCTAAAGGGGCTCAGCACAGTTAAAATGAGAGATGCACAGAAACGTTGACACTGGGGGCACAGGGAAGCTCTGTGGCCATTTAGGGGAAAACACACACACAATGCCTGCTACCTTCTGATGCGTACTACGTCACTTGAGAATTTTGAGAAGAAAATAATTTTGAGAAGAAAAGACAATAATCCCTTAGAATTTCCCCAGGTGTCCAACTTTTCTCCTCCTGCAGAAGTGAGCGGCAGGTAGGCAGGCTGGCACTGCCCCTTGGGGGGCTCCCATAACTCAGGCAACCCTCCCGCTTTCCCCACTTCCCCACTCACCAGCTTGAGGTGGCAGGCGGCGCGGTTGCGGTGGAGGACAGCGCGGTGCGGGTCGGGCTCCTCGCCATCCCCAGGGCAGAGGCTGAGGGCCCGGGTGTAGGCGGCCAGCGCCTCCTCATAGCGGCCTGTCTGGAAGAGCTCGTTGCCCTCCCGGCGGAGCTCCGGGACCTGCGGAGATAAGAGGGGCGGGGTGGATGAGCGATTCGTTTTGGGGGTCAGCTGGGCTCCCACCGCCCACCCCACTCACCGCCGTCTCCTCCATGGCGCGCTCTAGTGACGCCACGCGAGCGCGACAGCCGCTCCCTAGCCGACCCACGTGCTGGCAGCGCCTCCCTTGGAGCGCCCAGCGGAGAAGAGACCGGGCGGCCCGGGAGCGGAGCTGCTCCACCTCCCGCCGCGCCCGCCCCGCGTGCCTTCTTGCCGGCTTCCTGTTTCTTGCAGGGGCACCTCCCGAGGATTCGTCGGTGGAGGAGGCGGTGGAAGCTGCGCTGGTGGAGGCGGTAGAAGTGAAGGAAGTCGACGGTCATGAGGGCCAGGACGAGGCAGCCGTAGAGCCCCACGCCCAACAGCGGCCCCAGCGGGCTCCTGTGGAGGGAAAGCGGGCTCAGACGGAAGGACGGGAGGAAGAGGGGCAGAGGGGAACCCCCAACACCCCTCTCGCCCCCCGTCCCCCCAGAAGGGCATCTCACCGGGGCGCGGCTGGCGGAGCAGAAGCCGAGGCATTGCCGCGGAGCCTCTCATATTCGGGCCGTGGGCAGCAGGACTTGAAGCGGCGAGAGGCGGCAGGCAGGCAGCAGTAGGCGTGGGTCGGGGGGTCGGTGAGGCGTGGGCAGTAGAAGCCGGCGTGTTGGAGCCCGGCGGGGTCCAGGTAGCCCTCGCAAAGGTGCACGTTTTGGGTACCAGCTGGAAAGAGGAAGCGATTGGAACAAGCTGGGTGCTCGGGGGGCTGCCCTCCCTGCCGGGGCTCGCGGGAGAATTGCGGGGAGGGGGGAGGATACTGCCGCTCCAGCCCTGCTGAAAGCCCACACAGGAGGACCTCGGGGAGGGGGCAGGCAGGCCCAGGGACTGCCGTTTCAGCGTCTCTTCGGTCGCCTGGCTATAGAGTGGTTGGCAGTCCTGTGGAAGCGGGCTGAACAGCGAGGGAAAGTATCCTAATAAATAAGGCTGCAAAGTCGCCGACACTTCTGCTAGAGGAGAACCACTTCCTGCCCTGAGCCAGATCAGACCTCAGACAACCAGTACCCAGGGTCCAGGGACATTTGTTTCCCATAAAG
Source organism: Podarcis vaucheri (assembly GCF_965113315.1). Lineage (NCBI taxonomy): Eukaryota > Metazoa > Chordata > Lepidosauria > Squamata > Lacertidae > Podarcis > Podarcis vaucheri. The sequence goes on from NC_138752.1 coordinate 29,432,292, forward strand.
AGTAAAGCCAAACCCACTAAAGACTGAAAGTGACTGGTTCTGTGCTAAGGGATTTGAGGGTACCCAGTTCCGATCAGACAGATCTGCATTGGCAACGCACAGAAGTCAGTCTGGTGAAGTTGTCCTTGGGTTGGAAGGTGCAAGGAGCTGGGAAAGGTTTTCCTCATACTGACTGGGAAACTGAGCAGAGCACTTGCAGGCAAACTGGCCTATGAACACAAGCTTAACTCTCTGTCTCAAACACATTCATGCATGCACTCCAATTGTCATGCACACAAACACAGGCCCATCATTCCTTGTCAACATGCTTGGATCCTAGGTTGATTCCTTCCTCCAGCTGGTGGGACACCCCAGAGCAAGTGGCACCCTGCAAACAGGGCTTTTACTTAGCTCTAGGATGGCCCTGAAGCCCCTGAGAGTGAGAGTCTTGCTCGAAGCAGATCTGCACATGGGCTGAGAAGCTCCTGGGAGACTATAGAGACTGCAATTTCAAAGTGTGGGTTTGGCACGGCAAGTTGGAGCTCCTGGGGGGCTACTGGGCTGGTGGGGAAGGGAGAGAAGGGAGACCAGATGCAGGTACCTGTCCTGAGAAAGGCCAGCAGCAGCAGGCAGGGCAAGAGCAGCATCTTCCCGGCAGCAGCAGCAGTGTTGAAGGCTGAGGCAGCTCTGACTGTCTCCTCCTAGGGAGGGAAAGCAAAGAAACCACACAGAGCTGCCTGGCTCCCGCATCCATTACCGGGTACCATCAAGCACCTCCCTGCGCCATTAGGCCAGGCTGCACTTAACGGCTTGCCTCTGCAGGGACCTTGCCAAGCTGGGGGCAGGGAAGATCCATTAGGGAAGCGACCTGGCTAATGGGAGGGGCCAGAGTTTGGCCTAGTAGTGGGGAGAAACGATGTGGTCAGTAGCCTCCCCAGCGGGGTCTTCAGCTCAGGAGAAAGGCCCAGGGGGCTTTTTACGCCAAGGCAGGCCTCCACTCAGAATCCAGGCACCTGCTGTGTTCAACATCAGGAAAGACAGACAAGCACTTTCTGGGCAGCGTCCCATATTGGCGGGGGCGGGGGGCAGGCTTCTACAGAACAAACAGCCAAGAATCCAGGAGCACTTCTCTTGGGTATGGGTTTTACTGGGCTAGATAATATTCATCTACTGTAAGAATGTAAGAAGAGCCTACTGGATCTAGCCAGCATCCTGTTTTCACAGTAGCCAACCAGGTGCTGAACCCTAACCCTGTGGGAAACCCCCAAGCTGTAGGCAACAAAAGTTTGCATTTGGCTTCCTAATAATGTCACTGGTGTTCTTGCTTGCATTTGTAACACTCAGGGTTTTGTCATTGTCTAGAGCTATACCTTTTGATGAGGGTAACTGACGGGTCTCAAACCCTCCATGAGTTAGGGACTTTCCCTGCCTGTGAAGACAGGCTCCAGCGGATTGAGCGGACGAGACCAGTAGTGGGTCCAACAGTCAGGAGGCAGTTTCTGCACATGCTGTAGTAGAGGGAGTGAGGGTCAGATGTGGCTCGTCAACCTGGGAAGGTAGCCTACGTAGGAGAAGGAAGACATTGATCCTAAACCTCCACTGCCTTGTGGGATATCTTCAGGACAAGAAAAGGAGTAAACCCTACAAAGAATGAATGGCACCTCGTACACTTGCTTCTGGCAACACTTGCAGCCAAGCTGGTGCCAAATGTTTTGCTTTCCTTTGGACCACATCAGCAAGGCCAAGAGGGTGGTCTTGTCACCTGGGAGATAAGGACCTCTGTATGCACTGCCCAGGCTTGGGCTCCATGGAAGGTCACTTCAGAGCTACCAATGCAGCGGTTTGACTCTTCAGGAGAGATTATGTGTGGTTCCATTGTCCTGTTTGTGAAATGGAACTTCCCTTCCCTCTGCCTGTGTTGTCCCCTAATACCATTCAGAGTGGGGCAGGGATTCTGGAACAGATTTAGGGGGTGCATGGGGAGAAGAAAGGGAGGAGGGAGCTCTGTGATTAAACCAGAGATTCTCACACTTTGCTGGATGCTACCCTATAGAATCAAAACATTGATTGTGTCCATTAAAAAAAAAAAATCCATTATTGTGAAATTTTGGGACATGAAACATTGGGTCAAACTGAAGAAGTAACTGGATAGAGAATCCCTTTAGACTCATTCCTGGTTATGTTATTTGAACGTGGAGGGAGCTGCCAAACTGAAGACTGCATTTAAGTGTGAATTATCTACATGTTGTCTATCACAGATGTGGGTTGCAGAGGGACCTCCTCTGCTCTGAATAAGCTGACTGAGAAGGAAGGCAATGGAGGACTACTGCTCAGGCTTTGCACACAGACAGTCCCAGGCGGTATCTCCCCCAAAAGGTTTTGGGCCATAACCACTCCATACTTCATTTCCAGGAGTTCTGCTCAGATCCTCATTTCTCATTGACCGCAATCAGAATTAGATTGCATTAATCATTCATAAAGCTGGCACAAGTCCTTTCAGAAAGGTTTGTAATTAGGGCTTTGTTTTTTTCTCTTAACTGGCCATATTTCTTTTAAGGGTGGGATCTGTGCATGCTTGCATATGTCCTGTCATACTTCCAGTTAATGATTCAGATGACTTTGCAGTTCTACCTTTTCCACTGCCTGCTACCTGACCTTTTTGTTTTTCCCCTTGAGCTGCTCCCAGGGATTGAATCTGGGACCTTTCAATGTGCAAAGGCGGTTGCTCTACCCCCAGTTTCCATTCTTTACTTTTGGAGGTGCATAAAACCCCATGAGGCACATCCTGAGAACTCCCTTACTGCTTTCCCTGCCAGTGGCCTAAGCCCACAGAGCTCCCAGCATGATTTTTCGTAAGGGGTGCCCCTTCACACTTCCTGCAGGATTGGCCCTTCACTGAGAGAGCTCCTGCCTTCTGTTTATACTAGGAGTTTAGGGAATAAAGCATGGGATGGGTTGGGTGCGGTGTCTCTCACCTTTTGAGCACATTTGCAAGGAGAGATGAGTCCTCTTGCCTGTCTACTGACTGGGGCAGGGGAGGCAGGCTTGAGGCCAAGAAGCTGCTAGCTTGCCAGGCACTGCTCCTTGCAATGAGAGACTGGCTGCTTGACAGGTGCTCCAGTCGACTTAGGAAGCCCTACCTTTGCCCTGCCACCCCTCCTGATCCCCACTTGAGACCCTGCACCACAGGTAAGGAAACAACATGTGACCTCTTGCTCCTTCACCCATCCTTCAGGGGCTGCCACCCACCCCACAATGCTTGAGCTCAAAGGTGCCATTCCCCTCTCAAGCATCAAAAAGCAGCCGCAGCACATGGAACCAGCCTACCTATCACAGCCCAAGCCTCTCCGCAGCTGATGTCCACATCAGTTTGCTCTCCTTCTGGCCAGGGTCTCTACAAACCCAGGTACAATCTGGTTCTGGCCGCCTTGGTGCCTGCCCCATGAGACACGGATCACTTCCCCTCACAAAGGGAAGCCGCCTTTTCTGGTTCCTATCCTGGGGTCAATGCAGCTGTTCTATCCACTGTCCCATTGTGCAGCAAGAAGCAACCATCCAGGAGCCACTAGAGACCATCCAGCTTGTTCAAAGCATGCCCAGGAAGACTTTTTCTGGTGCCAGATCAGTGCTGCAGGTGGAACGCGGCTCTGCAGTGACCAGCATGCCCACTGGACAGAGAGAGCAGCTCTCATGTGCTGCCTCTGTCCCTTCCTGGGGAGTTGCCTGAGCTTTGGTGATGCTGGTCCCCATGACAACCCGAGGTGCCCTAGAGGCAGGCGCTGCCAAGAGGGGAGGGAACTGGTGCCTGAAATCCCCAGCAAGGGCTGCAGTCTTGGCAGGTGCCCTCTGTGCCTGCAGCCAGAGCGAGGCCCTCCTTAACAGCTGTACCTGGGGGGAAGGAAAGCGTCCAGGGAGATATCCTTCCCACATCTCTCTCCCCTAACCCCAAGTAAACCTAACCTTTGGTAATTAGCCAGTTACTCAAGTGAACCGCCCTGAGACCCCCAGGTATGAAGCAATATATAAATTTGATTAATAATAGGTAACATCCCATGCACTGCTCGGGGTTACAGGGTGTCATTTGGGATTCCCTCATATTGAGCCATAATGGCTAGAGGCGGGAAGGGAGTGGCAGTGCTGAACCCCCACACTGGGCAGAATGGATTGGGCAAATCACAGCACAGTAAGTTTTTCCACCTGTAAAGTGGGAATGCCGGCACCCGCTTGACAAATTGTTAAAAACCACTGGAGAGAGATTTTAAACCACCTGGCTGTACAGACAGCAGTAGACACGCTCTGTCACTGTCTTGCTTGTTCTCCCACCCCACCCCACCCCAATCCCTACCCCCTCCTGGCCACCATTTTCTTGAGACAGAGAGAAGGGGAGCAAAAAGAAGCAGAGGGGGTTCCCCTTCCCCATCCAGTTTGAAATGGCTGTTCTGGGCTGAAAACTAGCATTTTGCCCTGAAAAAAGCATGAAGTGTCCAGCATGCCTTCGCATTTTGAATCCTTCCACTGCAAACTTGAATCCGGAGGTGGGAAGGGAAATTGCCAGCCAAAGTTGCTCTGGATCCATTCACAGCAGGGACATTGACACTCAAGAAGGTCTTCCTGATAAGGCAATGGCACTCATGCACTTTTCATTTTGGAAATTAAGCAGGGAGAGGGGCATGGGGATAGCCAGATTTTTTGTTGGGGGGGGGGGACAGAACCTTTGTTTGCTATGTGTATTTATTGAATTGTATTGATTGGGGGGCAGCTGCCCCCCTTGGCTATGCCCATGGAGAGAGGGTGAGTCTCAAGGATTTGAGAGGGGTCAAGTGGCTCCCTCTGGTCACACGTCCTCCATGACCTTTCTGCTCTGGCTTTGCAGATCTAGAGGATTGTGCACACCCACACAGAACTACCCCCGCCCCCACGTTCCCTTCCTGAGATCTGGACCACGAGAAGCCAGGCCCGAAGCACAACCCGAGAGCCAAACACTTTAAAAAACATTTTATTTTGGTTTTGTTTCCTAAAAACTTGTTCTGAACTCCAGGAAGCTCACAAGTTGTAATGTCCTTCCAGTATTTGCTACATCGAGTCTGCCTCCCTCTTGAAGGAGCTGTGAAACAGAGCCTCCAGGGTGCGAACGTAGAGATCTCCTTTCCTGAAAGCTGAGAGGGCGGGACTGAGCCAAGATCTTTGCTGCTGCACCTGTTGCCACAGCATCCCATCCTGACAGCACAGCCAGTCACCTCCAGCATCTAGCACCCAACTGCAAGGGGTGTTGAGGAGCCTTTGCTCAGGAGGCGTCACCATGCCAGGCCAGCCTGGTCTGGCCGGGCCTTTGGTGCCATACTGTCTTTTAGGAGCAGACAAATAAATAATGAGTCTCTGGATCCTGGCAGCTTCCTGGTGCTGGGCCACATCCTGTCTGCCCTGGATACCAGTGGGGGGAAGTGCTAACGTCCAGTCCAATGCCTAACTGGCCAATGAAATCCAGTCTGGGCCAGCGAGGCGTCTTATCCGAGACGGAGGCGGAAAGTGGCAATCTCCATGGGGTCCAGGTGGACAGAGGTGCTGTTGGGGGAGGTCGTGGCCAGCGGGTACATAAGTGTCAAGGAGAAGGGCTGCAGGGAGGCCAGTTCAAGGCCCTGGAAGAGGCCACCCAGGGATAGCTGGTGGGGACACAAGAGGTTAAGAGAGGGGGGTCAGCGCAAAAACAGACTCCAGTCCACGCATGCCAGAGGGAAGCAGCCTACCATTCAGTCAAGAAAGCAAAGCCCAGCATCATTGGCTGCCTCCTGCAGTAGCCCAAGGAACCCATCCTTCCACCCTCCCCACAGCACCAGAGCTCTTGCTCCCTCTCCCATGGGTTGCCCATTCCTGCCCCTCTCTCCCTCAGAGGCCCCATGGCATCTCCCTGCTTACTGTGCCGTGGGTGGTGGTGCAGTTGAATCCCAAGTTCCTGGCCTCCAGGCCACAGTCAAAGCCCTTTCGGTGCAGGATCAGAGCCGTCTCAGTGGAGGGCAGTGAATCGTCCTGGAGAGAAAGGCATGGGTGTTGGTCATAGAAGTGGGCGGGGAGAGAAAGTGCAGGGGAGAAGCAGGCAGAGGCTGGGTCAGGGTGAGCTGTGATTCCCACACTGGGCAAATGATTCTTTTTGTCCCTTCTAATGTTAACTGGCTCCTGGTACATTTCTGAGCACAATTCAAAGTGTTGGTGCTGACCTTTAATGCCCTAAATTGCCTCAGCCCAGTATACCTGGGCCTTTTTCATAGTGGCACCTGCCCTGTGGAACGCCCTCCCATCAGATGTCAAGAAGATAAATAACTATACAACTTTTAGAAGATATTGAAAACTTTAAGAAGGCAGCCCTGCATCGGGAGCTTTTTAATGTTTGATGTTTTATTATGTTATAGAAGCCGCCCAGAATATACCCCAGCCAAATGGGTGGGGCATATTATTATTATTATTATTGTTGTTGTTGTTGCGCTTATAGAAAGCTGTGATTGATCCCCACCCAGGGGGCAACTCACCTCTCCTTGCAGGGTGCGCAGGTTGAGAAGATGGAAGTCACAAGGCAGGGGGCCCGAGAGGGGCAGGAAGGGCCTCATGGTGGGGGGCGGTGGCTTCTCCTGGGCAACAGGCATCACCAGCACCTCAGCATTCAGCTGCATGGAGGTCAGGTGGCTGAGCAGAGATGGGAAACTCGTTGCCTGGTCAGCTTCCACCTGGGAAGGAAGGAAAGCCCAGCAATGACAGGCAGGTGGGTGTCCCACCCCCAGGGGCCAAAGATGCTCCGAGGGCCAGGAGGTCACCCACAGGAAGCCCGCCCTCCCGCCTTCTAAGCTATGATGGCCACTGAGCTAGGAGCCGGGCTACCACGCACACACGGGCACAGAGGTGGGCCCAGCAGCTACGTCACCACCAGCTAGCACACCAGACAGGGCCGGGCTTTACCTCTTGGCTGTTGGCCTTGTGGATGGGAAAGACCAAGTCTCTAAGCATGGAGGCCAGTTTGGAAAAGAAGCTGGAGCTCTGGGTGGAAATGGGGGCAGGGAGAGGGGCGGTGAGAACAGCCATGTTACAACACGATCCGAAGGCGCACAGCCCTTGCAGAGCAAGGAGGCCAGGAACAGGCCGTCTCGCCTGGGCTGGAGGGGCTCCTGGCACATGTGGGGGGGTAGGTTCCACCCCCCCAAACCCCCCTCTCTTTTACATGCTACTCAAGGCAACAGTCTGCTTCCCACTTCTCTTGTTTTGAAGCCAGCCTGCCAGGGACTTCCTTCTGCTGACTCTGCATGGTGTTTCTTCCCCTCACTGCTCACTGCTTTCTTCGGCTGCTCCATTTCACACACCCCAGGGCTGATCTCTGGGGGCATTCATGCTTCTCCCTAGGAGAAACTGACCACCCCACTCTCTCCACACTCAGTCTTCTGCCTTTTTACCAGTGGCTGACTGGTGGAACCACCTTTATGTCTCTACTGCAATTGTTCTGAAGGAGACCCTGCAGTTTGCCCTCTGAGAGCCAAAATCACTATTGCAAACACTGTTGGAATGTTTTGAATTTGTATTATCCAGCGTTATTTTGTACTTGCATGCATCTCTTTATTCTCGGGAGCCTTTCAGCTGAAACACAACAAAGCAATCCTGTCCCCAGGATGAAGAAACTCACTTCTTTCTCTTCCCAAACACAGCAGACAAAGATTGTGAGCGTTTTGTGTCTAGCCTGTTTGATCTGACTAAAGCGCTGCTGGAATGAACAAATGGGTGCTCTGCAGTGTGTTGCAGGCAGGAGTTCCAAGGAAGAGTGAGGGAAAGGGCAATATGCTGAACATCCTGGCATGGAGTAATACTTCATGCAACAGGGCAAATGTAGGGATTTTGAGCTAGCTCAAGGTTCCATCAGCCTGGGACGGGTGGTAGAACGTAAGACTTTTATCATGCAAGATGAACTCCCAGCTATGGGATCATCCATGTGGGAACTGCTGTGGCTTCCCAAACACAAAGGAAAATGCTTCCTTAGGGGTGCTTGCAAGAGGTGCTGATGCCCAGGAGATTGGCAAGCAGAAGCAGCCCAGTGCCACTCTTGAGCTGTAGGGCTGGCCTGGGCCCCAAAGGAGCCTCAGATTTCGTGTCCTTCTGAACGTATCAGATCAAACTCTGCACGTTTATTGGCACTCTGAAAAACCCAAGTCAACTAGCAAGGGAGAGACAGGTGCCTGGGCAGAGTGGCCAGATGCAAGGGGTGCTGAGCACCCAGTCCTTGTACCTTGCTTGCCGCGCTGTGTCGCTCCAGGAGGAGGCGGAAGCGGTTGCAGGTCCGCTTGTTGTCCTTCAGACCTTGCCCGAGGCCACGGTTGTCATCCTGCATGAGGCGCCGGTCCAGAATCACCTCCAGCTGGCCTGGAAGTTGAACCGGGGAAGGGAGAGGAAGGAAAGGGGGGGAAGTAAGAGGAGCTCCAACCTAGACAGGTGACCCACTTCCGACACACAGGCGGATCCTGCCAGCGCAACAGCAGCTGCTGAAGCCCCAACACAGACCCCCTGCGGCTGATCTCCCATCCCACAAACTGCTCCTCCTCCCCACTCAGGCTTCTGGCTCAGTCCCAGGAGACCCTACTATCCCTAGAAATCAGAAGAACAGAAGAGTCTGCTGAATCAGGCCCATCTAGTCCAGCATGCTGTTCTCACAGTGGCCAGTCAGATGCCTGTGGGAAGCCTGCAAGCAGGATCCGAGCACAAGGGGACTTTCTCCCCTCCTGTAGTCTCCAGCAACTGCAGTTCAGAAGCATTGCTGCCTCCAATTGTGGAGGCAGAGCACAGCCAACCTGTCTACTAGCAGCCATCAATAGCCCTCTCTTCCATGAATTTCTCCACCCATCTTTTAAAGCCATCTAGGTTGGTGGCCATCCCTGCCTCCTGTGGGAGCGAGTTTCACAGTTGAATCTGCCTTGCAGGAAGAAGGATTTTCTTTCCTCTGTTCTGCATCATCCAGCTTTCAGCTTCACAGGATGTCTGCATCCTAGTGTCTTGGGAGAAGGAGAAGTCCCAGGCCTGGTGCTTCCCGTCTGCAGCCACCCCAGGAGAGACAGCTTTGCCCACTGTCCCAATCCACTAACCACTGCTGAGGCTGGAGACGCCCAAGGCTTGGGCCGTGTGCAGCGTCAGGCGGCTCCGTGCATCTTGGATGTAGGCCATGACCGGCATGGGGTAGAAGTTGGCCTGGAGAGGCAGCTTCTTCAGGTACTGGCGGGGCTGGATCTGCCAGGAGAGGAGAGTGCTGAGAAGCCAAGGGGGCAGGCAGTCCCTCTCCAGCCTCTTCGCAAGGGCGGCAGGGTGTGTGCGTGTTTTCAGCCTCCCTCCCTGCCCATTACCTGAAAGCCGTTCAGGTCAGTGAAGAAAGTGCCTTTGCTCTCAATATCTGTGCTAAATCGCAAGGCCAGCTCCTTGTTGATGTGGTCTCGGATGTCCACCAGGCAGGAGATCTCTAGGGACAGGCCGTCGACCCCTGCAGGGAGGAGCTCAAATCAAGCAATGATGGGAAGCAGGGCTTGCCTGCCTGCCCATGAGGCAGGTGGAGGCAGCCGCCTTGGGTGACCAAAGTCCAAGAGGAGGTGCTCCCATGGGATCCGCAGCTGCTCCACCACCACTGTCGCTGGCGGAGAAGTGGTGCTGGCAGTGGCTTCTGCCATTGTTGTTGCTACTTTATGGCTGCCACCCTGGTAAGGGAGGCTTTGGCGGGGGCAGCACAGTGGGGTGGGGTGGCACCTTCCCTTGTCGCTTCAGGCGGCAAAACAGGATGAATCGCCCCTAAGGCAGGGATGGGACAAGCTCTCCACTGCTGCTCTCTCCCAGTCCCCAAAGCCCCATACCTGCCACGTTGTACAGCCGGACCACCTCCTGGATGTGCTGGTAGTAAACGGCCACCTCTGAGAAAAAGGGTCCCTCAGTCACCCGCACCACAGGGGGGTCCTTGGGGACATAGGGCTGCAAGGGAGAGGAACATCAAGGAACTCTCTGCCACTAGAGATTCAGCAGATGCCTCCCAAGCAAACTGTTTAAACACCTGCTGATTATTTTTTTTAATTCTGCCAGGCCTATGTAAGCAATTCAGAGCAATTCCTCCCACAATGATTATCTGATTGTCAGTTTTTAGCTTTTGCTCTGCTTTCACTGTATGGTATTATGTATTTTTGTTGAAAACCACCTTGATTTTGATTTTTTTAATGAAATTATGGCATGGTGGTGCTGTGGTCTAAACCACAGAGCCTAGGGCTTGCCGATCAGAAGGTTGGCGGTTCGAATCCCTGCGACGGGGTGAGCTTCCATTGCTCAGTCCCTGCTCCTGCCAACCTAGCAGTTCAAAAGCACGTCAAGTGCAAGTAGATAAATAGGTACTGCTCAAGCGGGAAGGTAAACGGTGTTTCCATGCGCTGCTCTGGTTCGCCAGAAGTGGCTTAGTCATGCTTGCCACATGACCCAGGAAAACTGTTTGCGGACAAACGCCGGCTCCCTCATCTAGTAAAGCGAGATGAGCACCACAACCCCAGAGTCGTTCGCCTGGACTTAACGGTCAGGGGTCCCTTTACCTTTACCTAACATTCTAAATACAGTGGTACCCCGCAAGACAAACGCCTCGCAAGACGGAAAACCTGCTAGACGAAAGGGTTTTCCGTTTTGGAGGCGCTTCGCAAAACAAATTTCCCTATGGGCTTGCTTCGCAAGACGACAGCCCATAGGGAAATCTCCGGGACAGCGGGGAAGCGCAGCGCGTCTTCCCCACTGTCCTCGGACCTCCTCCCGCCGCCCGGCATCGGAACGAAGCTCCGATGCCGGGCGGGGGGGGGGACGCCTCCTCCCGCCGCCCGGCATCGGAACGAAGCTCCGATGCCGGGCGGGGGGAGGGACGCCTCGTCCCGCCGCCCGGCATCGGAACGAAGCTCCGATGCCGGGCGGGGGGGGGAACGCCTCCTCCTGCCGCCCGGCATCGGAACGAAGCTCCGATGCCGGGCGGGGGGGCGGGGACACCTTCTCCCGCCGCCCAGCTTCAGATGGCTTTCCTGAAGACTTGGCGTGGGAGGAGGGTTTTCCTTCCCACCGCCAACATTCAGAATGCTGTTCTGAATTTTGGCGGTGGGGAGGAAAAACCCTCCTCCCACGCAAGCCCCGGGAACAGAGGGAAAGCGCTGCGTGCCTTCCCCTCTGTTCCCGTACCTGTCCTGAAGGCTTGCAGTGTGGAGAAAAGCCCTTCTCCGCACCGCCAGCCTGGCAAGCGGTTTCCCTAGGAACGCATTAATTGATTTTCAATGCATTCCTATGGGAAACCGTGCTTCGCAAGACGAAAAACTCGCAAGAAGAAAAAACTTGCGGAACGAATTAATTTCGTCTTGCGAGGCACCACTGTAAATAAATAACCAGAACAGGCAGGCGTTCTTACCAGGGGGAGGCTCTGGATTTCATTTCCCACCATTTCTAACCTGCCTTTTCTTACCTCCCTTTTCTTACCAAAGATGCCCCTTTACCAAGCATGGCATAGGTTGCCTGGAAGCCCAAGAATGAAGCAGACAGAGAGGAACGTTGGTCCACTTGGGAGATTTTCAGGGGCGGAATGTCTGACATGGAGGACTCCACCTCCCTTAAAGGCAGGAGTCCAGCCTGCCCTAACCTGGTGCCCTCCAGATGTTTTGAACTACATCTCTCATTAGCCACAGGGTACCGTATGGAAGTGCTGGCTGGGGCTGATGGGAACTGTGGTTCAAAATGTGTGGCCTGGCTATTTTGTCTTGAACCGCGTTTATAGTCCAAAAGAGAGGAAGTGGGCTGTCTCCTGTGCCAACCAGGACGATAATAATGCCAGCCACAGAAAGTGAGACACCAACACCTGGTCTAAGCTGGGAATCATTTTCCCCCAACCAGCCCACCTACCCGGGAGATGTCCTACCAACCCCAGCCCCCACGGGGGCTAGCCCTGCCCAGACCTTGGCTTCTCCGTCAGGCAGGAAGAGGTAGGCACCGCTTTTGTCTTTGGTGCTCCGGGTCCCATAGATGAGGAACTGTCTGCTCAGCTTCTGCTCCTGGGCGTCGCCTGCCCGGTGCACACTCTGCCAGGGAACAAGTGGAGTCCTGGTGAGCACAGGCCGTCAAGCTAAGCTGCACCTGCCCACCTGGTGGGCCCGTCCTCACCTTGAGGGAACCGCTGCCCCCAGAGAAGCAGGCTCGCATGTGCTGGTTCTCCAGGCAGAAGTCCTCTGTGGCTGTAGGGATGACCCGCACCGGGAAGGCCTCGTGTTTGTACACAGGGAGGTCGCGCCCGTGCAGGAAGAGGCGCACCGAGGACTTCAGCGTGTTGTGGCTGTCAAAGGACTTGCTCAGCTGCAGGATACTGAGGCCCAGTGCCGGCAGGCGCATGTTGATGGACACCTGTCAATCGGAGCACAGGGAAGGGCAGCAGCAGTTCCCATTGCTCCCCCCAAGCACACACATTCAATGCACTACAAGGGGCCCAGCAGCCACCAGGTGAGCAGCAGAATTCCCTGTACAAATCCTTGGGGAAGAGGCATGCCGGTAAGGTTTAGTGCGCCCCAATGGTAAACTCACAGGAGCAGCCCAATGGGAAGATGGGAGCCCATCAGCATGGAAGGGCACCTGGGCACCTTCTCTAGCCAATTTCCACCTCTGACAACGAAGAGCCTGGTGGCATCTAGAAGATTATCAAGCTATGGCATTCCTAAGCCCCAGGTGGCTGAACACCGTTGTCCCTACTTCCACCTTCCTTCCCTCCAGGCTCTACCTGGTAGACATCGGGGGCCATGTCTGTGGCAGAGGTCCACTGGGCGCTGAGCTGCACTGCTAGGGGCTGCCCCTCCTCATTGAGGACCCGGATACGAGGCGTGTTCACCAGCAGGGACACAATGCTCAGCCGCTCCTGCTCCAGGGGGTTAAACACTACCACGAACCTGCAACAGAGAACAGGGAGGTTGCAAGATTGGCCAGTTTGGTCCGTCCCTCCCAGGCTCAAGTCCGTAACCCCATGATGTCCCAGCCCAGGGCCCAGGATACCCGCTTCCCTGCTGTGTCTCCTGCCTGCTCCCCACCAAGGGCAACCCTCCGCCCCACTCACCCACCTGGGTGTTGCATCCAGCTTGATGATGGTTTTCTCTGGCAGGGAGTCCTGATTGAGGCGGGCCTCATCCTGGAAGAGAGAGAATGGGTCAGGCTGAGTGACCATGGGGTCTAGAAGCACAGGGTAAGACCTGGCTGGGGCCAGCTCATGAGCTGCAGCCCCCTTGCCATGGTCCCCTCTCCCTGGGGGCAGCAGAGCCAGGGGGCTCCCCACCCCACATCTTCTAGATCGCTCCCTCTGGGCACAGAGGAGCAGGGGGTGAGCTATGACTCACTGCGCCAAGGAAGGGCACCGCCAGGTCGTAATGGTAGGCCTCCTTATCTGCCAAGACCAGATAATGGGCAGCGTTGATGATGACCCGCTTGAGGTTCATTAGCGAGTGCAGAAGCCTAGAAGAGGATGGGGGAGGGGAGAGAAAGATGACCATGAGGCCATAGGGCACAGAGCCCCACTGCCACACCCTGGTTGCAGGGAACCCATGCCAGGCCTTACACACACCTGACCCCATAGTCCACTACCACTGCCTCCTTGGCAGTGCCAGTGATGGCATCGTGGTGCTGGAAGAGGCCCAGGTTGCGCCGTGCATCTGTCAGCATGGCGTAGTCTGAGAGCGGGTACTTGCTGTCCATGCCAGCGTGGCGGGCATGGCTGAGAGCCAGGCTGTACAAGATCTCGGCACCACTGGAGGCAAAGACGGGGTGGGGGGAAGAAAGAGGCTGTGAGTAAACCTTGTTCTCCCGGCAGAAGATGCCAGGCAGGGAGTCTCCTCCCTCCCCTCTGACCCCCCCCCCAGGCCCCTCACCGGAGATGAGCCTCCAGCACCCTGCCCATGCTCTTGTAGAAGGGCCGGGAGGTGTAGTAGCCAGTCCAGTAGTGGTCCTCTCGGTCCGCGTAGGAGAAGAAGTCCCCACTGACCACAGGGAAGCCAGGTGGGCGCATTCCAGGGACGATGCCCACTTGCTTGTACAAGGCGTCAAAGTAATCCGAGAGGGTCCCAAACTGTGCCTGTGGGGGAGGCATAAGCTGAAACTGCATCAGAAACCTTGGGGGGGGGAGACACCCAGTACCTTGGGATGGTGGGGTGGCCCCATGCATGGCAGGAGAAGAAACTGCCCCCCAGAGCCCCATAAGGAGACTCCACCTGAAGGATCTGGAATAAGGCGCTCTGCAGCAGCCACCTCTTTATCCTAAGGGGGCAAACCACCCCACCTTTTCCCAGGAAGAGCCCCACTTGAGCCAAGGTGGCTGTACCTGCACATGGAGATCCGGGTGGGCGTTGAGGAAGTCAAAGAGGCGCTGATAGTTGAGGAACTGGGCATCCCACTCCTGGGGCTTGTCGTAGCGGAAGTCATCCCCCAGCGGCACCAGGAGCACTTTGCTGCGGTACAGCTTGGACTTCTTGCGGTACTGGTCAAGCAGGAGCTGTGCCCTGAAGAGAGGGTGTGTGGTCAACAACCAGGACCAGGACATGCCTGTAGGCCTGGCTGACATGGTCTGATCTTCATGGCCAGAGCCAGAGAGACAGGAGGAGGCATCTAAACTATGGCCACCAACTTGGACAGCTCTAAAAGAGGGTCGGAAAAACTCAACAGGGGAGAAGGGTCTATCAATGGGTGCTGGCCACAATGGCTATGTTCTGCCTCTGAATACCAGCTGCTAGAAAGCACAAGTGGGGAGAATGCTGTTGCGCTCTGGCCCTGCTTGGAGGCTTCCATAGAGCACCTGGCTGGCCACTGTGGGAACAAGATGCAGGACTAGATGGGCCTGTCCCAGCAGCCAGGCTCTTCTTAGGAGATGCTGGAATCAGGAGGAGGAGGCAGTTGGACAAATGGTCCCCAAGCACTCTGGGCTCTGTGGGGGTTGCATCATCCCTGGAGGCACAGAACCCAGCTAGGAGAGCAGAGGGCAGGTGGTCGATGGAAGAAGCAAGCAGGACCACCACCCCAAGGAACCAAGGATGACCATGAGAAGCCACTCACCGCTCAGCCACATTGGCACTGGTGATGGCCTTGGGGGGCACTTTCCAGGGGCAGTTGATGCGCCCCCCTGGCAAACGTTTGAAGTCGAACTGGCAGCAGATCTTGGGGTCGGGACCGCAGGTGTGGGGAACGTCGTAGCTGTAGAAGGGCATCATGTGGCACAGGATATCGGTGCTGGAGTCAGGATCTGAGGGGGTCAATGCC
Source organism: Podarcis vaucheri (assembly GCF_965113315.1). Taxonomy (NCBI): domain Eukaryota; kingdom Metazoa; phylum Chordata; class Lepidosauria; order Squamata; family Lacertidae; genus Podarcis; species Podarcis vaucheri. The sequence continues at coordinate 29,447,565 of NC_138752.1, forward strand.
AGCGTCACTCAGGAAGGGCCCCGGGCAAACAGAGACTCAGGAACTGTCAGGAAGAACTTTCGCCTGCCACCCGCAATGCAGACACACCAGCAACCCACAACAGCACACACCAGGCAAGGGAGGAGTCCAGAGCCCCACATAATGTGTGTGTGGAGCAAACGACTCCCGGTGGCCGGTGCTGACTGCAGTGGGAGGAAGCCCCAACTGTGGGGACGAGGGACAAAGGATGCATTGGCCCCTAATGAGTGGGTGGAGGACACTGGCAGCCAGCTGCTCCAGCTGCCAGGCTGTGAGGGGTTCGCAGGCAAGACTCTGCAGAGCCAAAAAGGGAGGCTGGGGCATAAACAATCCAGGGGCCTCCACTCACACACCCCTCACCCCAACTCTGCCGCCACATGAACTCCAGATTCTGGGTTGCTGCAAAATGTTTCTTGATGGCGTAGTGGACCCGCTGGATGAGCATGCTGGTCAGATTGGCACGACGCAGCAGGTAAGGCATGGTGGAGCTGTGGCCAAAGGGGTCCACTGCCCAGCCAGAGCGCGGTGTCACCCCTGAAGAGCAAAGAGAAAAGGCAGGCGTCAGCAGCAGAAAAGGCAAGGGCCTGTGTTTCAGTCGCTGTAACCTGCCCCACTTCAAACACACTTGAGATTCTGAAGAGCCATGTGAAACAGGAGGCTTGAATGCAGACCCGAGTTATAATGTGGCATGCCCTGTACAGTGGTACCTCAGGTTACAGACGCTACAGGTTACAGACTCCGCTAACCCAGAAATTGAACCTCGGGTTAATAAGTTTGCTTCAGGACAAGAACAGAAATCGTGTGGTGGCGGCACAGCGGCAGTTGGAGGCCCCATTAGCTAAAGTGGTACCTCAAGTTAAGAACAGTTTCTTTGCCTGATAATAAGTGTTGGAAATGCAAAGAAACTGAAGGTACTTTTTATCACCTTTGGTGGACGTGCCCGAAGATTAAGGCTTTCTGGGAAATGATATATAACGAAATGAAAAAGGTACTTAAATGTACTTTCCTTAAGAAACCAGAGGCCTTTCTCTTGGGCATTTTCGGCCAATTGGTGTCAAAGAAAGACAGAACTTTTTTTATGTATGCTACAACAGCAGCAAGAATACTCATTGCAAAGTATTGGAAGACACAAGATCTACCCACTCTGGAAGAATGGCAGATGAAGGTGATAGACTACATGGGACTGGCTGAAATGACTGGCAGAATCCGTGACCAGGGGAAAGAGACGGCGGATGAAGACTGGAAGAAATTTAAAATTTATCTTAAGAAATATTGTAAAATTAAGGAATGCTAAAATGTTGAGGTTTTGGAAAAAAGGGGATTACAGCTGCAAAAGATTAAGTAAAAGAAAATAATAAGGGAAAATTGGATAAAACCAAGGGGTAGGATTTGCTGAAACAAATTTGGAAATTGGGCTGCAGAAAGGGGGGGTATGGGGAAGTCGGTGAAGTAAGGTTTAAGAAAGAAAGGATTGGAAATTATATGTGTTTGTGTGTTTGTTTGTTTGTTTGTTTGTTTGTATTGTATAATGTTTGTGTTTATAAAAACTGTGAAAAACCAATAGTTTGTTTTTTTTTAAGTGAAGAACAGTTTCAGGTTAAGAATGGACCTCCAGAACGAATTAAGTTCTTAACCCGAGATACCACTGTATCTTGTATCCTACACACAGCAGAGGGCTTCACTATCCCCATCCAGTCTGCAGACCTCCATGGTGCTTCTCTCTATTCTATACCTCCCAGCACTCTCAGAGCTTCTGCCCGGCTCAAGCACTGACTGTCAGAACAAATGTGGCTGGTGCCACCCTGCCACCCCTGATCCGCCCGCCCCCCAAACTTGGCCCAGTCTGTGCACAGCACTCACCAATGTTCTTCTCCAGCCACTGGTGACCCTCAATGAGCTGGTCAATCATGGCAAAGTAGTGGGAATTGGCTTCATCTGGCATCACCCACCCGCCAGTTGCCATTTCTAGCTGCCCATTGCCCACAAGCCTGTGAAGGAGAGGTCAGGGTCAGAGGCAACCACCATCAACAGCAGCAGCAGCAACAGCAGCCCAAGAGTGGACCTTCCCACAGAGGAGGCAATCAATCAAGTCTGCCACATGAATATCAAGCCTACTTCAGGATACAACACTAATACCTCATATCAAACGTAACTGATCTGTAGAAAAGGCTTTACAATGTGAAAAAAGAGACAATGCATGTACTTTTGTGTATTGGGATAATCTTTAATAAAAATTATCTTCTTTTTTAAAAAAATAACTTACTTCAGCAAGATTTCTTATTTGCATGAAGTATGTTCTTTCCATAAACATTTATGTTGTTGTTATTATTTATTAAATTTCTATACCACCCTTCGTCCGTGGATGTCAGGGTGGTTCACAACATAAAAATACAAGAACTGTGTACGCCACACCTTGAGCTCTTTGGAGGAAAGGTGGAATATAAATGCCTTTTTTAAAAAATGAAAGAAATATTGTCCTAAACATCTTCCTACCAACCATCCTAAGAGAAGGGGAAACGATGAGAGTTAACCCCTTCCTCCCCTCTTGTTACCTGCGGACAGCAGCCCGTTTCTGGGCGCTGATGTTGTCCCACCATTTAGAGAAGAAGGAGATTTCGGACCAGATGAAGCGTCGTCGAGGATCCTCCTGCAGCTTCACCACCATGCTGTTGAGGATGTGCTGCGTCTGGTCAAAGTAATACTTGTCAAATGTCTTGATCCAGCCTTGGGGAAGCAGAAAAGGGAACATCACTGCAGTCCTGTTTAGAGCAGCCTTCCTCAACAATTGCCCTCCAGGCACTGGACTACAACTCCCATCAACCCCTTGACGGCACAGCCAATGGCCGCCAGATTGGAAGAAGGTCAACATACCTCCACCTGCACACACATTTTGCTTCCTATCTTGGGTTCTACAAGTGTTAGAGACTCTGGGGATTGTGGCTCACTGAGGTGAGGAGGTTGCGACTGAACCCCCTTGCCTTGCCTGCAGATGCTCCTGGCTACAAATGAGCCTCTCACCAAGCAATGGGGGAATGCTGCCTGGTGCCCCCCAGCTTGCTTACCTGGGTCGTTGTGGGAATGTGGCACCACAAACACTTGCAGTGGTTCAGCATCCCATTCGTGTGGCTCATAAGTGATATCAAAGCCTTGCTTCCACACCCCGCCATCCTGGTTGTCATAGGGGAGCAACGCAGACACAGCCAACATCTGGGAAAGGACAAGTGTCAAACCGAGGCATAGCAATGGAAGAGTCTCCTTTCCACCCACCCCAAGCCAGTCTGCCCTTAGCAGCCTCGTAGCTCAGGGCACCAGCTACTCCCCTTGCCTTAGGAGGCCCTGGGTCCTGCTTGTGGGCTGCCCGCCGGGGCATCTGGGTAGCCACCGTGGGAAACAGATGCAGGACAAGATGGGTCACTGGTGGTGTAAATGACTATCATACTTTGAAAAGCTCAATGGATCAAGTTCATCCATTTTGTTGAATTAATAGTTTTAATTGGATTTTGAATAAACGTGCAATTAATTGTTACTGTCCTGAATTTATTTGTATTATTATCTTCAGCGCTTTTTTCCTAAAAAAATAATTTTTAGGGGTACTCTTATTTTCCTACTCATACTGAAATACTACCCCCCTCAATGAGGCCAAAAATATTTAGGGGTATGCATACCCCTGCGCCCCCTCCCCCGAAAAAGCATTGATTATCTTCCTTAATGTGTTGTGAAAACTACTGTTCTGAATACTCCTTTTCATAGAGGAGAAGTGTCACTGGGAATGAGTTTAGGGTAGCATACTTTTGGGAACCTCTGTGCTGTCATGTGAACACCAAAGGCACAGGGGTCCTGCTTCCAATCACAAGCGCTATGTTCTCCCTCCACCAAATAACACCAATTGTTGGAAATGGCAGGAGGGGAGAGAGTGCTCTTGTGCTCAGATTCAGCCCCAGAGGTATCTGAGGCATCTGGAGGACACTGCAAGAACAGGGTGCTTGGCTGGATGGGGCCCCCTTTGGGCTGATCCAGCAGCAACTAGGTGCTTCTCATGCTCTTCACTCCTCTTCCCCCCTCCAACTCTTTCAGGCAGCACCGTTTACACAGTCCTGTCCCCCACCCCCAACCCAGCTGACCTGCAGGTCTTCCTTCTGGCTGTTGCTCTTCAGTGCAAACTGACAATCCTGAGAGGAGATGGAGTAGAAGCTGGGCCGGCTCTCGGGAGGCAGGACCCAGGAGCCATTGGGCATGTGGAAAGGCAGCACCACCGGCTGGCCCTCTGCGTTGGCCGTCAGCTCCAGCACGGAGTCCTTGATGTGGCTGATGATTTCGTGGTTCTCCTCCAGGAGCTGCTCCAGCTGTTCAATCCGGTTCTGCAACACCGAAATCTGGCTCTGTGCGGGGGCGGGGGAGAGGACGAGGAGCAGAAGAGGTGGCAGAAGTAGGAGGAAGTTGTGAGCAGCCTGCCAACACTCAAGGCTGCCTGCCTTCTTCCTTGCCTCCCTTTGCCAAACATTGCCTGGCTGAGTGAAAAGGGATGTCCAGCGTGGCACGGCCTCCTTTCCACTCTTGCCAGCAGTTGTGCAAGTGCAGCCAAGGGACTTAGGCTGGGGAGGAGGTCTTTAGAGTGTGGCGGGGGGGGGGGTGCCGCTCTTCTCTGACCCTGCCGCTTCGGACCAGAGATTGAGCCACTGCTGCGGAGACAGTCAGGGACCCCAACCCACTAAGTCACTCTTGGAAGCCCTTGGCAGTGGCTCCTGTGGCTCTACAAAGGGCACAAAGAGGGAAAAGCAGCAGGTGGGAGGAAGGTCTTGCCCGCAACACACTTACCCTGGGGAAATTGCCCCCATTCTGGTGCCGAGCAGGATCATGCTGGACCCTGTCCAGCATCAGATAGAGGGAGAAGACAGCCACACAGAAGATGGCTGCCCCACACACCGTCACCTGCTTCTTCAGCTTCATCCCGGGGGTGCCAGAGGGAACATCTGCAAGCAAGTCAGGACAGGACACAGGTGTAGGCATCAGTCCAGGCGGGGGCACTTCTCCGGGCACTCCCCCTTTGGGCTCCCTTTTGCAACAGTGCAGCCCCCTCCCACCCCACAAGGCCAAGGACCCCCATCTCCCCCGAGATCTCTCCTGTACCAGGGAGGCCTTGCCCAGGCAAAGAAGGCTGCCTGGCACTGCCCAGCCCCTGCTCCTTCAACAGCAGGACTTGGTGGGGCTGCCGGGCCTTTCAGCTCGCTGCCCCACCAGCCGAGGAGGGAGCCCAGTGGCGCCAGAAGCCGAAGCCGCCAGGCCTGCGCTGTCCAGCTGGGAAGGCACCGGCGCCCACTCACCTGGCCTGGCGCTGGAGGGGAAGCCGCGGCCTCTCCCTCGGCACCCAAGCGCTGCCTGCAGCAGGCGCGGCTCCCGCAGGCCGAGCAAGCGCCGGCCGCAGCGGCCGCGATATTCTTAGCAGCTGCCGGGCCTGGAAAAGGAGGAGGAGCCGCGGAGCCGGGCCCGAGCGATGGGGCGCTCACAGCGGCTCGGGAGCTGCACTACCCGCTTTTCCTCGCCTGTGCCCGAGCGGGCAGCGCTGCAGGTTGCTCGGGCGCTCCGAGAGAGAGAGGGAAAGGCCGGCGCTCCGGCCAGCTGGAGGCGCATCGTCGCCGGGCACTGCTCGGCCCCTCCCGGCCCTGCGCCTCCCGAGCTGGAGTTCCCCGGGCCGCACGCAGCCCCGTCCCCGCCTCGGGGCTGGCCTTGGGGTGGGGAGAAGGCTTACTTCGGGGCAGGTCCTTTTCAGAGCAGGCGCCTCGGAGCAGCCCCGGCGTGCAGCCGACGCCGCCACCGGCCTCTCAGCGCAGGGCTGGCCATGGCGGAGGCGCAGCGAGAGCGCGCCGTCCCCGCACCCGCCGAGGCCACCAGCCTCCTTCCACACAAGCCCGCGGCGAGTCCCAAGACGGAGACCGGAGCCTGCCAACAGCTCTCTATTAATAGAGAGGAGGCTCTTCCCTCCAAGCTGGCGAAGGGCGCCGTCGGCGGGCCGGGCGATCACGTTTCAGGCAGCGAGAAAGAAGAGGCGGCGGCCGCTGGGCGGGCTGGGGCTGCTGGGAGTCGGAGTCCGAAATAGCGGGATCGCGGGGAGGCGAAGGAGCCTCCTGGTGTCTTCTGGATGCCCCGCTCCCAAGACCCTCCTGCTCCTGCTTGGGGGTTTCTCCCCATAGAATTGGGGCCCTGTGGCTTCCCCCCCACCCCGCATGTGCAGAAGGGACGAGGCGTGCAGGCAGAACCAGGCGTGGGTGGGTAGCTATTTATTTATTGCGTTTAAATCCCACCTTTTTTCTTTAAGGAGCTTAAAGTGGCATGCATGGTTCTCCCGCCTTCCAAAGCAAATCTTGTGAGGAAGGTTAGGCTGAAAGGCAGTGCCTGGCCCAAGCTTCCCCAATGAGCTTCATGGCTGAATGGGGGTTTTGAACTCTGTGGTTTCCTAGTTCAGCACATTGACCACTGACCCACCCCTGACTCTAGTTGAAGGGCCTGGCGGTGCCCATGACAATCCTGCTTGTCAGACTACGGAATGACTCTTCCGTTCCTCCTCCTCAGCCCTCCTGAGAAGCCCGCTGGGCTGGGCACAGGAGAAGGGCAGCTGCCTTGCCAGGCAGAGGGCAGCAGGCACTGCCAGTCAGTGTGGACAATACTGAGCTAGATGGGTTCTGTGTAAGGCAGCAGCATCCTGCCCACCTGTGATTTTTTGAAAGATCTGTATCACCTTCAGGGATGGTAAGTAGGCGGTAGCAGCAGCATTCACTGGGTTTTGAGCATAATCCCCTCTTTCTAGGCATCAGCTCTATCACTTTAACCCCTTCCCTTTGCAAATACTGTAAAGGTAAAGGTAAAGGTACCCCTGCCCGAACGGGCCAGTCTTGACAGACTCTGGGGTTTGTGCGCCCATCTCACATCTATTGGCCGGGGGCCAGCGCTGTCCGGGGACACTTCCGGGTCACGTGGCCAGCGTGACAAAGCTGCATCTGGCGAGCCAGCGCAGCACACGGAACGCCGTTTACCTTCCCGCTGGTAAGCGGTACCTATTTATCTACTTGCCCCCGGGGGTGCTTTTGAACTGCTAGGTGGGCAGGCGCTGGGACCGAGCAGCGGGAGCGCACCCCGCCGCGGGGATTCGAACCGCCGACCTTTCGATCGGCAAGCCCTAGGCGTTGAGGCTTTAGCCCACAGCGCCACCCGCCACCCGTTGCAAATACTGTAGAGTTGCTTTAACAGTACTGTATATCCATTGCAGCAAGGGATCCCCTGATCAAGGGTGGGAGGAGCATCTCACTCTTCCCCTATATGCACCGGTGGCAATTAAAACCCCTCTCCCTTAATATTTGGGACTGTCCAGTCAGCTACAGAATGTTATTTGGATCCCAGAAGCAGCCTGCTATTCCACTTCTGCCTTAAATTAAAACTGCTGAGGTCAGGTGCTGCTCAGTCATCCATGCTTTCTGAAGGCAGAAGAGCACCAGTGCTGTACTGTAGTTGTCATTTTCTGCTTCTTTTTGAGGCATTCTCATTAAATTCCCAATAATAGCAGCAGCAAATACTATTGCACACGAAAATAGTGTTTGCAGCTATTAATGATAGCATTGTAGTAGTAGTAAATGCCATCTCTAGCAATTTGCTCCTCAACTTCCTTCCTCAGCCTCCCACCCTACTTTATATCAGGGCTTCTTTCTCCTCATGGGGAAAATATGTAAAATGCATAAATCTAAATCAAATAAGTGTTGGAAATGTAAAGAGAAAGAAGGTTCTTTTTATAATATATGGTGGTCTTGTAGTAAGCTTAAAGCTTACTGGGAAATGATATATAATGAATTGAAAAGGATGGTTAACATTTGTAAAAAAAAAAACACAGAAGCTTTTCTTTTGGGAATTATAGGGAGAGAACTACCTAAACTGTATAGAAACTTATTCATGTATGCTACTACAGTGGCAAGAATGTTACTTGCCCCAAAATGGAACTAAGTAGAAGTCCCAGCAAAGGAAGAATGGATTTAAAACCTTATGGAATATGTAGAAATGGCGAAACGTGCCAGAAAAATAAGAAATTAAGATAACAAACTTTTTATAAAAGAATAGAAATGGTTTATTGGATATTTACAGATAAATTGTAAACAGATCAAAACATTAAAGTAGAGGAATAAATGAACAAATTAAGTTAATTAATTGTTAATTTGGATATGCAGAAGATATTAAAAATACATTTAAGGAACCGCAGAAAGAGGGGAAAGGAAGTCAAGTTTTAAAATGTTAAAATGACTGTAAAATTATTGAAATGTATAAACCTGAAAATCAAAAAATTTTATTAGAAAAAACCATCCCCAAAATATAATTATGTACTAATTTATCTGATTGTCCTTGCATCTTCCTGCCACACTTGCCATCCTCTCCTGCCACACCACACACTTTGAGAACTACTGGGGCAAATCACTGGGGTAAACAGTCTATTAGCCATGGTGCAGCTGAGACCATTTGGCTGACTTTGGATGGAAGACTCACTGGAGGGGGGCGGGCAAGGTATTCATGGCCAGAAAGGGGTGCCAAGAGCAAAGGTTTTGCATGGATGCAGCCTTGGTGCAGGAGATGGTTGCCACCCCTGCTGCCTCCCAGTGGGTTCTGGAGCTAGTTCTTTCACCGCTGCTTCTTCAGAATGACAACCAGCTCTTGGTGGATGGTGCTGAAGCTCGGCCGGTTCTGTGGCTCATATTCCCAGCACTTCTGCATGAGCTGGTACACCACCTCAGGGCACAAGTCTGGGATGCTCAGGCGCATTCCTGGGATTGGAAAAGACACAGCCAGGTCACAGGAGGATGGAGCTGGCAGGTGAAGTAATAATGTGTTTTGGTTGCAATTTCCTGGGACTCCCAATGTGTGGATTAAGTGCAGGCCAAAAGATTTTCCATTAACATTTCTGTGCATTGGTACTTTCCCCCATTCTTGCTCACCTTCAAAGAGCAAACTTTTGAGAGACAGGAGACGCACAATGCACACCTCCTTCCGTTTTATTAAAAAATACTTACCACTCATCTTCCTTGGTGCCAGTCCATAGCATGTCTTCAGTGAGTGCCAAGAGAAGATGGGTGCTAATAGAAACCCAGACCCTCCAAGGAGACCAGAGACACAGCTTCCCCCCACCTCCCGCCTAGCCTACCCCGCTAGGCTCTCACCCTTCTCCACAGCCTCGCGGGTCTGATGGTTGGTCATGTTGGGGTACGGTGTGGCTCCCAGACTGAAGGCTTCCCAGAGCAAGATCCCAAAGCTCCAAACATCACTCTCTGAGGAGTACCGGCCTGAGGAAGGAGGACGAGAGAGCAGGCATGAGAGGTGGCTTCTCCTAGATCAGTGATGGTCAGACTTGGCCCTCCAGCTGTTTTGGGACTACAACTCCCATCATCCCTGTTTACATTCCAGAGATTCCATACTGTTGGAAGTCTCACAGGAGACGGATGTGACGTTAGTGGTTTCCTGTTCCTTTGTTGTTCAGTTGCTCTCACAGAGAGATGATGTATTTTTTCCTGTCTGCATAGCTAGAAAATAAAGCATAGCAATGTAGCCATAAATCTTATCACTTCCGCGTGCTGCTTTGATTCTCTGCTGAATGGGAATGTGCCTGGAGCCTCATCAAAGGCTCAGGTCATTAATCACATCGGAGGGCGATTCCGGAAGATGAGCTTTATCAGCTCGGTCGAACGGAGATTCCGACAATCCCTAGCTAGCAGGACCAGTGGTCAGGGATGATGGGAATTGTAGTCCCAAAGCAACTGGAGGGCCAAGTTTGCCCATCACTGTCCTAGATTAATGGTCCCAGGCTGGGTTCCCACGAACCCATATCTGCCTCTGCCTAGCTACACATCTGTACCTAGGAGCTGATTTGATCCAAAAGCTCATTAGGGTATCCCTATACCAGTTTGGAGGACAAGGGGCCCTGCCCCCTGCCTGCCAGCCAAGCTGGAGGATACTACTAAAGCAGATGGGCCTGGAGCCACAGCTGTGGGTACCGTGACTGAGTGCCTCTGGGGCTGTCCACTTCACAGGGATCTGTTTCATGCCACCAGTGGAGGCGTAAATGCCGTCCTCCTGCTCCCGCGACATCCCAAAGTCACTGATCTTCAAGGCGTTCTTCTCTGTCACGAGACAGTTCCGGGCCGCCAGGTCCCTGCAAGGGGTAGCAGATCCAAGTGTCTGAATGGTGCCGAAGACTTCAGGGAGGGGGGCAGCTTCCCAGACACCAATGCCTGGAACTTAACTCCCAGCTCTTTCCCGCTACCTAGGCAAGAGACTCACGGCTCCAGCCCCAAACATCACCTGATGGGTTCTGTACATGTAAACTAGCCTGTGCACATTGTAGCAGATTTGCAGGCAGCTCATTCCCTCCTTGATCAAAGATGGGAAAAGCCCACAGGCGGGAACTCTGCCTCCTTCCCCAGGGAAAAAGCCTCTCCACCTGCCTGCTCCACCCTTCAGGTTTGGAAGTGCCACCAACCCCACAGCACAGTCTCTGCCAAAGCAGAGAAGAAAGGAAGGAAGGAAGGAAGGAAGGAAGGAAACCCTTTTTGCACAGACAGGGGCAGGGGTACCTACCGGTGGATGCAGTGCTTGCTGGCGAGGTACTCCATGCCTGCTGCCGCATTCTCCATCATCTTGAGCAGGTCCTTGACTCTGAGCTGAGATCCCTCATTCCGCAGGAAAGACAAGAAGTCACCCCCTGTGAGATGAGAGAGGGAAGGTGGGCTGGGAGCCAGCTGGCCAGTGTCACACCAGGGAAGCTGGGAGCCATGGCAGGATAGGGAGCAGAGGCTCTGGAGCTCAGCCTGAGAGCTCCTGGTTGAGATTCTCTCCTGGACAAACCATCAGGGGCAGGAAATGCTTCTGAATACCAGTTGCCTGAAACTGCAGGAGGAGGAGAGGGCTGTGACCCTCAAGTCCTGCTTGTGGGCTTCCTATCGGCATCTGGGTGGCCATAGTGAGAACAGGATGCCAAACTAAATGGGCCCCTGGACTTATCCAGCAGCCAAGCTCTGCTGAAGTCAGCAGGGAGAGTAGTAGAGCAGCTGGAGCTTTGTGAATAAATGCCTCTAGACTTCAAGGCAACACAGAGTGCCTGTTCTCAAGAGGCCTTTGCAAAACCAGGAAGCTTGCATATATCTCGTAATGGCAAATGCAATGGGCAAATGTTTCTCCCTCCCCCAGCTGCAGTGCAGAAATCTTCCACCCAGAAAACAGACACACCCTATAAACGGCTGGGGGAGTTTAAAACGGAAAGCCTGAAGGCTATGGAAAGCCATGAAATGCTGGGCTTACCCTGAACTAGCTCCATGACAATGTAAATGGGGTGCTTCTGGGTGCAGACACCAATGAGCCGGACAATATTTGGGTGGTTGTATTGCTTGAGGATCCTGCAAGGGGAGTGAGAGGAGACACAATGAAGGGAGGGCACGCCAAGTGCCAGCCAGGTAAGGGATCCCAAGGGGCGTCCCCAGCACCTCACCTGTCCTCGCTACCCTACCCCCAGTACAAAGATGCTAACGGCAGAGGCAGGGTGGGCAATGCTGCCACTCTGTGGCAAGGCAGCAGCACTGGGAGGATGCAGTGGTCTTGAAGCTCCCCCAGCCAGGCAGGTCATGACATTCAGCAGAGAAACGGGGGTCAGGGCAAAATGATCAGTCCCCACAATCTCTGCAAGACTGGAATCTCTGCCACTTTTCTCAAGGAAGGTGGGAAGCCTGCCTTTAAAAGGCTCCGTTCAAAGAAACCATGGGAGTGAGAACCATGGAATCTCCCACCAGCACCACTCAGCTTAGATTAGGACAGGGGTCAGCAACCCGCAGCTCCGGAGCCGCATGTGGCTCTTTTACACCTTTGCCGCAGCTCCGGGGCGGATACTAGCGAGGGGAGGGGAGGCGCATTGTGTGCCCTGACACTCCCCACTGTTTTAAATGTTGCAATGGTTTTGCGGCTCCCGGTTTTTTCCCCTTCGGTCCAAGTGGCTCTTTTTGTCTTAAAGGTTGCAGACCCCTGGATTAGGACATCTGCCCTGCATGCAGATGGCCCCCTCAACACTTCTGGACAGGGCCTGAGGGGAAAAGATCCTTACCTGAATCTCTGGAGAGCTGCTGCCAGCACTGAGCCAGGTGGACTCAGCTAGAGGCAGCTTCCTACATTTGTTCCAAAGAGTTGGGAGGGAAGATCCTGCCCCCACAACATGCCCCAGAGTGTCCAGCTCAGACTCAGGAGGAGGCTAGCAATGTGGTCCCTGTTGCTCACGAGTTTGCTTGCTACACACCTGGCCTCTTGCAGGAATCGGGCCTTGAGCTCTGGCGGGAGAGTTTCACGGCAGGACTTCACAGCCACTGGGGTGTTGTCACAGCGGAGGCGCCCACTGAACACCTCTCCAAAGTTGCCCTGGAGAAAGAAGACAGATGGCACTACTTTCCTCTCCCTGCCCTTTTGCCCACAGAAACAGATTGCAAAATCTAGTCCAGGGATGAGGCTGAGATGGTTTGGACTGCTTCCCTTCAGCAAACAGGGCAGCAGCAAGGCTTACCCCTGGCCAGGCCTCCAGAAGGCAGGCTGCTGCTCTGTCTCTCTTCCCTGGATTATTCCCACAACAAAAGGAAGGCTGAGGGAGAGAGGCAGTCAGCTGCTCCACAGCGCACAGCTTTTGTCAAGAGTCCAACAGTGGGACTCCTGAAGGTGGTGCCTAACCAGAGCATGCCTTCCACCGCCGCCACCATTGCCAGGGAATCACTCACCTGCCCGATGCGCTCCCCAAGCAGCACGTCCTCATGGTCTAACACCCACTTGTCCTGCAGCAAGAGCAGCCACTTAGTCACAGGTCAGGGAACTCTGCAACCCCAACCCTCCCTTCCTTAGCCTGGCCCAATCTAGTGGCAGCAGAAGGTGAGGCAGAGAGCAGTACCTTGATGATGGGCTTTCCCAAGACAACACCACTCTTTTTGGTGATGGGCTGTTTGGTCTTCAGGAAATGGTCAATCAGCAGCGGAATGGTGGGAAAAGCTTCGCCCTCCAAGCGATACATGTTCTAAGGGGAAATCCCACAAAGAGCAGCCGTCTTAGTTCTGGCACAGTCCTAAGGCAAACACCACTGCTCTGGCATCTCCAGTGCAATCTTTTAATATTGCAGCACTTAAACTCTGGAACTCCCTGCCTATTGACATCAGATAGTACTTTAGTACCTACTAAAAGCATTTTTGTTTAGACAAGCCTCTCCAGATATGTAGAATGCTGAATGTTAATGTATGTTTTATTTTGTTTTTAGTTTATGGCTGATTTTACCTTTTTAATATTAATTGTTTTTACCGATAACTTTATTTTATTGTGCTTGTAAACCACTTTGAGGGGTGTATACAAACAAGTGGTGTATACATTTTATGAAATAAAAATAAATTGATAAATCTCCACTGTGCTAAAAGCTACCACAGGCAAGAGGAGACTTAATTTCTTCCTGTTCATTCACATTAATTGTTCAGTTGCAATGTTGTTGTTTTTAAGTGAAAAGTTGAAAAGCAATTGCTCTAGCGGCAGAAAGGAAACCAGCAGTTACAGTCTCATTCTACAGGAAACAGCTGGAAGAAACTAATTATAGGAATGTCTTGGTTGGGCAAGTGAACAAGAAGGAATTAATTAAAGGGGCACAAGATGAGAAGTAGAAACCACTGAAAATGAAAAGGCCACGGAGGAAGCTATTAATTAAAAGGCCAGTGGCCTGGAGAAAGCCCAGAGTTTTCTTTAAAAATCCCACAAATTGAGTGTAAAAAAAGACCAGAGTACAAGCCCAAAAACATAGGAATGTTTTGGGATGGTCACAGTGTCATCTGGGTTCTCTACAAAAATTGACTGAAGAAAGGATTGTGATTCCAGGTGGAAGTAATAGCAGGGGCACCACGTAACCAGAGCCACAACTGTAGTGGCTACATTTGGGCTAGAATGGCTGCCTGCCTGCTTCTGTCTCTCCTCTGCCCACTTCACCCAGCAGCACCACCACCCCATTTACAACACTCACATCAGCAGATTGGAGGATGAAATGCCGAGGCTGAGCATCCCACAGGACTGAGAGGACGTATTCCTGCTTGCCTTGGCTCTCGCGCACCAGGAAGTCTCCGCTGGCCTGCAGCAGCCTCTGTACCTCCATGCGGGGGATGGCGCCATGGTACCAGGCTTGCTGGCCCAGGGGCTTCTGCACCTCAGGCAGGAGGGGCACTGGGGGCGGCAGCTGTGGATGGAGAGAGGGGGAATGGGCACAGCCAGCCACAGTGGCAGCTCCCTTTCTAGCAGAGAAGGCCAGGAAGGAAGACCGTGTGGAGGAGCATCTCCACGCGCGTTCCCTCCACCCACCCCACTCCTCCCAGTTGCTCCCAGCACATCCTTGGCACTGCCAATTCAGAAAGCAGGGCAGAGCAGGGACACGAGTGAGTGGGTGGATCAGTGGGTGGGAGGCACTCACTGTGAGACGTGGTCGGAAGATGCCTGAGAAGTGCTGCTTCAGGACCTCCAAGGCCGGGATCCGACCCCCATCACGTTCCGCTTCCTGTCCAAGAAGGAAGGCACAGAGTGAGGGTCAAGGTCAGGGTGGACTGCTGCGCACTGGCTCAACCAAGCTAGAGACAGTGTGGCATAGTGGTTAGAGCATCAGGCTAGGACTTGGGAGGCCAGAGTTCAGACCCCCTCTCTCATTGGGTGGGTGGCCAGTCACTGCATCTCAGCCTAACCTACCTCACAGGGTGGTTGTGAAGATAAAATGGGAACAGGGTTAAAAACACATGCCACCTTTAGCTTCTTGGAAGAAAGGTGGGATAGAAGTCAAACATTTGCCAGGTTTGCTAACCCCAAAGGCCAAGGAGCCAGGAGCATGGCCAGCTGCTCTGGCACCCAAAGCGGTGGGGGCAGGGCGATCCGCCCAGGGGGGAGGCGAGTTGCCCAAGGAGTCCACCTGGCAGATGCAAGCCCCACGCTGCCATTTTGGGCAGTGTGGGGCCCTGAGCCACCGTGTCACTCCCAAGAGAGATATGTGGCTTGGGTGCACTGTAGGCCAGGCCCCATGGTAAGTGCCGACTCCCGCGGTGTGCCATTTTTTCACCCCCCTCAAGGATGACACCCATGGCGGGTCGCACCCCTACACCCCCCTCTTCCTACTCCCCAGCAAGGAGCTTGCCCCATGGGCTAGCAGTGATCGCACCCACAGTGGCTCCACGCACCCCAGACGACACCAATTGATTGTCCTCCTGCAGGGCTGGAGCAGGCGGAGGCTCACAGCTTCCTAGCTTGTCCAGCCTGTGCCACAGCAAATCCCGCTGTGCCTGAAGCTTCTCCTGCATGCCCTGGGCCAGGTGGCTTTGGTGCTGGGCTTCATGCAAGGCCTGGCGCTTTCCCAGGAGCAGGATCCTGCAGGAGAGAAAAGTGGGGAGGGAGAAATGCCCATGCACAGTGGAGCAGTTGAAGCTGGTAGGGCACAGCGGAGCTCCTACCAGCCCCTTCCCTCGGTGCCCAAGGCCTTGGCCTCACACCCAGCCTCACCGTTCTCCAGGGCTCACAGCTGCCTCTTCCTTCTGGATTTCAGCTTTCAGAATCTGGGCGAGCTGCTGGTGATCTCGGGTGTTTTCTGTGGCATTGGCCAGCTCCTCCTCCAGCGAGGTGAGGCTGCAACAGGAGAGAGGCATGGAGGCTTCAGCTAGCCCAGGGACCAATGGCGCAGACGGTTCTGCCTGGCTGCAACTTGCCTCCAGGTCATAGAAAGATCTACATTGGCTTGAAAGATCTACATTGGCTCCCAGTATGTTTCTGAGCACAATTCAAAGTGTTGGTGCTGGCCTTTAAAGCCCTAAATGGCCTCGGTCCAATATACCTGAAGGAGCGTCTCCACCCCCATCGTTCTGCCCCGACACTGAGTTCCAGCGCCAAGGGCCTTCTGGCAGTTCCCTCACTGCGAGAAGCCAAGTTACAGGCAAAGGGCCTTCTCGGTAGTGGCACCCGCCCTGTGGAATGCCCGCCCACCAGATGTCAAAGAGAAGAAGAAATACGAGACTTTTAGAAGACATCTGAAGGCAGTCCTGTTTAGGGAAGCTTTTAATGTTTAACAGACCACTCTATTTTAATACTTTGTTGGAAGCCACCCAGAGTGGCTGGGGAAACCCAGCCAGTTGGGTGGGGTATAAATAAATTATTATTATTATTATTATTATTATTATTATTATTATTATAAACATAGAATGGTAGGTGGGAAGGGACCACGAGGTTCAACCCCCTGAAAGGCAGGAATCTTTTGCCCAACATGGGGCTTGAACTCGCAACCCTGAGATTAAAAGTCTTATGCTCTGCTGACTGAGCTATCCCAGCTGCTTCTTAGCAGAACATCTCTGTCTTCTGGGCTCTCAGCAAGGCAAGAGAAACACCCAGAGCACAGAAAAGAAGGAGGCTGGCTGAGCCAGAGCTCTTTCTTGGCCCTCCCCCCACCTGCCCAAATCATTAGCCTCTGCTCTCCCACCCAAAGTGCCGAGCACTGATCTGTGCTCCGTGAGGCTGGAGTGGATCTCCCCAGAGATGGACCTTCTGCGCCCTTTTTGACAGGAGAAAGGGAAGGAAAATTTCTACAGGCACAGCTTCTCCCCCCTGGCACTGCAGCGGTGGGGGACGCTGCCCTTGCTCTCAGTGGTTAGGACTGAGCCTGCAAAAACCCACCCTTACTCCCCCAACTAGTATTGGAAACTCAGATATGTAAGCTATTCACCAAGTGGCACCTTAAAACTAGGTTGTGGTCACCACAACGGAATATCTATTTGCCAGGGGGTTGGACTACATGACCCTTGGGTTCCCTTCTATGCCCTCAACTCAGGGCCAGATTTAGGTTTGATGAGGCCTTAAGCTACTGAAGGTAATGGGGCCCTTTATATGTCCAGCTGTCCTTTGTCAACAACAAACTGTCACTGTTTTTTGTGTTGAATAAATGCTATATGGTAATTTATGGACCTAATAGGTATCGAAAACCATTTTATTTGTTTTTTATCATATATTTTGGAAATGTACATCTGATTTCCCCCCCTTAAAATATTTTTTTGTGGGGCCCAAGAGAGTGGGGCCCTAAGCTATAGCTTGTTCAGCTTATAAGTAAATCTGGCACTGCCTCAACTACATTGCTTGACTACAGCTTGCTCTTACAGCAATTCACTTGTCCCAGGATAGAAACATACACAGTGGAAATGGAATTAACTATGGGCTAAGGCAGAGGTTTTTAAACTGTGGTTGCCAACCTGGCACCCAGAAATCTCCACATAGTCACAACTGGAACCAGTGCCACTAGCAAAACGCTCCTGGCTAATTTCTAACACTGCCCCCAACGCACGTGTGCTGCATGCTTTCCAGTGTCAGCTCATTCAGCTGGAGCTCCCCGGCTTTCAGGCCCTCTGTCTCCATCTCCTCCAGCAGGCTCGTGTCAAAGGTCACCACAGCAGGGGCCTCGTTCCCACACCTGGAGAGAGACGGACCAGAGGAAGGTGGCAGAGGCTGCTGGCTGGGAAATCCAGCCCCCAGAATCTCAGAGGAAGCACAGCAGGCGCTACCTGCACTGGGGATGAAAGCCTTCGTATTCCATGTCCGGGCGGAGGCGCTCAATGGCTCTGCCCATGGCTTGGTGTACCGTCACCATCTCCTCCTGCACCAGGCTGGTGATGCTTGCGTACTCCTGGAGGGTCCCCTTCCTGCCAGCACAGAAACAGGAAACTGTCGGTGGAGAAACTGAGCTGCTGGGCCTAATTCAAGGTGCTAGTTCTAGTACACAAAGCCTGAAATGATTTGGGACCTGCGTACCCAAAGGCACAGTCCCCCCAATAGCAACCATCTCAGGCTCTGTTAGTAACACCACTGGGGCTGTTTCGCTGCCCTTGAGCCATGACAGGGTGTGGGAAAATGATTGCTTGTACATAAGAGCATGAGCAGAGTTCTTATTATTGCAGAGTGATTTTACAGCACGAGATATTGTTAAGAGCATGATGAGCGCGTGAACACCTCATGCTAGACTAAATGATTGGCTCACGTAGCATAGTACTCTCTTTGTCTGCGGGCAAGAGCAAGGTTGCATTCATTTGAATTGTTACTTTTGAGTACCAGGCAGAACAAGCGCTGTGCTGGAGGAGAGAGGATGTATTATTTTCACTGAACACAATAAACATTGCACGGCTAAAGCCAAAGCTTTTTCTTCAAGTCATCTTGGTGTGAGACTGATTTTCTTACTGATGTCGAGCTGGTTCTCGACATTTGGTGCCCTCGTGTGATTTATCTCGGACTTCATGCTGTTTTACAATGTTCAGCCTCACCTCGCCCCGGCAAGGGCTGCAGACGCGTCGTTCATCCACGTAGTGGATCCCTGGTGAGTGCTCCCACGTGTGTATGTGATTCTGGACTATGTTATGGACTTATCAGCACCTACCTCGCCCGGAAAGGGTTAAGGCGCCTACTCATCCTTTGTGGATCCCTCGGTAAGTGCTCCCTGCTCTTTTTGCTACTCTTGCAATCATGGGGACGCCTCTATCAGCACCACAGAAAAAGTTTTCTGAAGACCTTAAATCTCTTTTGGCCAGCAACAGCCTTCTCGTCTCAGATGCTGACCTTCAGTCTCAACAGCAAAGTTTGACTCCAGCCAATCTCCTTTTGGCTGCCGCATCTGTTCCTTTGCCTGCCGACTTTCCCTTGCTATATCCAGCATTGCCGCCTTCTGCTGTTCTGGTATATGCCCCACCAAAGGCTCCTGTCCTCCCTCCCCTGCATTCTTCGCATTCAGCACCCCCCGCTCTTCCACCTCCTCCACCCAAGGCATCTGGCACCGCTCCTACCATTCCTCTTCAAAGATCTCTCAGTGCTGCCGCTCCGTTGCTGCCTTTTGATTCTGATACTCCAAATCTCTTTCCTGTGATTGCTCCTGCACCCCCAGCCCCCGTCATGCTGACCCAAACCGATGTTCTCGATGGGCTGACGGGAGGAGGCAATTTTCTTACCATTGCCCAACAGCTAACTCTTGATCCTCAGTATTGGGAGGCCACTACAACTGCTGCCCAAGAGGCTTTGGCCTCTGTCCCTGATGACAAGACTGAGCACAATGGCCGGTGGGACAGCATCAGACAGGGCCCTGCAAAGCCCTATGGACAATTTGTTGATCGCTTGTATAATACCTCCAAGCGGCAAGTTCAGAACCTGGCAACACAAGAACTGATTGTACGCCAGCTTGTGTTTGATGATGGAAATGAGGACTGTAAGCAAGCACTGCGCCTTCTAATGGCAACATCAAATATAGCCATTGCTGATATCCTTAAAGCCTGCCAGTCAGTGGGCACTGAGACCCACAAAGCTCATCTTTTAGCCACGGCCTGGTCCTCCACCGTGTCCCAAAATCCTGCAAAGGCTACAACCTGTTGGATTGACAGTGGCTAAGGAAAAAATCCAGCGGACTTTACCCATTACGTACCTGGGACACAAGCTGACAGCATCTGCAGCCATTCCAGTTACGCCTCAACTACAGTTTCCTGGTTATCTTAGATTGGTGGATTTACAACAAATTCTTGGACAGCTGAATTGGATAAAGAGTTATTTGGACCTGCCCACCTCCACTTTGTCTCCACTATTTTCTGCCCTTAAAGGACACAAGAATCCAGCGGACAAGATCACAGTCACCTCTGCAATGGAAGAGGCTCTTCCACAGCTGTTCCAGTGTTTCCTGGCACGCTGAAAGGCCATCTTCACCCCTACTGCATTGGCCCCCCTTTTTCTTGGGAAGCCACTTCAACCACCAAACATCATTACAGTTTTGCTGCCTCCTAATAGCAACTATCCCATCTGTGTCATCACGCTTCACTGGGCTTGGACTTTTGACTCAGCAGTACAAGGAGCAATACATCAGACTTATTTACAGCAAATGGGCTCCTGTATCTGCAGAAATGGTTGTGTGACTTCTTCTGGATTGTGGTTTTTACATGCCAATAATCAAACCACGAAATATCACACAGGTTGCTCGGAAGTGGCCATTGGACTAATTTACCATTCTCATCCTTACTGGCATCACTTGGATTTTACCCCCCAGATATTTTTTTTTCTCCTCCCTCAGGAGTCCTGCCTTATGATGTGTTCCCCTGAGCATGTACAGAGGGCTGTCTTGGAACTATTGTGGACTCTTGGCAAGGGAGGGGGTGAGGGAATTTCAGTGTGTTCCTGTTGTTTCATTTTTGTGCTTTGGCATGGTTCCCGGACAGAAAGCAAGTTGCAATATGGTTCTTTAACAAGGACTGCGAACACAATGGGCTCTGTTCTCGACCTTGTTGCAATCTTTTTAGTTACAGCAAGCGGAATATGCTTGGCTATTGCCTTTTAGCTGCTGAGAAAAATGATTTTGAAAAGCTTTAAAAAGCTTTGAGCTTTTTTTTTTGGTGGTGGTATTCTAGCATTCCAGTAAATGCTTCATTTAAGATTAGCAATAATATGAAGGATAATCGTATAAGTTCACCCCCTGTTTTGTTTTTTTTTATATCGCTTGTAAAAATAGTGCCTTATTGTTTTCGTTATAATCATAATAGCAAAAAAAATTTAGGTCATTATCCATATTGTAATTGGACCTATGAGTATTTTGATGGATTTATTATTATTATTATTATTACCACTATGAGTGATAGGCCAAAAGTTTTAGTTAATAATGTCACAACCTACATGACTTATGAACAACAAGCTGCGTGTAGAGATTTTTATGTTTGGTTCAACTGGATGAGAAAGAGCAGTAAATCTACATGTTTGCTTCAATCTGATTTATGGTTATTTTGTGGCACAAGGGCCTACAAAGAAATCCCCTTTGCCTTTTCTGGAACCTATACTCTAGGAATATTGATACCCCTGATAGATAAGCTCCCAGAGGTTCGTTTGCGTAACAGAAGGGAAGTATAATCACCTATTTCTCATTATACAGGAACAGCCATCTCTAGATCCCCTTTTCCCTCTTTAGGTGTAGGGATGAATTACCGTGATTTGCATAGATTGGCAAATTCGACCGAAGCCTTGATTAATTCTATCATCTTTGTTTTAAAAATAATTAACAACAACAACAAAAAAAAAATGTCAGAAATAAGAGAAGTTGTTTTATAAACTTTTTAGGCTTTAAATGTAATCTTTGCCTCTAAAGGTGGAATTTATGTCTTAATTCATTTTCATTGTTGTATGTATATAACTGATCAATCGACCAATATTTCCGCTATTATTGATTATATGGAACAAATGATAACCCATAATCCTTTGAATCCACCTGAAGGTTTTGATCCATGGGATTGGTTATTTTCTTGGTTACCTAATGGATTATGGTTAAGAAATTTATTATTGATTGTAATTGCATGTATTGTTGGTTTTATTTACAAGGGGAATTTATGTTGCAAAATATAAACGCTTAGGTAATGGGAATGCGACTCTGATTAAGGGTCCCTCTAATAATATAAACAAGAAAAGAGGGCATGTGGGAAAATGATTGCTTGTACATAAGAGCATGAGCAGAGTTCTTATTATTGCAGAGTGATCTTACAGCACGAGATATTGTTAAGAGCATGATGAGCGCGTGAACACCTCATGCTAGACTAAATGATTGGCTCACGTAGCATAGTACTCTCTTTGTCTGCGGGCAAGAGCAAGGTTGCATTCCTTTGAATTGTTACTTTTGAGTACCAGGCAGAACAAGCGCTGTGCTGGAGGAGAGAGGATGTATTATTTTCACTGGACACAATAAACATTGCACGGCTAAAGCCAAAGCTTTTTCTTCAAGTCATCTTGGTGTGAGACTGATTTTCTTACTGATGTCGAGCTGGTTCTCGACAACAGGGCCTTCTTGGTGGCAGGTCCACATTTGTAGGATGCCCTCCCTGGTGGGGTGTATTTCCTTCTCTCCTGATTGTTTTAAACTGTTTTAAACTGTTTTTTAAAAGAAGATTCCACCTAAACATTAGGAAGAACTTCCTGACAGTAAGAGCTGTTCGACAGTGGAATTTGCTGCCAAGGAGTGTGGTGGAGTCTCCTTCTTTGGAGGTCTTTAAGCAGAGGCTTGACAACCATATGTCAGGAGTGCTCTGATGGTGTTTCCTGCTTGGCAGGGGGTTGGACTCGATGGCCCTTGTGGTCTATTCCAGCTCTATGATTCTATGATTCTAATATTGTTTAAAAACAACAGCGGTGGGAACATACAATGAAGTGTTGATGAGAAATCAAATCATCATCATCATCATTGTTCAGGGGTTGGGCTAGATTTGCAGGATTTGCAGGGGGTTGGACTAGATGACCCTCCGGGATCCCTTCCAACTCTACAATTCTATGATTCTAAAAGCATTCCTATTCATCCATGCCTTTGATGGCTGAAATGTACTGTTCTTGGCAATCTTGAGGGCATCAGCTGTGAAGGCACGGGACTGTTTTAAAGGTAAAGGGACCCCTGACCTTTAGGTCCAGTCGTGACCAACTCTGGGGTTGCGGTGCTCATCTTGCTTTATTGGCCGAGGGAGCCGGCATACAGCTTCCGGGTCGTGTGGCCAGCATGACTACTGTAAGTTGCTTCTGGCGAACCAGAGCAGTGCACGGAAACGCCGTTTACCTTCCCACCTATTTATCTACTTGCACTTTGATGTGCTTTTGAACTGCTAGGTTGGCAGGAGCAGGGACTGAGCAACGGGAGCTCACCCTGTCGCAGGGATTCGAACCGCCAACCTTCTGATCGGCAAGTCCAAGGCTCTGTGGTTTAACTCACAGTGCCACCCGTGTCCTTATAGACTGTTTTACACGGAGTCAAATGTGCTACTATGGTTGGTGCCGCTGGGCTCCTTTTCTCAAGGTCCCTGGCCTTCTCCATCTCACCCCCCTCCCAGCCCTTCTGGAGCCCCTCTTACGTGATGTGGGCCATTTCCTGGTGCAGGCTGTGCAAGGACTGGAGCACCCCAGGCAGGGTGTGCTGGTAGTGGTGGTTGTGCTGCACCTCAGCCGCCTTCAGGGCCAGCACATACTGGTTGTGCAGGGAGTAGAGCTTCCACAGGCTCCGGACGTATCTGTCCTTGGCCTTCTCTCGGTCCTTCTCTGCAGGGAGAGCGCAAAAGCATAGGAGGGTCAGGAGTGCCAATGCAGTCGTGCACAGTAAGAGATTTGTGTCCCGTGGCTGACATGGCTAAGATGCCTGGGGCTGGCAACTAGGTGTCATGGCATAGGCTATAGCCTGCCCCAAGAGACAGAAGGGAGGGAGGGAAACAACCCTGCCACTCAAACCACCCCCTCCTTATGATTAACTTCACCACTGCCACCAAGCATAGCTGTCAACTTTTCCCTTTTTTAAAGGGGAACCCTATTTGGAATAAGGGAATTTCCCTTTAAAAAAGGGAAACGACAGCTATGAACCAAGTAGATCTCTCCATTTTTATCGTGCAGTTTCCACTAGGCAGTCCTTCAGCCTTCCGGACTCTAACTGGCCTACCCCGCTCCCAATAATGGGTAGAGTAGTACAACACTTAGATGAATGGGATGAATGACAAGACTAAGATTGGGGGGGGGGACCAAAATAAATAAATAAACCACTTACTTAAGTAAGGCAACAAGTTTAGCTAAACTTAGATTGGCTTGTTATTTTACTAAAACCTTTACAGTTTGGGTGGTTACACAAATACAAATAAACAGATACAAGTGCATCCAGCTATGCTTATTCTAGACAGTTTCCCTAACCATGTCAGTATTTTATCAACTCTCATCTCTTGGTTAACCTTCTGGATCCTTTAATGGTCCACTCCCGGCTCCTGCATCGTGAAGCTCTTGAAGGTTCTGACTCCACTGCTCTTTCCTTCTTTAGTTCTGCAACTTATTTTCCCGGTCAACTTGCATACAATATTTTCACTCCCCATCCCAACCTTTTAACCAATCGGATAGAGAGTGGACATCTGGTTACATTTGTGTTTCCCTTTAATTGCCAGGCTCCTAGACTTTCACACGCAAACACACACAGAGAAACAGGACATCCTGAGCAAAACTTCCCTCCAGACTTTTGAAATGCCAACTATTTCATAATTATTTTGAGTTCTTTCAGGCTAGGTGAATGGGCAAATATTTGGAAGCTGCCTTTTAGGCCAAAAGCTGCGTTCAGAGGATGCTGCATTCCTCTGAATAGCCTCGGTTGGAGGGAGGATGGGAGGAAGATGCTCCAGAACAGGTCACTGACCGAGGCAGGTCTTTGGGCTGACCCAGTTGGGTTCTGTGGGGGTCTCCAGCCACACCCACCTTTGCTGGCCTCCTGGTATTTGCGCTTGGCCTGAGCACTCTCCCGGACATGGCTGCGGTACTGTGCCTTCAGGCGCTCAGGCTCCTGCTGGGTGGTCTGGAAGAGCCAAGGAAGAAAGGGGGCTTAGAGGTCTCCATACAGAGAGGGTTTGCAGTTGCGGGCTTCCTGCGGAGGGATGAACTAAACGTCCTTTGGGGTCTGAGTCCAGCCACATGCAACCTTGGCACCAAAACCCCGATAGAGCGCCACCGCAAGTGCCCACCAGGGGCCGCTGCTGCGCAGCCCGGACGGGACGGGCGGCGGGCGCGAGGGTTGGTGGGCTGCCGTACCCGGAGGAAGTCCTGGCTCATGTGCTGCCACTGCTCGCTGTAGCTCCTCCGCAGCTGCTGCTTGTCCCGAATGAGCTGGCCCAGCTTGTGCAGGGGCCCCGAGACCAGCGTCTCGGCGTGTCGCTGCAGGAGCTGGCTCAGGGCCTCCGTCTGTGTTACCAGCGACCACCAGCACTGCGGACAGAAAAGGACCAGGAGGGCAGATGGAGAGAGAGAGAAAGACGCAGAGAGGGAGAAGCTGCCCAGACGCCCCCCTCCTAATGGAAAGGGGACGGGGAGCCTCCCCAGGTGAGGATGGAGGGAAGGGTCAAGGGGGCTCCGCGCCAGATGGAGGGGGGGTCCTGGGAGCCTACCTGGGCGACCTGGCTGTTGCTAGGCTGGCCGCCGCTCTCCTGCTTGCCGGCCTGGCTGTGCATCTGGTGTAAGAGGGCGGCGTACTCTCGGTCGCTCTTGGCGCGCTGGCCCATCCACTTGCGGAGCCCCTCCAGCAGGCGCAGCTCAGCCTCCTGCAGCTGGAGCAGGGCGCTGTGGCCCTCGGGGCAACCCAGCGCGAGCTCAAAACCCATCGTCAGGCAGGCAGACCAGCAGCCTTCGCCCTGCAAGGGAGAGCCAGCGCCGTCAGCCTGCCCCGACGGAGCGGACTCCCTGGCATGGTTTTCCTGAGAAGCGGCCGGGCCGCTGCAAGTTCCCTTTTGCGGCCGCAGCCTCGCGGCGCTCCCTAACGTAACACCCCAGCAGTTCCGGAAAGTGCCTGCGAAGAACCCAAGTCCCTACTCTGAGAAACTGGACTCAAGGCAGGTGCCGGTCCGGCTCGGGGGATACCGCCGCCCACTCACCACCGTCAGATTTGGTATCCGAGAGCTCCCTTCCCCCAGTCGAGCAAGTTTTGCAACCTGTTCAGAGTTCCTCTCCCTACCCCAATTTGCAAGAGGCTTCAGCCAGGCTGCACTGTGGTGTTGCAGTGACACCCAGCACTCAAGTGCGCCTGCTGTGCATTGGTGCCCTGGGCTGCTGAGGACCACCCAAACTCCATCTCCTGTTTTGGAGTTTCTGTCTC
Source organism: Podarcis vaucheri (assembly GCF_965113315.1). Taxonomy (NCBI): domain Eukaryota; kingdom Metazoa; phylum Chordata; class Lepidosauria; order Squamata; family Lacertidae; genus Podarcis; species Podarcis vaucheri. Next base: position 29,473,267 of record NC_138752.1, read on the forward strand.
CAGTTTCGAAGGCAACAGGAGTCTCCAAACATCACATTTTCTGTAGAAGGCCCCCCCATGCTGGCTGGTGGTATATTAGGGAAGGGGGCTGGTTGGGGGTCAGTGGAGCCTTTCTTGTATCCCTGAGGAAGCTCCCTTCTGCCCTTGGACATACCTTGCTGGGTGCTGTCTGAATCGGCACTTGACTCCTTCCTGGGCCTTGAGCACTAAAGAGGAACAGGAAGACTCCACAAAACCTCCAAGCATTGCAAGATCCCCCTTCCTGTCTCCTGCACTCTCTCTGTGCCTTCTACCCCCACCCAGGCACTTGTACGCAATACCTCCTTAAGGACCAAGAGGCTCCTTCAAATTAAACTTTTTATCTAGTCCTGTCCTTGTGAGACAATTCATCAACTCAGCTCCACCAGGTGGCCTTCACAAGATGCCTGCAGGCAGGACACAAGTGTCATCACCTTCTCCAGCTGTTTGGTCCCAGTGCCTACTGCTATATTCAGAAGCACGGTGTGTGTGTGTGTGTGTGTGTGTGTGTGTGTGTGTGTGTGCTGGGCATCATAACTAGTGGCCACGGAGAGCCTTTGCCCCTAGCGATTTGCCTAACCCCCCTTTTAAAAATGGGAAGTTGGCAGCTGTGACTGTAGGTCATGGGAACAGATCCCAGTTTCACTATTATGCTGTGTGGAAAAGTATTTCCGTTTGCCTGCCATGAATCTTCCACCATTCAGTATCATTTTGGAATGCATTGGAGAAAGTTGCCCTTGTCCACTTTCTCTAAGACATGGGCAATTTTACAAACTTCTGTCGCATTTCCCTCTTCCCTACACGATTTACTCAATAAAAAAATTTCGGTGTGGCGCAAGCAAATTTTTATTCTGAAAGTGTAGCTAAGAGAAAAAATAGTTTGATAACCACTGGGTTAAACAAATGTCAAATTTCCAGGTAACGTAAATGATGCACATTTGACAGTGAAGCAGTTCTGTGAGCAGGCAGGGTCGCTTGTGTGGCTTTAAAAGAGGATTAGACAGATTCATGGAGGAGACTACTGGCCATAATGGTTATGCTCTGTGCCTCCAGGTGGAGGCAGCAATGCTTCTGAATACCAGTCGCTGGAAGTCACAGGAGGGGAGGGGGCTCTTGGGCTAAACTTCTTATTGTGGGTTTCCCTTTGGGGCATCTTGCTGCCTACTATAAGAAGAGGACGCTGGACTAGGTGGGTCCCATTTGGCCTGATGCAGCTGACTTAGGTTCTTACATCCGGACTGGACTGTGTCTGGGCAATACGTTGGCCTCCTGATTCTGCAGCAGACCCTGGCCAGGGAGACCCAAACCAATCAATATGGATCAGCCAGAGGCGGCCTGTTAGCTGCCTGGGAGGTGTGAGGCAGCCCTGTGTCTGTGGCCAGGCACCTGCAACCCACCAACACAAAATCTCTGTCTAGAGAACACAGCGGGACACAGCAAGTTTGCATAGTTCCAACATTTAATAAACTTTAATCTCTCTAGCGTTATATCCACATCCATTAAATTAAAAAAACAAAACAACTGGCCACAGGAATTGGCTCCTTGTTTAAATTACAAGAAATTATTTGTGCACCAAAAAAGTTATGATAGAAAACGAGTCCTGGGCAGCCCGTTCTTTCCCCTGCCTACAACTGCACAGCCTCCACCTCCGCCAGCAGCAGAGAGCAGGGAACAGACCCGGAGGGAGAGAGGCAGGCGAGGCGGGCAGTGCAACCCCAGGACCAGCAACAGATTGTCATCAAGGAGGAAGAAGAAGAAGAGGAGGAGGAGGGGGAACAAGGCACATGAGGAAAGATGGAAGCTCCAGTGACTTTGGGCAGATCCAGGGAGGGGCTGGGCACAGCTCAGTGGTCAAGCAGCAGCCGCCGCCCCCAGGCCCCCTCCCTGTGGCCCCAGAGGAATTCCTGCTCCTGCAGGAAGGAGGGCAGAGCCGCCCGCCTTGGGTTGAAGAGACACACCCATGGCATCAATCGTCCATCTCAGCCCCAACTGTCACGGGTGGGGGCAGGGGAAGAGGAGGAGGAGCCCAGCTCACCTCCCAGTCTACCAAGGCATGGGTAGGCAGGTGGCCGGCTGCACAAGGAAGAGGCCCCAAACGGTGGCACAAGCTCCGTGGATCAGTGGGAAGGGCACGGAACGGAGCAGGAGAGGAGGAGTCAGGCTCTTATTGCTGCTGGCAGGGCAGAAAGAAGGCGACGGAGCTGGGGGCCTGTGCCACTTTAACCCCCCCCCCGCCCCACACTGGACCGGGCACTCTCAGCCATGCCCCTGCCTGGAGACAAAGGCTTGAGGGGCTTTTCCTGCCCCTTCCCAAGCAGCGAGGAAGGCAGCCCCGCGCAGATGCCCCTCCAACCACAGCGGAGGCAGGCAGAGAAACTGGTTCAGTCTTTAAAAAATCACTTTGGCGAGTTAAAACCAGTGCCTAGGGTGCCTGGGCGCCTTGTCCTCCAGCAGCATCCTGGCCCACACACAGAGTGCCTCTGTCCAAGGTCCCCACCCAGCCATGGGGGGGGGAGTGAGAGAGCAGACCGGTGCAGAGCCTCTGGCCCCTTGGTCTTGCCCCTGATGCGCCGGGGGGCTGCAGGCTCATCAAAGGGTGCTTTGGTCTCTGATGAAGGCAGTCCTCTCGCCCTCCTCCTCTTCCTCAGGCCCCTCCTGCCAGGCGTCCGAAGGCAGCCCCTTGTAGGCGATGATGCCTCCGCTCTCCAGCGAATACACCTTGACCCCGCGCAGGCACAGCCCGGAGCGCAGCTGCAGCACCAGGAAGACCAGGACGAAGACCAGGACGATGAAGGCACAGCTCAGGATGGCCACCACCACGGGCAAGCGGGAGGGGCCGCCGGCAACCTGCGTGCCCTCCCTGAGGAGGGTGGGTGAGGCCCGGCTGCTCTGGGTCTGGTGGGAGCACGTCTGCTCCTGGCTGTTGTAGTGGGCGTGGGCCGGGCAGGACAGACACTGGGTGGCTTCCGGGCCCAAGCAGGTGGCGCAGGACGGGTGGCAGGGCACGCAGAGGCGGGAGCTCAGCTGGGGCTCCAGAATGTTCTCCAGAGGGGGGGCCACAGTGCCCGGCGCAAAGGCAGGGGGGCACGTTTTGAGGCAGCTCTTCTGGTGGAGGTAGAAGCCCTCTTCGCACACTGCAAGGAGAGAAGGGGCAAGAGAAGGGGTCAGGCCTCCAGGCTCTGGAAGAAAAGGCATTCAGGCAGTGCCAAGGAGCAAGGTCCGCCCCTTACCTGCAGTGGAGAGAGGGTGTGGGGTCTCCTGTCCACACAGCCCCCTCTGTGGGGGGCCTCTTTGCCCAGGGACATGGGCAGAAGATGGCATGGTTCCCATTTGCGCCAAACACGTTGGACACCTTATGAAAGCTGCCCTCTGTACGCCCAGTCACTCAGAGCAGTGCCTAGTGGGAGGAACCTGGTGGCAACTGCAGAGGGCCTTCTTGATAGTGACACCCTCCCTGTGGAATGCCTTCCTTCAGATGACAGGGAGATAAAGAATTATACAGCTTTCAGAAGACACCTGAAGGCAGCCCTGTATCATGAGGTTTTTAACGCTTGATGTTTTATGGTTTTAGATATGCTGTAAACCACACAGAGTGGCTGGGGAAACCCAGCCAGATGGGCGGGGTATAAATAATAATAATAAAATAATTGTTGTTGTTGTTCAGAGCAGGGCTCCAGCATAGGCTTTTCGAGTGGAGCAGGTTTGGGGGCCAGTGGAGGTGTAGTGGTTGGACTATGCCCTAGGAGACCGGGGCTCAAATCTCTGCTCAGCTGTGAAGTTCCCTGGGTGACCTTCGGCCATTCGCTGCCTCTCGACCTCACAGGGTTGTTGTTGGAAGGGAAAGACTGTGGCGCCACCTTGAGCTCCTTGGAGAAACTGGTAGGATATGGATGCAATGAAACATAACTACAACAAAACTTACCAACGCAGGCCTGGCTGCTGGTCAGGGTCTTGCAGCCGCTGCTCTCAAACTGGTTGGAGAGGCTGGGGGGGTCGATGGCCGTCCCGTACAGAACCAGCGTGAACTTGGTGAGGGTGCCTGCGGGTGGAAGGGCAGAAGATGTGAGGAGGAGGCAGAGCCACCCAACCTGCCCTCCTCCCTGTCACTCAAGGAGTTGTGCCTGGCACGCTCTGCTGCGCAACAGCCCCCAAGAAGGGCCTAACGCTGAGGAGCACTGGTTCCCAAACTGGGTGGTGGGATTACAGGGGGAGGAGGACACTAAGAGGCAAGGGGGTGACTTTCAGGCTCTGAAAAGCTGGTATTGCTGGATCAAGGTCATCTGTTTTGTGGAATTAAACTGAATAGTTTTAATCCGATTTTGAATAAAGGTGCAATTATTTGTTTTGAATGTTATTGTGTTATGATCTACCATTAAGGGGGTGGTGCAAACTGCTATTCTGAGTAATGCTTTTTATAGGATAAGGGGGGGGGGCACTGGGAATCAGTTTATGGAACCAAGTTTGTGAACCGCTGCTGTTGAGGCCACAGGTGGGGAAGGGGGCCACATTCAGGAGCTCAGCACAGCATCCCCATCCCTCCCTCCTTCTGTCCAGCCGGCAGCCTCTTAAACAGGCAGGGATGGCAGCTGGGGAAGCCCCCCCCCGCCTTTCTGGGGTTTCCGTCACAGGGAATTAAAACAGAGCAAGAGGGAATTAAACAGCTGTTGGGGTTGGGGGGGCGGGAAGGGAGGGAATGCCCACAGCTGGGCCCAGTAAGCAGGGGGAGGGAGCTCAGGCAGTGCTCCCGGGAGGGAGACCAAATTGCAGCTGATGTGACAAGAAGCAGAGGAAGCTGAGGGGGTGGAGAAATGACAGGTGGCTGTCACGGGGACTGGAGGGATTTGCGACAAGGGGCGGGAGGCACGGGATGGTTGGAATATTTTTCTTGCCACAACAAGTGGGTCTTGGCGTAGAGAAGTAGGTGCCCTTTCCCCGTTACCAAAATTGTTGGCTTCACTGGTGTTCTCAATCTCCAGCACCCACTCGCCAGTGGGGTCCTCGTCCCACGAATGCGTCGTCATGAAGGCCCAGTCATTGAAGCCGTCAGCCGAGTAGTCGTGGGGCCTGGGGAGAGGACAAAAGTGAGAGGCATTGGGGGGCAGAGCCCAGAGGCAGCTTCCCAGAAAGGAGTGGGTCCAGGGAAGGTAGGGGGCTTACCGGGCAGCCAGCAAGGTGGAGCGGGTTCCCATGGGACTGACAAGGTGGATGGCTAGGTCACCCCGGCGGTTGTAGGAGAGGGTGAGCCGGGCCTGGACGTGCTCCAGCTGCCCCACATAGCTGGCCTTCCCCAGGCAGGCATCCACTTTCTGCCGCACCTCCAGGCGCTTCCCAATGTCCCTGCAGGAGGCAACAGGCACCCATGGTCAGGGCCGGAACAGGATGTGAAAGGAGCAAGAGCCCTGCCACTCCCTTTCCCGCAGGAGCTGAGATCCCTAGCCTGGCTGGAGGAGGCTTTGCCAGCCAGCAGCAGCCTCAGAGGGCAAATTCTGCAAGGCAGAACTCTGGATAAAAAAAGGATTGCAGTGGGCAGGAATGCTGGGGCTGGCCTGCTCTAGCAAGGACCACCAACCCAGCCTCATCCCTGCTCCACCCCCCGCACCCTCTGATCCCCTGAGGTCCAGCACCACAGGACCACAAGGTGTTGTCCACCAGCAGCAAAATATCCAGAATTAGCCTGAAAAGCAAACTCCAGCCCGGTCCTTGGCACTCAGCAGTGTTTGGAGGGCAGGGCAAGAGATGGGAGCAGCCCCCACTGCAGCAACACCCTGGAGAAAGGCAGCTCTGTCCTGTCCTTGAAAAGCCTCCTCTGTCTGGTTCATGTGGATGGATGGACACTCCCTCCCTCTCTCCCTCCAGCCGCTTCCAGCCAGTTCCAGTCCACGCCAAGGGAAACTGCAGCCACCTCTCCTTCCCCGATTTCTAAGCCACTGCCCGTTTCAGATCAGATGCTCCTTAGGATTTCTACACATTGTCTGTGCGATGTTCAAACACAGACGATGCAATAGTCTAGTCCTCAAGGAGCCCGACGCCCCAAGCTCGTTTCACCCTCAGTAACTGGCCACATGCAGGCTGGCCCTAAGGAGGGCCTGACCCCAAACCCACCCCCTCCCCGCTCCACTGGGGGGACGCACTTTGGCTCGGTGAGGATGTCCAGGACACACTTCCGCTGAGGCCCCACCGAGGTCCAGTTCCTGGCAAGAGTCACCATGGCGCCGGCGTCCAGGAGTCCATAGCCGTATGAGTGGCTGACTGCAAGCAGAGGGAGGAAGAAAGGTGTGTGAGAGGCTCAGGACCTGCCCCTGCACCCCAGAGTGGCATGTCCTTGGCAGGCGCCTGCTTACCTTTGCGTCCCACCCCATTGGTGGCCCAGTCGTTGGTGTTGAGGTGGGCGGGCTTGGAGGTCTGCACAACCAGGTGCTGCATATCGCGCCAGGTCAGGTTCTTGCTGCGGAGAAGGAGCAGCCGTGTCTCACCGGAGAGGGCAAGGGTGCCAAACCCCTCATCTCCATCAGGGACCAAAGCAGCACCCGCCCCGCCACAAGCCCTTCTCCCCTCCCTCCCGGCCCCCCTTACTTTGCTTCCAGTGCCAGGGCAATGATCCCAGCCGCCAACGGAGCAGAGGCGGAGGTGCCTGTGTGGGACTCGGTGCACTTCTGCCTCAGGTCTGTAGTCACCTGGGGAGAAGGAGGAGGAGGCACAGGGTGATTGCCAGGTTGTGACCCAAAGCCTGCACCCAAACCCCAAACCCCGTCAGGCTCGATGGAGACTCACGATCTGCTTCTCGTTCTGGCTGCCGCTGCTGTAGGTGGTGGCAAGGGTGGAGGAGCAAGCCTCGCTGTACCAGGGCACGTTCCCGTACTGGGTGGTGCTGCTGATCGAGAGGGTGTAGATGCTGTTGGTGTAGCCATCGCAGTTGCAGCTGTCGTGCTCGCGCCCGCCATTCCCAGAAGCCCAGACGAAGATGGAGCCCAGCCCGTTGCGGCCCTGGGGTGGGGTGGGGACCAAGTCAGGCAGAGGCAAGACTAGGGGTGGCGGTGGGAGGCTTGGCAGCAGCCCAATCTCACCCCAAGGGCCACCCTTCCTCCTCCCCTGGCTGCAGACCACAGGCTCACCTGGCTGACGCCCCGGTAGAAGGCCTCTTCAGCCAAGCGGGCCGGCCCGTCCACCGTCTTGCCGTCGTCCTCAGGGCCCCAGCTGGCGCTGTAGATGTGGATGTGGTTGGGGTTGAGGCCCAGGGAACGGGCCTCCACAGCATCCGTCACCTCTCCATCCAGCATGCGGACACCTAAGATGATGGCACAGATGGACATCACTAATGGCACTGCTCTGGTCTGCCTTGGCGGTGCCCCACCTGGAGTCCTGTGCCCAGTTCTGGGCACCACAGCTTAAGGAGGGTATTGACAAGTTGGAAGAGGTGCTTAAGAGGGTGACCGAGATGATCAAGGGTCTGGAAGCCAAGCCTTATGGGTAATGATGGAAGGAGTTAGGTATGTTTCACCTGGAGAAGGGGTGATATGGGAGCCAACTTCAAATATCTGAAGGGCTGCCACAGGGAGGATGGAGCAAGCTTATTTTGTGATGCTCCAGAGTGTAGGACCCAAACTAACAGATCCAAATGACAAGAAATAAGACTACAAGAGCTGTTTGACAGGGGAACGACCTCCTGTTCCTTTAAAAGACATCTGAAGGCAGCCCTGTTTAGGGAAGTTTTTAATATCCAATGCTGTATTGTTTTTAACACTCAATAGGGAGCCGCCCAGAGTGGCTGGGGAAACTCAGCCAGATGGGCAGGGTATAAATAATAAATTTATTTTTATTATTATTATTATTATTATTATTATTATTATTATTATTATTATTATTATTGCTGCTTTGCAGGGGGGTTGGATTAGATGACTCTCGGGGTCCCTTCCAACTCTACAATTTATGATTTCAGGCCCCCTCTGGGCAGCTAACCCAGTGTGAGAAGCTGGATGAGGAGTACAGCCCAAGGCGGAGACAATGCCCTCCTCACCTCCGATCTTGGCGTTGTAAGCAACACCTACACCACAGATGCCATTGTTTGCCACGGCAGCTACTTCGCCTGCACACCGAGTACCATGCCTGTAAGAAGGAGAGAGGGGGGTCGGACTTGAGCTGGGTGGGGAGGGACTGGCAGCCATACATTAGAACAGGGAGAAAACAGGGAGCAGGGGACAAGCAAACCTGCCCCAAACTTCTCTCCCTCTCAGTGCAGCCTGAACAGTCAGGGTTCAAATGGGCAAAGGCGGGGAGGGGGACAAAGGGGGGGAAGTGCAGCATTCCCAGGGGGTAGGAAGCTCCATCCACCTTTCCTTCTGCATAGCGCCATTCCCAGCCCACATGCCCCCAGCGACTGAGCTTCCAGGACTGAGCAGGAGTGGTGTTCCTCTTTCCCTACCCAATATCTCCCATCCCTACCCAACCTCTCTCCGGAAAGGCTCCCCACCTGTTGTCATTCATTTGGGTGTAACGCGGCTGAGGGTCTGAATCCTGATCGTTCACATCAAAGCTGGCGGCAGGATCCTGAAGGAAGGCAGAATTACAGTATTGTAGAGTTAGGAGGGATCCCGGGGGATCCTTCTAGTCCAACTACCTGCAATGTAGGAATCACAACGAAAGAGCCCAGCATCACCTCTTTCCCTGCTGGAATCGCCCTCCCCACAATCACGTTTTCTGCACCAGCAGTAAACTCCCAGTTCCGAAAGCTCCAGTTGTGACCCCAAGAGTCCAGAAAGGACCACTGTTCCACATGTGATGCAAAGTGGTGCTGCAAGTAGCCACAACCAGAGGCTGAATTTGCTTGGGCTCATTCCATCACAGGCAGGGCTTGATGGGGCTCAGGAGGACTCTGGGATTTTGTTACTGCTACAAAGCTTCCCCCAGCTTGCGTGCAAAAGTGGCCTCAGCTTGGATGGGAGGGGGTTGTCCCAGGAAGACTCGCGGCCCCTTCTACCAGCCATGCAAAGTGGGCACAGCATGTGCCAATGGAGCCTGCTCACATCCCACTCACATAGTTGGCCTCCAGATCCGGGTGGTTCTTCTCAATGCCGTCGTCCAAGATGGAGATCACGATGCCACGCCCCGTGTAGCCCTGCTGCCAGGCCTCCCGCACGTTCAGGTCTCGCTGGTTCCCATTGGACTGGAGGGCAAAGGGGCAAAGGTGGGGGGAGCAGAAAGCTAGTCAGCACAGCCAGTAGGGTAACTCTAAAGGCTACGGAGCCGTGGCAGTGTTTCGTCACATGGGGGTGGGGGAGGCAACCATCTCTAACTAGACCCCAGATGCCTGGCTCACAGAATCATAGAACTGCAGAGTTGGAAAGGACTCCAAGGGTCATCTAGTCCAACCCCCTGCCATGCAGGAACTACAGCTAAGTCTTTAAGGAAGAATCTGTAGCTGAGCATTGGGGAATGCTGGCTGCTGCTCCCTTCACTACTCCCCTCCCACTTTCCTGGAAAGTGGCAGGATCAAGCCCCACATATTCATTGGGGCAGGAGAATGCCAGTTCCAGCCTCTTGGCCCTACTATTCTATGCTATGCAAAGAGGACTCTACAGTGGGGAGGAGGGGTGGGGGAGAATCTGCTCTGCAGCAACACCTCCTTCAACGCCTGACAAGTCCTCAGTTGGAAATGGACCATGAAAGACCCCCAGCTTTGGGGGAGAAACATTGGCACAAAGAGAACGTGCTGGGAGACAGCCTTTTCTGTAGTGGCCCCTAAAAGCTGTGGAACTCCCTCCGCAAAGAGGTTCGCCTGGCACCTTCATTGCACAGCTTCTGGAGAATGCTGAAGACACACCTCTTTCCTCTGGCTTCTGATTCTTATGGTGGAAAGTTGTTTTAAATTATTTGTAATGCAGGCAACTCCCAATTTACACGGGGATTATGTTCCGAGGCACTGCCCGCATCAGTGAAATCACATATACTTGAAACACCATTGGAAATGCCTGCAAACCCCCTCTAAACCAGTGTTTCCCACACTTGGGTCTCCATCTGTTTTTGGACTACAACTCCCATCATCCCTAGCTAGCAATGCCAGTGGTTAGGGATGATGGGAATTGTAGTCTGAAAAAAAAAACAGCTGGAGACCCAAGTTTGGGAAACACTGCTCTAAACCTATGGAAACCCTTGAAAAACCAGCACCACTTACCAGACCACCAAAATCCACCACAATCACTCCCTCCAAACCTCCTTTCTCAAATTCAAACCCTCCACAGGCCTCAAAGGTCAGTGCAAAGGCTTGTGGGATTCCTGGGCACTGTTTCTGGGCTCTCTGAGGGCCCATTTTTGCTGTTTTAAAAGTCACTTCCGGGTTTGGTGCAATGCATGTGTATGCAGTCCTGCTGAACACGTGTAAACTGAGAGTTGCCTGTATTGTTTTTAATGCTATGACCTGCCCTGGGACCTTAGGGTGAAGGGCAAGTAATAAATAAATTAGCAACAACAACAGCAATGATGTTGCCCCATTGTTTAGGACAGAATCCGGATGGTGCCCCTCAGTGGCCTCTGGGAGCTCCTGGCAGTCCAAGGGCCGGGGCAGATTCTGTTCCGGGGCGGTGGCAGCTCCTGTGAGCTCAGTCATGGAGGGGGCTTTGTTCCCAGGCTGCCACTAATCCTCCAGGCAGGGAGGGAGGGAGGGAGTGATTAACTCTGTGGGAGGGGATTAGCAGTCACATCAGGGCGCCCTTGCCCAACCACCATGTGGGTGGAAGGGCATGGCTGGCAGCAGCCCTGGGGAGGGTAGAATCCAGTGCCTGTTGCCTGGTGGCTTCTGCTTCCCTTCATCATCACGCCGCCCTCCCCTCCCACTTACCAGGTACCACTGCTGAGGGAACTTGGGGTCTGAGGGCTCCAGGAAGGTGTCCCGCTTTGTCCGGCGCTTGGACACCTGCTGCTCCAGCCAGTGCACCTGGGGAGGCAAAAGGCAGAAAAGGCACTGAAGGGCAGCCTCCCAAGTGCACCCTTGGGTGCGAGGAGCAACCAGGTCCCCATGGAGGTGGCTGGCGGGGGCACAGTTGCTGGCAAGAATGACAGGATGCTTTGTGGAAAGATCTTGGCACCTGCAGGGGTGAAGCTCAGTTCAGCCACGCACAAAGTGGACTCTCGAACCCCACAACACCCAGGAGGACCAGGGTCAGTCAGGCCAGGGACATCCTTGGCCAAATGTGGAGGGGACCCATCCCTTCCCCTATTGCCACCCATAGGGAGACCAGAAGGACTCAGGCAGCCACCAAAATGCCTGGCAGGGTGGGCTCCACCCTCTCATCTCTTTCTTGGACCAGGTCAGGCCAACTGGCCCACCTAGCTCAGTGTCATCTGCACTGAGACTGGCAGCAATGTAGTGCCATTGCAGTTATTGCAGTGTCAGGCTAGGATTCAGTTCACATCCCCAGGCATGAGGCTCACTGGCTGGCCTTGGGCCAGTTGCTGTATTGCCCAGCCTGCCTCCCAGGATTGTTGTGAGGGTGATGTGGCAGGAGACACCTTGGAGGAAGGGATGGGTAATGAAGAGCCAGAATTGCAGGGGAGGAGGTGGCCCAGACAGGCTGCTAATCCTCTGGGCTTTATTGTGCAGCCCAAAATGGAACCAGGCTATCAGGCCCATCTGGTTTAAAACCAGCCTGATTAGACACCCTCCACAGCCTATCCCAGAACCGGCCCCAGGCCATGTGCAGAGCACAAAAGTGCCCAGTCGAGGCATGCTGGAGGCAGAAAGCCCTTCTGCTCTCTCCACCGTGGGAGCTCAGCCAAAAGCCTCAAGCAGGAGCCAACCCCAGCTGTCTCCAGGAGAAGTGGGTGCCAAAGCCCTACAGCGCATCAGGCCTGCACTGACCAGAACCAGGGCTTCTGTGCTCTGTAGCACCCCCATGTTGACTGCCTCTCACTTGGAACAGGTTCCCTGCTTCTGTGGACTCACCTGTGGCTCTCTGCCCAGATAGCTGTGGTGGGACCGGTGTGGGGAGAGGGAACGCTTGGCCACCCCTCGGTGATGGAAGTGGTAATAGTCTCCAACGATCTAGGGTGGGGGAGAAAGGAGGAATGAATGAGACAAAAAATCTCCCATGTGTCGGTCCAAGCAGGGCAGCCCGTGATAGCACAAGGCAGAGGTCCCATCCAGGGGAGGCTCCCCATGGGCAAGTATAGCCCCACATGCTGGCACCCAGTTACATGGAGGGGAGGGAGGAGAGGCCAAATCCAGGAGCTCCTCTCCCCACCGCTCATCCCCATGAGGGCCACCAGCTGGCTCCTGCTCCTTCCCCACATGCTGCCTGCAGGGCCTGGCTAAGATGCTAAGAAGATTCTGATGTAAATCTCTAATCTTTAAACAAACCCCTCAAAAGAAGGGCAGGGCGAGAGCAGCAGCTCCTCAAGTGACCTCATGGCGCTGGGCCCAAGTGGCAGAGAGGAGGAGGAAGGAAAAGGGCAGCTTGCTGGCCTCCCTAGAGATGGCACAGGAGGAGGAGGGGGAGAGCTATGTCAAGCGGACACTTGCGGGACCCCCACCTAAGCCTTGCCAGCGACGGGCTCCTACTCCCTTCCAGCGTCCAGTGTGCAGCCTCCCAGGCAACAATTTCTGAAGGTCCCATCTCATTTCTCACACCCACACTCTTAGCGGGATATCAAATCCAAACTCTTATTCTTAGCAGGGCACAGACCACCATTGCAGGGCAAAGGCTGGAGGATCGGGTATGCCAGCAGGTCAAAAGGGTTGCCCTCTGCGAAGAGGAAGCTCAAGGGAAGGAAGAAAGCAGGCATGGAGGTCCCACAGCAGTAGTGGTTGACCCTTCTTGCCCTATTCTCTTCTTGGCTGCAAGGCTCACAGGGGAAGTCCCTTTTAGCCTAGCCAACCTCACAAGGTTGCTGTGAGGATGAAAAGAGGGAACTCCACGACCACCGTGGAATTGTCTCTGCTTGGAGAAAGATGGGTACAGGAGTATTTATCAGCGTCCACAGCCCAACAGCAGCCCCTGGCCCCAACAGACCCCTTCACCAGAGGCTCCTCCTAGGACATTTTCAGCCTGCACATTCCAGGGGCTGAAGCCTCCACTCCCAACACTCAATTGCAAAAAAAGGGGTCGTGCAATTCCCCCCTCCCCAGAAGACAGCTGAAGAGAATTGCAGGGCATTTTGCCATGGAAACAAGGGCTTAAGTGTAAGGGGACACCAGCTCCTGCCCCGAGAATTGGCACTGTGCCAGCGGTGGGGGCAATTCGCAGACAGAGCGTCACTGCCAGGCAGAGAGGAGAGGGAGGTGCCCCATCCTGGTGGGCTCCAGCCTTAGCAAGGAGAGGCTCTTCTGGTCCCCCAGCCCCTTGCTGAATGCAGCACAAGCCCTCAACTGGGCAGCTGGGGCCAGCCCCAGGTCTTCAAGGAAGAGACTCCCCTCTTCCCAGATCCCTTTGCCTTCTTCCTGGGAGCGCCTCAGAACCCCGAGCTAGTTGTTGCCTGCCGCACGCCTGGCTGTGCACCAGGCCCTGGCTCCCTGCCCTATTTTCCCCAAAACAAACAGGATTCCCCTTCGCAGGGCCTCTTGCCTTGGCTGCTGCCCGCAGGTGCCAGCACCGCAAACCTGCTCAGCCTGCCCTAGGAAGGAGCCAGGAGCCACAACGGGCACTTAGGGGGTACAGCGGCACAGGCCAGGGCAGGAAGGAAGAAGCATGACCCACAGAGGACTGACACCCCACTCCTTAGCTCCACTCCTGGGCCTTAAGCTGCGCCGGACTGAGCCCTGGTCCATTCCAGTTGTGCCAGGGGCAAAACATTCCTCACAGATGAACAAAAGGAATTTCACTGAACAGCTTCTTTCCTGCCTCCGGAATCAAAGGCCCAGTGGCAGAGAGAGCCCACTTCTGCATAACTACCTCCTCCACATGCCCCCTGCCCCAGGGGTCTTGGGTTTTCTGCAGAGTATTCTACCCCTCCACCCCAGCCCAACTGAGCCTCAGCCCCAGCCTGCTGCACAGCACCTCCCCTCACTGGGCTCTCAGGATCTGACCAGGACTGATGCTCTGCAGAAGCTCAGCACCCGGAACGGAAGACTCTGTTGCCACCAGCACCCACATCCAGCTCCAAGGGATAGTTCAACCCCCAGAAATCGCAGCAGGGAAAGGTTGTTACCTCATGTGCAAGGCCAGAACGCCTGGCTCTCATCGCCTGGGCGGTGGAGGCCTTGAGTTGGTGAGGGAGGAAGCGGTGAAGGGGTGATTGCAACCAGGAGCTGGCAAATGGCAAGCAGCCTGGATTGATCCTCATGCGAAGAAGAAGACCAAAGTGTGATAGAAGTTTATAAAAATTATGCATAGCATGGGGGAAAGTGGGTAGAGTAAGTTTTGCTCCCTTCTCAACACTAGAACTCATGCATGGACATCCAATAAAGCTGACTGTTGGAAGGTTCAAAACTGATAAAGTGATTCTTCATGAAATTTAGCTATGGAACTCATGCCCACAAGAGGCAGTGATGGCCATCAACTTGGATGGCTTTAAAAGAGGACTGGACAAATTCATAGAGGAGAGGGCAATCAATGACTACTAGCAGGGTGGCTATGCTCTGTCTCCACAGTTGGAAACCACAGGAGGAGAAAGTTGCCCTTGTGCTCAGGTCCTGCTTGCAAGTTTCCCAGAAGGGGCACCTGATTGCAGGACGTTCACTGTTCACTGTGAGAATAGAAAACTGAATAGATGGGCCCCATTTGGCTTGATCCAGCAGGTTCTTCTTACGTTCTTAGCTCCAAAGGAACAGCTTGCTTTGTCCCCCGAAGATGCTCTAGCAGGCCAAGCCCCCATCCTGCCCCCCAACTAAGCTTCACTCTGGAGTCAGGGCTTATCAAGACTGTGCCATGTTTTCCAGGCACAGGTCCACACTTTCTAGGTCCATGTGGTTTTTTGAGTGTGTTTCACCGCTTCCCCTGGGAAAACCCACTGTTTACTGTTGAATTGGAACAAATGGTAATCAGTTTTTCCACGGATTCCCTTTTGCTCCAATTCAGCAGTTTTTCCAAGGGTAGCGGCAACACATACATATAAAATCACTTGGACACGGACCTAGAAAGTGCAGGCCTGTGGCAGGAAAGTGTGGTGCAGAAGGAAGTCTGGGTGAGCCCTAAAACAGCTGGTGAGCTCAGCAAGTGAGGAAGCCTCTGGGCCTCCCTCTAAGGCGGCCATATGACCAGGAGATGAGGTGGGAATGGGGTCTGCACCTCCCTGTCAACATGTCAAGTGCTTTCAACAGAGCCAGCCCCAAAAGAGCTGGACTCATCTCCCCCTGGAGCAAGAGATCCAATCCATCCCGAGTGCCAGTCCCACCCTGCAGTCAGCCCTGCCTTAGGTGGGCTTCAGTGAAGCTCATCAGCCCCGTTGTCAATGCTGGTCAATGCCACGTCTTCCCACTCAAGGGTGAAATGATTCAAGAGTTGCAGGGCAGCAAAGAGCGTGGCATGAAATCCCACCGGATGAGAACAAGGGGTGGCCTCAAGGTAGGCAAACAGCCCCAGGGCACACAGTGTCCGATCCCACATGCAGGTGAAGTGCAAACAGCCTCAGGGGGCAGGCTGTGCTTTTGACCTTTCCAAATCTGCCCAGAAGATGATGCAACTGGCAACTCCATGCCTGATGCCAAGCAAAGCTTGCATTAGTCGTGCGTCAACACAGGGCAGCTGGGCCCACCACCACCTCCAAGATACGAGGCTCCTGGGGAAAAGAGAGCCAACCAGCCACCCGCAAAAAGTCACTTTTCAAGAGGCAGCAACAAATGCCCTTTTGTAAGGCGCACAAACGTCACCTTTCCACCTGTAGGGAGTTTAACTGAAGCACATTCAACTAGAAAGGACAAGGAAGAAGGTAGAGCAGCCTGCTGCCACTAGAGCCACATTCTACCTTCAGCACATCAAGCAACACCTCCCAGCCACCACAGCCAGCCCCTCTGCAGAGCACATGAAAATATTCTGCCAAAGGCCTACAAAAAACTCAATGCAACTCCTAAAAGCAAACTGAACTATAGGTTGTAGGAGAAGGAAAACCAATCATATGACACCATAGTCGCTGGCCAATCCCACCTGGGCAAACACTGGTTCCTCATCCCAATCTCAGCTAGCTCTGAACTCCCAACAGACTTTCCCAGGTGGAGTTTCCAGCTCGCCCACCACAGCCAAGCACCCTGCCTCTATTGTTAGCACCTCCCAGTGCCTCCATGCATGGAAAAGAGCCCCTCTCCCAGACCCCAGCAATGAGGAGAGCAGCAGGTCTGCCTCAAACCCAGCAAGGCTCTTGGGTTCAGCATTTGTTTCATGGCTTAAATATCTCCCTTCTAAAGGCAGCACCACCACACCTGGCCTTCTTCTTTACCCCTTCCAAGCCCTGAATCAGGGGCTGCTCCCTCCCTCCCTTAGCCCATTTCAGCTTCCCTTCAGGTTTGGGGTTGCACTAGCTCCAGGGAGGCTGCAGGCGTCACTCACCGGGCCCAAGTTAAGGAATCCATGCTTCTTGGCCAGCCGCTCCGCTTCCTGTGGCCCAGCAGGGACTAGGACGGCCCAGGTGTTGGTGTAGACGTGCTGGCCAAGCACTTCTCTGGCCAGGAGAGCTAGGGCCCCAATCAGAGTCCACAACAACAGCAGCCAGGGTGGCCTCAGATCCATGAAAGCCGGGAAAGGGGGGAGCCCAGGGAGCACCTCAAAGCAGGCCTTCACTCTGCCGCCCAGCAAGCCCCCAGTCAGTCCGAGGCAGCATCAGGGCTAGCGGTCAGGAGAGGTAGAGCAGGAGGCAAACCTCGAGGGTGTCACCTGCGCAGTACCTGGGGAGAGAAAAGGAGAGATTCAGATCCTGGACAGAGACTAGCAAAAGGTCAGGATGGTGATGAGGAGCCACACACAGACCTGCTCATGGGCACCTCAGCACAGGCTTGATGTGCCACCACCCCAAAGGTCTGTCCCACACCCCAGGATGCAGAGAAGTGTGACAAGTAAGCTGTTCCTGCACCCAGCATGCTGAGATCCCTTCCCAGAGCTCTTTGCCCCCCAATGACCATCAGGTGCCTCCTCGTCCCCTCCCTTAACCCTCCCCAGGAAAAGGGCCCTGCTCCCAAGAGCTGAAGAGGCTGCATGTTCAGAAGAGGCGGGGAATGTCCAGGGCTCTTTTGGCCAGACAGGCACTCATCCACTTGGGTGGCCTAGCAGGGCTGAAAACTCCAGCGGGAGGCTCCTGGGCCAGGCTGGCCCCGGGGGCAAACTGACAAAAAGAGCTCCCCTACCTACTTCACAGGCCTTGAGCGAACAGAGAGGCTGGGCTGCAGCTGAACTACCTGGGAGTGTCCCAAGGAAGCCACGCTTGGCTCAAAAGACGGTTTAGGGAAGGTTTCAAGGCCGGGAGGCTCTGACTCGGGTTATTGAGCAGCCAAGAAGGGATCAGCCCCCCACACTCATTGCTGAGGCAGCTTAACCCTCATCTAATCAGAGGCTCTGGAATCCTATGAGGGGGCGAAAAATGTGCAATTAGACTTTGGCAAACTGTATTTGCATATGGTTATCGGCAACTGTGAACTGTCCTGGGATTATTATTTCTAATTGAAGGGGTATAAAATATCTTAAGCAGATACTTGCAGAATGTGGAAATTTGCAGTTCCGCATTTCCCACACTTCTTTGGAAAGCTACTGAGAAGGCAGAGGTGGAGACACAAGATAAACAGGGGTCAACAAGTCTGCAGGGATGGGCAGGGACCAACAACGCCCACAAATTACCTCCTCAGAATCCCTCCTGCAACACTTGGGGAAACTCAAAGCTCTATCTGGCCCTGGGTTGTCATCCCAGTTCCACTTCCCTATGCTGCTCTGTCAACCTTCTGCACCAAGGCAGGCAGAGCGCAAATTGCTCCACTCACCTCCCAGGGACACAGAAAGCAGGGGAATATAAAAAAGACACACTTGATAGAGGGTAGGTGGGTAGAAGAACAAGAACCTGGGACACAGGACCACTGTGAGGCCAACCATGCAGCAGACAGAGACTACAAAGCACTCCATTGTTGGCTTAGCAATAAGGAACTTAGACTTTGGAACAGAACCTGAAGGATCGTTTGCTCTCTGCAAGGCCAGAGTCTCCTCTCTTCCATGTCACCCAAACCATCATGCCAACAACACATGACCAGAAGTGACCCAAGGTGGGACGGATCAGAGGTGAGCTTCCGTACTACCAGTTATGAAGCTGCTGTTGCTGCCACCACCAGAGTCAAGCCTTTGGTCCACCTGGCTCAATATGGCTTCCTCCAATGGGCAGGGTCTCAGGCACAGAGGACGGTCTTTCCCAACAGCACTGGCCACCTGCTCCTGCTCCTTGGAGATGCTGCTGGGAACTGAACCCAGGAGATTCTGCAGGCACAGCAGCTGGTGTGCCCCTGAAGCAGAATCCAGTCCCCTGAGATCACGGTCTCCAGCAGGCTTGGCCGCTCCCCGCAGATGGCAACCAGTTCCTAACACATGCACCCTGTGCCATCAGCTGTGCTCCTGGGTCCTTTATGACCTGGCCCTTCTAGGTCAGTCTGTGGCCAGGGCTGCTCTGCCACATCTAAAATCCTGACAATAAAACTTGTTCATTGAGACAATGCTGCAAAACGAGGGGCCCTCAAGACACTGCTAAACAACTCCCATATGGCTAAGAGGAGGGACACAGATGTTGCCCCGCATGCCTCGCTCTATGAGAACAAGCTTATTCCTTTAACTGAGGGGCCCAGAGGGATAGGGGAACAGAAGCAGCTCCTGTGGTTCAATGCCAGGAAGTTTTGAAATGCCATAAAGAGGAGAGGGAGTGGCAGCTGCATGCCAGGCCAGGCAGGAGGAGATGGAAGAGTCTGTCTGAATGGAAAACCAGAGGAGTTTCCATCCCCAGGCAACAAGGCAGCAGAAGAGTGTCTCTTACAGCAGGAAGGGAAGTGAGTTAACCCTTAGAGGTATGCAAATCCAAACTCATGACACACCACAAAAGCCTCATCTTTGGCGATCACTTGTAGCTGAGTAAAATTGTCTTCCATGAAAACAGTCTTAACAAGGAGTCTGTAAGTGACTCTGGAGGCCAAAGCCTCATACCATGACCCAGAGAGAAGGTGGCTTAGGGACTTTCATCCTGTGACCTCTTTGGGCACAGCACCAAGCTGGGCAGAAAACCAGAGGCCCAACAACCACGCTATGTCCACAGGCAGGTGAAGAAAGAGCACCCGGGTGGAAGGACGGTTGACATCTTCCGTCCAGAGCCAGCTGGAGAGCTTCCCCAGGCAGACCCAGGTACACCTGGCTAAATCCCTCCCACTCCCGCCTCAGCCTCCAGCATACTCAGATTCCCCTGAAGACACAGACCCACACACACCAGCTTGCCCCACATGGGCCTAGGCACACGAAGAGGCCACCTGTGCCCCGGGAATATCCGCTGAGCCTTCTAGCCCCAGGGAGACTGCAAGCAGGCAGAATCCAGGCGCTCTTGACAGCACACCTACAGAGGGAAGGGCTGGGGGAAAGAGCACCCAGAAGTGGCGAGGACTATGACAGCATCGACTCATTTCCTTAGAAGCGGGAGGACAGTGCAGCTGGACAGAAAGCAGTCAGCCTCGCCAGCTCAGCCGGCAGCCGCCATCCCCACCTTCCCGGTGGAAGCTAAGCGGTGGCCTTATATCTCCCCCTCCTACTCTAGGACAACTCCAGTGTACCCAGGTCCCCCGTATGGTACCCCAAGATATTGGCAACCCACTTCTCTCTGCTTATTAAACGGGGGTCCAATCCGTGGGACCCTCTCCCCCGTTTCATAGGGGGCGGGGAAGTGGTCCGGGGGAACTTTCTCGGGGCAGCCGGGCCGTCGCTTCCGTCGGGAAGGCCACGTCCACGCCGACTTCTGCCTGGCCCCCCAGCGCAGCGCAGCTGGCCGCCCAGGCTCGTCTGGCAGGCAGGGTGACTCACGCCTCCCCTCGCCGCGGTTAAAGACGGAAAGCCGGAGGAGACGGCGAGGGAGGAAAACAAGCCACGCCAAAGAGGGGAGGTTGCCCTTGGGGGTTCCTGCCGCCGACAGGCCCGGCTGAAGACGGCCTCGGGAATGTGCCATGCCCCGAGTGGGCATTGCTCGGCGAGGCCGGCAAGGGCCAGGCGCCACCTGCGCCGCCTCCCGGGGACCTCAGACTACTCGGCTTCAAGCGTCACGGCCGCGCCGTCGGGAAAGACCTGGCCGAGCCCTTCTCCAGTCAGGGCCGTCGAGGAAGCTTCCCTCGGGAAGGGCCCAGGCGGGTCGAGCGAGAAAAACCCCGTCCCGTCGCCTCCAGGGGGACGGGCAGCAGCAGCAACAGGGCGGACGGACCGACTGCTAGATAGCTCGCTCCCCCCCCCCCGGTCCCTGCCCGAAACACCGGCCGCTGCCTTACCGGGCCGCCGGCGGCTGCTCCTCTCCTCCGAAGGGCTCCTGCGTCTGGCAGCGCCCGCCCGCCCCGTCTGGCCCCTTTATGGGCGGCGGCAGGAGCAGCGTCACCTAGACGGGAGGGAAGGACCGGGAAGCCCAGCCCGGAGGAGCCCCCGCCCCGCGGGCAGCAGCAGGAGGCGGAGGCGCAGCGCTTGTTTACTCCCAGGAACCGCCGGACGGACCGGAGAGGGGGCGGCCCTCTACGGCTCCTCCTCCCGACGAGGGGCACCGAGAGCGCAGGCGAAAAGGCAGGCAGGGAAGCGGGCGGGCGCCCCCGGATGCCGTCACTCCCGACTGCAGCAGCGAGCAGGAGAGGCGGGCCTTCTTTGGGCCCCCTGCCCGCTTGCCCGAGAGGAGGAAGCGCCCCCCGGGCGGGCGAGCAGAGAAAAGGAACCTGGAAGCGCCTTTGGGCCGCCCCATCTGCCAGCATCCACGGCGATTCCAAGGCCGGCCCTTCGCCTGTGCCAAGCCTGCGGCTCTTGGCTTGGCCTGGCCTGACCGTGGCTCCCGGGCTTGGCCCGAGCGCTTCCCGTGCATGAAGCGAGTGATCTGTCCTCTCCGGAGCGCTGAGCAGCTGGCCTCTGGGCACCGGAGCAGGTCACCGGAATCCTGCGCAGCTTAGCAGCAGCAGCACCGGCCTTGGCCGCCGATTTTATGTGCCCTGCGAGGGCAGCTGTTTGTTACTTTTATGCTTTTACTGCCAGGGAGGGGACGAAGTGCTTGTGCCAAAACAACTTGGCTGCCCTGGGCTCGCTTATCCCCCCAGAACGTCAGACGAGCCCTGCTGTGTCAGATCAGACCCGCATCTAGCCCAGCAGGTGAACCGTCTTTCCTCTCCCTCCCTTGGCAGGTAGCTGCCCGTTCCTTCCCCATCCGGTCCCCTCTGGTTCGTCTTCCTTCAACCAGAAATCAGACGGGTGGGACGGGGAAGCTCAATTGCACTTCTCATGGCTCCACCTTTTTGTTAACTTTTAGACGTCCGTGGGCTTTCTAGTTTGAAGTGGCAACAGTTAATTTGTGCCTAGTTGGCACCTCTAGAGCTGCCAGCACGAGGGACCCCCCCTTTGTTATGGCATCCCCCCACGGGCGGGTGAGCAGAGAGATGCTCCAGAGATGCTGGAGGGTGGCGGGCTCATCAGGCACCCCCTCACATACAGCGTCTGTGGCCTAAAATGTGATTTCCAGAAGCAAAGCACAGAGTTCTAAGCGGAAAGTGGGACAGAGCAGAGAGCTGGTTTCTGCTGGCAGTCAGTGCTCGTCCTGTTGTGCTCAAAGGAAGGGGGCCAAAGGGTCCTAGCCCTCCCTTGCAAAGCTGGCAGGCCTGAGAAAATGAAGGTGGCTGCAGTCCTAGGCTTAGTTTATGTCCATAATTTATATCCTGCATCTTCAGCATTCCTAGAATTCTAAGGGACTAGTAAGAATCAAAAAGCACAATTTAAATAAAACATTAGAAAGTAAAACACCAAAATAATTCAACAAACTGAAAAAGCAACTGTCAGTTTAAATAAATGGTAAAATCAAACACTTCTGCCACCTCCAATATGCCAGGTCAAATGAGAATCAGTTCCTATCAGTGTTCTTAACTGGAGTTGTGATGCTGTTTTGGTTGATCTGCTGTATGTACTGTATTTTGCATTTGTTGCATCATGCTTTTACAATATGTTAATGTTGTAGCAGTCTAGGAAAACCAACATGCTTTTGCCAGTTCTCTAAATGACAGCAATGAGGTATCCATGTGGACCGCCATGGAGAGGGTCTTCCACCACAGAAAAGGCTCTTCCCTGTTGCCATCTGCCACATTTTGGGTGGTGGAGGCACCCAGGGAAAGGCCTTAGGTTCCCAACTCAGTGGGCGGATGGATTGATACAGGTAAAGGTGGTCCAACAAATGACTGGGTTCAGATAAGACATGTCAGGGTTTAAAGAGCCCTTTGAATTGGCTCAGAAACTCACTGGGAGCTATTTCAACATCGGAAAGGTTTGCATTCTTCGCTCATTTCCTGTCAGCAATCCAAGCAGCAGGGGCGTTCCAAATTATCTTCAATCGCAGCCCCATGCACATTGCAGTAATCAAACCACAGCCAGGGCATGGACAGCTCTGACTAACTACCTTGTCCAGGGCGGGTTGCCATTAGTGTATTGGCCTTGGCTGATAGGCAATCTTTGTGCCACAGAGGCTACTTAAGCCTCAAGAAATAAATAGCAATCTCCCAACTATGCACCTTATCACTTAGATAGTGTTTTCAAAGGGGCTTCAGTTTATTGTGAGGACATGCAAAGCCCCTTTCAAAGCAGTTTGCAGGCACAGGTGATGGGTGGCGCCTGCAAGCTCACTTGTGTCTGATCCAGGTTGCTGCCTGCCCCCTCCTACCTGACACAGTATATGAGGGTACACCAAGCTATGGTCTTTCCTGGTATCTTAAAACATGGTCACATCACAGGCAGACACTGCAGCATTGCAGCCTTATTCTGTCAGATCTCTTTCCTAATCACTCTTAAGACCACTTTGAGCTTTAACTGGGATGGGCTCAGAAGCTAGACCTCTGCAGCCACAACCAAGGAACTACCCATGACTCTTACTTCCATCAGCCAGAGGTGATAGACACCCTCAGGCTCCAGGAGGCATCTTATGTGAGCTTCTCCTCACAGTGCACAGGAAATCAAGCAGGTAGCTTTGCTGTCACTAAAATACCAAGCAGGCAGGAAACCTCTTACATTAACCAGAATTGGGGTCAGCTTAGTTACTGGAAATTACTGATAATTTTGTTTCATAACCCAAATGCTGATTCAAGGTGGTTTTCAGGGGAAAACAGAGATATGCATCGGAAACCCAAGAGGTCCCAGGATTTCCTGCTAATGAAGCAAGTTCTCAGTGTGCAGAAAGCAGGCCCTGCTAAGCATGGCTCACCTGTTCCCCCCCCCATCCTCTGGAAATGTTCCTTCCTAAAATGGCAAAGAGGCACCCCTTCTCCCCCCCCAAAAAAAAGAGGCAGCAGCATCCATTTCCCCACCAATGAAAAGCTCTTGGCTCTTGCACGTTCTCCACATATTGGTAGCAAAGGCTATAAACAGCCCCAGTATTTGGGCCCTCCTACAGAAAGCAATCACGCAGGCAGGCATCCCCTGAAAAGAACTGCTTAGCTTATCCACAAATGCCACACTGAGCCTCACTAGGTGGCCTTGATCATAATGCTGTCAGCTCGGTACTTCATCTGTAAAATGAGAGCAAAGGTGAAGCCATCTTTGAATTTGAAAACTGAATTTTGGACAACTGGCAGCAAAGTACTTTACAAATTCAAATTGCTCTAAAACAGATTAAAAGGAGCAGCTAGTAAATTCCTCTGCTTACTACCGATTATTGAATGGGTGAAAGCACTACGGAACAGCATACTGAGAAAGAAAGCCCACACAACGCCACACTGCCAACATCCTGCATATTCCCAGGCAAACCTGAACAAGATGTCTGCACAGCTCTGCGTGCTCTCAGGTGCTCAGGTTTCAGCTTCCCTCTGTGGCATCATCATCCCTGCACTTTGGTAGCTGCCAGCTGATTTTGCTGGAGCACGAAACTCCTGGGTGAGCCTGACTTGAGGAAATAATGCCTCCTTGCGGAGAAATAGCTGAGAAGGTGGATTTTTTCTTCTTCATTTAATAATGTATGTAAAACAGAGAGAACAAATGAAAATTAAAAGATGCAAAACAAAACTGTAACAGACAGATAGAATGAGTACAGCTGCGCATGGAATAAAGTAACAAAGTTCAAATAAAGACTAACAGCGTTAATGGATGAGAAGTTCCAGTAAAGCTGAGTCAGATTTGTCAGGCTTGTGATAAGAGTTGCTGGGATGCCTAGCTGAACAGCAGCATGAGAAGATGCAGGATTATCCTAGGCTCCAACCCCTGCCATTGCTAACCCTAACCCTTCTCACCACAAAGCTACAGGGTTGAGGGACAAACTCTGCCAACATGAATTCTGAGAGGCAATTTCTCATATTCCCTTTGCTCTGTCTTATCTACTGCTTCATGCATGAACTCACAAATCTCCACAGAAGTGGAAGCTCATTCATTTCTGCGAAACCTACCAGGATGTATTAGATGATGATTAGTTTTGTGAATTGCGGCTTTGTTCAGGTGTTAAAGCGTGAACCTTGGCAGAAGAGCTTGACATATGGATCTGCCAATGTGTGTAAGTGTTGGAGATAGTTACAACCACTTTGACCACACTCACCACTGGCACTTGAAGAACCCAGTGAAAAGGCAACGGGGTCCTCAGGCCACAAAAGACTAACCACCTCAGCTCCAGAGCCGTCTTTCCCAATCTGGCATCCTCCAGGTCTTTTGGCCTATCACTCCCATCATCCTTGGACCATTGTTCATGCTGCCTGGGCCTGACTGGAGCTATAATTTAAAAATATATATCTGGAAGGCACCAGGTGGGGGAAGCCACTTCTAGAGAGTCAAATGGAAACAGTTTTCTCCCTCACACAATGCTAGAACTCTCTGGGCCATCCAATAGAGCTGAACATTGAGAAATTCAGTACCACTTCATACAGTTAAACATACTTAAACACACACACAGGAGGTAGTGATGGTCACCAACCTGGATGGCTTTAAGAGAAGATTAGATACATTCATGGAAGATAGGGCCACCAATTGGCTACTAACCACAGTGGCTCTTTTACCTCCAGTACCAGAGGTGGTGTGCCTCTGAATACCAGTTGATGGGATGATATCCTGCTAGCAGGCTTCCCAGAGGCACCTGGCTGGACACTCTGGGAACTGGCTTCTGGACTAGATGGGGCCTCTTTGGTCAGATACAGCCAGCCTCTTCCATGCAAACAGGAGAGCCTGCCATGGGGGGCACAACAGAGGGGGACAAACACTGGGAGGAGCAACTTCCACAGAGATCTTTGTCCCATGGCCAGAAGCCAAATTGTACAAAACATCAAAGGGTCAGATTTGAAATCCCAGAACAGGAACCAGACACTAGGAACCCTGAGGTGGGAGCCAGCAGAGCACTGTCTATGGGGGACCCAGTACACAATGGTAACCTCTCACTGGCATACCACAACCCAATACCTACATTCTCATGAGTCAGAAAAGAAAGCCATTTTTTAATTATTTTACTTTTCTTACATTACACTGGGGCTTTTTGTTTTTTAAAATATAACAATGAAAAAACAAAAAGATACAAAATACAACATAAAAACAGTTAAAAAACAAATAATTTTCCATAACATATCTTCCTTATGCTTATTTCCCCAGACCTCCTCATACCTCCCTTCTTTGTATTCCACTTCAATTTGTTAGTTCAGCAAATCCTTACCATTAAGCTTTTACCCATTTATAAAGCATTACAGCTGGAAACCCCTTAATTTCTATCCAACATCCTTCTAACATTCATTAATTTTACAATATTTCTGTAAATAGTCTTTAAATTCTTCCAGTCTTCTTTCACCAACTCTTCTCCCTGGTCTCGGATTCTGCCAGTCATTTCTGCCAATTCCATGTAGTCGATCATACACTGGGGCTTTTCTGCCATGCCTCCAACCACCACCAGTACCCGCAAATTTTAATAAACATTCAATCTAAAGAAGAGTCCAACAAAACTTATGTCATAACTTTTGATTGTCCTAATAAAAACACTATCCTGTTGTTCTACTGATCCAATGCAGCAGCACACACTTCATAAACACTTTACAACTTTATTTTTTTCAACAGCAAAGAAGGATAGAACCTTCTTTATGTATGCCACAACAGCAGCAAGAATACTTATTGCAAAGTATTGGAAGACACAAGATCTACCCACCCTGGAAGAATGGCAGATGAAGGTGATGGACTATATGGAATTGGCAGAAATGGCTGGCAGAATCCGAGACCAGGGAGAAGAGTCGGTGGAAGAAGATTGGGAAAAGTTTAAAGACTATTTGTAGAAATAGTGTAAAATTTATGAATGTTAGC
Organism: Podarcis vaucheri; assembly: GCF_965113315.1. NCBI lineage: Eukaryota > Metazoa > Chordata > Lepidosauria > Squamata > Lacertidae > Podarcis > Podarcis vaucheri. The sequence goes on from NC_138752.1 coordinate 29,499,681, forward strand.
ATGATGTTGGATAGAAACTAAGTGGTTTATAGCTGTAATGTTATAAGGGAATATGAGGAAATGAACTATTAATAGGTAAAAATCCAATGCTAAAATATTTTAAGATTGAAGATCAGGATAATCAAAGAGGGGAGGGATTCGCTGAACCAACAAACTGAACTGGAATACAGAAGAAGGAGGCGGGAGGAGGTCGGGGAAATAAGCAAATGAAAGATAGGTTATGGAAAGATTGAATTGTTTTTAACTGTTTTTATTTTGTATTTTTCTTTTTTCTTTTTCTATTTTGTAATACTTTGAAAACCTTAATAAATATCTTTTTTAAAAAAACAACTTTATTTTTTTCCTGGACTTTTCAATTGCAAAATCATGTACCACCCCCCTAAAGTTTTTTTATCTTGCCAGTTTACTCTCAAAAGACAAAGCACACAAAACAGCCAGGTGGCCTAACTGTCCCTGCCTAGTGTGTGGTTTGAACTAGACATTCCCCAAACACATACTTTGGACTTGTCAATCCGCCTAGCAGTGCTGGCTCTGTCCCTGGGACGAATGTCCTTGATTATTATGCTTTGCCCCTTCCGCAAACTTATACCTTCTTCCTTGTGCACAACAAAGTTTGGATCAGGCCAAAAGGGGCCCATCTGGTCCAGCATTTTGTTCTCCCAGTGGCTAGGCATATGCCTGTGGGAAGCCCGGAGGCAGGACCACAGCACAAGAGCCCTCTCCCCACCTGTGTTTTCCAGCAACTGGTATTCAGAAACATTACTGGCTCTGGCTGTGTAGGCAAAGCAAATAGTTTGCTGCACTGTAAAGAGAAAGGCAAATGTTGTTCTCTCTCAAAGAGCATGTCCTAATTTAACTACCCAAGCTCACTCTCAGATATAGGGCCTGGCCTGGCCCCACAACTCACTGTTCATAATGTTGTTTGTCCTGCTCTAACACGGCTTCTGATTGGCTCCAGCAAATCTCACAAGATATCTAGACAATAGAGGCACAGATAATGTCCATAAATATCCTCAAGCATAATCCACAATTTAGCCTCCATTTCTTTTCCATGCAGCAATGGGAATGTAGCCTAACCTGCCTCCATCACAGATCTCTGGACCCTAGTAAACTGTACCATTTCCCCTAACTGACTTTCTAATACTTGGGCCTGAAATGAAGGGGAGTGAGGCATGTAAGGAGTGAGGGAAAAGATGATGGGAGACTGAGAGACTATGGAGCAAGCTCCCAGGCCACAACAAGACCCCCAACCAGGAAAACCTAACCTCACATCTCCACATCATGTCAAGTAACATGTCAAGTAACCTGAAGATACACAGACATTATGTGGTGGAACAGCTGCTCTAGCAAGTGCTCAGCTGGGAGAGAAAGCCCAACTCCAGAAAATGCAAAAGCAGTGTTAAAAGAACAAGCGTCCCTAACATCCCTGACACAGCGCACCAACCAGAGATGATGGCCTAGTCTCCATGTGACATGAAGGCATACCATAGCTTTGCATGAACAAGAGAGCATGCAAGTGAGTGCATGAAGCAAAACTCCCAGCTCCTTACTCCTCCCTTCATCCTGCTACCACTATCATGTTACCCTGATTGAAACCATAGTTTGGCTTAGCATTAAACCATAAGCTCAGGTTCAGATGTATCTCCCAGTGACTACGGCCAGTGTTAGTAACTAAAATATGAAAGCTAGGAGCTAAATGGCACCTTAAACCTAGGTTATGGGCGCAACAACGGAATGTCTAGACGCGCTTTTGTATACAAGAATGCAAAGCTGAAAATGAATGAACTGCAGTTAAAGTATTCTATTATGTTCATTTTTGACCTGGTCTAGTCCTTCCCCTGCCCACCCTCCTAATATTCTTAAGAGGGTCTCTTCTTCAGTCTTCAGAGAGTAGCTGGAAGTGGGGATGCAGAAAAAGGTCCCCCTTTCCTTCCACTCTGTAGTTTTAATCTGAATCTTAGACACAGTGCTGCGTCCAGAGCTCAGAAACTGCTCACGCTAATGAAATTCCCTGTCGCAAAATGCACCTAGAACAATGGGAGTTTCCAACACTGGCTATGGCTTGTGGCTTATCTGAACAGCAGTACCAAGTGAGGGAACTCTGTGGTTTAGTCCACAAAGCAGAAACAAACAAGTTCAGGATGTTGCTGATTCTAATCCACCTGGGGCAATTTTCTTCAGTTGAAAAGGATGTTGTCAGCACAGCTATGGAGAAACATGAGCAAATGCACACACCGGTTCCTGTGGAAATTCAATTACCCCCAAGGGAAAGCATGCATTACGCATGGCAGATGCTGGCTGGGAAGGTCTGGCATGTCCCCATGGTCCCTCAGGAGGCAACACTGCACCAGGGTGGGGCTCCACTTGACACCCTGGTCCACAAATGTGTCTCGAGGGAAGTGGAAGGGTCAGAACTCAGGAGTCAAATGGGAAATGAGTACAACAGCACTAACCCAACTTGTGTGCCCAAGCAGGTGGTGTCCAGAGGCATGTTGTCACCAATACTAAAGGTAGTACAGAGCCATTATGGCTTGTAGCCAACAGACTCAGTCTCTGCGTAGTTTTAGATTAATAAGAAGCTGATCAGGAAAGCCCTAGGGTATTCAGGTGTGCAGGGTTACATTAAATGAATTCCATCCTTTGGTACTAAAGCAGGTTGCTGAGAACTTCTGTGTATCATGTCTGAGAAACCCTGCAGAACAGGTGAGCTGCCTCAGGACTGGGAACAGGCAGCTGTTGTTCCGAACCTGATCCCTCAAGAGGACCCTGTCCAGTCAGTCCCTGCTGACTCCTCCTCAGCAGACCAATAGGTTTCCCCATCCACACTACCATCACCACACCTGGATTAAGTTTCAGCTTGTTTGCCCTGGCCTATACCACAACTGCCTCTTTCAGATGGCCTCTCTGGAACCAGGAAGTGGAAAACAGAGGCAGAGCAAGTTATATGCACACTGATGACGTTGCAGCCCAAACCTTAGTCACAAGTAACAATAGTTCCACTTTGCTCTGCCCTCAGACCACACCTGGGGTTATGGAGGATATGCAGACTGGAGCAGGTTCAGAAGAAAGCAAGGAACATGCTCTGAGATGTATAGGGAAGAAGCCCTATGAGGGAATGTTGAAGAGATTGAGCATGTTTAGGCTGGAAAACAAAATGGGTGGGGAACATGACTGCACTCCTCAGGGACCTGAAGGGCTGCTACACAGAAGAGGGCAGAAATGCATCTAATGGGGCTAAAGGGGAGGTTTTGGTTTAACACTAGGAATAACCTCTTAAGAGAGCAAAGACAAAAGAACCACTGGCTCTGGAAGGGATCACTGGGTGGGTGAGCTCCTCACCCTCCATGTAAGTATTGGGTGGGCAACCACCTGCTGCAGGAGCTTCTAGTTCTGGTGTTCTCTAGATCAAGGAGTGGGTGGGAACACATGGCCAACAAGACACACCCCCCCCCTTGTAATAAAAAAATAAGATCTTTTATATATATAATAAATGTTCATAAATGTACCAACCAAGCATGTACAATATGTGGACCACATATCTGAAGCAGCACAGGAAGACTGCCCTGAAACCATTTTGACTCCCAAACTGACCAGATGTTTTCTCTGCAAAGAGGGAGAGGGTGAGGGAACCTTCCCATTGTCTCAGGAATTGGGAAATCACCATCTCAAAGGAATGGCCAGGCTACCAGGAAAGTCAATCAGATAAGGCATTTTCAGATAACCTGGCAGACAGGAAAAACAACATTCAAATTTCTGTTGTAGACCATCTTTCCTGTGATGTAGGTATGATGTTTGTGGGGGTTACACCCCTTCAGTGATGTATGTATGATGTATGGAGGGGAGGTCTTGAGCTCCAGGGCAGGGAATTTAAAATGTCTATATAAGGGCAGGCACACCTTGGTTCTGAGTCCTCCTCCTTTCCTGCGTGTGAGGGGAGCACCCTGTTGCAACAGTTCAATAAAGATCAGGCTTACTAGTTGATTTGCTTCTCTATATTCTCTGGTTGGCCTCTGTTATTTTCTCCTACTGATGGAGAACCTACAAAGGACTCTATAAGGGCTCTTGTGTCCCCCATAAGGGAATAAGGGCAGATTTTGCTTATTACACCCCTCTGATTTTTCTAACACAGATTTTATTTCATCATTATTATTATTTTTAAAAAGGTACTTTTGGGGGGGTTAAAGACGTCTATTATTAATTGCACTTATTAGTGGCTTTATTTAAAGAAATATCAAAGCGGTTTCACAATTTAATTTCATACTATTGTTTAATAGCCTTGCAAATACAGAAGCAAAAAGTGCTCATAGTTCTGCCCCGCCCCGCGCCCTCACGAAGGCTGGACTGGTTGAGAGTGGCTCACGACACCCCTGCAGTGCAGGCCAAGATGAATAATAGCCTGGCGGGCGAAAGGGCCTCTTTCAGGAAAACGAAACGGGGGCAGGAAGCTGAAAAATGGGCCACAGAACATGGGGAAGCGGGGGAGGAAGGAGATGAACGCGCTGCTCAGCAAGACCGTTTTCCCCCGTGTGGAGGCGGAGCCACACGGCCCCGCCCTCACCCCCACCCGTGCGTACGTAGAGCCGGGGGGCGCTTAAGGAGCGTCGAACACGCTACGGCGGAAGCTCCTAGTCGGGGTCAGGCGACAGCGGAAGTGACGCCTAAACTTGTGTGCAGACATGCGTAGTGGCGTCCTACCTGGCTTCCGATTCCGGTTTGTTCTGGACAGAGCTTCCGGCTAGAGCTTGGCGTCTGTGTTTGTGTGCCTGGTTCAGTGAGGGCTCCTTTCGCCAGACCCTGAGGAGGAGACACCGCCGCCATGTCGGGCTCCAGCAGCGCCCTCATGAAGCAGCCCCCGATCCAGTCGACGGCGGGGGCCGTCCCCGTCCGCAACGAGAAGGGTGAGGCGTCCTGGGGCGGGGAGCGGGGCATAGGGGGAATCATACGTATCCTGGACGATGGGGGGGGGGAGAGAGAGAGAAGCAGCTGAACGTGATCTCTTCTCCCTCCTGGGGCAGGGGCTGCGGGGGGGGGGCGCCCTGGGGCAGGCTCAGTTTCTCCCCTCCTGACCTCTCGCTCCACTTCCAGGGGAGATCTCGATGGAAAAGGTGAAAGTAAAACGCTACGTCTCGGGGAAGCGACCAGATTATGCCCCCATGGAGTCCTCGGACGAGGAGGACGAGGAGTTCCAGTTCATCAAGAAGGCCAAGGAGCAGGAGCTGGAACCGGAGGAGCAAGAGGAAGAGCTGGCCAGCGACCCCCGTTTGCGCCGCCTGCAGAACCGCATCTCAGAGGATGTGGAGGAGAGGTGAGGGGCAGCAGAGGGTTGAGGGCAGAGTTGCTTGGGAGGTTGCGCTTGGCATGAAGTGGAAGAGGACAATCTGTGGGGGAAAGGCTGTAATCACCTGACATAGGAAGGGTGTTTTGTGAGCTGCATGCCGTTTTGTCACGTTAAAAGTGGGTTAGTGTAAGTAGAGCTTTATTTGACTCATGAAGCACCTGCCCAAACAGTATTCTTGTGTCACATTCCATATTGCTTTCCTTGATTTGCTTGTTTTATTTTCTTTGATCTTATTTTGTGAGTATTGCAATTATAAAAACCAGTAAAAAATATAACAAAAAGGTGGGTGTCTGTGTTCTAGGCTGGCAAGGCATCGTAAGATTGTGGAACCAGAAGTGATAGGGGAGAGTGACTCAGAAGTGGAAGGAGAGGCCTGGCATGTGGAGAGAGAGGACACCAGTGAGGAGGAAGAGGAGGAGATTGACGATGAGGTATGAGCAGGCCTGAGGAGCTACATTTTCCAGTCTTGGTATTGGGTTCTGAATCTTGGGTGGAAATGTGTGTAGTTGGCCTCCTTTATAATGTTTTTATTTTGAAATCTTTAAGATTATATATTAATTTCCTGTTTTGTTTGTATATTTTATATATGACATTTATTCTGGATGTTCTAATGTAGGATGTAAAACGCTTTTAAGATTATTTTTCTTAAAAAATGATAAAGCAGTATAGAAGTGAAATGATGATGAAGTTTACAAGAGACTCCTTGCTCTTCAAGGATATGGGCACTTTCCCCAGTTCTATTGGGAGATGCTGATGGGGACCATTGAGCTATGGCCCTTTTCCAGATATGAACATATGAAAACTGCTTTATACTGTGTTGGCACATTGGTCTATCTAGCTCAGTAGATCTACATTGACTGGCAACAGTTCTCCAGGGGCTTAGATAGGGGCCTCTCCCAGCCTTACTTGGAGATGTTGGGGATTGAACCTGGGACTGCATTTATGCAGATGCTGTACCACTGATCCCTTCTTTCTTGATAGGAAATTGAACGTCGCCGTTGCATGATGCGGCAGCGTGCACAGGAACGTAAGAATGAGGAGCTGGAAGTCATGGAGGTGGAAGATGAGGGCCGTTCTGGAGAGGAGTCTGAATCAGAGTCCGAGTATGAGGAGTACACAGATAGTGAGGATGAGACTGAGCCACGCCTGAAACCTGTCTTCATCCGCAAGCAAGTGCCATCAGTCCTGAGCAGGGAGGGGGGAGGCTGGTTTCTAAAGCACAGTTGGTAGTTAAGAGCCTTCCTATCAGAGCTTCCCGGCTTGGGCTACTTTCAGAGTTGCCTTCTGTTGACAACACATAAATGCAAGTCTGTGGGGTGCTTCTTAGGAGAAGGTTATGACAAGGGAGACGATTGGTTCTAGTGAGCAGCTGGTTTGGCTTGGGTGGTTTGAGTTGATCTCCAATGTCTTCTACAGGAAGGACAGAGTCACAGTCCAGGAGCGTGAGGCCGAAGCACTGAAACAGAAGGAACTGGAGCAGGAGGCCAAGCGAATGGCTGAGGAGAGGCGCAAGTACACCCTGAAGGTATTGTTAGGAAAGGCAGGCACATGGGTTTCAGGGTTAGAGGAGCCTGAGTACCCCAAAACACTCACTCTCTGTTAACTTACTGTAGATTGTTGAAGAAGAAACCAAGAAAGAGTTGGAGGAGAACAGGCGCTCCTTGGCAGCCCTTGATGCTCTGGACACTGATGATGAGAATGATGAGGAAGAGTATGAGGCCTGGAAAGTGCGGGAGTTGAAGCGCATCAAGCGGGACCGAGAGGAGCGTGAGGCGTAAGTGAAATGGGATGTGGCACAGTCCATTTGAGGAGGGAGAGGTCTTCTGGGTTGCTCCAGCCAGGAAGAAGAGGTTCCTTGGGTGTGGGTCTGATCTTGCTGATATCCATTCCCCAGCTGACGGAGTCTTCTGCAGTGAGCAGAAAGTTGGGGAGTGGACATCCATAATTGAAGTGGAATGGATTTAGATCCATCCACACTTCTGGAGAGGGATGTTTACAGAGATCTCCTGTGCAGAATCAAGTGTCTGGAGTGAAGGATATGTTCTGCTTCACACAGGTTAGAGAAAGAGAAGGCAGAAATTGAACGAGTGCGTAATCTGACTGAGGAGGAACGACGGGCTGAGCTCCGAGCCAACGGCAAGGTCATTACCAACAAGGCGGTGAAGGGCAAATACAAGTTCCTGCAGAAGTACTACCATCGGGGGGCCTTCTTCATGGTGAGTTCCCAGTCAAAGCCCTGCCATTGAATACACAGCAAGAACTCAATGTGCACTGGAAAGGAAAGGAGGCTGCTATCCAGGATATAGCCGCCATGGGGAGAGGGGGGCTGAATTCCATCACTTCTCTCAAGGAGTCCCTGAACAGTGGTGTTCTTTTCTGTTTAGGCTATACTATGCAGACCTTTTCTCCCAAGGCCAGCTTAGGGATGCTTGGTAGAATAAGAGTGGAGAGGCTACTGTGAGCAAACATGTCTCTACTTACCTGCTGTGCTCTTTGTTCTCTAGGATGAAGATGAGGATGTATACAAGAGGGACTTCAGTGCTCCAACTCTGGAGGACCACTTCAACAAGACCATCTTACCCAAAGTCATGCAGGTACATGAGAAGGAGGGGGTTCTGTTGTTTGGGCTCGGAGCCCCAACTAGCTTTGGCTTGCTGGTGTTGTATGCATGTGCCCCCTCCAACCAGAATTCCAGAAGGGTTGAAGTAAAGTGAATTCTCTTTGAGCTTCTCCATTTCTTAAACTCTTTCCTCTGCAGGTGAAGAACTTTGGGCGCTCTGGACGAACAAAGTACACCCACTTGGTAGACCAAGATACAACCTCTTTTGACTCTGCATGGGGACAGGAGAGTGCACAGAACACCAAGTTCTTCAAGCAGAAGGCAGCTGGTGTGAGGGATGTCTTTGAGAGACCCTCTGCCAAGAAGCGGAAGGTTACCTGAGTCATCAAGAATAATTTGGGGCACTGTTAGGATCTTGTTGGATCAGTTTTGCCCTGTTTCTGTGGCATGGGACTATAGATTATCAAAGGCCTGGACCCACTTTTTCTGTCATCTTTGGATGGAGGATTTGACTCATAACCATAACCCATTTTTAAGGAATTAGCACCAGCTCAGCAGGCTCATCATTGCCCTTGAGGTATGCCAGCTCCCTCTACAGCCCTGTTTTTAGTTTTGGGAGGCATTTGCCAATTGTAAATATTTCTCGTTCTCTTTAGAAGCACTGTAGGGCGGGGGAGAGAAAAGCAAGGTGACACCTGTATTAAATGTATTTCTTACCAAGCTGCTGTTGTGGTAATGTTCTAACAAGTAGAGAACCTGTTGTGGCAGACATGATGCTCTAATAAGATAGTCAGACCCACTTCTAGTAGAAAGGGGGCTTGGCAGTGCAGTGTGAGAAACACATTTTGTAACCTCTCTGGCTTGTGGGCAGAATTAGGCCCCACACTCATAGGACATCAGGTGTGGGATGTAAAAGCCATGAAAGCACAAACAGGAGCTTCAAGTTCTTTGTAGGTACAGCTTCCCTTTGGTGCTGTTTAAATTGGCAACAACTGGATATGGCCCAGCACCCCAGTGTGCAAGATGTAAGTTTTTAAATCATCTAGGTATAGTTTCCTGAAAGATTTCAAAACTGGCCTCCTGTTCCCACAAACCCGTTCATTTTTCTGAGTTCCATCTAAAGGATTGCCGATAGTAGCTTAGGAAAATTCCAGTACTGGTTGCCTCAAAAATAATGGCTATGGGGAATTAAGGGCCCACAGTATAGTTTACAATGCAACTCTGCCTACCCAAACTGTAAAGGGGGGGGGGGGGAAGCTGCCCACTTGTTGATTTCTCTTCCTGTCTCCTGCGCGTCACTCCACTGTTTCTCCTTGTCTGGAAAAGAACACCCAAGAGCTTTAAAAGTCTGAATTTTAGATTGAATTTTGCAAGTTGTTGTTTTAATGGAACAAAAGGATCCCTTTTGTTTACCACAACTAGTCCTTCAGTCAGCTGAGAACCACCCTGGGATCTTTGGATGAAGGGCAGCATACAAATTTAACAAAGGATGATGATAATAAACATCTTATAAACCACATTAACAGCAACTTCAAAAAAATTGGTATATTTATTCCAGCAGCTTTAAAATATCATATGCAAAGAACCTGTGCAGAACAGGCCAAAGAGAGGCTATCTCCTTCCCTTGCTCCCCAAAAGTCCATCTAGCAAGCGGCCCTCAGTTGGTGAGGGTAATCAGTGCTTCCACCACGTTCCCCATGTGTTCTCGCAAGCTGCGTTCTGCTGCTGCCCTGGATATTTCCATCTCGTTCATCTGTAAGGAAAAAAAGAAGATTTTTCACCAAGAGGTGACAACTAAAATGGCCTGTAGTGACATCAGAATGCAGCCCCTGTCAATGCTGAGCCACCACCCAAGCTGTCCAATCAGCACTGTGCTAGACTCACAATCAACTCCAAATCTTCTTTCTTGATTGTGACTTTGGCCAGTTCTTTTTCCCTGAAACGGAAGGAAGGAAAGAGGAATTAGGACTCTCTTATCCTGCTCCACTTTCTAGTAATGGAATGCAGACCTTACTGCCACCCCATCCCCACTCCAAGTGCTCTGGTAGGGCAGAATGGGAACTACACATAATAAAAACACAGCTCTGGCTTTCTGCAACCAAGCACCGCTTCACTGGTGTGAAACAGCTCCCCCCATTAATGTCAAGTGCAGCAAAACAAGCCTAACTCCTACACAATTTTAGAATATGGAAATGTGTCCTTAAACAGCAGTTTAGCATGTAGACACCATTCCACTGTGGTGTGATGTTCATAAAAACACTGCTACCTCCAAGCTTGGTCATGGTTTTTAATGTTTTAATGCTGTAACCCACCCTAGGAACTTCAGGTGAAGGATTGATAATAAATTAGCAATAATAGTATGCATCCACATCTGGCACTGAATTATGTTTACACATTGTGTGTCACCTCTACAGCTCTGGTTGAAGCAAACAAGGCTGCTCTCCCTTAGCAGGAGATGAAAACAGGGCACTCACCGCTCCTGCTTTGCTTTTTGCTCTCTGGATCTTCGATCTCCAATCACTGACATTGCCTAAACAAGAGAAAGCAAATTAAACACACACCCTCAGACTTTAATATTAATAGCCAGACCAAAATCTTGTACCTTAAAGAGCAACCAAATTATCTCACAGTGGCGCTATGGGTTAAACCACTTGCCGATCAGAAGGTTGGCAGTTCGAATCCCCGTGACGGGGTGAGCTCCCATTGTTCGGTCCCAGCTTCTGCCAACCTAGCAGTTCGAAAGCACCTCAAAGTGCAAGTAGATAAATAGGTACTGCTCCGGCGGGAAGGTAAACGGCATTCCCGTGTGCTGCTCTGGTTCGCCAGAAGTGGCTTAGTCATGCTGGCCACATGACCCGGAAGCTGTACGCCGGCTCCCTCGGCCAATAAAGCGAGATGAGCGCCGCAACCCCAGAGTCAGCCGCAACTGGACCTAAAGGTCAGGGGTCCCTTTACCTTTTATGAGCTTTTATGTAACACAAGTATAGAGAAAAAACGACCAGATGGCAGTGAAATTCAAGAAATGTAGTCAAATAGCAATGAAGTACAGTTTACTTAATTTAGTACACTTAACTGGGGTGACGGTAGGCCTGGATGATGTATCAATACAATGCCCGGGACTGGTTTGAGGGCTAGAGTGCAATGGCGCCTTCACCTGGCAGTATATCAATGTTTGGTTGGCGATACATTGCAATATTGAAAAACTGATCTCTCCCAGCCCTGGATCATGGAGCCCAAATAATTCTAGGTAGTCAAAATCAAGCAGTCTATGAAAACTCCAATCTATTCTCTTCTAATTGGGTGGGTGGCCAACAGAATGGATGATGAGATTCAGTGCATGTCAATTCACAATGATACACTTTCGGGTAGAAGTCTGGCTGTGAACTACCCTGAAAATTAGGCTTCCTGTCACTGAACTGCTGCTGTTGAGGTATGTAAAGAGAAATTGGTGCAGCGAGTTTCTAAGCTCAATGTGCACCTGAAAAAACACAAGTCACATAATTATACAAAAGTTCTCTGTGGGAGAAATTTCCACACCTAGACATTGTGGGTAATCTACAATGCAAATCTGAATTGTATTTTTTTAATGTTGACTACAAGGAATGTTAGGGAAAGGGGTTGAACCAGATGGTTCAGATAATAATTTGCTGATGCATCAATTCCTTTTACACATCACAAGTACAGTGATAAGGCAGTCACAAGTACTGATTCACAAAGCACAGGAGGGCTACTTTTAATCATTTATATTAAAGTATTTTTCAAACCAGCTTACAACAAGTAGTACAACAAAATACCAATTAAAAATGGTGTGAGAAGTATAAACAACAACAGCACTGAAACAAGCAAAAGAAACTTCAAAACAGCAGGGATCAAATCAAAAAGTCCTAGATTAAAATGACCATCCTTGAGAATGTTAAGGGAAAGGGTGTGGATCTCCCTAGGTAGAGAATTTCACAGCTGTGGCGCCACCATCAGGAAGCACAAGAGTTTCTCCTTGTTTCTCTTTGCAACAGCCTGATGGAATGGCAGCTGCTACATGGCAGATGCAGGAAGTAAGGCTGTTCCATCCTCTCTGGTATTACCGGTACCTCTTTCTCTCCATCCCAGCTGATCATTATGAGTACTACTATGTAGAATCGGTGCCTACTTGTCTTCTTGCTTAATTTTATTCCTATTTGCAATGTGCCTCTTAGACTGTAAACCTGCTGGCAAGGACATCCAACTGAACAATTGGGGCGGGGAGTCTCTTGTCTTAAACCTTGGGCAGGCTCACAGAAGTGAAAGCAACCCTTAAGAACAGAAGTAGGGAAAAACAATTTTCTCTGGTGGGCCAAATAAAAAAATGGCCACCACCCCCAGGGGCTGCCTACCTGTCAATCACCTGGTGCCATATGACATCGGGTGGATCTGAACCTGCCAGAAAACTGCCATGCCCTCTTACAGATGCGATGGAAGGAAAGGCCCGCACAAGACTGGCATGAGGCGTTTTGCTGTCTGAGGAGGCGAAACAATGGGCTCCCACCCAGAGCACCTCGGGAAGGCCAAATAGTTCCAGCCCCAAAGACAAAGGACACCGCAAGCAAAAGTCCCCAAACCGGCAGTAAGAGAGAAATAGCAACAAGGTGGCAGGGCAGGCGATGCTTCACACGGGCGGTCCAGCCATGCTTGCAGGGGCCTCGGGCAGCCTCCAGACATGCAGGGTTCCCCGTTCCCACGTACGGCGCTGGGGCTCCAAGGGGCGCTTCAGCAGCGGTCCAGTCCAACCGCCTCCGCCCCGTCCGCGGTCACCATGACAACCAGAGCCCCCCAACGCGGCCAAACGCATGCGCTCATCACCGTTTCCAAGTTGGAGCTCTGGATCTCTTTCTCCTCCGCGTAGTCCGTGACGCGCTCGAGGTCGGCCGCTCCGCTGTCGTGCTTCCGCGGCTTCTCGGCTGGTCGCTCTCCGCTTCCTGCCGAGCCATTGGGCTCCGCTTCTAACTCCAGCTCGACATCCCCTTCAGCCGCCATCGCTCCGTCTGCCTTCCGCGCTCGTCACGTGGTAAGGCGCGCTTCCGGAAGCAGCGGAAAAAGGAGAAAGCCGCACTAATATAGAGATCAGCGCAAGATCCTAGAGCGCCGATGCAAGGCTTCACCATAGAGAGTGGAATGTAGATTGGCGAGCCAAACATCTGCGGGTGGAGCTTCCAGGTTCATTTTGACCTTCTTGCTCCACCCCAATAGCTGTTCAGAGAAAGCACTATAGAAACCTAGCAGTTATAAATAAGTGTGGTGGGCGGAGGACAGAAAACTGAACGAGAGCAACAAAAGCAAAGGGCTCTACTCCTTTGGAGTTCTCATAGGAAAAATGTGGCTTTCACAAGATTTTCAAACACTAAAAAGTACCATGTCAGTGCAGCCCATTGATTCTTTATTGGGTGGGGAACTGTGGCTGAGAAAGCTACTGAATGACATTCCTGCGGTGTAGACTACTGCAATGTATGCTGTACAATAGAGATGGAGGCAGATTGCAGATATTGAACAACAACCCTGCAAGGTAGCTCAGAATTATTTGTTCATATTGTTGTTGTTATTATTATTATTATTATTATTATTCAGTCTCTTGGCAGGTTTTATTTAAAGAAAATGTGGATTGAGTGACTGTGGAATTGATCACAGGAATGGCCCAGAGGGAAGAGGTGAATCACTGTTTCCACATTTTTGCAACAAAATTCTTCCCACTTCCTATATTTTATCTTGCATAGAGAAAGCAACTGTGAGAGTGATTTTGATAGCAAAACAGGGCTAGAGAGAAAGCCTTCACCCCTGGCTCCCCTGGGATCATGTTTGCAAAACTTCTCTGACTTTGTCTCCTTAAACAAACATGTGCTTTCTTTGAGCACTGCATTGCTAACTGCTTCCCCCTTTGCACCTTGTTTTCCCCCCACCCCCAATGGCCCCTGAGATTGGAGGATAGGTCAAGCTAGTTCATTGACCCTCCTCCTCGCAGCCCAAATCCAGAAGCCAACTGTATGTATGCTATTCATCCAATGGACAGTCACTTTTAGATGCTTACAAACTAAAGCTAAAATAAACAGCACCCCATTTACTGGAAACAAGACTGAAAGAGCAGACAAGCCTCCATTTTCTGGGAAGGGGACACAAACATTGCTGCCCAGTCCCAGCTATGATAAAAGCCTGGATTTTTGTATTGTTGCTCACATTTTTGTCCAGGGGCCCCCAAAAGAAACAGTCAGCCTTCAACCCTGAAACTGAACAACCTGCATCAGTCTAAATGTTAGGGACAGGTATTTCTATACACCAGTTATGGCAGGCGGCAGGCATGGAGATAAGCTCCCACAGACTGCCAAACACAACGTTAAGAAAAAGCAACAAAGCGTCTTGTGCCACCTTAAAAATTAACCAATGTAAACCTTTGTGGAGCTACAGGTCATGTCATCAGTGTTGTCCTGAGTTATCCTGGAAGGGCAAGCATGTGGGTAGAATTGTAAACAGTGAGGTCAAAAGGAAAAGCAGAAAAGTACAAATGGTGGACCTCTTGTGGATGTGGACTGAAAGTCCATCTAGTCTAGACTCCTGTTCTCACAGTGACCAACCAGATGTCCCTATAGGAAGCCTACAAGCAGGGCCAGAGTGCAATAACAGCACGCTCCGCACTCGTGATTCCTATGAACTGGCATTCAGAGGCATATAAGAGAGTACAGGTAGAACACAACTATTGTGGCTAGTGGCCATTGGTAGCTTTTTCCTTCTTTAATTTATCTAATAATTTTATTTTAAAGCTATCCACATTGGTGGTCATCATTACATATTGTGGTAGCAAATATCGTCGTTAAACTCTCCTCGGTGTGAAGTGCTTCTCTTTGTCTCTCCTGAATCTCCCACCATCCAGTTCCATTGGACGGGCCCCAGTGAGCTCTTAGTATTATGAGAGAGTGAGAAAATATCTATCTGCTTTCTTCACAGGACAACAGGCCTGGAAAGAATAAGAGGCAGAGTGTGGGTAAGGTGGGATGTGCCTAATGTCACAGGGGAGGCGGTGTTTGTTAGGCGGAGGGAATTATTATACCATAGCAGAGAGCTCAGAGATCAGGCAGTTCATGGGGAAAGAAAGATCAGAGGGTGTGGCAGTGGCTGGGTGAGGACAGATCCCAGGGGAAAGCAGGCTGAGCCTTTCAGTGGACCTGGGGCCCCTCCGTAGCACATTGATGGGGAGGGCACAGGAAGGGAGTCAGCAGAGCCATCTTTCCCATAGGGCATAGTGGTGTGTCGCGCCAGGGCGCCGGCCTCTCAGGGGCGTCCCAGCAAGTGGGGGAGCTTTGCGGCTTTGCCTGCGGCCTCCCCTCTCCCTGCATACCCGCCAGCTGCGCCCCGCCCACCATAAGGCTGGCGGACGTGGAGCTTCCCTCCCAAGCCTCCTCGGGAGGTGAGCGATCCCCACAAAGGCTTAGGATAGAAGCTGTGCCCCACCAACCATATGGCTTGCGGGCGTGCAGCTTGCCTCCCAAGTCTCTGTGGGGATCGCTCTCCTCCCGTGGAGGCTTGGGAGGGGCGCAACTTCACTCCCAAGCTTCTGCGAGGATCGCTCTCCCACAGCGGCATGGGGGAGAGTTGTGCCGCCCCCCCCCCGATGGCTGGCAGTGCGCAGCTACGGCCACCCCAACACTGTCCGTGGTAATTTGGGGGGCACTGGGCGGATATTTGCACCCCAGCGCCGCATTTGCTAAAGAGGGCCCTGGGAGTCAGATACCCACCCACACTTCCTTGCAACAGCTAGGGTGTGGAAATCATTCTCTAGGACTGGATAAGCAGGATGGTAGAGCTTGTCATTCTTGTGGCCTCCCCACCTTGTTTCACAGGAATTAGACATCTGGCAAATCCCCAAATGTCAGGTTCTCACCTGTTTGTCTTCAAGGTGACCCAAACCTGTTTGTTGCTTTAGAGTTGTTCATATCATTAATTATTATATTTATTTATATCCAGCATTTGCCCCCGACCAGGATTCAAGGTTACTTGCACAAATTAATACAACAGATAAAATACAGAAAGCTAAAAACATATACGCCCTGATTGCTTAGTTGGTTAGAGTTTGGTGCGGATAATGCCAAGGTTGCAGGTTTGATCCTTGTATGGGACAGCTGTATATTCCTGCATTGCAGGGGTTTGGTCAAGATAATCCTCATGGTCCCTTCCAATTCTACCATTCTATGATCATCATTAAAAAGCAACTAAACTCCAATAGAAGTAAAACAATATAAAGAATAAAGCTATTAATAAAAACAGTAAAAATAAACAGTGGTATTAAAAGACCTTTCCTTCAAAACCCCCACAAAACAAGTCAGTTCCCCAAGGCCTGTCGGAATAAAACAGTCTTCACCTGCTGGCAGTGGACAAGGTGGGAGCCATTCTAGCTTCTCTAGGAAGTTCATGGGAGCAGCCATCAAGAAGGCTCTGTGTTGCCACAAAGCATGCCTGTGAGGTTGGCAGGACTGAGAGAAGGGTCTTCCCTGAAGATCTCGGAGCGCAGGCAGGTTTATATGGAAGAATATGGTCTTTCAGATAGGGCTTTATTGGTCACAACCAACACTTTGAATTGTACCTGGAAACAAACTGGTAACCAACGAAGCTGTTGCAACAAGGGTGTCATATGGTTCCTATAACCTGCCCCAGTCAACAGTCTATCAGGGGTCAGCAAACCTTTTCAGCAGGGGGCCAGTCCACTGTCCCTTGTGGGGGACCAGACTATATTTTTTGGGGGGAAATGAACAAATTCCTATGCTCCACAAATAACCCAGAGATGCATTTTAAATAAAAGGACACATTCTACTCATGTAAAAACACCAGGCAGGCCCCACAAATAACCCAGAGTTGCATTTTAAATAAAAGGACACATTCTACTAAGTAAAACCGGCTGATTCCCAGACCATTTGCGGGCTGGATTTAGAAGGCGATTGGCCAGATCTGGCCCCTGGGCCTTAGTTTGCCTTAGTGAGCCAGTGTGGTGTAGTGGTTAAGAGCGATAGACACGTAATCTGGGGAACCGGGTTTGCGTCTCTGCTCCTCCACATGCAGCTGCTGGGTGACCTTGGGCCAGTCACACTTCTTTGAAGTCTCTCAGCCCCACTCACCTCACAGAGTGTTTGTTGTGGGGGAGAAAGGGAAAGGAGAATGTTAGCCGCTTTGAGACTCCTTAAAGGGAGTGAAAGGCAGGATATCAAATCCAAACTCTACCCATGGTCTAGCTTCACCTTTTTGGACCAGTTGAAGTTTCTGGGCACTTTCAAAGGCAGCCCAACGCAGAGTATGTTAACAGTAATCCACACAGGGATGCAACTAAAGTGTGCACCGCTATGGCCAGATCAGTTTTAGTTCCCTGATGGAAGCCCTGCCCAGTCTCTGGCAGCCAAAAGAGGCCAGTAGTCCTGCATGGCTGAAGGCTGGTGGAGTCCTCTGCCTGCCTGCCTGCCTGCCACCCTCCCTGCCCTTGGAGCAGATTCACAGAGGCTCCCTTGCCAGGCAAGGCCCTGGCGAGGGAGCTTCTGTGGCTGCTACTTTGCTCCCTGGGGGGACCTGAGGTGAGAAGGCTCCTGTCCCTTCCATCTTGCAACAACAGCCTGAGATTCACCTAACCCAACGGAACGGCTAAGCTCTCTATTTCTGCCGGGTAAGAGGGTTAAAGAGGCAGATTTGGCTCCTGACATAATCAGGCAGAAAGGCAAGTGGAGGGGAAAGGAGCACCATCCCCCCACCCCAGGAAGGCCAATCGCTGGTCCCAAGGATCAAAGGTGGAAGCAGCGGGTTGCCAGTTGGCCAATCTCAGCCTCTCAACTAATTGGCTTTCTCTTTGCAACCACTTTCTGGAGAGCAGGCTCCACCTGGTCCCAGGGATGCGCTGCTGAGCAAAGGGCTGGGCCCACGGAGCCAGGAGCAGATGACTGGGGGACGAGGGCAGGACGTCCAGCCGTTCCCTTGGGGAGCTGGGGGCACCGGGAACAGAGGAGGAGGGATGGTGCCAGGCTACTGCAAGGCCCAGGTAAGCAGAGGGGAGGCTTCAAGACTTGTCAGCTCTGGGGTCTGGCCAAGGCCTGGCCCAAGAGGCCCCCAAGAGAGGGAACAGCCAGAACAGGTGATGCCAGCTTGAACACGAGCTGCTGCTTCTACCCCTGGGCCACACTGACTGGCAGCACCTCACCAGGGTATCAGACAGGGGGCATTCCTAGCCTTTCCTGGAGATGCCGTGGGTATCAAACCAAGGACCTTCTGCCAAGCAGGTGCTCTGCCACTGAGCCACAATGGACCTTCTGCTGTTCCTGCAAGGCCCAAGCTCAGGCCAGAGTCCCAGCAACCTCCCCTCAAGTGAGAAAGCCTCTAGCCGTGGCCAATGTTGGGAAAAGCAAGCTAGCCATTTGCCCAACAGCTCACTTGGCCCTTGCCCTCAGATCCAGGACCAGGGAAGGACCAGGCCTCCCACGGAGGTTCAGAGGATAAAGGCTTGTGAGCCTCAGCCTTGACAATCAACACAACTAAATGAAAGATAATTGGACTCACAACGAGAATGTAGAAAAAAACTGTAGAAAAATGTAGAATGCAGAGGGTTCTTGGGATGGTGCTTGTGTGGCCGGGGGGAGGGGGTTGGGTCGCCCTTCTTGCCTTGTTCACACAGTCTGTCCAGCACTGTTCCCCAGTGCTCAGGGGGACTTCCAGAAGGGGTTTTCTGTTGCAAACGGGTCCTGCAGGGCTGGTTTTCAGATGCATGCAATTGGCACGTGGCCTTCCACACATCTTGTTTATTCAACCGTGGATTTTCACTGTTACCCCGCTTGCCATCCACATCAGAGGGTGGAGCCTGGCAGAATTAATTCAGTTGGTGGCTTTTTTGCCCCTCCTCTGCATCGCTGGCAGCACAGAAGGAGGCATAGCTGTCAACATTCCCTTTTTTGCGAGAAATTCCCTTATTCCAGCGCCGTTTCCCACTGCTATCCCGGATTGTTAGATATCCCGTAGGCTGTCCCCGGGACAGGTGAGGCTGCTGATCCCTTATTTTCAAATCTGAAAGTTGACAGCTATGAGAAGAAGGCAAGAGGGCAAACTTGGCTAGCCCAGTTAGTTGTCGTGTTTCACAAGGCACAAAATGGAGGCCTGTTGGCAGAAGGGGGAGCGATATCTCTTGATTCTTTTTTTGATACTTGGGGAAGTGCTATATTGATCTGCTGTTTGGTTTTGTGTGGCTGGGACCAAGTGGCAACATTTTTTAAAAATATGGCTAATCTTATCTATATATCCCTGTAACCATTAACAGCACAGCTATGCAGTCTCTTCCCCCACCCCACCCCCAAAGCGCAGCATCAATGAAAGACTGAAGTTCTCTTATTTTAAAAAAATAATTTTTATTGGTTTTATAAAAAAATTAAAATTCATTATATATCATCTCCTAGAATTCCTTTATCTTTTTACAATTCCACCACATATAATAAAAGGTGCCAAGACTGAAGTTCTAAGGAGGAGGTTTTGTGCATGAAATTCAGATTAAACCTTTTAAAAGAGAAAGTCTGGTGTATGTGCTGTGATTACAGTCTGAAGAGGTAATTCCCCACAATGACTTGATATCACAACTTCCTCTCATCAGGCCACTGAAATTCAAATGCACTTTCAGCATTGTAGTCATTACTGGGAATGAACATCTTCTGTCTGTTACTGGTGTATCTGGAACAAAATAGCTTAACTTGTGCTCTGGAGAGGAGCTGACGAATGCAGGGTTTATGTGTGTGATAGAGGCCACCCACCAAAACTTCGGTCAACACCACACACATGACAAACTACCCCTACCCGCCCCTCAAAAAAAACCCCACAACAACTCTGTGCCAAGAAATTTCTACACCAGACAGGGACATCGGATGTTTAACAGGTTGTTTCTACTTATCGGATTTCCCAGAGGAAGGGGAAATCCAGATTAAATGTAAATTTAAAAAATGTGGGCTGGGATTTTGATGGCGGTGATGTTGTATAAACAATGCAGAAAACTTGCGTGCCTGGGCAGCATTGTTTTCCACAAAGAATTCCTGCCTGGAAGGAGCCTCCACAGGGATGCTACCCCATAACCTGGTGCCAGCTCTTGCCTCTAGAAGCTCAGGATTCACCCACTCATCCATCCGTTTTCTAAACTGGTACACTTTTCTCCTCTGACATGTTCCTTGGACCCTCCCCTTCCAGGTATCTACTATCCTTTCCTCATAGGGGCTGTCTTGATTCCTTTTGCAGTCACAATATCAAGGCCAAAGACAGTCCTGGGTGCTTCTTGTAGGTCGTTAGCTGCCCAGGAGAGCCAGTGTGGTGTAGTGGTTAAGAGCGATACTCTCAATCTGGGGAACTGGGTTTGCGTCTCCGCTCCTCCACATGCAGCTGCTGGGTGACCTTGGGCCAGTCACACTTCTTTGAAGTCTCTCAGCCCCACTCACCTCACAGAGTGTTTGTTGTGGGGGAGGAAGGGAAAGGAGAATGTTAGCCGCTTTGAGACTTCTTCGGGTAGTGATAAAGCGGGATATCAAATCCAAACTCTTCAGGAATGGAACATGAGCACCTTCTTTGTGTAGAGTAGCTTCTAGGAAGCAGAGCACCAGTTTCCCTCTAGGTGTGGTCCCTGCCTCTCTTGTAACAGGAATCCAAGGGGGTGTTTCTCTAAGATGCTGGTTGGTGCCTGGAGGGGTCCTCTCCATAAAATCTCCTTAAGCTGATGGGCAGCAGTTTCAGGCCCCTGGCTCTGGGCACATGGAGAATTAAGCTCCCCATCTTGAGGTGATATCCCAGCTGGGTTGAGGAACACATTTCATTCAAACTCTTTCCCAGGTGTGCTTCTTGACTGAGGAGGGTGAGAGGTGTTCAAGGAGCTTCCTTAGGCAGGCCAAAAATGTGGCCAACTAGCAAAGGTGGTCCCTTACCCTGCAATGCGTCCCTAACTTCATTGGCCCAACTGCAGATCATGGGGAGGGGCTCTGCCCAGCTCAGGTGGGAGGAGGGGATGGATGCTGTGCCTGTGTCAATTAGGAGTGACTCTAATCCCTCTCTAGGGTTATTGGTGGTCAGCTGGGCAGGATGCTCAGGTGCAGAGCTAGGGGTGGGTGGGTGGCTTTGGCTGGCTCCTCTTTGGGGCCATTGCCTTATGGGATCCAGGTGTTGTTGTGCTAGACCCAGGGAAAGAATAAGAAATGCAACAGCTGCAAAACTGGTTGGAAGCAGCAGGCAGAGAACTCAGTGATGCAGGAGCTTTGGAGTCTTTGGAAAGTGGGCTAATGAGAAGGTTGTTAGCATCCAAAGGTGTCCTGCAGAGTGATAATAAGGCAATGCAAGCAAGTTAAAACAATGAGCCTTAGGAGTGTCAGGAGCCATCTTCTACTGAATCAGACTAGCCAGCTTAGCACTGTCTACACTGGCTGGCAGCAATAGCTGTCCAGTCTTCATTCAGGGGCCTTCCCAGCCATACCTGGAGAAGCAGCTTGAGATTGAACCTGGAACCTTCTACATGCCAAGCAGATGCTCTGCCATTGAGCCACAGCCCTTCCTGGTCTTAAAGTGTGCCGTTCAGTATCCCTGCTTGGTATACAAACTCATTTTCCTGTATATGCTCACTGAGATTTACCTTTAAAGTATTGCACTGTCAATTGGACTTATTGACAGTGCCAGAGCAATCCTCCTGGGCACACGTGAACTCCAGATTACAGGGAAGCCTGTGGAGTCAGCCTGGAAAGCCCATCTCTGCTCACAGATCGGTGCCTATTATGCCACTTCCATAGCAGACTGCTCAGCTGGCACGTCTCAGTGACAGGAATGTGCCCTCTCTTTCTAACCTATTGTGTGTTCCACAGTCTCAGGATGGGTGGCACAAAACTCTCTGAGGGCACAGAAACATTGCAACCCACAGCTGGTTTTCCCACAAGGGAGAAACCATGCATGAATTGTTTTATTTATTAACTGCAGTTGTATAGCTGTTCCATAAGAGGAGCTGCTCTAAAGTACAGTGTAGAACAGCAAAAAGAAATTACCATTAAGAACTAAAACACCATCTTAGAAATTCTGTGCCACTGCCAGTTCGTGACCCACAGCTGGCCCCAAGAGCTGGGTTGCTTGTTTTGCATATTTTGTCCGGCTGAACCAGAGACTGGTGGGTTGGTGGAAGCACGTTGGACCCTGAATGTGATGCCTGCCCCCCTCCAGCAGCAACAGATGGCACCTGAGCTTCCCAATCCCCTTAATCCCGCCTCCTGCAGGCTGTGCCCCTCACTCACTGCTCAAGGACCTGCTCAGGGACAGCCTTGTGGGTGGGCCAAGTCTAGGGACTGACCCAGGACAATCCGGCTGCCCAGCCCCTCACCCATGCAGGCAACAGACCCCAGCTGCTTTCTGCTGCCAGAGGCTTAGGGTGAAGGGTCCAGTGAGAGGCAGGGAGTCCAGATCATTGTGGGCAGGGAGGCAGAGGGTTGCTGGGCATGTACAGAGGGCCTAAGTAGGCAACACTCAACTTCCCTCTCCCCTGCTCAGATTTGCTGCTGCTGCGGCCCAACCCCTTGCACCTTGTGCTGTCCCTGCTGCCCCGGCATCAAGGTCTCGACGGGGACCCGGCTCCTCTACATGCTCTTCCACATCCTGGCCTGTGCCAGCTGCTGCTTCATGCTCTCCCGCACTGTGGCCGAAGCCATCAAGGAGAACGTGAGTGAGTGAGAAGCCACTGCCATTGGGAGCCTTCTCCACCTGCATCTGGAGGCTCATTGGGGCGGGGGGGGGGAGGACAACTGGCCACTATTCAGAGAAAATAATCTCCTCCAAGTGGCAGGGAGGGGCTCGAATGACCAGCTTCCTCTTATTAATTCACTTCCCTTTTGAAAATGCTATTACTCTAGTTCTATTTAAAAAGAGAAGAAAGCAGAGGATGGGCTCTGCAAAGCAAACATTTTAATTCCACACTAAATAGTGGCACAGGGATGTGGGTGGTGCTGTGGGTTAAACCACAAAGACTTGCCGATCAGAAGGTTGGTGGTTCGAATCCCCGCGACGGGGTGAGCTCCCGTTGCTCGGTCCCTGCTCCTGCCAACCTAGCAGTTCGAAAGCACATCAAAGTGCAAGTAGATAAACAGGTACTGCTCTGGCGGGAAGGTAAACGGTGTTTCCGTGTGCTGCTCTGGTTCGCCAGAAGCGGCTTAGTCATGCTGGCCACATGACCCGGAAGCTGTACACTGGCTCCCTCAGACAGTAAAGCGAGATGAGCACCGCAACCCCAAAGTCGGTCACGACTGGACCTAATGGTCAGGGGTCCCTTTACCTTTACCTTTTAAATAGTGGCACAATGGTTAGCATGTTGAACTCGGACCAGGAATACAAGGGTTCAAATCCCTACTTGGCCATGAAGCTCACTGGGTGTGATTTGGGGGGCCAGTCCCCACATTGCAGCCTATCTTGCCTCACAGGGTTTCTGTGGGGATTAAATGAGATGGGAAATAGCTATGCATGCTGCCTTGAGCTCCTTGGAGTGGCGCAAAGTGGGATATAAATGCAATCAATCAATCAAATCAATCAAGGGTTCCAGTGTAGAAGTTCTGGCAATGCTTCCCCCGACCCTGGGTCTCTCTCCCTTCCTCCCACAGGTGCCTTTCTACGCAGTGCTGTGTGAACACCTTCCTGGGGGCAGTGACTGCGACATCCTGGTGGGCTACTCAGCTGTCTACAGGGTCTGCTTTGGCACCGCCTGCTTCTACCTGGGCCAGGCAGCCTTCTTGGTCAACATCAAGTCCAGCAGCAACGTCCGCGCCCTCTTGCACAATGGGTGAGGAGAAGGGAGGTCCTGACACAGACCTGGCAGTCTCTGGGCTGTTATGGAGGAGCAGGCAGAGGAAGCCACAGGCCCGTCCATCCAGGGGCCACCCTGGTTATTCACCGCCTCTTTGGGGTCTGTTGCAGGTTCTGGTTCCTGAAGCTCCTCATCCTTGTGGGGCTCTGCGCAGCCGCCTTCTTCATCCAAGACCAGCGCTTCCTCCGAGGTAAGGAGAATAGAAGAGCAGCCCACTTGGCTGCTGAATCAGGCTCGTGGCTCTGCAACTTGCTTTTGCCAAGAGCCCACCCCTTCTCACTGTAAGGACAGCCCTCCAGGTAGGAATAGAGGGAGGCAGCCATTTCCCTTCTTCAGCAGCCTCGTTTCCATTCTGCTGCAGTTCAGTTTCCACCAAATACGACGTTATTTGTCTTGCTGCCTGCAGTTTGATGTAGGTTAAAATTATGTAATGTGAATAACTGTTTGGGTAACTTACATGCATTTCAAGGTAAAAGAAATATCAAAAGAATGTAATTAGAGAAAGAAACACTTATCATTCATTGTCATCTGCAGACTTGAAAACAACAAGGGGAACAATATGGACCCTTTTTGCTTGACAGATTTCTGAACAGGCAAAAATGAGCCATTCCCTCATCCTTTTCTGTTTCTGTCAGAATCAGCATCCCTCCCTCTGGCGGGGCTTACTTCCTTACTGATAATCCTCTGAGGGGACCCATAGGAGGCGGAGATGGCCACCAGCTTTGAAAGATTGCTTTAAAAGATTAGACAAATTCATGGAGGCAGCTGTACTTCTGAATACCAGTTCCTGGAAAGCACAGAAGGAAAGGGAGCTTATGTGCTCAAATCCTGCTTGCTGGTTTCCCATTGAGGCATCTTGTTGGCCACCATGAGAAGAGGATTAGATGGGCCCTCATTGGCCTGATTGAGCAGGCTCCTGTTCCCACAATCCTGCTCCTCAGCCAAAAAAAGCTTCTCTTTGAGGGACCTAAGCCAGAAGAGCCTCTTCCCTGCCTTTCCTGGCCAGAGCTGAGCTGGCTTTCCAGAGGGGAAAGAGCCTGGCAGGACAGCCAGAGGTGGCACTTGGCTTCTTTGGTCCCCCTGACTGCTGCCCACATTTCTGTCTTCCTTTGGCCCTTGCAGCCTGGCACTTGGTTGGTGTCTGCGGAGGCTTTGCCTTCATCCTGGTCCAGCTGGTGCTGATCACAGCCTTTGCCCACACCTGGAACAAGAACTGGTGAGTCTGCCTTCTGGATGGAATGGGTTGGGGCACTTTCCTGGACCAAGTGCCCACAAGGGGGCTGGAGAAGGGAGGGAGATGGCCTCAGGTCGGTGCTCTGAACAAGCTTTTCCCTCGTTCTCTCACAGGCTGACAGGCGCCTCCACGGACAAGCGGTGGTACCTGGCTATCTTCCTGGCCACACTGGGCTTCTACACCATAGCCTCCACCGCTTACACTTTCCTGTACAAATTCTACACCCACCCAGGCGGCTGTTTCCTCAACAAGGGGCTGCTGGCCTTCAACGGTGCCCTGTGCCTCCTCATGTCCTTCATCTCCATCACCCCCTGCGTCCGCCTGCGTGAGTAATGGCATGTGTGGATTTTGCAGCACAGGGTGGGATTGGAGGGGCGGGGGCTTGCAGCCTTCTGAGGCCTGCAACAAGCAAAGTGTAGAGCACTCTCAGGACTTAATTGCCCAAACAAGAAGCACTGAACCAGTGCCCTCTTCTCCTTGGAAGTTCCTCTCCCAAGGATGTTGAGTTCTAGGTGGTTTCCTTAGAGGGATGGGTGCTAGGAGGGTAAATAATTTTATCAAATACTCACCTAAGAGACTAGGCTTCTAGGTACACAACAAGGTGAAGCAGAAAGAATAGGTCCAGGTGCAGAAGGTGATTCAGAAACAAGGTCATGAGACAGTCCCAGGACCGTGTCACAGGGAGCTCAGCAAGGATGGGGATCAGAGAGCCGGAGGCCTGTGATGTTTCCAGCAACTGGAAGGGTCAGGAGGCGGCTTAAATATTAATAATATACTCTGCCTCCTAAAGCACACCCTAACTACAGCTTCTGGCAGTGAGGGAGCATCAGGAATAATGTACTCACAAGTAGACCAATGACTCTGGGCCGATAGACACAGACTGTATTTTCACTCTTTATTGTTGGGATGGGGATACTTTTTGAGGACACTGATAACCCTTTATTTCCCTTGCACCTGTCTGCTCCCAGGACAGCCAAGCTCCAGCCCCTTACAGGCCTCCATCATCTGCTGCTACGTCATGTACCTGACCTTCTCCGCCCTGTCCAGCCGGCCACCAGAGAAAGGTCTGTGTCAGCTCTGAGCCTTTGCCTTCTGGGGAGATCCACGGGGGTGAGGCAGGCCCTCAGTCAGCTAATGGCATTTTCCTCCTCCTCTCCCACAGTGCAGTACAAGGGGCAGAATCTCACCATCTGCTTCCCCAGTGTGAGCAAGGACGGGATGCAGACTGAGGACACAACGGTGGCTATCCTGGGGGCTGGGGTCATGTACGCCTGCGTCCTCTTTGCCTGGTGGGTACCTGCCTATGTGCCCCCAGAGGTCTCAGATCCCAAGCCAGGGATTGACCCCAGCTTGCCAGAGTGGGGTCTGGGAATAAGGGACCTGCACTGCCATCCATTCCTGTTACAAGATAATAGACTGGTGGAGAATGCGGGCAAGTTACACCGTGGTCACATTGGACTTCTGGGGCAATGCCCTCAGGCTGCCCACCAAGTGATTCTTTCCTCAAAGCAATTTGGGGCAGCCCTGACAGAGAGGAGCAGAGCCCGCCTGCTGGACTCCTGGCATACTGGGATGGATTCTGTGTCAGAGAAACAGGACAGGCTGTCCATCCCATCCTGTGGTCAGCCTGTCTACAATGGCTGGGTAGAGAATGGGCTGTGCTCAGGAAGGACTCCTGCTGCTGATTTGCTCATCCTTGTCCTTCTCCTCCTGCAGCAATGAAGCATCAATGCTCGCTGAGCTGTTTGGACCTCTGTGGATGGTCAGGATCTACAGTTTTGAGTTTAAGGTGGGTTCCAGAAAGGGTCCAGTGTGGGGCAGAAACCCTCTTGAGAGGCAGCTGCTGATCTTCAATGCTTTCCCCCCTAACCTCCAGCTCCTGAAACAATTCTCCATTTCCTGAGAGGATTCTCTGCTCTTTTATCATTTATTTGTTATTTAGCATTTCAAGTTGCAACCACTGTATGTGTTTGGGCAGAAAAGCAGGCAATAAAATGAATGTCTCAGTGCCTGAGGCCTGCTTCTTGGGATACTGCCTGTGTTCAAATTCTAATGTCCAAATGCACCATCTGCTTTGTTCCCACAATGTATATCTCATGGATTTCCTCTGCAAAACACTGGCAGGGGTGGGCCCATTCCTAGCCTGGTTACCACTTCCAAATACAACCAGGGTAGGATTCCCCCTTTTTCAGCTAGAGGGGAAAAGCCAGCACCCTCTGTAACTGATACTAGGCTCCCTCTTTGTTTCCTGGGAAGTCAGGACACCCTCAGGATGGGGGTGGAGAGCCTCTAGCCTTCCAGGTGTTGCGGGACTGCAACTCCCATTCTCTTCTCCCCATCCCCAACCCCCTGGAGCTACTGGCCAGACAGGCTGAGGCTGATGGGAGCTGAAGAGCCAGGGGTCCCCTATGACCACCATCGTGACTTAAGGGTTGGCGACCCTGGCAGTTGCCAGCTGTGTTTCCATTGTGAGCTAAGGGGCAGCCAGAGAAACCACAGCCAGGTGGCAAGAGGTTGCATGAGCGGTGGATGACCCATCCTGTTCTCTTTGCAGAAGGCGTCCTGTTTCTTCTGTTGCCCTGATAAGATGGAAGAGGAGGTAGCAGGTGAGTGCAATGGAGCCCCAGCAGCATCATAAACCACTTAGGCCTTCCAGTGCCCCCCCATCCACTGTTGGGGTGCAAGGCAGGTATCTCAAGTATGCATAGCAGGAGGAGCATCTTTGGGGACACTCCTCATCTCAGTATCTCCTGAATCTTTTCCCCAGATGCTCAAATAAGGGACAGGGGATGTGTACAGGACTCCCCAACATTGGGAAACCCCATAAGAGTCAGGATAGCTGGTCATTCGACTAGACATGGCTTTTGGGGCAGAGCAGGGCTTTGGATCCCTGAGCTGTGTGAGCAGGAGGGCCCTTTTTCACCCCTGGCCTAGGGCAGAGAGGTGAGCAGGAAGGGTCCCCAGTGGAGCAGCAGATTGTGCACGGCGACCCTGTGGTCTACAGCTACTCCACCTTCCACTTTGTCTTCTTCCTGGCCTCGCTGTACGTCATGATGACTCTCACCAACTGGTTCAGGTAGGAACAAGGTGCCCACATCCAGGGGGAGGGGCAACGTGCGTGGCAAAAGGTGGGGGGGGGGCAGCTTTGGAGCTTGCAATGCGACCTGCCTCTGCTCTCCTTGCAGCTATGAAAATGCAGTGCTAGAGACCACCTTCACTCATGGCAGCTGGTCAACCTTCTGGGTTAAGGTCTCTTCTGGCTGGGCCTGTGTCCTCCTCTACCTCTGGCTTCTGCTGGGCCCACTCTGCCTCCCAGGCTCACGCCAACGCAACAACACCTCCCTGCGTGTCTTGCGGCGGCGTAACCTTCACCGCATCAGTGTTGCTACGTAGCTGATGCTGCCGCCACCGCCAAAAGGGCCTGGAGGCTCTTTTGCTTTTGCCACAGCCTGCCGTGGGCTCAGCTGCCTGCCACGATCACCAGAGGCCGGTGCCAAGAGACCCACCTGGTGCCAAGAGACCAGGCCTGGTCCGAAGACTGCCTGCCACTGGGTGCTGCATGTGAAGGCCGCCCACGATGCCACGTCCCGGTGCTGGCCACAGCATGCCTTGCCCCAGCGGGTACCTTTAATGTGAACGAGCCAGCAGAGGAGGCAGGTGCTTTAATGGAAGGAGAGGATAAGGGTGGTGCTGATGCCCATCCATCCATCGTCCCCCAGTGCTGGTTGCAAGGCTGGACAAAATACGAGGCAGAGCTCCAAGTGGCGAAGTCCCACTAATATGGACCAGAGAACTCCAGAGAGAGGAAGGAGGAGGGTGCACACAAAGAATCAGACACAGGAACACAGCGCCTCTCCCCAGTTCTCAGCCATTATCAGACACTGCAGGGTCTTGGCAGTGAGCAACAGTTGACCTGTAGTGTGTGTGTGTGTGTGTGTGTGTGTGAGGCCTCCTGCTGTGACACCTCTTCCCATGTGCACAGGTGGTGGAAGGATGATCCTGCCAAATGGGGGGAGGAGGGTCCTGTCGCGGTGCTGATTAACAAGGAGAGACAGACCCAAAGGACTGGTGCTCATTGTGGACGTTGTATTTGCTCTGCCAATAAAATCTTGTTCAACTGTAATGCCGCTGGGTGCATTTATAGATTCAGGGGCCCACCCAGCTCTCCTGAATCTTAATGTCTGCTTGTGGACCTGCTTCCCCCACCGCTACTTCTTTCCTTCCGTATGAATTGCCCAGCCTTAGAACTCACAGCAGAGTAGCTGAGACTAATGCGCCAACTTGGCAGGGTGGTTGTTGTTAGGCAGGACCTTTTGGTGTCGGGGGTGGGAGGATAGTAGAGGCTGGGCTTGCAAGACTCAGCTGAGGAAACGATGGAGTGAGCCCAGCATTGGAACAGCCTTCTCTCTCTGCTGGCTCCACCTGTGGTTCCTATTCCCAGTTGTACCTGGAGAGGCCATCAGCGACTGAACCTGGGACCTTCTGGCGTCTGAAAAGCCCATGACGGCCCTTCCTGCAAATGTTCCTACAAAGCATCACCTGGGAGGACTCTGTCCCACAGCCAGAGAACTCTTGAATTGGAACTTTGGTTGCCTTCCTTTCTCTTGGCTCCTCAGGGGCAGGGGAGGAATGGGGAAGAGCACCTCAGCAGAAGAGGCTAGTGCCACTCTTTATGCCCAAAATCCCCCCATCCTCTTTATCCCAAAGCATAGCAGGGAGACCTCCTATGGCCAAACATACTGTGGGTGTGGGTGGCATTGCCTCAACTGAGGCTGCACAAGTTGCTGACAGTTAGGAGATCTTGGGTTATTTCCCTGGGAGAGGAACTTTTGTTTAGAGTATCTCACCCAGGGCAGGTGGAGAGGGGTTAGAGCATCCTCCTTAGGTGTGGATGGGGAATGCTCTGCCTTGCAAATCTGGGGCATCCTGCCTGGTTTGGGACAGCTGCAATAGGAGGAGAATCAGAGGACAGACTCATCCAGGCCAGCATTTGGGACAGGCTGTGGCGACCTGACAAGAGCCAACAGAGCATAGTCTCTCCGTGGGGAAACTATGATCCCTGCAGTCATGGTAATCCCAGCCCTCTGCCCAGGTTCTTCTTCAAGGTCCATTGCCTCTGAGGCAGAGTCCACATTTTGGGAGCCACTGGATGGGCAAGATCCAGTTCTGTGGGATGAAACCAACCTGAGCCCCTTCCATTCTTTGTCAAGCAAACAGGTGATGCAAGGTCAGTTGGGGAGGGCACTGTGAAACCCAGTATGCGAGGTACTCCTGTGCCTGTGGGATGCAGCAGGTCTGAGATCAGGCCCCTCCTGATGACCAGACACAAGGTTGACCTCCTTCTCCCCCAGAGATAATCAGGGTCTGTGCAACTCCTGGAAGGAGGCTGGCCACAGAAAGGGAGAGTCAGAGAAAGCAACTACAGGTGACCAGGCCTGGGTACAGTCAGTCATGGGCTAGGCCCCGATTTTAACTTAACTGGTGCCCTGGCAATGGGGCAAGGCAGGCACCACACCAAACTGAATGGGAAAAGCAACTATTCAAAATATGGACAGGAACTCAGCTCTATTTAATTTTAAAAGGGAGGATTCTTTATCCTTTATGGAGGAAGGCTTTGCTCTAAGAAAGCCAGTTCAAGAAAGTGACATCACTTCATTGGAGGTAATTTAAAGCCACCAACGTAAAGCCTGAAATAAAAGTTGGTTTACAGTCTAGAGGAGATCAACTTTATACCACAGGATGCCAGCATGGCTAAGCAAGAGGGCTGTAAAAGGCAAGAAGGGATACAGGAGATACGACCACAGTCACACCCTGCCTGCATCTGAGCTTACACAGACATCTCTCTGGGCACAGGGTGCTGGACTGGACCCCTGACCGAAAGAGGCAATCCTGGGTTTTTATGGGAGTCCTGGTATGAGCTGGTCAAGGACTCTTGTCTGAACCTGTCCTGAAGAGTAATTTTCTTGACTTGCCCCAGCTGGGTTCTAGCATTATGACAGAGAAGGAGAAAAGCTTATCTTTAAAAAGCCCCAAATATTGCAACCTTGCCTCTTAAGGGATTTACTGTAACCACTGGATTGTTTTGACTGCTCTTTCTGAACCTTTCCAGCTCTACTATTTTCTTTTCAAAGGTGTGGTGAGGAGGCACCAGGCAAAGTCTCTCCTGTTTCTTGGGCTTTAGGGTAAAGGCTGTGTTTATGTAATTTTATATTCTTAGTCTGCCTGCTTTGCCTGGTTTATCGGCTCGTGGCCTGATCTCACAGCTTTAGGGTCTCTACATTGTTTTTAAGCATGTTGTTGTTGTTTTAAATCAGGGGTGACCAACTCCCACGAGACTGCGATCTACTCACAGAGTTAAAAACTGGCAGTGATCTACCGCCCTTTTGGGGGTTCAGGTCAAAGTTGTTGAGCTTTTTTGGGAAGGAAAATGGCCCATTTTTTAGGGGTGCAGGGCACGAAAGTTGAATTTTTTTTTAGGGGAGCCAAAGTTGTTGAGCTTCTTTTGAGGGTCCAGTGATCTACCTCAGACGTTCAGTGATCTATCGGTAGATCACGATCTACTTGTTGGACGTGCCTGTTTTAAATCATGACTGTCTAGACGTTTTTATGAATTGTTAAGTCAGTTTAAATGCTGTTTATGCCCCAAAGGTGGCAGACAAGCCTTTTAAAAAATCAACATAAGAAAATCTTCCATGAAGCTACAAGTCAGGACTGTCTCCCATAGGCACCTCATCCTTATGCTGTGCCAAATCTCAGCTTCTAGCTGTTGGTGATAGGATAGGCCCATGACCACTGTACAAGGCTGCAAACCACATAAACACACACACGGGCGCGCACAGTGGATAAATTGCTCCATCTCACTTCAGTGCAGCTGACCTGGCCCATCTCATTTCTTGCAGTAATTTTTTCAGCCTGGACAAATGGGTAAAACTACTTTAATGAAGTATCTTGATTCTAGCATTTGCCAGCTCCCACCAGGCTGGGGCTCCTCCTTTCTTCTGCAGCCTCAGCAGGAGGTGGTCTGGTGGCCCCCATAATGCCACTGTGGCTATAAGCAGGAGTGTGAGCGGTTGAGGGAGAAGGAAAGGGAGCCACCACCTGGGCAGGCCCCCTCAGGGCTCTTGCCTACTTTGGCTGCTGCTGCTGAGGCTCTTCCTTCTTCTCCTTGGCAGCCTTCTGCTTCTGCTGCATGATTTCTGAATCTCTGGGGAGAGAAAAACAGGCAAGGCAGTCAGGCTGTGGCCACTGAGTCCGGAAGGGGCACCTGGGCCTGAGGGCAGGTGCTGGGCTGCTGGCAAATAAAGGTAGGGCAAGGGCTGCCTCAGTCACCACTGGGCCTGAGAGAAGGGGCTGTCACTCTGGCCTCTGAGGGCTTTGACAAGGGGCTAGGCTAGGATTTGAGTGGGAAGTAAGAGCAGGGATGGAGCAGCAGCAAGGACAGTTCAGCGGAGCCTCCATAACCAGTGGCGGAACCTCAGGCACAGCCGCATGGACGTAGTGTGGGCGGGCAGCTTCCCCCCTAAATCAATCAAAATCAATATAAATCTGAGGTTCCGCCCCAACAAAAATCCTGGCGACACCTGTGACTGGCAGCCTTCAACAGCAATGCCATGGAGGAGTCTTGAGACACGTTAAAGACAAGCAGACTGAGGGCATCCAAGGAAGCGGATGCCAGGAGCCCCGGAAAGCTCACCCCGCCCTAAGGTGCTTCTATTTCTAGTGCCACGAGAAGCCTCGTCCCTATCAGAGAACAGGATGATGCCCACCGCTCACCACCAGGGGCGGAAGAAATAGGAAAAGCAGGAAGGGTGGGGAGGCAGCCAACCGTTCCTGGCTCTTGCCCCGGCCAGGTCTTTTATGCTAAGGAGGAGGCGCCGCCTTCGGGCTCGAGGCCCGGCCCAGAAAGACAGCCAGCCCGACCTTGTTCCCCTCCCGCCCGGCGCTCACCGTTGCTTGCGGGCGGCGGCAGAGAGGCCGTCGTCGCGGCGCTTGCCCTTGTCCGCGTTCTTCTTCATGTTCTTGCTGCGCGCCAGTTCGCGCTGGTTGCCCCCTGCACCGCGGAGAAAGGTAGTGCACGTGTAAGCGCGGCGGGGGCCGGTCAGGCGGGGCCCCGGGGGCCACTGCGGGCCGCCGAGCCTTGACGGGCGGGGGGAAAGGGCGGCAGAGGCGGAACTCCCCCCGCCGTGAGCAAGTCAAGGAGGCAACGGGACCTTCCAGCCCATATCCTCCCCCACCCACCGGAGGGTAATAAGGGGGCGCGAGACCGGACCGGGAGGGGGGGGGAGTCCCGCTTACGCGTCATGGCTCCGCTTCGCTCGAGTCCCCGAGGCAGCTACGGCCACAGCCCTGCCCTGCTCCGCCCCTGTCGCCTGATTGGCCAATCCGCACAGAGGCCAGGAGGCTATTAGCCCGCCAGCGCCAAGAGGCGGCTACTGGACCAGGCGGACCATTCAGCGATTGGCTGCAGGGGAGGACGGCCAGAAATGAAGGCGGGGCATCATGGAGGGCAACAGGCGCAACGTGGCGGTCTTGAAGCCCCTCCCCTGCGCCGCGAATGGCTGTGGAGCCAAGAGTGGCGGGGCCCGTAGGAGCTCCGCCCTCTCCTCTCCAGTCCTGGGCACGGAGTTAGTGCTAGCAGTGGCAAGATCGACGGCTAAGCTCCCCCAGCAGAGGTGGTGCCGCGCGGGTTCCGTCCCCGTGGGATGGAGGCAGGACCGGCTCAACCATGAGTCAAAGTGAAGCCATTGTCTCAGACGGCAACGGATCCCAAAGCCCTTGTTTCTGATGTAGATCTTCATTCACTCCCTTCTTATTTGGCACGGAAGGCACTATTATGCGGTTCGCCTCAGGCACCAAAATGTATTGGGCCAGCCCTGAATGGAGCAGAGGGTCAGAGGGGGGCTTCCCAGCCGCTGCTCTGTCAAGGGGCCAGGGAAGGCTCACTCTGCAAGGAGTCAAGTTCTTTACCATAAAATCATAGAGCTGGAATGGATCCTGGGAGTCATCAGTCCAACCCCTTTGCAATGCAAGAATATGCAGCTTATCGAACCTGCAACCTTGGCATTATAGGTGCCACACTCTAAGCAATTGAGTTATCCCTGGATTATTCTGGGGCAGTGGTGGCAGGAGAGGAGTGGAACATGTTTTCAGTACCTGGTTAGGGTGCAGCCTCAATCACAGATTGGCCAAGTCAGGATGGCTCTTGTGCGCCAAAACCCCTCTCTCAAAGCCCAGACCTTATGCAGGAAGCGCAGCGGCAGAGGAGATTTGGACTCATCATTGTCTGCCCTTCCCCACACACACACGCCAAGGGAATCCTCATTAAATAACCAACATTGTCTAATCTCCCTGTGAGCAAATCAGGATCAATGCTCCATAAATGGATTGCCTGGCAGCACCGCCTTCTCTTCCTCAGGAACCAGCTCCCCAGCTCCCACTCTCTCTATATATATATAGAATTTTGATTTATGACAAACATTTCAAACAGAATCATCTTTACATATTATATTTTGACTTTCCACTCCCTTTCTCTCTTCCTTATATTTACTCTTATTTTCCTGCATACCCGAATCTAAATCTATTTTATATTTTATTTCCATCCATTTCATATATGTTTTCAATACTGCACACTTTTACATTAATCCTGCTAATGTTTTAATTTGTTTACAATGAGTTTGTAAATATTCAATAAATGATTTTCATTCCCCTTTAAAGACTCTGTTATCTTTATTTCTTATTCTTCCGATGTTTCGCCATTTCTGCATATTCCATTAGTTTCTGTAGCCATTCTTCTTTTGAGGGAACATTGCCAGCTCTTTGCCCTCAGCAGCAACACCAGGAAGACTTCCTCCTGCAGGCAAGGC
Organism: Podarcis vaucheri; assembly: GCF_965113315.1. Classification (NCBI taxonomy): domain Eukaryota; kingdom Metazoa; phylum Chordata; class Lepidosauria; order Squamata; family Lacertidae; genus Podarcis; species Podarcis vaucheri. The sequence continues at coordinate 29,534,511 of NC_138752.1, forward strand.
TCTTTCTTTGACTGCCCACCTGTGTAACTCCTGACTGCTTCAAAGAAGGCTGCTCACTACATTTGAGCACCAGGGCCTCTGCTAGGCTCCTTTTCACCGAGGCATGCCTGTTGTTATGTGGCTGAAGCTGTTCCTTTGTCCCATCTTCAACAGAGACTGGACGCTTTTAGGCCAAGCACCCAAAACAAAGTAGTCGAGTTGCTCTGCAGCCTATATCCCTTGCATGAACTCACTATTGTGGTGACCCAGCACCTAAAGGTGTTCCTCACTGAAAAACCAGGCCATAAGAGAGTCCTCCTGAGAGTTCTTAGAGGGAGGTGGGAAATGTTGTTCCTAACTGAAACTGCAAGTACACGCACAACCCTCTATGAAAATCCAGTTGTTCAGAGGTTATCTGCCTTCTACAATTTAGGGGATACTTTTAGGACAGAAGAGAAGTTATTCCTACTCTCCTACTGAAGAAGGAGGACCTTCTCTGTACTTGACCTGCTACAGCTCATGAGTGAGGCTGCCACAAGAGAGGTGATGGTGACTGGTGGTAAATATTGTGTGTGCAGATAGAACACAGACAATTTCAACAGGAGGAGGAGGAGGAGGAGGAGGAGGAAGAAGAAGAAGAAGAAGAAGAAGAAGAAGAAGAAGAAGAACCCTGCCAAGGGAAACAAGGCAACTGGGATATCAGAATGGCCCTTGGTGGATCTTCAGAGCAATAAGGAACCCTTGAAGTACATGGCCCTTATGGTGCACATAGATGTACATCCTGAGGGGGGACAAGGCTGCTCTCCATACAACCAATTTTCACTCTTTTCAGCCAAACTGCAAAGTGCTGCCTGGCTGGCCCTTGTGGCAGTCATGAAGCCCCTCCTTTGCCCAGACTTGTGTTTCAAAGAGGTATGGGAGAAGAACACAACACAGTAAGAGTGGTGTTTGTCTGCTTTTAGAAAAGGGAGAATAATCATGCCAGAAGCAGAGCACCCCACCCCACCCCACAATGCAGAAAACCCTTTGCCAGTCCATGCAGGGAGCTGTATGTCTGTCCACACCCTGGAATTTGTTCTCCTCCTCAGCTCAACACTAGGAACAGGCCAGTCTTTGGGTTGAATGAGACATGTATTCCAAGGTGGCTTCCCTGCAAATTGGCAGGGAAATGAATAGAGCGCAGAAGAAAATATAAGCAGCAAGCTGGGTTGCAGGGCAAAATCCAGCCTCAGAGTATCCAGCCTCAGCTGGAAAGGATCTTCCCACCCTTTCACAATGATAGCCTTCCTTTACGCTTAGGGAACATCATCATCAAAGGTGTCAATGAGAGCCAGCCACTTGACTTCGGGTGCCATGTTTCATTCTTGGATAAACTTCGCTTGCAAACCTCTCAATCACTGGTGGTGGTGGTGGTAGAGAAAGAGGAGGAGGAAGAGTTCCTTTGGGGACTTAGAGCCACACAGTTCCATAGCAGCTGTGGGTCTGCCCCATCCCAGGAGAAACAAGTGGGCACACACAACAAGTATTTGGCCCTGATGCCCCTCAGAAGTCCTTGCTGTCAGAGAAGGTGGAACTTCACACTTCTGCAAGGCTTTCTAGGGTCAACCCAGGAAAAGAAGCAGCAACTCAGCTTGGCTGGGGAGCAGGAGCATCTGTCTGCAAAAGATGGCAGTGAGGAGACACATGAGCTTTCACAGCCTCACAATTTCTTATTTATCTCTTACATTTTTTCCACCTTTCCTCCAAGGAGCTCAAGGTGGCATACATCTCCCCATTTTATTCTCACAACAACCCTGTGAGGTAGATTAGGCTTGGAGGCAGTGACTGGCCAAAGGTCACCCAATAAGACTAATGGCTGAGTGGGGATTTGAATCTTGGTCTCCCAGGCCCTAGTCAGCACTCTAACCACTACACCACACTGGCCAAACAACATGCCCACAAAGGCAGCTGCCACAAGGCCACGGGAACAGTCTTGGGGAAAAAACCCAGCAGCAGCAGCAGCAGCACCCCCCAGGATAAAGGGGCAGGAAGACACCTGCTAAGTGACAAGGACCCTCAATCCTTTGACTTAACTAGGCCATGATAACAAACCTGAGCACTGTGAGCAATGGTGGGTGTTGTCATGTCTTCCGGAGTGGCCCCTCCTGGGCCAGTGCATTCCAGCTGCCCCCTCTGCCGCCTTGCTAGTTTGGAGAGCTCAGCATGGATAGCCTAGAGACAGCCAATGTCATTTTAATCCTTCTGGGGAGCAAATGGTTAATACACTTGGAAGATGGGGAAGGAATCACCTCCAGTACCCGCTGAGCACCCTCCCACCAATGCTAGGAATATGATGTCATCTCAGCGCGAGCTGAGCAAAAGAGGAGATGCCAGTCGCAAGTGCCGAAAGTGGCAGAGGATGAAGTTGGCCCAGCAAAGATGGACCTTCCCCACCGCCTCTGCTATTGTCCCTTGTCTGCCTTTGCCCCTAGTGTGTCCTGTTGCCCCACCTTGGTAGTTGGCTCCAGCTGCAGGGCCCTCTTCAGAACTGCGGTGGCTGCCTGGTCCTCTCCCCGCTCTGACAATAGCTAAATAGCAGAGAGAGAGTGACAGAGATGGGATGGTATATGAATTGGGTAGGGGTTGGGCTGTTCTCTGCAGCTGTTCCTTGACCCTCCCTCATGCCTTCTCTCACCTCTTGTGGTCAAAATTCCCTTTCCCCCCACTTCAATCCAGACACAGCATTAGGTCAATATTGTGGAACAGGGACCTTTGCCACCACCCCCACCACCCCACTCTGGATCTCAGCCAGCTGTACGGCCTTCAGCATGCTGTTCCCTAGCCAAGTTCTTCCCTCCTGGCCCTGGAGCAGGTGAGGGGCTGGGAGGCGTTTCCCTCATCACCTTCCCTTTCCTGTAAAGTGCCTTGATGTTCTCTGGGTCAAGCTGTATAACTTCATTGCAGGATGCCAGGGCCTCATCCAAAAGCTTCAGCTTCAGCTGGGCAGCTGCACAGTTGTTGAGGCATTTGACCCGATGGTCATGCAGCTCCTCTTCCTCCTCCTGGCTTGGGCAGTCTAGAGAGAAACACACATAGGTGCAGCATCACCCCCAGCCAGGAGGTGCAGATGGGGCTGAGCCCCAGAACTGGGCTTCTGCAGTAGGGATGGGTCAAGTGTGCCTTTGCGGGAGAGCACCTCTGGGACAGGGTTCCTCTCCCTTTTCATCCAAACTGCCCACATTTGGGATCACGGCACTATTTCCAGGCAAGCTGCCCGTCAGCTCTAATTGAACCCTTGCCAACCCCATGTTTCCAACACGCATCCACATGGCTGCGTTGGGAGGGCTTCATCCCCCAGTGCATCCCAAGCCCTCAGAACAGTGCCTCACCTGTCCCCGGCAGGGAGAGGACATGCAAAGCCTGCTGATAGGAGTGCAGGGCCTGCTGGTAGTCCCCCCGCTCAAAGTGGAAGTTGCCCCACTCCCGCTTCTGGTTGCCCAGGCTGAGGCGCTCCATGGTGGGCAACAGCAACAGGTCCGGGCTGTCCTGCACGTGCAGCAGAGTCACCTCGTACAGCAACGTGGCATCTTTGGGAATATCTGGCTCTCTGCAGGAGGAGGAGGAGGAGGAGAGGCCTCTGAGAACACACAGCTCTCTTCCCCCACCAAGGACCCAGATGTTGCCCCCTCCCTGCCCACCAGTCACAGTGCAGAGCAATGATTGATGACTACCTGCCCAGGTGACCGTAGGCACAAGCAGGGCCAGCGAGGAAAAGGGCTATTTCACCAAGCTGCATGGAGAGGACGCCAAGGTCCAAAGCCTAGGGAGAGAAAAAGGAAACAAGGACCTGACCCAAAGTGCCCCCCCAACACACACACACACACACACACACACACACACACACACACATCCTGCTGTCACACCTCTCAGCACCACTACGTGCAACAGTACATTGGCTTGGGAGCAACAGCCATTCTCATGTGGTCTGCATTGGCCTCTGCTATGATAGCGCACAGGCAGAAAAGGTGAGATCCTATGTAGAGGGAGGGCCCTATGAGCATGAGGTTGGGGGTGGCTGCAAAGCTGACAGTCCTTTCCACTGAAACAGAACAGAAGCAGAACGACAGCAGGATTCCCCACAATTTGTGGCATTCAGTTGCTCAGGCAACGGAGAGAAACGGGGGCTGAGAATGGGCTGCCCCTGTGGGGCAGGCTGCCAGGCAAAGCCAGGGGGGAAAGGATCAGGAGGAGAAAATGCACAAAGGAACAAGGGAGCCCCTGGGCTGCAGCCTTCCCACACCTCACCTGTATTGCCTCCCCCTGGCCGAGGACAAAGGTGAGCTTTTGGTCCTTTTCCACCAGGCTGTGGTCCTCCAGGATTCCCAGCATCTTCACAGTAACCTCTTGGCCCAGTTGTGGCCAGCTGCCTCCCTCTGGACTGCTCTTCACCAGCCGCTTCCGTAGGGACTTGTCCTCTGTAGGGTGGAAAGGGGAGCATCAGCTCAACTACAGGTGCAGGTGTTTGCTTGAGGAAGTGTGTGGAACTCCAACTGCCCAGGTGCAAAGGAAGGCCAAGGGAGTGATGGAGGATGAGGAAGTTACAGCCCCTCTCTCACAACACAACCTGCTCTGGCCAAATGGAGGGGCCTTTTCTCCCCACCATGAGGTACTGCAGTGTCCCACCTGCCCAGTTACCTCCAAATGGTCCTGGGCCAGGGTCTGATTTACGCATAGGTGAAGTACACCACAGTTTAGGGCTTCAGGTGATGAAGGCCTCCAAATGCAAAAAAGGGACTAGTTTGTTTTCATTTGCCTTCTCTGTACTCATATCTACGCAAAAACAAAACATTTATTTCTCTTTGGCCTTCCCGATCTGTTAGACTAATATACTTTTGGGGGAAGGAGTAGAACAATGGGGCCTCTCAAACTTGGCAGAGCTGAGAGCATCAGAAGGTCTTAATGTGGTTCCCCACACCCACCAGTTTTTCTCCTGCCTGGGGGGAAAAATCCACGTCACCCAGGACTTTAAGCATTTGCATTATGCTGCCTTCGTTTATCCTCTTATTCCTTTTGATGCACCACCACACATTCTGTGGGGTGCTGAGGTGGGCATCAGTCAAGCCACTCCTCATTCTGATGCACCTCTAGAACCCCATGGGTGTGAGGGCAGCCCCTGGTCTGGGTCGCTGAGGCGGGGGCAGGGGGCTTTCTGGCTAAGAAAGCGAACCCAGCAACCATCTCCTGCCCCCAGTGGCTTCTGGCTGTGGCGCTTGTTAGCCAGCGATGTCACCCCGTCCCCCAATGACTGGCACCAGAGAGGATCATGTAGGGTCTGAGAGGCCGAGCCGCCCTGTTGCCTCCAAGGCCCTTTGGGGAGCAGCGGGACCCTCCATCTCCTGGCCTGAAAGCCCCCTGCGCTCCGGGCCTCACCTCGGAGGTCCTCCCAGCCGTCAGCCGCAAAGAGCGCTGCAAAGCCGCCTCTTTCTCCTCCCAGCAAGCGCTCCAGCCGCTGGTAAAAGGCTCGCTCCTGAAGCTGGGGCGGGGGCTCCTGGATGATAGTGTGGGGCAGCAGGAAATGGACCCTCCGTCCAAGATGGGGGCTGCCTCCCTCCAGCAGCACCGGCCCGAGGCTGGCGCCCGCCCCTTCGCCTTCCTCCTCCTCCTCGCCCTGAAACATCTTGACCAAGAACATGGTGGGCTGCTCCTCCGTCCTCGGAAGGGGCTTCCCGGAGCGAGGGGCTTTGCCGGCAGCCGCGCATCAGGATCTCGAGGGATTTGCTTCCCCGCCTTGCATGCGACGGTCGGAGCAGGCCGGCAGCGGCAGAAGCGAGAGGCCGCTTAGCCGTCTCTCCTTCCCTCAGTCTACACTGAGCGCCTGTAATTCAATTATAGAGTAAGCCCCCCTACGCCCCAGCTGCGCTCAGGCTTACTTCCAAGGAGGATCTGGGCGTCAGGCTGCGGCTGGGTTTAGCAGGGATCAGCAGGGCCCCCTCCCACATCTCAAGCGGGGCCCCTCCCTTTGGGCTGCCTTAATAAACCCAAGTAAATGCCTTCGCGTCTATAACAGAAGAGGCGGCGAGCAGCAACCCGCTGTTCACCCAGACGCGACGGAAAAGGGGGTTTCCTCTTATACTACGCGAGGCCCCAAAGACTTGCGCTAAGAGGGAATACCTCCCGTGGATGAATGGGTTCCTCCCCATCTCCTGACAGGCTAGATTCTGAGAAAACTCAGTTGGCTTTGCCCTCCATCCCAATTCTCTCATGTATGAACAGACCACCCAGAAGCAGAAATGCCAACCTCAATAAAAAATCGGGGGAGCAGGTAAGCTCCGCTCGCATAATTGATCACATGTTGCGGTGCATGTACACTATTTGAATAGCAGTGCCCATCAACTGGGGGGGGGGGGGCGCAAATATTTTATGGGGGCTGAACACCCCATGGCGCCCAGGAGTTGGCTCCTATGCCCAGAAGTAAACGTCTATGAAGGTCTTCTGGGCGAGGGAAGCCGCTCAACCGAAGAGGCGCACCCGAGTTTTGGCGGTTCTTAGGGGATGCTGCTCCGCCCCAGATTATTGCCCGGTGACCTGCGGGGCTCTAAGAGGCTTAGTGGAGAGTCCCAAGAAGCACGTGGCCCCGCTGCACGTGGCCAAGCGTCCGGGGTCGGCTGCCGCGGGGGGCTTTGGAGTAGAAGCGATGCCCGGGGCCCAAAGGGGGGCTCAGCCCCGGGATCTCCGGTCTGGGGGACCGGGGACAATGGGCAGAAGCTCCCCCGAAGACCTGGATAACGGACCGGCCGTTCTTCCTCGGGGCAAACTGTTGAGGGGCTTGGTGGGTAATCGGCGGCGCCCTTCTTCTGGAAGGGACGGCAGACTAAAGCTCCGAGGTCTCTTCTTGCTCCGGGCCTTTCCCACGCCCCAAACGGAGGCAGGTCTGGCCAGGCATCCCGGGCTGGGCACGCGCACCGGTTTGTGGAGCAGCAGCGGCTGCCGAGCAAGGAGCAGCGGCCCCGCCCCGCCGTCGAGCCCAAGTCCCGCCCAGGCGCCGCCGCCACAGCCGCTCACTCTAGCAATGCCGCGGCGGGCGACGGAGCGCCTTTCCTACCGCCCCGGCTCGCGGGGCGCCCGCCTCAGCCTCTTCCACGTGAAACTGACCGACTCGGCCCTCCAGGCCTTGCTCGCCTACCAGCGGTGTCAGGTAATGGGCTGGCTTGGAGGCGATTGCCGGACGGCCGGTCACTTGGCGGGAGGGGTGGTCTCACTGCCCGCTTTTTTTCTGCAGGTGGCGGCGCCTCGTCCCGTGATCGCCTTCCAGGGCAGCCAAGGGGTAAGGATATTTCCCAGCGCCGTGCATTGGGCAGAGGTCCTGTCGAGTCCCATCGCCGGGGCTGGGCAACGGAGGGGCGCCGTGGCCGTTGCTATCGCCGTGGGCGCCGCCTGCTTGCTAACGAGCTCCCCGCGGCTTTCTGCAAGGCGGCTAACGAGTCTCGCGCGAGCGGCAGACCGAGCCTGGCTGCGGCATCCTCCCCGCGGAGTGCTCTGCTGTCTTGGCGCTGGAACGGGGCAACCCGCCCCGTCGAAAGCCACTTCTTTTTCGGTCTGAAAGTCCCCTTTAGTAGCAAGGGAAGAGGGAAAGAGACGGGGTGGGCAGGAGCCGCGCCTTCGCTGCTCTGTATGGGGAGCTCCGCCCACTCCCTTCCTGCGCAGGGCCAAGACTGACCCCTGGAAAAGCACCGCCGCACAGTGTTTTTCACTCAGGCAGAGCCAGGTCCCACAGACACAGAAACAGCCCCCAGCCACATGTCTAGGGTCAGGCCCTGCTCCCTCCTGAGGCCAAGGGGCCAGACCAGATCCCCCCTCTTCTCTTTCTATGCTGTCCAGTATCTGAAGGTGCCCTGCGGAGCCACTGCTGGCCGTCGTGACCCACGGACTTTCCGCTTCACCTTCTACCTCTCACGCTATACGAAGGAGCAGCCGCAGGCCAGCTTTGATTGCGTCCGCCAGGCCAGTACCAGGTAAGCTGGCCCAGCCCAAAGGCTATTTCCCTGGGGGGTGGGAATGGGGGAGAGAGGCTTCCCTGAACATTGCTCTTCTTTGCCCAGGTGGTTGGAGGGCAGAGGAGCCATCCAGGAGAAGATCACCATCTGTGCCATGGTTGTGGAGGCCTCCCAGTCCAGATGGGGGGTAGAGAGGTCGACCTGCCATAGGGCAGCAGCTGCGTTCCCAAACCCAGGTGAGGAGAGAGGGGCAAGGGGCAGCAAGGGCTTCTTGGATAGGAGCTGAAGGGGGAATTGGCACAAATTGCCACCACCTCTCTCCCCTACCCACTTCCTGAAAGGAACAATTTGTGAGCGCTGCCATTCAAAGGTCTCTGGTTCTAACCTAGAATGTATATATCCTAAGAAGCAGTGGAACTTGTTTTAAAACCACCTAGCAAACTGTTTTTACTAACGTGTGATCATAATGGAACAGTTTAGTTTGGTATCTTAACGAAAACCTTATAACTAGTATAAAGCTACCCTGGATTTATGAAATCCTTCCATGTGTGAACCACCTTGAGATCTTTGGATTAAGGGTGGTATACAAATTTAGTAAGTGGATCTGAAGTGCAACATCCAAATTTCATCTCAGTTGCTATAGACAATCACTGTGGATGAAGAATAGAAACAGTCTTCTGCAATTAGCATTGGGGAGGGGGTTGAACTACTGACAGCCAAGGCTGGCTCTATTCCCTCACTCTCTTTGCCTTGACTTTCTGCTTTTCTGCACTGTAGAGACTGGCGCCCTCCTCCCAAGGAAAGCAGCCTCAGAGAGCCCCAGAGGGAAAGGCAATGAAAGCAGTCCCCCAGTCAATGAGCCCCCATGGCCACCAGTACAGGTGCTGGACGGAAGCGACCAGAGGGCTAAGAGGCTGTTGGGCTTATTGGAGAGGCCACAGTTGCAGGCTGAGGTAGGTCTGGGAGAGGCCACTGGGCTTCCTCACCTTGCTGGAGCCTCCCTCACCACCCCTTTACCCCACAGATGGGGCAGCTGAGCCCCCCAGAAAGAAGTTGCAGCTTGAAAGAAGACAGTCTGCAACCTAGAAAGGAGGCCTGGACAGGTGCTCTGCAGCAGCACCAGGAAGCATCTGAGCACTTGCGCAGGTATAGCAATGAGTCTGGGAGTTAGACTACTGGGGAGGGATAGGGGATCCTTGTGGTCTTAGTCCTCATTCTCTCTCTCTCTCTCTCTCCCCTCCCTCTCTAGCATAATCCTGTCTCTTTATGTGTGGGTGCATAGTTGTTCCCACTATTCTGCTCTGCCGTGGTCAGCTTTTAACAGTTCTCTTTCCACTTCTGCAGGAAAGAGGCCCAGCAAGCTTTGGCCAAGCCCTTCCCAAGCCCTCCATCTGAAAAGTTTGCCCCTTCTCAAGGCGGTAGTCCTTTAAGAGCGGTGAGTCCTGCAATGGTGGTGCTTTAATTCAGAGTCCTGCAACAGTGCTTTAATTCAGAGCAGTAGCAGCAACAGCCGATGATGCCATGGCAAGGCTGTGGTTGCATCACCCCCTCTGGGCAGCCTCTCTAATTCCCAGGCATTGCAGGCTCCTGTGGGCACAGGGGGAGAGGGACTTTCTTGTCTTCCATTTCTGTTCTCATTTGCCTGCCTGTGTGTGCTACTGCATGGTGGTTTTCAGTTGGTCTTCCTGCCTAGAGGGAACCATCATTATCCTGTTGTTCCTAGTATCCACTTGGCAGACTCGACTGTAAGAGAGGGCTTATCATTTGCCATACTCAGACACAGTGCTTTAAAGTGGACTGTGCCTGGAAAGAGTGAAGTGTGGATATTATTTTTCAGAGACTACAACCTCTCCGAGCTGCACTTGGGCCAAGATCCAGGAGATGGCAGGGACCTCACTTTACAGGAGCCGAGAGCAGCTGGTGGGGACGCAAAATGCAGCCTGCAGCGGCAGTGAAAAGCAGGGCCCAGACCGATTGCAGTGACATCATAGGAGAGGTTCAGAGCTCGGATGAGGAACCTGAAGCAGGAAGTCATAGAGCACCAGAGGTTGAGTGGCCAGGGGAAGAGGAGAGGCAGGCAGGTGAGGAGTCTGGCAGATGCACTCCCAGCACAAACATCAAATATGATGGCAACTGGAACCTCTGCAGTCTGCTCCTGACCTTGAGCAAAATGGAAAGCTCAGCCTTCCCAGTCTGGCAGAATGGTTTAAACTAGGAGGTACCTGTGCTGTCAACTTGGGTCTAAAAAGCTGTCTAGAACCACCTTCCCAATCTTCCCAGTGTTTTGGACTGCAGAGCAGTTGGGCTGATGGGAGGTGTAGACCAAAATATCCAGATGGAATAAGCCTGGGAAAGCACTGAGCAACACACACTGGTGGGAGATGCTGGTGTCCAATGCAGGGCTGCAGGACGACTGCTGCCACCACAATGACTCTGCTTTTCCTTTTTCCCTCCCCAGACCATGCCAGCACCTCAGAGGAAAACCTCAAATACTACTTGTAAGTATTTAGCTGCACTGCACATATGGCAAGGGCATTTTTCATAGGCCTCAGCCATTTGGGAACCAGCATCATTTTCACTGGTGCCCAGCCTTGTTGTACATTTGGTGTGGGGATCTCATGCCTAGGGAACAAATGGAGCTTCTGGAAGACTGTCCATGCTGGAAGACAGTCCTTGGGACCAAAAAAGGTTCTACTCCTGATGTGGGAGATGGATTGGAGAGGTGGCTGCTGCTGTTGGCCTTCCCAACCAATAAAGTGTTTGATACCTTGGGTCAAATTCCCCAAGGGAGGAGGCTCTCCCTTTCCATCTTCTGACTCACATGTGTCTTTTGAAACTAGGAAATATGTCCCCATTTGCTCAGTAAAGCAGTACCGAGCCTACCAGGAGGACTTCAGTGCAGACTACACCACATACCGCCACCTCCATGCCAGGATTGGGAGTGTGAGCAGGAGGTTTGCCCAGCTGGGCACAAGGCTTAGGCGAATGCAGCAAGGAACCAAGGAGTACAAGGTAACAACATTTCAGGAAACAAAAGGGAAGAGACCTTCCCTGCCTGGGTCCTGGGCTGAACTAGCTCTCTTGGGTTACAGGTCCTAGAAGATCAGATTTTGCAAGAATACAGGCACTTCAAAAAGGTGAGGAACCCAGGCTGGCATCAGGGAGGGGGGTGCTTTCTTTCCCCCTGGTGGCTGAACTGTTTCCTTCTCTGCAGGTGTATCCTAACTACCAAGAAGAAAAGAGGCACTGCGAGTATCTGCACCACAAGCTCTCCCACATCAAGGCTCAAATCCTAAACTTTGAGCAGAATGTCCCTCCGGCTGGGCAGAGGGGCTGTGGCGAGAGGAGATGATGAGGGCAGCATGACCTGCAACTCCTCACAGCAAGCACATGGGGGCTCTAGTGTTTCACTGCAACTGCTTGCTCTTGGAGTGAGCTTTGTACAGTTTAAGAACAGGCCCGGCTTACAGTACGTTCCTCTTATGTTTTGGTCCAAGTCTGCTCTGCAACATCTTGCTAGCTGAAAGCAATTTGAAAAGAAACACTTAAAGCAGGGCGAGGGTGCTCCCTTTTCCCCGTCCTTCTGTAGCAACTTGTTTGTGACAGCCTAAAGTAACTTCAATCTATCCACAACCAGAGCAGCCATCTTTGGTTTGAAACAAAGCTGTGCTTTAGAATTGTTTCATAGTCAGCAAGTATATTCTTGTGCCTTAATTGGAAAAACTGGAGTGTGGGTAGTCTTGCATTTTTAGGTAGGACAATCTCAATATGCTAACACTTAGCTTGTCCAACTCCTGTTGACATTTGTTCAGACACTCACACCCAAGGCAGTAGGAACTTTGCTAGAAACATTTTCTTCAAGGAATACTTTAATCTTGCCTGGCTTATGCTGCTTTGTTTTCAAAGTTTCTAGTGGCTGCAGAGACAGGTCTTTGTCACACAGGCTTAAAGCTTGGCACCTACCACATCTCTCAGAGACTCTCCACATGAGAAGTTATACAAAAAATTGCATTTTGTGAAGATTGTTTAAACAGACATGACATCTCCCTTCACTTCGTATCAATCAGTTATGTTATCAATCTGCTACATGTTCATTTGACAATGCTGCTTAGGCCGCTCTGCAGAGCTAGGCTATCCAAAGCTAAAATCAACATGCAAAGTTCTCAAGAACAGCTGAGTTGTTCAGTAACTTCTATGGGGAACAAAAGATATCTGGCAGAGCAGCCTCCCAAGTTAGCAAAGTACCAGAAACAGGTAAATGTATCCCGCTCAAAGAGACAGGGAGAAGTCTTTCCCCTTCCAACATCACAGAAAGGCAACTTGGGGCCTAAGGGGGTCATTTATTGATTCACTTCTTCAAATGTACAAAAAATTAGAAAACAAACCCTCCCCCTCCCCACCCACAAATATCAGCCAGTCCAGGGCATTCAAGGCCAGTGCAGTTAAGAGATGAGGGGGCAGGAAATTAAACAGAACAGCAGCAGCAGCTGGGTCCCCTCTGCTCAATGTGGCTTCACTTTCCAACAGCTTAGACTGCCCCACAGGGCCCCACCTCCAGGAGCGGCCATGGGCTCTTCTGCAGACAAAGGCGATGATGACACCAAGCCCCCCTCCCCGCTCACAGATCCTCCTTGGGCGCCTTCTTCTTCTTCTTGGGTTTTTCATCCTCCTGTAGAATGGGTGGGTAAGTGGCCTCCCGCTTCAGGTAGCTGACAAAGTCGTTCACCTCACGCCCCCCCTGTCAAGAAGACACAAGTCAGGCAAAGTGCAACAGTGCTCAAGGCATTAAGTTCAATCACTAACACACACAGCAACCTCAACACATTCCACTTGATCATTTATGCTACTTGCCATATTTTAGGATTAATGGGCAAAAGAAAAAAGACTTCATTGCAGCTGGTGATTATTACTCTAGGGAACCCGGTATAAGCATGAACTCACCTCATATTTCTTTGGACTTTGCTTGCTCCCCGCAGGCGAAAAATAAATTGTGGGGAAGCTGTCAACAAAGAAAGAAAGACCACTCAGCAGGGCATTCAGTGCTATCCTGAATGACTGCCCTGGAGGAAATATGCCTGGTGTTTACATGCATAAACCTCCATACAGCAGCCATTCTTCAAGGGGGCATAGTGCAAGCACACAATGTAGGTGTGGGTGGGGTGCAAAGGACTCCTCCTAAAAGGCCCAAGACTGGCCTGCAGGACAGCTACTCTATCATTGACAGCAGAGGGCAGGCAAGAACCAGCCAGTGGCTACCAAGCATAAGTCTCTTACCCTCGCACTTCATAGGGAGAAGGCACATCATTGGCTGTAGCATCCATCTTGGCTATAATAATGTTGGGATCTTTGCTGAGCTGTTGAAAGATAATCCAATCAGCAATTTCACACTGGTAGAAGCAGTCAATTCATGATAGCAGAGCAGTGCCAGTCCCCTAGGGGCTATTCCACACCCAGGAGAACCTTGCTCAAATACACAGTATCAAGGCCCCTGCAGGTAAGATCCCTTCTCTATGGTCACCTATGAACAGGGACCTCTATTAAGGGAGAGAGACAGGCACTCAGATCCTCCTCCCGCTCCTTGGGCATACCTTCTCTCCAAGCTCCTTGTATTTGGGTTCCAGGTTCTTGCAGTGGCCACACCAAGGCGCGTAGAACTCCACAAGCACATCCTTGCCCTCAGCATTCACGATTTCGTCAAAGTTCTCAGCCACAACCACCTGGGGGAGAACATACAGTCTCAAAAGGGGAGGTTCCCAAGACACACTGTGCCTAATTTTAGTGTTATTACAAGCTGAATAATATGCAGGAAGATTCTCATTTTCCCAGCAGTTCAATCAATATACAGATCACATAAAAATCTGCCTGTTTCCCATCTATGAATTGAATTCCTGAATTCCAGGTGTCCAGAAACAGTTTTGGTATGCATCAAGGACATATAAACTTAAACTTAATTCAGAGAAAACATAGCTACTTTAAGATTTCCTTGTACTTCAAATTTTGGGTTTGTTCAACCCAACTTGTAATTTCAATTTGTCTTTTTCATGTTTGTTGATGAAACTGCCCAGCAGCTATTAACATCAGCCACCCTGGGAAAGCTACAGCCTCAAGACATAGCTCAGAAAGAGCTGAAGTTAATAAATGTGCACAATAATCTTATTTAAACTGCATGAAACTTAAAACAAAGTGGAAAAATTTGTGGGCATTTTGGAATTTGATATGGAATGTTTTGGGGTGTTGCACATCAGTCATAACTTGTCACCTGCTGCAACATGACCCAAAATACAACAGAGGAGTCCCCTTCTTGGTTAATAATAATAATAATAATAATCAAATTTTATTTATATCCCACCCTCCCCAGCCAAAGCCGGGCTCAGAGCAGCTAACAACAGTAAAATAATACAGCATTCTAAAATCAATTCATTATAAAATCAGTTCAAATCAAATTGATGGCAACCATTGGGCTAGAGTTCTGTGAAGAATTACCAAAGGAAGGGGTCAGGCTGTGCCTTGACCAAAGGCCTGGTGGAACAGCTCTGTCTTGCAGGCCCTGCAGAAAGATGTCAAGTCCCACAGGGCCCCAGTCTCTTGTGACAAGAGCGTTCCACCAGATCGGAGCCACAGCCGAAAAGCCCTGGCTCCGGTTGAGGCCAGCCTAACCTCTCTGTGGCCTGGGACATCCAAGGTGTTTTTTGTTTGAAGACCGTAAGGTCCTGCATGGGACATACCAAGAGAGGCAGCCCCGTAGGTATGAGGGTCCTAGGCTATATAGGGCTTTAAAGGTTAAAACCAGCACCTTAAACCTGATCCTGTACTCCACTGGGAGCCAGTGCAGCTGGTATAGCACTGGGTGAGTGTGATCCTGCAGCGAGGATCCCATAAGGAGTCTTGCCGCAGCATTCTGCACCCGCTGGAGTTTCTGGGTCAGTCTCAATGGCAGCCCCACGTAGAGCGAGTTATTCTTACGAGATCTAGTTTTTTTTAAGCTAGAAGTAGGGGACCCTCCAGCTGCTGTTGACCTATTGCTCCCATAATCCCTTATCTTTGGGCAACGCTGGTTAGGGCTGATGGAAGTTCAATATCATCTGAAGGGGCCCAAGGCTCCCACCACCCTTGAGACAGAACAAGCAGCAGCTCCCACCTTCACAGGCCCATCATTGTTCTCTGGGATGGGCTCAGATTTCAGGTATTTCTTCAGGTTTCCATCAAAATAATCCTGGAGGAATCTCTCCAGGGCCTTCCCATCACGGCTGCAAACCAAACAAGAGAATTGTTTCAACCAGTCCTTCCCCAACTTGTAACCCCCCTTCTAAAGTCACTAGAAGAAATCCCAGACTTTCTGTCCTGGATTGGCCTATGATGCTTTGTGTGCAGAATTGCTCAGGAAAAGGCAGTGGGATGTCCCCACTCCAGACCACCCCAGAAGTAGTGTGCACCCTTGCAGTATAAACAAATGCTCCACTTACGAGAACTCCTCCTGCATGACAAATTTCTCTCCCTTAGCTGTCCTGATGGCAACAAGAGGAACATCGGTGGTAGAGCCATCCAATCCAAACTCTGAGAGCTCATGACCGAAGGTCTTCCGACTAGCAACAGCAAAGTTGAGTTTGTGTCCAGCATCCAGGAAACTCCGGGCTACCTTCATCACTCTGCAGAAGCAATAACAAAACTTTTTTGTGATAGCCCAAGATAATCAGGAGTCACAGTGCACCTGTCTTCTTCAAGGCATGCATGAAGGCAAGCAAACCATTTTAATTAATTAAGAGCCAATTTCGGAAGTACCCTGGCTCAGGCAGAGGTGGTAATGTGTTCAGGTCAAAGCAGTTCCAAATTCTATAGCTAAAGGATCAAGAGCCACCAAGGTGATCAATGATTGGCCAAGGGCAGAAGTGTCACTGCCCAGTCTCCTTCCATAAGTTATTTACTGCTGATGGGGGACCTCCATAGCTTATACTATTGCTGGCTTCTTTCCCCCCACTCTTCCTAGGGAGGGGGATGTTTGCATGCTGGAACTGCTGCAGCCCTTCTGTTTGGGCTACAGAGCAGCCACAAGAGGCATGGCCTCTGGCACAGACATGAGTCCACTGGATTAAGACAAAGTGTCCTGCTCTCAGTGGTCAACCAGATGCTCCAGTGCAGATGTTTTCAACCTTTTTGAGTCCACTGCTCCCTTGACCAACTATATTCTTTCTGTGACACCCCTGTGGGACTCAGGAGCCCAGTTATGTCACCCCTTGCCTGCAGAGCTGGCAGCCTCTCACTCTTTTCAAATACCCTACTTCACAAAGTGT
This sequence comes from Podarcis vaucheri, assembly GCF_965113315.1. Lineage (NCBI taxonomy): Eukaryota > Metazoa > Chordata > Lepidosauria > Squamata > Lacertidae > Podarcis > Podarcis vaucheri. Next base: position 29,550,751 of record NC_138752.1, read on the forward strand.
TTTCTCAGCCTCTCCTCTTCTTGGAGTTCTCTGGCCAGGTCTCTGAGCTGCTTCCCCTGCCCCATAGGGGCCTAGGACTTGTCTGTTCATTCCCAGCAGCAAGGGCTGGTGAACTGGCTGGCTAGGCTCCCTCACCTGCTTGCTTGCTTGCTTACTTACTACGAGGCCACCTCAGCTTCTGGCAACTAGCAGAGCTTGTAGCCAAGGATGCTGCAACAAACAGTCACACAAGCCTTTGGGAGGCAGAGACATGAGAGGGCATCAGAGGAGGGAGGGAGGCACCCCTGACCATCATTCAAGGCACCCCAGAGTGCCATGGCACACTGGCTGAAAACCACTGCCCCAGTAGGAAGCCAGCAAGCAGGACCCGATTGCAGCATCAGCAGTGATCTCCCTGCCTATGATTCCCAGCAACTGGCAGGTCAGGCACATATTGCCTGTGACAGTGGGGGCAGAACATATCAGTGGCTTGCAGGTCTCTCCAACCTCACTCATTTCACTTCCCCAGGGAAGTCCTTGCTGTGTTCTCACCTGTTGCGCCAGTAGTTGGAGCCCTTGGGATTCTTTTCATAATCTACGTCGTAATAAGCCACCAGCAGGTCCTTGCCTTGGATCAGCTCTTTGTTGTCTTCCGTCATGTGTGGGCAGATGCCAAAGCTAAAGAACAGAAGGAACCCCCAAATCACGTTAGCATGTGGATCTCACGCTGCGGACACAGACACTCACTATAGACTGGCAGGAGGGAAGCTGCCATGCACTTACATGTTCTCCTGAAGGAACTTCTTGATCTTGCCAGTTGTGATCTTGTCCTCTGTGTATCGCACAGTGTTGTCCTCAAATTTGTTTTCCAGGTGTGGGGGACGGAACAGGATAATGCCTCTGTGGAAAGTTGATCAATGCAACTTGACAGTGAACCAAGCACACATCACCCTCAAACAGGCTGTGCTCTTGCTAGGGCTTGGCTCACAAACAGGACTCCCTTGTTCTTTCAACATGGGCTTCCAGCCACATTTGCTAGCAGGTGTCTCAGCTGCTTAACCAACTCCCCAAGGAAAAGCTGAATGACAGTCAGCAAGCACCTCAAGCTCTGACTTGCCTGCTCCCTTCAGGTGGCAGGAAAAACAAGCAGGAAGCAGCCCAGCAGGGACTTGAGTGTTGGCAGGGGGGGGGGAGGGATGCTGCGTAGGACCGTGGAAAGTACAATCACTATTTTACAAAGACAGTTGCTAGGAACACGTTTGAGTGTTGCTCAAGCTCAGTTCAAAGAGAACCAATGGTCTATCCATCAGAAACAGCTTGCTATACAAGTGGGGGAAATTCATTGTGGGGAGCAACAGGAAGCCAGCCAGAGCTGTTATGCCCAGATGCATTTCTGAAATTTGTGTCTTATATTCTTATATTTTGGTAGACCAATCAGGAGAATAGAGGCCCATGTGCTACTTACTCGCCATCTGGCTCATATTTCTTTACTAGATCCTCATCACTTGTGTGCCCAAAGCGGTAATGGTCTCGCAAGTTGCTCGCTGCTTTCATGTACTCTGAATGTGCATCACCAAACAACTCCTTGAAGAAACCTGCAGAACATCATAAAAGGCAAAGGACTCCATATGAAAGAAGAGTAGAAGAAGCAGTTTAGCTATTACACCTGGACACAAAAACAACTTGACTGCCCAAACCAGTGAGCCATATGCAAGAACCTGCAAATTGCATCCAAGGAACCCATTCCCCGGCTTCTAATACTTGAAGCTGGGAGTGGCTCAAATCAACACTGCCGAACGTTTTTATCTGAACATTTTTACTACTGAGATCAGGTTAACAGGGTGCCACACTTAAGACTGGAATAGAAGAGGCAACTCTGCACTGCCAGTTCAAAGCTCTGTGAGATACTGTGCTAACACCTGCAGTCTATGATGCCTAATTCCAGAAAGACTGGAGATCCCCCTCCACATCTTAGCATGTGAAGGCTCAGGGGGGGAAATCTGATCACCTCCCCCACCCAAAAACCCCTCACTACTTACCCACCACAGCAGGATCCTTTTCACTGATGAATTTTTCAAAAGTATCAGAGCGGAGAGCAACTGAGGCTGGCCCAGCCTGTTTCTTCAGGTGGCTCACAATTCCATCTTGGGAGAGAAGTTTGGCATAGTTAGTGGCAGGCTGCATGTAGGGACTGCTTTGCAGACATCCAATGTCTTCAAAAACTGCACTATACAAGGCATTACACAAATAACCTTTAAATGAAGGCTTCAATCAGAAGAGCCCTATAGCTAGATCAGAACAATGGCCCATATTGTCCAGAATCTTGTTCTTGCAGAGGCCTACCAGATGATGTTGGGAAGTCTACAAGCAGAATATGCATGCAATAACCCTCCACTCTGTGCCAGGGCTGCTGCAGACTATTAACCAGCTCCTCCAGCACTCACAGCCTGGCCTACAGTTCCTTACCAGCTGTTCTTGGACCATCATAGGTACCAGACTCCTCCCCGTTCCTGAAGATCTTGAGAGTTGGATAGCCACTCACTCCATACTTGTTGCAGGTGTTTGAGTTTGCTGTACAGTCAACCTTAAAGAGAATGTGAGCAGGGTTTGCCTTTTCCACAGTAAAGGATGGTAGCATCTCTAAAAAACAACAACCATCTAGTCTGCACATTGCCAACACCATAGATGCATGCAAACATCCTCATCCAAGCATTCCCATCTAACACCAACAGAGGCTCTTCCTATACCTCCAGGGACTTTGATCAAAAGAACAGCAGTCATAGATTCAAAGCTTTTTATCCCACGTTACTCCCCACCACATACACACAGGCATCAATAGAACTGACTCCCAACTCCACTATCAGTAGTCAAGCAATTTAACTTATGGAAAAGGTCCCTTTTCTGCAGAGTTTCATGCAGTAGCACATTACAAAACTAACCTTCACAAGTGGCACTATTCCCTTTAGCCTGGTGGCAGCAGACTCATACTCAGGAGCAAGGCGTTTACAGTGTCCACACCTACAAGATTAAAAGTTCAATGCATGGTTGGCATACCACTTTCTTTCATCAGCAAGGACTGTTTGGCCCAAGATCGCACTTGTATCTCAACAGGTCAGATACAAATCAATGACTAAAACTGTGCAGGGTTTTAAAATTTAAATTTGTTTTAAAGGAGTCAATACTCTTGAATAAGTAGGTTAATGTGACATAATCTAGATATAAGCACATTAGCCCATCCTTGTATTCAAGTACTAGTCTGGCACAGACAACCAGAATTTATTTATTGTGATTATTAATATCCTGCCTTCCAGACGATGAATGCTTTTGAGGCATACTACAATTAACATCACTATCCATGGGGGCAAGGGAAAAGAATGAGCAATATGGTAGAACACAGAGAGTTACGAGAATCCTTCCCAGAAGATAGCTGGTAGTTGATAGCCTTATGCAGGGACAAGCCAAGTTAGACAGAAGCTGGCTCTTGACCTTCTTTTTGTCTGCCTCTCTTGATTTCCTGAGATCCTTCCCTCATGGCAATTGTGAGTTCTATGCAAGTGTGATGGGAGGGATGGAGCAAGAGACTGAAGCAGTCTCTCCTCTGTGCTCAACACAGAAATCAAGTGGGTTGCTAGACAACGGAAGTCTCCTCTTCCATATACCCAGCATAGGCTTAGACCTGCAGCTTCCTATTTCTGGTCAGCCTTCAGTAGGCTAGCATTTAGCTAGCTTGTAATTTTGAGTGGTTTTCTCTACAGTGAATCATTACCCCTACCAGATGCACATTCAAAAGGATTTATGAATACACAATTTGATTTTTACTAAAATATGAATACTTTCACTAAACCTACAAAATGTAGGCATTTCATTTACTTTCTTGAATTTCTATCCCACCTTTCTCACATCATAGAACCCATGGAGGCATAAATATGGTTCCCAAATTCCTGTTTTGGCAATGATCAAACCTGATTGTCTTCAGCAAAGTATTGTCCTTGTGTACCAAGTTTCATACCACGGGATTTTATGCTAAACTGTCTTTTATTGTTCTGTGAAGGGCTATGTTTTGCTTTTATTACAAGTATACACTGAGATTCATTTGCATCAAGGACCACTGAGACACTTGAAGCCAGTGGGCTGGGCACCATGAATCATCCATCTTGCTTGGCAAGGGCACCCCGCTCCCGCAAAAAGCACAAGCTAATAATGGCCCCATCAACCCCATGAAGCGGACAGAGCGAGGAGGCTTCGCCGTTCTCACAAGGGCAGCACCTACGGTTCACCCAAGAACCAACTATCCACCGGAAGCTAGCAGGCGGCCAACCCTTCCGTTTCTGCCGATAAGACGCCCTGATGGCTGCCCCAACTTCTCCGCAAAGGTAGCGGGCACTTCCCAGGGGACCAACAGCCAATCCCTGATAGTGACAGCCCAGCGGAGCAGCCAACCGGGAGCAGCCACGGCAACAAGATCCCGCCCTCCGCAGGCACTTGCCCCGGTGTAGCCTGGGGGCTGCAGTTTCAAAACCGGCTGCGGCACCAGCGCCGGATCCACCGCGGCTTTCCCCGCCCGATAAAGAGGCCGCTACCAACCCGAACCAGCTGCCCTTCACGGCGGCCGGGCGAATCGCGGAGAGGCTTCCGCGGATATCGCGTCCGGAATGCGCAGAATTCACCCCCACAGGCCTGACAGACAAGAGGCAGCGGCGAGAGGCAGGTCGGCAGGCGGACTCCCTCCTTCCTTTCCTCCCTCGCTCTTCCCATTCTCGGCTCCGCGTCAGTTAAGGCAGCGGCAGCGACGAAGGGATCCACCGGCCTGCCAACCTCCCTCTCCCCGTCTGTCTATGGACCTGTGGGAGGCGCGCGCACGAGAAACGTGCCGCTCCTCTTCCTGCGCGCGCAGAGCCGAAGCAGCGGGGGCCTCGCCGCCCCGCCCCCCATGAGCGCCCTGGCCCCGTTGCCCTCCCCGCCCGCCCTCCTTCTCTCCCTCCGACCCACCATGGGGCGTAGAACTCGACGAGGGCGACGCTGCGGTCGGCCAGGCCGCTGTCGAAGTCCTCATCGCTGAGCTCGAGCACGTCAGAGGCGCGTCCCGGCAGCGGCACAAGGGCGAGGAGCAGGGCGAGGAGAAGCGCCTCCATAAGGCCCAGCCGCCGGCGAGCGAGAGAGAGAGGGGGAGAAAGGCGCGGAATACGGAGAGCGAGCCGGAGAAAGCGGCGGCTGAGGCGACTTTCGCTTTCCCTGGTTCTCGCCTCAGCGGGAAGCTAAAGAGGAGGCGGAAGTCCCGCCCCTCCAGGAGACGGGGCCGGATTTGCAGTGTGGCAGCTGCTCACTGGCCCACGCCGGCGCGAGGGCGGCCAATGAGGAGGAGAGATGGTGGCAGGAGGAGGCTGGGTGGCTCTGCGCTCGTCGTCATAGCGATGCCGCGAGGGGCCGCCCTGGCCTCGCGCTCCAGAGCGGGCTTCGCGTGTTGGCCCCGCCTCCCGCCATTGCGGCTCCCTCGTCTCCCCCTCAAGAGCAGCGGCTGAGGGCCAGAAAGATGTCCGCGCCTTTTTCGAAAAGTGCCCCCTATTGTGAAGAGCTGGTCCCTCAGCCGAGAGGCTGAAGCCAAACTCTTTTATCACCCTCGTTGCCCAACTGCAGCACAACAGCCCTGCAGTGCTGCCAGTGGGCCTTTCTCTCCGGTGCCTGCCGCCGCCGCCGCCACCCTCCCCACTTACTCCTGCATCCCCAAATGGGAAGGAAACTGAGATGCATTAAAACAACTACTTTTAAAAAATGTTTTGAGCCAGTGGCCTAGCACTTCTCAGTCAAATCTATGCACACAAATTGCTGGGGAAAGCAGAGCTAGCTAGCTTCCAGCTGCCTTTTCTTTGTCCAAGATCAAAGCAGCTAGCTCATTTCACTGACAGACCCCCTTCAACCAGGAGCTCTGAGACAAACTGCATCTCTGTTTCCTTATGGGCTACTGATCCTAAACCCAGTAACCTGAATGCCATGCAGCTAGGCACATGGGAATTCTATGGCAAACAGACCCACTTCAGCAGTCAATTTAGGAGACATTGTTAGGAATAAAAGGGAAGCAGACAGAAAGGAAAAACAATATAAGATGAACCTTGGTATTATGGCTCTAAACTGAACTAACCCTAGCCTATTCACTACATTCACTGTGTTAACGGTTCAAGTTACTCATGAAGAATAAGCAAGGCTGTCCTGTGTGGTCTAGTTGAGATTTGGTGAGTGATTGCCAAAGAAGTTGAGATTCCTGCATTGCTGGGATTTAGATTAGATGACCCTGAGGTCCCTAGCAATTCTATGATTCTAAGGAGCAGCTCAGCTTTTTAATATCTTCTCCCCTCTCACAGCTCTTCAGATGAAGGGTGGTATACAAATTTAATAATAACAATAAGCCTGTATTTCTGTGCATTTTCTTGCCTGACATGTAGAGATTCTGGCTTAGAGATGCAGTACCTTTGTTATGAAGGCGCTCATTTCATTTGACTGCACATGCCCTGTTGTTATGCAATTCCTTTAGCTATGCTCAGCAATGCAACGTGTACATATTGGTTGAAGAGGAGGCAAACTTTTGGCAGAGTGGCTGCCCTCACTGAAAAGGGATTACGTGTAGACACGGAATTGAGAGGAACAAGAACTCCAGCTTTATGCTAACACGTCATTATGCACCTGTTCATTAGCCAATTGCTAGCACAAATGCAAGTCTTAACTTGAGGGGCACTTGAACAGGACCACGTCAACCCATTGCAACACCACCAGAGACTAGCAATGAGCTTGGCCATCACATGCTTGCACACATCACCCCTCACACATCTAGCAGAATCAAGCAGGGACGGAGTGGTTTTCATGCTCAGCACAGCAGAGTGGTTTAAACCTTTCTCCCCAGCCCAGTGTTATGATGGGGGACACCAGTTGTCCCATCCCTGATAATCATATCAGATCATGTGAGGAAGAAGCTGTGATGTCACCAGCTGCTGCCATCTTGGTTGCAGTGGGAAAGCACCTGGACTGGACCCTGTATGTATGACCAATGCTACCTGATGCCACCTTGGCTTGGGGGCTGTTACGGCTAAAATCTGGGTGCGGGGTTACCCTGCCACCCAGCTCATCGGACTAAGTCCGTGGGTCCCTGCGGAAGAAAATGAGCTCAGCCGGACACAGGAGCAAACTGCAGAAGGTCCAAGTTTATTGCGCAACAGGTTCAAGGCGAGATTGAACCCAGAGAAAGGGGTGACATGAACTTTTGAAATTTCCCTCCATATCCCAGAATACAGTGCAAAATACATCCCAGTTACATCATGAATACATTAAGAAGAGGTTGGGTTACACAGATTAACATATGGAGGAGGGAGGGGTGAATATGCAGAGAGCTGGAGATATGCGCAGATAAGCACATCCTGAGAAGGCAATGGTCCATGTTTGCATAGTCTGTCACCTGGCATCGCCTGGAGGAAGGGTTTGGCAGAGTGATTTTGACTGGATTACTTGAGAGATTATGGAGGACAGGGGAGGGGTGATGGAGTCCTAGAGAAATTGAGCAAATATATTGTAGTGAAGAAGACATGCCCCCCCCCTTCCGTAACGGGCCAACCATGGTCTACAGGCCAGTGGCCCTTCACCATCCCTGCCTTTTTTTGTATTTGCTGTACAAACACATTTTGATTCTGTAAATGGGGAACCCATTGCTCTCAAAATGTTCTGGCAGCTCTGACCTTCAGAAAGTTATTGCTAATATTTCATCAGAATCTCTTTTATTGTCACTTGCTTTGGGTCCCACCCTCCAGAGCAGCAGAAAACAAACTTGCTCCATCTTCCATGTAATAACCTTTCAGATATTAAAGGTAAAAGTAAAAGGACCCCTGACCGTTAGGTCCAGTCGCGGACGACTCTGGGGTTGCGGTGCTCATCTCACTTTACTGGCTGAGGGAGTTGACGTTTTTCCACAGACAGCTTCTAGGTCATGTGGCTAACATGACTAAGCCGCTTCTGGCGAACCAGAGCAGCGAACGGAAACGCTGTTTACCTTCCCACTGGAGCGGTACCTATTTATCTACTTGCACTTGACGTGCTTTCAAACTGCTAGGTGGGCAGGAGCTGGGACCGAACAATGGGAACTCACCCCGGTTGCGGGGATTCAAACCACCAACCTTCCAATCAGCAAGCCCTAGGCTCAGTGGTTTAGACCACAGCACCACCTGTGTCCCCTGAACACCCATGTTCAGATATTAGAAGATGGCTATCATATCACCTCTCAAGTTTCTTGTTCTCCAGGCTAAACATACCCAGCTCCCTCAACTGTTCCTCATAAGGTTTGGGTTCCAGCCCCTTGATCATTTTGGTTGCCCTCCTCTGCACATGTTCCAGCTTCTCAATATGCTCCTTAAATTGTAGTGGCCAGAACTGAACACGGGACTCCAGGTGGGGTCTGATCAAGGCAGAATAGAACAGCACTATTACTTCTCTTGATCTAGACACTAGATTTCTGCTGATGCAGCCTAGTATTGCACTAGCTGGATCACACTGTTAACTCATGCATGCTAAGGTTTTGATCTACCAAGACTCCTTGCTCCTTTTCAAGCCAGATGTCCCTCATTCTATATAGTGTGCAACTGAATATTCCTTGCTAGGTGTAGAACTGTACATTTGTCCCTATTGAGATTTTCTCTATTGTGCAGAGGATGGCAACCAAGATGATCAAGATTATAAGCCAAGCCTTATGAGGAACATTTGAAGGTAGCTTTAGCCTGGAAAAGAGACTGATAGGAGATACAATAGCCATTTTCAAATATCCTATGGGCTGTCACATGGAAGATGGAGCAAGCTTGTTTTCTCCTGCCTGGAGGGGAGATGTTTTATTATTTTATTTATCAAATTTATATACCGCCCTGTACCCATGAACAAATGGCTTCAAGTTACAAGAAAGGAAATTCTGACTAAACATCAGGAAGAACTTTCTCACAGTAAGCACTGTTCAACAGTGGAATGGTGTCCCTCAGGAGGTTGTGTAAGGTTCTTAAGCAGAGGCTGGATGGCCATCTGTCATGGATGCTTTAGTTGACATTCCTGTGTTGCAGGGGGTTGAACTAGATGACCCTTGGAGTCCCTTCCATATCTATGATTCTATGAGGTATTAGCCTCCCAGTTTGATGTCGAATTTTATGAGCACCCCCTCTATTCCTTAATTCAAGTCATTTATAACGATATCAAACAACACTGGGCCCTGGAATAAATCCTGCGGCACCCCATTTGTCACTTTTCCAGGATGATGAGGAACTGTTGGTGAGCATTCTTTTGGTTAGTCAACCAGCTACAAATCCACCCTAACAGTAACATTGTCTAACCCACATTTCACCATTAACGTCTTGTTGTTTTAAAGTCCAAATTGGTAGTGGAATTTGTGGTTTTTTTAAAAAGTCTGATAATAAAGCAAGTAAAGTTACAGTACAATATACCCCCACTACATGGCAAGGGAGTTCCAGGTTTGAAACCCTAGATATCACTCTTATAATATCTATAAGCCACATAAAGTGCAGTCAGGTACGCATGTAGGTTTGGCAATACCTTTAGTAAGTGTACAGTTTTGCTGCGCCCACAGTTCAATCCAGTGACACAGCTTCATGCTCCAGCACGGGGGGGGGGGGCGCGGAGAGCAGGTGGGGGCAGGGCTGACGCGCCACCCATATGGGCGTGGTGCCCAGTACGTGCAGGGGCAGCCACAATGGCATCCCACCAGGATCGTGCTGCCGGGGGCAGTGTGCTCCCCCCGCACTCCTCTTCCTCTGCCAGTGGTTCAATCATCTGATGCTGACAGGAGCCCAACTCTGCCAAAAGTCTATCAAGGCACAAATGGCTCCCCTTCCACTTCAAGGAAAGAGTCAGATTTGAGCAAAACTCTCTGATCTCACCTAGTTTCATGAGGTGCTGCTTGCACATGCTGCCCAGCTAGAAATGTTTCCTTTCAGGTATCTGCACCCTTTGCCTTTTTGGTTTCAGAAACAAGTATAGCATCCTCTCCGGCTAGTAACTGGTTGCAAACTCCCCCATGTTAGTTGAAAACATGTCAGAAGCAAAGCCTTTGGAGAAAGGCCACAGCCCAGTGGTGGAGCAGCTGCTTTGCATGCAGAAGGTCACAGGTTCAAACCACAGCAGCACCTTCAGCTAAAATGATCCAGTAGGGGGCAATGAAAACAACCAGTTTCTCTGGCAGAGACCCTCCTAAAAGTTGCAGCCAGCAAAAGTAAATGTACCAAGCTATATTTGGCAGCTGCCTATATATCTTCCCAGCAGGGGGTGCTGCGGCCCTATCTGGTTTTGGGTCTCCGCACACACCCTGCTCCAATTCCCCTTTCCTAGCTGTCTTCCCAATTTCTGTGGGGGACTGAGGGGAAAGACCAAAGCAATTTCTTATCACCTGAGCAAAGAACAGAACTATGCCGTGAGTCTTACTGTCACAGGAATTTGGGTGAGGTGGAAAAGCAAATAAGAGCCGGAAAGGCCTTAGTTCCAAAGAGTTATAAAGTGGTCAGATCTTTAATAAAAACATTTGAAGGCACAGCCTATCAGTGTCCGCTTGGGAAGAGGGGGGAAAGGGAGGAGAGAAGCCACCATCCCTTCATTCTAAAAAGCTGCCTCCTGGGAAGCCGAGCCTGCCAGCGTCCATCTCTGCAGGGAAGGGCATCCCACTCAGCTGCTGGCCCTCAGCCCAAGAAGCGCAGGCCAGCCATCCCTGAGAAACCCAGCAGCACAGCAAGGACTTTGAGCAGGCGTCTGGCAGGATCGTTCAGCTCCTGAGGCAAGATTTCCAGGAAGGTGATGTACATGAAGGTCCCGGCAGCCACGCCTTCCAGCACACTCCGGGTCATGGTGGGACTGCCGCTTGCATCAGGACTATGCATCACAGCCATGCCCAGCCCCACACCCAGAGGGGACATCAGCGCAAAGGTGATGATGGAGGCTGCCAGCCAGCGCAGGGGGAGGCGGCTCTGGAGCAGCAGCAGGGCCAAGCTGGCAGCGATGATGGTCTTGTGGAGGAGAATGGCCACAGCCAGCTGGAGGACCTTTGATTCTGTGTCTTGCAGGCCCACCGCCAGGCCCTCAAACACTGAGTGGAAGGAGAGAGAGAGCGTCAGCACCAGGGAGCGGAAGGACGAGGGTGCTTTGGTGTCCCCCGTGTGGCAGTGGGGGGTCCCCGCCTCCAAGCGCGGCTGCTGCTGTTGCTGCTCAGCCAGGCTGCCCTCTTCGCCGTGTGGGGGAGAGGGGCAAGGCAAGAGGGGCAGGGAGGCCTCATCCCCCTGCTGCTCGCTGCAGGCCAGGATGATGTGCTCTAGGACCAGGACCAGTAGGAAGCCCAGCGCCAGGACCAGTTCAGGCATCGGGAAGTCCAGCTGTGGGGCAGGGAAGAAAAGGGAAGCACCATCAGGTTAGGAGAGAAACCGTTCCCTCGAGGCCCCGACGCCCACCCAAGGGCGTCTCCCCTGGAGCCAGGAGGGCCAAACCACCAAAGGAGCTCCAGAGCCTGTGGGCTCCTGAGAATTCTTTCCCAGGGCTGCAACAACCCCTATCTTGGGCATTAAACAGGAAAGGTTTCAGGTAAAGGAATGCTTGGCTACTGCTTTCAGAAGGTTACAGGGCAGCCCTGGTGTGCTTAATATGGAGGGGAGGTAAGCAGCCCATTTGAAGATCACCCTAACCTTTCCCACAGGGCAAATCTGAGAGCAACTCAGGCCTTTGTCCAGTCAACATCTCGCGGCCTCTTCCCTCCTCCTCCGAGCATAGGAGCGTGTGAGTCAGCTCAGCCCCATCACATGCTGTCTCGCAAAAGCTGGGCGGGCAGGGCCAGCGGGACTCCGGCGACCAGCAGCGCCAGCAAGATGTTCGCTGGAGCCCCCCTCCCCACTTTTTGTTCGGGGGCTGCAGCCCGTGATGCGGCTCCAACCCTCCGGGCCCGGTCACAGTGTCCTGATCCCCCGCCCTACTCTTCCCCGCTCAGTACCGGGGGAATCTGTTGGCTCAGGTCCTCGCGCAGGTCGGCCAGCGAGTCCGGCACGATGTCCAGCAGGCAAGCGGACAGGAAGACGCCACCGGCTGCGCAGCTCAGGACGCCCCGCCAGCGCGCAAAGAAGCCTGCGGAGGCAGAAAGAAAAGCGAGTGCTGAGATGGGGGGGAAAGGAGCCCAGCCGCGACCCCCGCCCAGCTCTCGCCCTCACTCACCGGTCCCGCCAGCCCCCCGGAGGCTGAGAAGGACGGCAGGCAGGAGGCCGCAGAGAAGCGGCAGCAGCGCCAGCCCCAGCAGGCAGCCCAGCTTCAGAACCTGCAGCGAGCCCATGGCGCAGCCTGGCCCACGCGCCCCGCCCCGCCCGCCCCGAGGGGTATTTAAACCTTCGCGCCACGTGATGGGTACCGCCCATTGGTGGGCGCCGATTGGCCGGCTGCCGCCTAGGGGGCGGGGCTCGCGCCCACGTGCACCAGGCTAAGGCCGGGAGCGTGGCTGCGGGCTCACTTCTCAGCAGCTTCCCGAGGGGGAAATTATGACGGCGGAGCGGACTTTGACCCCGGGAGCAAAGGTGGCCTTCCTTGCGCGTCTCTCTTCTGGCCGCTTGGCACCCGCTGGCCAGAGCTATGGACAAGAGGAGTAGCTCATAGCTGTCAACGTTTCCCTTTTTTAAAAGAGAAATCCCCTTATTCCGAATAGGATTCCTCGCAAGAAAAGGGAAAAGTTGACAGCTATGGGAGTAGCTGCAGAGGCGGGCGGGAGGCAAGGGGGCGTCATCTGGTTCTGTAGCTTCTGCTACCAGAGGCCCCCATGGGAGGGAGACGTCAGGCATGGCCAGAACAGCCCCCTCCCCTCCTGCCCTTGCTGGCCATCTAAGAGCATAAGGAGAGCCTGCTGGATCACGCCCGTGGACAATCTAGTTCAAGATTCTGTTCTCACAGTGGCTGACTAGATTCCCCCAATGGGAAAACAGCAAGCAGGATCCCAGCACCCTAGCAAATCTCCCCTCCTGCAGTTTTCAGCAGTTTCTGCCTTTAGCCATGGAGGCAGACTGTAGCGATCAATAATAGCCATCGACTACCGTGAGTTTATCTAATGTTCCTTGAAAGCCATCCAAGTTGGTATCCATCTCTGCCACTCCTATTGGAGTGAGTTCCACAGCTGTTTGGAGAAGGACTTCCTTTTATTTGTCTTGAATCTTCCATGTGCTTCCTTGGGGGTTGGTGAGAGTTGCCTTGAGCTGAGTCAATTTGACCTTTAGCCCAGCCTTGACTGCTGGCAGGGCCAAAGAGCCTCCTCCAGAGTGTGCAACGGACTGCAACACGAGTCATGGAAAATCTGATTGGGTGGGCTGCAGGGCCATTGGAAGCTTCAGTCCAAGGCGGTGGCGGTGTGGCCACGTGACTTTGGAACCTTCAGAAGTAGATGAGGGCTGTTTGGCTCTCTGTCCTGTTTGGGTGTGGACTCCATTTAGCAAGGGGAGTCCTTAATGCATCCTCTGGCACTTCTTTCCAGAAGAGAGGTCTGCCAGGCCTACTTTGTGGGAGCCTTTGTGGTGATGGTGAAAACTTCTCCTTTTCCAACATGTTATCATTTTGTACACTGGAATTTACTCTGTTGCATCTATTAGTTTGTAGACTTTAGACACAATCCTATACAGTGGACGCTCGGGTTGTGAACATGATCCATGCGGGATACACGTATGCAAACCGAAGTGGCACGTCTGTGCACGTGTGGGTTGCAATTCGGTGCTCATGTGCAAAGCACAATTTAGCGCTTCTGTGCATGCGCGACCCCCAAAACCCAGAAGTAACCCGTTCTGGTACTTCTGGGTTTTGGCAGGTCTATAACCCCAAAAAACGCAACCTGAAGCGCCTGTAACCCGAGGTATGACTGTACTCGAATTCTGACAGTTTGTGAGCTACAGCAAAGGCACCTCTGTGTTAGTGTAACTTAAGATACATCTCCACCACTTCATACAGAGACAGAAAACTTGTGGCCCTGCAGATGTTGCTAGACTCCAGCTCCCATCACCCCGATTGTTGGACATGCTAGCTTGAGCTGTTGGGAGTTAAACTGGAGGATCCCAGGTGCTTTGTCCCAAACAAGCTATGCCACTACAATGCTGCAGTGCAACTCTGCTGATAAAAAATCTTATGCCACTTAAATCTCCATTCAGGTTTCTTTCCCACATCAGAGTGGGTGGCATATGTTAAAAGGCACCCATTGAGCAGTGGTGTATTGGTCTGGGGTTGGAGTCAGAGATCCTTTCCTATTTCTGCAGCAGAGTAGCTGCCATCTTCAGCCTCCTAGAGCTGCCCCTTCAGCTCCAAAGGGGAGCTTTTCAGCTACTGTGTGCTCCAAAGTCAAGGGCAGAGGAACACTGAAAAGACAAACCAGGCTTCCATTTCAAGAGAACAGGCTGCAAGTTCTGTTATGTGCAAGGGAACTTCACAGGAAGCACAACTTAAAACACACCAAAGGAATGTACTGAAGTACTTCAAGGCATTTTCCCATGTACGTGCACAGAAAATAGTAGATTTATCTGGGAAGCAACACATGGAAATCTGCACTGGTTGTTGCAATGCATTCCTCATTACTGCATAATCGTAGGATTATTTTCTAATCTTGGAAGGGGCATGACTGTCATGATCATGAAGGGACCCTGCACTTCTGAATTTGCCCCCCCCCAACCAATGATTGAACACAACAGAAAGCAAACACAACTAAGTACTGGACCCACCTCTGCCCACTCCATGCCCAGGCCATCACAATAGACAAACTCTGCACCCAATCACAGGGCACCAACTGTGTTAAATAACCCCCCCCTCCAGCCCACTACTCAGAGGGCAGGGCATGTATCACCTGAGTCAGTTTTCAAGTTCTTCTGAAGAGACCTGCTGGCTGCTCTGTGAGGGGCATATTGCTGACACCATGGAAACAGGCTTTCTCCTGATAACCCCCACTGTCTGCACAACTCGTGAGGTGGAGAAGTGGAGACAGCCATGACCCTTAAATGCTTCTTAAAAACATGTATGTTTACTCTAGTTTTCCCAGATTCCAACTCTTCAATTTATTTGCTTTGCACACTGATTGGTTTTGTAGGATGCATATTTTTTCCTGGGTTTTTAAGGACTCTCTTTGAATGCTGTAGTTTGCATTTTTATGGTTTTCAAATGTAAGCTGCTTAGATTTGTCCTACTAAGCAGTATGCAATGTTTATAACATACATAATGGAGATGGAGTATTTTTTTTACAGAAAGTGGCACATGTGCTTGAGGGCATTGCTGATTTGGATTCCTGGCATTTGGAGCAGCTTCCCCTAAAGCTAGACAGAGTAGAAAAGGTGAGTCCTTCTTAGGGGCATGGACATAACCAGGATTTATGTGGGGGGGGGGCAGGCTTCATGGGGGGGGAGAGCAGAACCTCCATTAGTTAAGTATTTTTATTGATTTACTTGATTTAGGGGAGCATCTTACCCCTACCTCCCCTTGGTTATGCCCATGCTCAAGGGGTCTGGGAGTTGACACCCACATGGGACGAGGGGCTTTCTGCAGAGCTGAGCTGCCTTCTAAAGGGGATTCCCAAGGGGCTGGAACTAGCACTGGTCTCTGGGATGACTGGCCTTTGGCTGACTCTGAATCAGCACAGGGCCTTGGAGCTCAGGAGACGAAGTTCCAGCTTCTTCCTCTTTCTCTAGATCACAGGCAACTTTGCCTGTCTCCCTCCTCCTCCTCCTCCTCCTCCTCCTCCTCGAGTGACAGGCCCCATACTGCTTGCATACCCAAGGCATCAATAATGGATCAAGCCCCCATTGTTCCCCTTGATGTGTCAGGATGGTGGGGCCAGCCTCAGGTTACCAGGGAGGGAAGGAGAGGGCAGGGTAGCTGCACTTGGCAAGCTAAACAGGCACATTGGTTTCGTGGAGCTCCTTCTGTGTGGTGTTTGGGCTTCCTGTGGGGCTTCTGTGCACCAGAAGGTTCGGGTCACTTCCCATAGACCTCTAGAAACAGCAGACGCCTGGGCTCACACTTGTGGGCATGAAGGATCCTATAGCTCTGATCTCACAGCCTGGCACCCTTGAAGCATCTCGATTCCCACTGTTACTTTCTGGGTTTATCAAAGAGAGCGCCCCAATGGCCTCTAGGCCTCCTCATCTTGAAGGACTCCATAGTTTGTCATAGCATGGAAGGGGGGCAGAGTTGCTGCCTAAGAAGTAGAAAGAGATATCTGAGGAAGCAGGAAGCAGATCCAGGGGCTGGGGCAGCTTATATGCCAGAGCAGACAGGCAGCATTCTGCCCTCTTATGCAAAGGGCAAGATGGTGCATCCTCTCTCCCCAATTCCACATGGAGCAGCTGATCAGGTTGGCAGACGGGTCTCATTCCCAGCCAGGCAATGGGATTGCAGAGCCTCCTTGTCTCAACAGGGCACCTTTGTGGGTACAGGGCAGATGGCAGGGCTCCACCCCCCAGCATGGGCGACTTCCCTCTAGGGTCCAAGGGTAGGGAGACCTAGCTCCTTGCCAGCCTGTGGGGGTTTTGTTGCCCCTGTGGCTGGACCCCCCTCTCCTGCATGTCAGGCTGGGCTCCTTTCCTTCCTGGATGTAACTAATGCTCTGGATGGCAGAAAGGGATCGGCTCTGCAGGACCAGCACCGCATCTCCAGTGTCAGCTCCTATTTCAAGCCTCTCGGAGCAGCCGCCTTTTCCCTGGGCCCAGCCGCTGTGCGCATGGGACGGGTGCCAGCATGGCCCCTTTCTTCTGGGGCCTCTGGGGGCTCTTCTTGCTGACACATCCTCTGCCAGGTACAGGGGCGTAGCAGGGAGGGGAGTTGAGGGTCTGTGTGTAGGCATGCAAGTGGCCTCCTGCATTTGGCCATGGCTGGTGACCCCTGTCCCCTTTCTCCCAGCAGGGGCAGCGGGGGAGCCAAGCAGAAACCTGCGACAGGGTTTGGCAGGGCTATTGGCACCTCCTGGAGAGCAGCGCCAAGGGGGCTCTATTTCTCCCAGGCCTAGCCCAGGCTCGGCACATCAGCAGCACATGCACCCCCTTCTCCTCAGCCTGGAGTCCCTGTGGGGCAGGCAGCCTCCCTCTCCCCAGACCCGGAGCCCTGAATCCCGCCTGTCCAGCTTCCTCCGCAACATCTCTCTGTACCTCCAGGGCGAGGAGGAGCAGGAAGCCCCGGAGTCCTGGGAGAGCCTCCTGCTGCCACTGCTGCTGCCACCACCCAACACCAAGAAGCCGCTCTCACCAGCAGCCTCTGGACGCCGGCTCCTCCAGGACATCCTCTTTTCCTGGCGGCGAGGCAGCTGGCATTGGGATGGGTGGCTGAGCTTTGCCCAGGACTTGCTGAGCCTTCTCCTCAGTTGGGCCCAGGACCCCCCTCAGCACCTCCATGGGCAGCAGGGCTGGGAGGTTCTCAGCAGCCTGATGGAAGCCCTGGGCCAGGCCGTCCTCTCCGGGTTGCTTGGCCCACAGGGGTCCCTTTGCCCCCCAACAGGGCAGAGTGGGTGCCAAGCGAATGCCAGTTGGCTGGGGCAATTACTCCGGCTCTTTGAGGGCACTGGCTGGACAGCCATCCTGCACATTCACCCAGCAGGCTTCACCCCCACTGATGGCCAGCTGAAGCCCCTTGGCCTGGTGCCCGCAACCCCCCGAGAGCTGCTCCCTGGCAATCGCAGTGCCCCCAGCCTCCCAAAGACCCTCTACCGGACAGAGCAGCCAGGCACAGACAGGAAAGTGCAGGAACTGGCAGGAGGCTCCGAGGGCAACATCTTGTGGGAGACACTGGAGGAGCTGAGGCAGACACTGTGGCAAAGGGCAGGCCCCACCCTCATCACCAGCTTCCGAAGGAGGGTCTTGCATGTGACAGGCCTGCTGGCAGCTGAGGCTTCAGAGGCAGTGGGGGTACCCCAGCCTGACCCAGATGGGAAGTGCTCTGTAGGTAGGTGGGTGGGTGAATGAGTTGGGCTGCAAGCCATGGTAGGGAGGGCACAAAGGGAGGGAGAGATGGGCAAGGCCTCCTAGGGGGCCACATCCCTAACTACTCCTCTTCTCTGTCCCTAGGAAGCCTGCAGCAGCTGCTGCTGTGGTAAGTGGTTGTGGGGACAGCTTCTGAATACCAGCTGCTGGAAGCCGCAGGTGGGGGAGAGTGTTGCTTTTGTGTTCGAATCTTGATTACTGGTTTCTCACAGGCATCTGGTTGGCCATTGTGAGAGCAGGATGTTGGATCTTTCTCTTGATGCAACAGGCCCTTCTTAAATGTCCTGGAAGGGGGTGACCAGCCTCCTTTCCCTGGCCCGGGTGGTGGTGATGCTGTTCTTGTTGTTACTCTTGGGCTGAGTTTCGTTGTTCCTTGGGCAAAGGGTAGCAAGGCCATGGGGTATGACATGGCATAGAGTTACATTCAGAAAGGGTGGTAGTGCTGCCAGGGCAGTGACCTGGGCAGAGGGCCATTTGTGGCAGGACCCTGGGAGCATGTTTAGGGAAGTTTTTAAAGATTTAATGCTGTATTGGTTTTAAGACTCAATTGGGAGCCGCCCAGAGTGGCTGGGGAAACTCAGCCAGATGGGCGGGGTATAAATAATAAATTATTATTATTATTATTATTATTATTATTATTATTATTATTATTATTATTATGGTGGTGGCGGCGGCTGCTGGCTTGCTCTGCTGGTCGCCACTGAGTGACCTCTGGTATGGCACTGAGTCATCTTGTGCCTGGTAAGTGGTGGACCCTGTTCTCTGCTGTTCGCAGGGGAATCAGACACAACATCAGCTGGGACACCCTGCGTGTGGAATTGGCCTCCAGGGCCTCCTTCCCATGGCCTCCCGCGGTGCCCAGTTGCTTGCTGCCTGCTGGGGGAGGGCACAGGGTGAGCGAGACCCTCCCTCCAGCCCCCCGGAGAGCATTTGCTGAGCCCCCTTCCCAGGCAGAAGTCCTGGAGGCCGCCTGCAACGAGAGCATCCCCGGTTTGCCAGGAATCTCCAACTTCACCATCTACTTGTATTGCACCCTCTTCAACGGCTCCAAAGAGCCCCACCGGCCCCCGCCGGACCTGGAGGCCTTATGTTCCAGCACCACCTGGTACTTCTCCTCCATCGAGGGCGACCCGGTCTGGATACGAGCCTGCAAGGAGTACTTCCCCCAGCAGTTCAACAGCACAGTGTGTGGCAATGCCTCTGTCCTCTTGCACCTTGGGCCCCACCAGGAGCTGGTGGAGGATCTCTGTGCCAACCTCTCCATGCCCTTCCGACCCAGCCGTTGCTCAGAGGCTCTGAGCAGGCCTCTGCTGGGCCAGGAAGACTTCTGGACCTGCCTCTCCCTGGAGAACCAGACCCTCTGGACCCAAAACCTCTGCAGCAGCAGCCTGCAGGAAGTCTTTGATGCCACCAGGCAGTGGCTGGGCACCCTCTGCCACAGCCCGCTGGCCCAAGGGGCTGGGCTGAATGCCTCTCTGCGCCAGAGCATGGAAGCAGCAGGGTGTGGCGCCAGGGCCTGGAGCCCCCAAGCGCTGCATAACACTAGCTTCCTAGCTCAGTGTGGGGATGCCCACCTGCAGAGCTTCCAGGAGCTTGTGTGCAGCAACAAGTCCCTACTGGAAGCCCTGCAGCTGGCCCACCCCTGGGTGCGGGTTCACTGCTTGGCTGTTGAGCAGGATAGGAGCTGCTCCCTTCCATGGCTCCCAGGGGTGCTGCCACTGCCCCCGCAGCTCTGCCAGGATGCACCAGCCTTCCTGACAGCACTGGTATCCCAGTTGGCCCGGTGCAAAGAGCCTCCCCACTCCTCTTCCCAGTGGGCTCCCAGTGCCGGCTACCTGTTGCGGCTGCTGGACTTCCTGCTGGCTTCTCCTGCCCTTGGCGAAGTGGGGCAAGAGGGAGCCAGGCAGCAGCTGGGCCAGGCTCTCCTGCTCTCCAGCCTCCTGCACAACAGCTCCTTTGGGACTTCTCTCCAAGACAACTTCTCCCTGAGCATCCTGGAGGATGTGAGCCAGTTCCTGCAGGAAGGCGAGCTGGATCCAGCCACCAAGGAAGACCTGCTTAACTGCTTTGGGGTGGGTGATGCTCTGGGGACAGGAGGAGGGTTGGGAGGCTACTGCCAATAGCCACATGGGGAATGCCTGATAGGAATGTGTCCCCGCCCTAGGGGAACACACTGGGGGAGCCCAAGAAGGGGGTCTACCCTCTGGGCTGCATGAATGGATTTAGACATGAGGAGAGGATATATTGTTTAGTTATTACCATTCATTTCTCATGTGAGCCAGATCACGGGTTCAGTCCCTTCCTCTTCCAGGACAGTTTCACAGAATCATAGAATTGTAAAAAATCTGAAGGGTCACCTAGCCCAACCCCCTGAAAAATCATCAAGAAATACTAAAATGTACTTATTTTTCCCCATTGAGGGAACATTTAGTGGACCACATACAATCGCTGCAAACTATATCAAGCACTCTGCTTCTCTGTTCAGCATACAATGGAAAACAAGGTTTAACACTTTTCTCCATGGTACATCTTACACACTTATAGCCACCTGTCTCACTCTCACCTACCAACCTAGATGGCTTTAAAAGAGCATTAGGCCAGTTCATGGGAGGAGAGGCCTGTTGATGGCTACTGGCCACAAGGACTAAGGCAATGATGCTTCTGAATCCCAGTTTCTGGAAACTGCAGGAGGAGAGAGGGCTCTTGTGCTCAGGTCCAGCTTGTGGGTTTCCCCTTGGGGCATCTGGGTGGCTACTGTGTGAACAGGATGCTGGCCTAGAGAAACCCCTTTTGGCCTGACCCAGTTCTTCTCTCTCCTCCTTGCAGCCTTTGCTCTGGAATCTGCTGGAGAGGGAGGAGAACATCTCAGCTCTGGAGTTCTTCATGCAGGTACCTTCCCTCCATCCCAGTCTCCAGTCCTGTTGGTCCTGAAGCCACTTGACTTCTTCCTTGGCCCAATACTGGTCCCTGGAGCAAAGCTGCACCTCTCCTCCTTCAACCCCAAGGCTGACCTCTCCCCCTTTCCCCTCCTTCCTGTCCAAGGCGCCTCCCTGCACCATCTTTCAGGCTCCCTTGTGGCAGCTCCAGTGGGGCAGGGAAGGGAGTGGCACTGCTGTTGCTGCCTTGCCTCCTCCTCTCCCTCCCACTTTTCCAGGAATACCTGCAGATGCCCCATAAGGTTGTCCAGAGGCTGCTGTGGTCAGCGGAAGGTGAGACCATCCAGAGGTTCCTGGCCCTGCTGCACCGTTCCTGGGATCACCTGCAGATGAAGGTAGGTCTGTGGCAGAAGGGCTGGCCTTGATTAGGGGTGCAGCACCTGTGCACCTGTGGAGCCTTGACATGCCCACCAGGCTCCATATGGAAAGGGGGGTATTTGTTTAATGTAGGTCCTGGTTGGCAGCTCTAGACCTCAGTGCCTGGAGAGTCCCAGGTGGAGGACAGCTGCCCTGTGAACCCCTCCAACCCCCTTTCCCTCTGCTTCCCTCCACCAGGTGCCTCCGTGGGACAAGCGGGCGGTGGAGTCACTGGCTGCCCAGCTCCTGAGCAAGTTCCCTCAGCCATCCCCACAACTCTTCCTCCACCTCTCTCACTTTGTCCCTTTCATGGCTGCCTCGGACATCCTGCGCTTGCCACCCGCCCTGCTGGCCAACGATAGCGTGTGAGTGGTCCCCCCAGGCACCTTCATGGCTTGGCCCAAGCCTTCCTGGGGTGTCTTTCCCCAAACCACCTCCAGAGCCCTCAGGTCCTCCCTGCCCAGTTGAACCCCTCTGAGTTTACCTCCAGGTCCTAATTAAGGTGGGCTTAGTCTCCAAACCCACTTTCAGTCTCGTGGCAGGAAACCTTCAGGAAAGATGGTGCCTGAGCATTTATTTATTAAATTTGTCAGTCGCTTTATCACGCCCAGGGCAACCCAAAGTGACTTACTACCCAGCAGATAGACAATAAATCCCACATAGATACATTAAAACCAAGAGGAAGGAGAAATACATTAGAAACATCCCACCTACTTCTAAAAGGTCACAGAGAGCTCAAGGCCAAATGCCTGGTTATAGAGGAAAGTTTTTGCCTGGTGCCTAAAGATAAATGATGATGGTGCTAGGTGAGTCTTCCTGGGGAGAGCATTCCACAAATGGGGAGCCACTGCAGGAAAGGCCTGTTCTCATGTTGCTACCCTCTGGACCTCTTGTGGAGGGGTGGTCAGAATAGAATGTCCTTTCTGTCACTTCTGAATAGCCACAACCAGTCCCTCTTACTGCAAGGAGGGTCCAGGCCCTCTCATTTCACCTGCTTATGTTGGTCTTCCTAGGCTGTGCCCACCCCGCTGGCCTCATGCCTGGCATTGGGCCAGGTGGTCCTTCACTTAGCATGCTGTCTGTGTGCCTGTAGTTTTCTCAGGTGAGGGGGTGAGGGAACTTCTCTTGCTAACGTGGCCTCTTTCTTCTCTCCAACCCTCAGCTTGGCCATCATTAGCAGCCAAAGTGCCCAGATGACGCTGGCACAAAAACGGGCCCTAGTGCAGCGCCTCCTGCAGGCCGAGCACCTCCTAGGCGAAGTCCCTTCCTGGCCCCTGGAGTTTCTTCACAGCCTCCAGCCTCTGCTTCCTCACCTGCCACTGGGCCACTTCCTTCAGCTAACACCACAGCAGGTGGGACCAGGGTGCAGAGGCTGAGAGCAGCCGGGATGGGTGTCCTTCAGTTGCCCCTGGAAAGCTGGGCAAGCTCTCTGCTGCCTCTGTGGGGATAAACCCTTTGTGAGAAGGTGCAGTCCCTGCCTCCAGCCTCTTCCCCACAGGACTGGAAGCTGGTGGTGCACCCTCTGGAACTCCAGGGGGGGGGGGTTAGCATGCCCCAGAGTACCCACTTATGCCAGGGATGGTGCTTCCATAAAATAATAGAATTGTAGAGTTAGAAGGTTGGTCATGTTGTCCAACCCCTGCAATGCAGGAATCACAGCTAAAGAATCCATGCCAAATGGCCATCTGACCTCTGCTTTAAAACCTGCACGGAAGGAGAGTCCACCACCTTCCAAGGCAGTCCATTCCACTGTCAAACAACGCTTAAATGTTGGTGTGTCCCTCCAGATCCAGAGCTTGGTAAATGGCTGGCAGGAGGCTGAGCTGGGCCTGGCTCAAGGGCGCCATGTAGCACGTAGTTTGCTCAACAGGAGCCATGAGAGCACTGAGGAGCAGATGTGCAGGTGAGCAGTAGGGAGGCAGGCTTGGGAGCAAACTGACGTGGGTGATTTTGTGTCCCAGGGTATCCCACTTATTGTTGGGTGCAGCTGTTCAAGGCAGGAGTTCACAGGGGAAGAGATTTCCTCCCAAGGCAGCACTTCACATGGCTTTGGGTCCAAGGGAGAGCAAGGCATGCTTCATTCAAGAGACAAGCCAAAGGTGACCCCAGGGACATCATTGTTGCTAGATCAGACAGGAGTTATGTCCCCAAAGTATTTCCTGGCAAAGATGTGTCATGGCAGCAGGAGTTGAGGAACCCCAGATGGAAGGCTATTTGTCCACATGGTTCTCTTTCAAAGTCTATGGACACATGGGGTGTACAGAACATGTGAACTTCAGAAGGGCCCTGCAGCAGCAGCTGGGTCAGGCCGAAGGGGTCCATCTGGTCCATCATCCTCATCTCACAGTGGCCAGCCAGATGCCCCAGTGGGAAGCCCAAAAGCAGGAGCTAATGGCGACAGGAACTCTCCCCAACTTGATTCCTATGAACTGGACCTTTCTTGAAAGAGCAGAAGTTATTCAGAGGGGGAGGAGCATCACCTTTTGCGTATCTGGAGCAAAAACCGGCCAGAAGCATCAGAGTTTGTGGTCCAAATCCGCAGGCAGGCCTACATGGGGTGTGGCTAGCACCAAGTGAGCAAGTACCAACAGCCCCCTTCTGCCTGTGCCCCCTCCCCCACCCTCACAGGCTCGGGGCTCTCACCTGCTTCCTCAGCATCGGGGACTTGCGTCTGATCTCCCCCTTGCAAGATCTGTGGGGGCCGATTGAGAAGCACCTCCTGGAGTGTGTGGCCAGAGGGGTGGTGGACCCTCATGGGCAGGTGAGTGGTGAAGAGGACCAGGCTCTCTGGGGCACAGCAGAGCCTAGCCTAGAGCCAGTGCTGCTGAGGACTTTTCTCCCCACTGTCCTTCAGTCTTCTTCTGGGGGCAAGCTACTCTTCATAGAGATCCAGCTCTGGTGATGCTCTCCCAACTGGAAGCAAACCTGCAGAACCCTCCTCTGCTCCAGGACTGAAGCCTCCTTTACCAAAGCTGGCTCCTTCCCCTGGTTAGGCCACCACCTCATCTGACTTGCCATTGCCATTATCTCCTTCTCCTCCTCCTTCTTCCAGCTGGCCCATGCCCTGGCAGAGCTCCTGCCTTCCTCAGTGGGCTCCCACGAGCTGCAATCCTGGCGGGGTCTTGTGCCAGCCATGGGGGTGGAGTTCCTGCGGGGCCTGTCAGAGTCCCAGGTAGGGGCTATCCTCCCAGAGCTGCAAGCAGCACAGCTTAGCCGTGCCCAGGTGAGTCATCTTGAGGGTATGCCCTGCATCTGCTGTGGGGGTGGGTTGGTGTTAGGCAAATTTGAGCCATTCCTCTCCAGAGCTGGGGGCAGCAGCAGCCTGCCTCAGTGGCGTAGCGTGGGGGGTGCCAGGGGTGCCGGCCGCACCGGCCGCAACATCTGGGGGGGGGGCGCGCTCGCTGCCTCCGGAGTCGCCGAAGAGCCTCAGGCGCAGGCTGTAGCGGAGCCGCATGTCTCGCGGAACCGCCGAGCTGTGCGCGCGTCCAGGCTGAAGGCGCCCGGCAGGCAGTGGCTCTCAGCGCTCGCCGCGGAGGACGCGCCAGGCAGCCCCTCCTCACAGCCCCGCCTCCGCCGGTGCTGCTGCAGCTGCTGGGCCGTTGCATTTTCCTCGCCTCTCTGCCCCCCTCCTCCTCCGGGCAAGCGGCGTCGTTTGGGCGCCAGCGCCAGCGGCAACTTGCAGGTTAGGGGTTAGGGGGGGGCGCAAGTTACTTGTCTTGCCCCGGGTTAGGGGGCGCAAATTACTTGTGTTGCCCCGGGTGCTGACAACTCACGCTACGCCGCTGGCCTGACTAGGTCAGTCCCACCAACTCCCTGTCATGGGGATGGGCTAGGGCTTCCACTTCCTTATGCTCAGGCAGCTTCCTTATTTGTTGGGGTTTTTTAAAGCCACCTTCTAAATATAAAACAATGGCTATCAATAAGAAAAATTAGCAACAATCAGTTTAAACTTTCAAAAAGTTACAACAGCAAAAAAAACCTGAAAGCAGATTTAGGGGCGGATCTATCCTCATGCTTTATAACATTAAAAATGTCTTATTAAAGTGTGACACCAGAGGGCACTGCAGAGCAGCGAGCCACCAGCCATGGGAAACTGCATTAAACGTTACAGAACATTACGTATATTTAAGAATGTTTAAAAGGTCGATGTAGATCCAGCCTAAAACTCAATCAACTTTCTCAGCATCTGGGTGGGCTTATATAAATAAGAATGTTTTTAGCAGGCACTGAAAATATAGCACAAGGAAGGAGCCTGCCAGGTATCAATAGGCAATGAGTTCCAAAGTGGAGGTGCTGCCACACTGAGAGATCCTTCTTCCCTTCAGGCTCTCCTGCTGCTCTCGCAGGCCCTGCGGATGGAGAATGTGAGTATCACCCAGAAGGTGAAGCTCAAAGGTGGATGTGGAGGTCTGGGGCAGAGACCTCCTTGTTTGACCTGGTCCAGACAGCAGGGACAGGTCAGCAGTTGGTAGGCCCACAGCTCTGAAGACGGCAGACCCCAGCTTGGCTTGGAGAATCTGCCACCTCACCTGCCACCTCACTATTCTTCAGGAAAGAAGAGCTGAAAAGACCTAGTGAGAAATAAAGTCTAGTCTGGGACGGGAGGAGTTCCCTGGGAATCTTGCCTCTATTATAACCGTTTTGTAAATCTGCAAGCTACAGACATGCTTGTTCAATCCAAAATGGAAAGCAAAGCATCTCCCTGTCTGCTGATACTGTTGGGCAGGGGATCCAAAGCCCCACCAGTACCACCACTCCACCCCTCGGTTGCCAGTGATGGATCTGTGGCCTCCCTCCCACCCTGCCTTCTGTCTCTGCAGGTGACACTGAGTGGGGCTGAGCCTCTCTGCTCCCTCCTCGCAGGCCTGGGTCCCCAATCTCTGGAGGTGGCTGTGGCTGCTGTCTTGGCCAGAGGCTGTGCATGTGTGGGCCCCACTCTGCCCCATCTCTCAGGAGCTCAAAAGGCAGGTCTGCTTCAAGCTCTGCAGGTATCTGGTGAGGCCCACAGGGATTCGGGTGGGGGTGGTGCCCTCAAATGGCTTCAGCCACCCTAACCGCATGTCCCCTTCTTGTGCCTGTCCCAGAGGCATGGCCCAGAGTCTCCTGTCCTCAGTGCCCACCTGGACTGCCTCCTGCCTGCTGTCCCCCTCAAGCTCCTGCAGGTGGACACCCAGGCCCTGCTGGGGAGGAGCAGCTGGCACCGGAAGGCACCTTGGTCCCCACAGCAGGTATGGGAGAAGAGTGCTGGGCAGGGCGATGGGAGGCCAAAGCAAAGGGTGCCGTTTACTCCCTGTGGTGTCTCCATAGCCCAGGGGTAGAGCATGCAGACAGCCATAGGCTCAGCACCTACCAGCATCTCTAGGGGAACCTGGGAATTGTTCCCTGCCTGAAAGCCTGGAGAGCTGCTGTCAGTTCATGCTGACAATGCTGACCTAGATGGACCCACAGTCTGGCTTGGCACAAGGCAGCTTCCTAGCTTCTTTTTATGTTCCTCTTTCTCAGGCCCAGTTCCTTTGGCAGAGCATTGAAGCCAGTGCCAACATGACGGGGGACCTGATCTGGTGAGAGCCAACTCCCCTCCTTCTCCCCTCCTCTGCTAACGGGATGTCATGGGTGGCGATGGCTGAACTCTCTCCCCATGGCAGGGCACTGGGACACCTGGCCATGGGACTATCCTGCACCGCTCTGCAGACCTTTGAAGCTGGGGCAGATTTTCTGGCTGTTCTGGAAGCTCTCTACAGCCAAGACCTCCACCTGCCCTGGAGCCTGGTAAGAAGGCATTGGGGAGAGGCCTACCCTGGATGGAAGCAGGGAATGGGCTCACCGGGTGCAGAGCAATGGGCCTGGGCACATAATGCCCCCCTCCTCAATTAATGTCAAGCTGTGCCTTTGCTTCCAGAAAGGATGCATCTGGGAGGAGATCCAGAGGAGACCCAGCCTCTCTACTACAGAGTTGCTGGGGCTGGGACCCCAGTTCCTCATGGACTTGCCGTAGGTGACCTGCTTCCCTACCCCGAGTGCCTGTCCTCCCTCCCACTCAACACACCCGGTTAGGTAGGTGGCGGCAAACCTCTTGTGCTGCCTCCTTGGTGACCAAGGATTTGATGGGCACCAGACCTCTTGGCTGCATGGAAGCTCCCCCTAGTGGCTAAGAAAGACATCAAAGGTGCTGTATATGTTTTGGCGAGAGGAGAGAGAGCCATATTCAAATATCTGCCACGGAAAAGGCTTTAGAGACTGAGGAACCTATAGGAAGACCTTCCTGAGTCTTCAGGCTTTTCAGCAGTGCAGCAGGCTGCCTCACGAGGCAGTGGGTTTCCTGTATTGACTGAGGTGGGGGGAGGGGGCGTGTTCCTTTCACCCCCTTGATTCTGTGCTACTAGGCCAGATCAACATCCAGCGCTCCTACCTGCCTCCCCTGCCTTGCCTGGTCTGCTTCTTGCTGCTGAAGTGAGGTGTTCCTTCCTGGCCAGGACTCACCTGCTGGACAAGCTTCCTGGCAAGTCCTTCCTGCTGATCTTGGACTATGTAAGGAGCCACCCACACAACCTGCTGGTCTTGCCACCCCCTCGACGGGCCGCCCTCGCCCGGCACAGTTTGCAGGCACTACTGGTAAGGGGGAGAGGAGCAGCGACCAGTTTTGAGAGCCAGAGTGGCACAGCTGGAACCCAGTGCACTTCTCCACCTCCCCACCACCACCACCAGCTCTGCTGTGGGTTTATTGGTTTGCTTGGGATCTGTGAAATGGGGACAATAGTTATAGTGTGAGGTCCAAAATGAGCCAACAACCGGAGGCTCACCTGGGACACATTCCATCCTTTCCAGGTGCAGGAGGACCACAGGGAAGGGTGCAGTGAGGGAAATTCCTTGGGGCACACTCCGCTCCCTCTCTTTCTATGCCAAAATGCAACAGTGAGCTCTGATGGAGTGCTGTGTCTTCAGGCACCCTGTCCTTGGGCTCAGGGATGGGGCGGCAGCAAAGTTACCCTTCCCAGGCCAAATTCCTTGCAGCACCACCACTCCTGGCTGGGACCAGTGGGAGCCACCCACCCATCTCCCTCCCCTCTGTATTTCAGCAAAGGTCCCAAGGGGAGGCAGACATCTCAGTGGAGATATTGAGCTTGCTTGGCCCTTTGGTGGGCTTCCTGGAGCCCGACAACCTGGTCCATGCCAATCCTGCAAATCTGCTCCAGCACCTGGATGAGCTACGGGAGACCTGCCTTGATAATGGTGTTGCGGAAG
Organism: Podarcis vaucheri; assembly: GCF_965113315.1. Classification (NCBI taxonomy): domain Eukaryota; kingdom Metazoa; phylum Chordata; class Lepidosauria; order Squamata; family Lacertidae; genus Podarcis; species Podarcis vaucheri. The sequence continues at coordinate 29,579,246 of NC_138752.1, forward strand.
TGCTTGGGCAGCTGCTGATGGCAGATGGTGCTTTGGGGTGAGGAAGGTGCCTTTTTGGACTCTGGCTGAGCTCAAGGCCTCGGCTTGCCTACATGACCACCTCACTGTTTCACCACTACAGGGACCCAGAGCACTGGAGCCAAGTGGAGCTGGAGCAGCTGGGGCATTTGGTGTTCAGGCTCCCTCCGGAGAGCACCCAGCGAATCCCCGAGGTGAGGCAGGGTGAGGGTCTGTATCCATGTCTATCTCCTGTGCTGGAGTGTCCTTCAGCATTCTGTCTCACTGCCAAATAGCTCTGATTGCAAAGTGTGGCCGTGGTGGGTATGTTCTCCCCACCCTCATCCCCATCCAGCAATCAGCCGAGGACTGCCTCTGGACATGGAGGCTCCACCCAGCAGCCAGGGCTGACCTCCAGTGGCATCCTCACCAGTGGTGGACCTACATTTGGGGGGCCCTGAAGCTTGGAATGTTATGAGGGCCCCTTCACAACCTGGAATGAGGTCTGGGTAACCTCTGTTACCTTCTTCAGTGGGATTGTTCCACAGCAGATCACTTAAAATTATTATTAATAATAATAAATACCACGTCTCAGTTTTTGATTAAAATTGCTGTCCTCGATCATCTCACACGTCAAAGTCATTGGTGTAAATAAAATTTTCCTATGCCTTATAATTTTCAAGTTACTGCAACAGTTCACCTTTACAACATCTGTGCTGTTGATTCTCAAATTTTGGGATCGTTGAATTATATCCAACAAAAAATAATAATCAATTTTAGTCATGCAAATTGGGTCTACTACACCCAAAATTGTAAGCCATGTGAACTAAAATCACTCTGGGGCCCCTCTGGGATTAGGGGCCCCTGAAGCTTAAGTTTCATTAGTTTATAATAGATCTGCCCCGATCCCTACCCTCTGGACCTTTGCTCATGCACTACTTGGCAAGTAGTTCTTTATAAGAATTATCACATGTTGCATATGTCAAGTGCATAATTATTATTTTTTAAGAATTGTCAGACATTGCATGAAAGGGCTTCCTATTGTCTCATCATCTGATTGTTTGAGGAGGGGGTGGGTTGAGGGGGTGAAGTGGGGAAAGGAGCCCCACAGATGGGCTCTGCTATGTCAGTGTGTCCCTGCCTCTCTGGCTTGCTTAGCTGTGATTCCTGCATTGCAGGGAGTTGGACTAGATGATCGCTGGGGTTCCTTCCAACTCTACAGTTCCATAATTCTATGACCTGCCTCTCCCATCCTGTTCTGCTCCAGGCGGTGCTGAGCAAGGACCTTGTGGAGCAGCTGCTGCAGAGCCAGAAGCTGTGGGAGGAGAGTGAGCAGGGCCGGCTGTGTGACCCTCAAGGGCCAGCCGGAGGGCTGCAGGCCCAGAAAGAGGCCCTGGTGAGGAGGAGCCTGGAGGGCTCCCAGGAAGGTGAGCTTCTGTCTGAGGAGGTGCCTCTGAAGCACACTCAGACCAAGGGGAGGGGTTAGGGACCCTCCCTGTCCCTTTGGGCTAGCTCATTGCCCACCCCCACCCCTGCCGGACTCCCTGTGCAGAACCTGTGCCCAGCTGCTCCGACATCCGGGCCTCTTTCCCCTCGGCCTGGAGCGCCACCCAGATCAGCGCGATGGAGCTGGACCAGTTCCATGACTGCCTGAGCCTCATCAGTCAGGACCTCACCCTCCGTCCGTATCAGCGCCAGGCTGCTCTCAGCAAAGCCAAAGAGGTGAGTTCTTCACCAGACTGTATTCTGACTCCAGAGGGTCCCATGGCACCGGGGGGCGGGGTATTAGCCAACTCTGACTCAGAGCAGACCCTCCAAGTGTCCCTATTTTCAAGGGACCATCCCAGATGCACAGAAGCTGTCCCTGTTTATGATTTGACCCCGGAATGTCCTGTTTTTCCTTAAGACGTCCCTATTTTCATTGGAGAAATGTTGGCGGGTACGTCAGAGTAGACCCATTGGAATGAATGAACCTAAGTGAGTCTTGTCAATTAACTTTAGTAGGTCCCTTCCAGTGTGTAGGCCAGGCCTTGAAAGCCACCCAGGGCCTTGGCTGAAGACGGTTCCTGCCATAAATAGCCCATGGACATTTTGGGCCTCCCTCTGCCCCAAAGGGGCGGGTGGGGGATTGCCCAGGGGGACAGCCTGTCCAGCCTACAGGGAGGCCTTTCATGCAGTTGGACCTTGAAGCCCTCTTGTTCAGGAGTGGGACATCCATGAGCAGGTTTTTCTTTGGGGGGATGGTGTCTCCATGGTGCGAAGGAAGGGACAGTGGCTTAGGAGGGTCCCCCTGTGCTTGCAGGTTCTGGGGCCGACCTGGGCAATGGGCGCAGTGGAGATGCTGCAGTTGGGTTTCCTGGCCCTCCAACTGAGCGAAGAGGAGCTACAGGAGCTGGAGATTCCTGACTGGGGAGCCTTGTCAGTGCTGGGGGGCCTAGAAGGCTGGACAGAGAGGCAGGTGAGGTGCTCATTTTCCTGGCTCACCCACTGCATACCTCCCAAGAGTCCCGATTTTCCAGGCAAAGTCCCGGAATTACGAAAGCCATACCAGCTTCTGATTTGATCCATGGAGACAACTGTGTCCCTGTGGCCAGGTTGAGCTTCAGAGGGAATATGCCACCTTCCATCCCCTTTTGTGATCTCAGGCCTTCTGAGCCAGCCTGGGCAGAAGCTGCCATCCAGCCAGCCACAACCACGTGGCTTTGCCCGGGTGCCTGGCACAGTCCTGATAGGGCCTCCCCATTGTCTCTCTGCACACCCAGATGCAGGCCGTGGTTGGCAGCCTCCTTGCAAAGCAGCACAAGGTGAGCGCAGAAAATCTGGCACTGCTGGACTTGGTGTCTCTCGGGCACCTCCTATGTGGGCTACAGGTGGCGGAGATCAGGCAGCTCAACAGCCAGGAATTCAGGTAGGGAGGCTGGAAGGCACAGGGATTGGCAGAGGGCCTGGGAGCCCTGTAACCTTAGAGGGGTTGCTGCTCCCAGCCTTCTACGGTTGCAGGCAGGACACACGCACACCCAGTTTCTGTTTTGGTGCAGAGGCCTCCACCTGCCTCCCTGTACCCCGACTACAGCCCTCTTCCTTCCCCACAGCAAAGCGGCCTCCTTCCTGGGGTTGCTCCATCTCAGCTGCTCTGAGGAGAAACTGGAAGCCCTGGCCTGGCTCCTGGTCACCCCCTCTGCCTTTGGGCCTGTCGCTATGTGGGGCCCAGGGATTTTCACAGAGATTGGGACGCTGGCAGGTCGGTGGCTGTGTGGTGGAGGGAGTCCTTGCTTCTGTCTTGCTTTCGGGGCAACACACCCTGGGTGGGCACCACCGGCCTCTTTCTCTCCTTCCCAGCGGGGCTGCCGGACATCGTCCTCTCGTCCCTCATCCCAGAGCAGCTTCGGGCTCTGACCCCAGAGGCAGTTGCCTTGATCCCCGCCCCCAAATTTGCAGTGAGTGCCTTGTTGTCCTGGGGGTCTGGGACGGGGAGGGGGAAGCCCGGGACGGGCCTCTCAGCTGGGGCTCTAAATGTGGGCCAGGCAGGGGCTGCCCCTCCAGGGCTGGGCCCAGCGGAAAGGGGTGGGGGTGGAGCATCATCCCCCTTGCGCTGGCAGCTCCTGGTGGGTTCTGCCTCGCCTTTCTCTGCTCCCCCTCAGGTGGTGTTCAGCCCAGCCCAGCTGCTCAGTCTGACAAGCCCCCAGGCATCGGCCGTGACAGCCCAGCAGTACGGACTCCTCAGCCCTAAACAAAAATGGGCCCTGGAGCTGGCGCAATGTGAAGGGGAGCCCTGCCAGGACCACAGGAGTATGTGCCCACCCCTGCCTTGACCCCTGCATGCCTCACCATGGGCACTGCCCCCTGGCATGCCACCTCCCAGCGCTGTGCTGCCCCTGGCCCCTCCAGTGAAGCTTTGCTCCTCTTCCTCCTTCTTCCTCCACAGGCAGAAGTGGCTCAGGGCTTCGTCCTGCTGTTGTGCTGCTGCTTCCATCTTGCTGCCTCCTTTTGACTTTCGGGGGGCCCCTGGCCTTGCAATAAAGCTGCCCCTTTGCACTGATTGACTGGTGCCTGCGACTGTCTTGTGCCCCCCCCACTGCCTCCAGTACCATGGGGCAGACGAGGCGACCAGTGTGACCACCTGTCTCAGAACTGTTGACACGGACTGGCAGCATCTCTGCAGGATAATTTTGACTGGGGATTGAACCCTGGGTCCTCTGCATGCTGGGCAGGGGCCTTGGCCCTGTCTGGCCTGGGGCCCCTTCCTCCCCCCTGCCCTCCAAGTGGTACAAATCTCAGCCAGAGACAGGAGAATGTTACAGCAGCCAGAGTTTTATGGGGTTTGGTGCAGTGCATCGTGTGCCTCCTGCCCACACAGGACGTCTGCCCACTGGTGTCTGCAAAGAGCCCTGGGCTGGACTGGGCTCAGCTGCGGAACTGGGCCACAGGCGAAGGGATGCGGATGTCCTGGCCCCGCTCCAGGCGCCGTTCGCAGTCAATCAGGTAGTTGACACCGTCAATCACTAGCTGCACCAGCTCCACCTGGCAGGGGCAGGAACAGAACAAGCCAAGCTGGAGAGGGCAGCTCAAAGGAGACCCACCATGGGCCTTTGAGGCACTGGTTGTTGCTGCCACCCCACATCCATGGCTCAGCCCTGTTGCTCCACCGAGTTCCTTCTCCTCCCCCAGCAAGCTGCAAAGGGAATGAGGGCCTTCCTTGCAATCTCCCTTGCCACGGGGACACCCCGCTTCATGCTCCCCTCCCTCCACCCAGGATGGCGAGGATGCTCGAGTGCCAGACCCTCTACACTCCACGCTCTGCACCCAGCAAAGCTGACTCTCCTCCCCAGTTACCTCTGATTTGCCCAGGCGATCCAGGTTGGAAATATCAAAGGTGCCCCCCGTGGCGGCTGTGTCCACACCACCCGTGCCACGTTTCTGCAGCCTCAGGTTCTCCAGGATCTTTGAGAATCGACTATCCTGCAGAGGAGGTTGCAGGTAGAAGTCAGTGCGGCAAAGTATTTGGGGTTTACAGAACTGTGACTGTGGGGTGGGGAAGCGTTAGCTTGAGGCTACTGGGGGCAGTCTACGGTGAGGACTAGATACCTGAAAGGGAGAGTCCTGCTTGGAGTTTCAAACATCCTGTGGGGAAGGAACTGTTGGGGGCCTCAGCCCAGGAGCATCACGCTGCGTAGGACCCCTCCACCCACCCCAGGCTTTACCTTGCTCAGCAGCGGCAGCTTGATGTGCACCCCAGCACGCAGTCCAGTGCCCAGGTTGGAGGGGCACGTCAGGATGTAGCCCAGCCTCTCGTTCCACATGAACTCCCAGCCCCTCTCCTGGATCAGGCGCTCCACCTGTATGCAGGGGAAGCAGGCAGAAGTCAAGGACAGCACTCCCTGAGACTGGGCCCCTTCTCCGGGCCAGCTCAACCCTTGGAGCAGAGCCTTCCTCCTGCCTTGCGATGTGGCCCAGGACCAGATCCACGGTGGCCTGAGCTTTACTAATCAGGATGCTGCCACCATGTTCAGCCGAACCTGAGATGCCTTGGGCAGGGTGGGGCTATGGGGCCAGAGGACTTGCTGCTCACCTCCTTCAAGCCCCGGCAGAACCTCTCAAATACTCTCTTCATGTTGCCTCCTTTCTCCATGGAAATGACACGGGTGTGGTCCTCCTCATTGACCCAGACCAGGAAGGTTTTCTCGTGGTTGTGCCTGAAGAGAGGGATTGGCAGTTACTGGGGTGGGGTGGGAATGTGCTAGGCACTGCCTGGGCATGATTGGAATCAGGGCTGGCCAGAGGCAGAGCTGGCTGCTCGGATACCCAGAGCGGCGCACATGTTGTGCACCCAGGGGCAAGGCTAGCCACCCACTGGGGTGGGGCTAGGGTCCTGGGGGGAGGGGTGCCACATGCAGCAAACGTCCCAGGGGCGTGACGTGGCAATGTCACCCCCCTCAGGGATGACACCTGGGGCAGACCACACCCCTGCACCCCCTTCCTCCGCCAGTGGGGCCGGCCCACACATGAGGCAAAATGAGGCAACTGCCTCAGGTGGCGATTCACTGGGGCAGCAGATCCTGATGTAGATCTTCCACCTCCCTTTCTTCCCTAGTGGGGAGCTGGATGCTGTTTGGGGGTCTACCTTAGGTGCCAAAAGTTATTGGCCTGGCCCTGACTGGACGTGTCTCCCTGACCTGTGCCAAGCAGGGGTTTGAACCAGATGATGCTTGGGGATCCTTCTAACTCTATGATTGTTAGCTCTTGCTTTGCCCTTCATAAGTCTGGGCTTCCGGAGTGACCCGCTTCCTGCTTGAGATGCAGCCTTCCTCTCCAAGGCCATCTCTCTCCAGGTCAGCAGGTGAATATGTGGAAGAAGGGCCCCCCTTCAACAGACCTTCTTGAGAGGCAGGCACTCCCCCTCTGCCCCCTGCTTTTCATTTCATTTCTAAAAGATTAAAGGGGGAGCATTTCAGTTTCAAGGAGGGCATGTCAGCTGCTGGGGACAGAGCTATTGATCTGAGTGACTGGGCGGGGAGTGCCTGCCTCTCAAGAGGGTCTATGGCTGCCTGCCCACCCACTCTGTACCATACCAGAAGAAGAAGCCAGAAGCCATACCAGATTCCTCGGGCATCAGGCCAGTCACGAGCCATGCCTGCAGCTGTCAGCAGAGGGGAGACAGGTTTGTCAAATAGGAAGTGATCCTGGGAAGGAGAAGAGGTGATGATGAGCTGGGGTTTTGCTGGGACCCACCCAACTGGGCAGGCAGGAACTAGGAATTATGGCCAGGGTCAACCTGAGATGTGGGGCAGTGCCTAGGGATGTTCTCCTGAGGACACCTGAGGGGGGATGTGAGGGTGCAGCTGCCGCTGACTAGAGAGGGAGGCAATCAGCACAGCAGCAGTTCCAGTCCCAGGGGAAATAAGAACATCAGAAGAGCCTGCTCTATCAGGCCCATCTAGTCCAGCATCTTGCTCTCACAGCGGCTACTCAGATGCCTATGGGAAACCTGCAAGCAGGATTCAAGCACAAGAGCAACTCTCCGCTCCTGTGGTTTCCAGCAGCTGGTCTTCAAAAGCATGTCTGCCTCCAACTGTGGAGGCTGAGTATAGCCATCATGGCTAGTAGCCATCAATAGTCTTACATGAAATGAATAGCATGCCTTGCTATGCTACACCAAAAGAGGCAGTAACAGGCTCCCAGCAAGAAGGGAGAGCAGTCTAAGGCCAGGCTGCCTTTGGGCTGCCCAGCCCAGTCCTGCCCACTAAGAAGAGCTTGGGTGACAGTCCACACACAAGCAGGCCCTGGTTGGGCACACTAGTGTTACCAGAAAATTGGAAAGGGGGTGAGAGACCTTCCCCCCCACCACAAGCCAAAGGCAAAGACAACAAGCCTCCATTACCAAATGAAGCACTGATAAATGTATCTATGTACTGGCTCAATGAGAAAACTTTAGAAATTCATATGTGATGGATATACACCATTCCAATGTTGTTCTACTCAGAAAGAAAATGGCTAACAGGAGAGGAGCTTGGGACATAGGTAGGGGCAGCTATAATCCCTCAAGCATGAGACCATGCACTCAGCAGCCCCACTGCCTGGGGGTTGATAATCGCTGGCATCCTGGCACCTGAGTGCCGGACAAGTCATTCCAAGAACAATCGCAAACGCAACCTCAGTGGCTTGGGGTCTCGGTCAAGACAACGGACGTGCTTAACTTGGCTGGGAAAATGTACATACTTACCCTTGTTTCACCTAAAAATTGGAAGGTGGAGGTCATGTGAGGGACAGGACAAGCCTGGTGCTCAGGTTTCGGCCAGGAGACCCGTCCCAATTTATGACGTAGTTATGACAAATGTATGATGTTTTACTAATGGTGTTATGGGTAATTTGGGAAACTTATAAAAAAAGGAGCCATCCTTTGTTCGGAGCTTCTCTCTGCTTCTTCTATGTGGCAATTTGAAGTCTTGTTGAAACAATAAAGATCAGGCCTACTGGCCGCTGTTTTGCTTCTATCTCCTGGCTGAAGTCTCTTGCTTGTGACCCCCGACCTGAACCTATGGAAGTCAAGGTTAGGCAATTGTGGAGTGCTCCAATGTCTCCCTTTTACACTAGGGCTGGGCAAAATCTGGTTTTCGACATGGTGATATATCACCAGCTAAACCGCAATATACTGATATATCATGATGTCTGAAATAAGGATGGAGCAATGTAGAGACATTGGCTGGTGTCACGGTTTTCCCTGCATCATGATTTTTGCATAGTGCACACATACACACACATATCATGATTTACAATATATTGCCAGGTCAAAAATTATGAAACCGATAACCACAATATGGACTGCAAACTGGTTTTGGACGATATGTTGATATATCGCTCAGCCCTCGTGCACACCCACCAACCCACAAATGCACCCCACCCCTGGCCACTGGGCTTCCCCACCACTCACATCAATGAGCTGCTGCTGCTCCTTGTCCGTCATCTCACTGAGGCGGTAATATTTGCCAGCCAGGTCTCCACTCAGGCCAGCCAGGGCTTCTGCCGTGACCCTCTCCACCTCTCGGCGCTCGGCCCGGCTGCAAGCTGGAGGCAAGCTGAGACCCCGGATGCTGCGGCCCGTCCGCACTCGTGAGGACAGCACGTAGCGCTCATCAAAGTGGCCTGCCTTGATCTGCGGGAGAAGATGTACCCCAAGGAAGCGGGATGCAGTTAATCACCAGGGGGTGACACATGTGGGATGGGGATGATATAAAGGACAGGACCTTTGTTGCCTCTGGGAGCTCAGGGGTCTTGTTTTGATTATTTTGTTTTGATTTATATTGTTTTGATTATTTTGGCATTTTTTGTTTTTGCTCCTGAATTTTAATTTTGTTCAAATTTGGAAATTTTAAGATTGATTTTTAATTGTTTTAATGGAAGGAGGGAATTTAGTTGAGGCAGAAGGCCCCAGACTACCCAAGCTCAAGCAGGATAATTTCTTACACTGGAAGAGGTGTTTAGAGATATGGCTGGACTTGAAAGGAGTTCTGGTCTGCATTGGAAATCAGAAGCCTACTGGCACCACTGCAGAAGAGAGAGCCTTAATTAGAGCATGGGAGCAGCAAAATAAATTGGCAATATCTATAGTCACGGACAGCATTTCAGTTGCATGGATGGTCCGTGCTAAGGAGATGCTGCAGCTCAAGTGACTGATAATTTGGAACTGGTATATGGGTACACAAGTAAATATTCCCATAGAACATGGATGAGAGATTTGTTTAAACTAAAGCTAGAATCCAGGAGGGACTGTAGCAACCATGCAACACAATTTATTGCCATTTTTTGAGAAACTGGAGATTGCTGGTCTGAAGACAGAGGGTGATTTGAAAGTTTGTTATTTATTGGGATCACTAGGATCTAAATTTGATGCTTTTGCGACTCTCATGGATGTAGCACTAAATTTAACAAATTAGCCGTCTGAGAGAGGAGTGTACAGAAAGGAGAGGAAAAGAACTTTGTCACAGAAGATTTGGCCACAGAGACATCAAAGCCATTATGGATTTGCAGAGCAAGGAGCTTGCAAGAGGAGTAAAGGTAACTCAGGATGCCTCAAACACAGCAAAGTGCATAAGTTGCATCACTGAGAAGAGTGTTAAGCCTTCATTTCCTCTATGTACTGAACAGATAGGCACCAGGGTGCTTGATGTTGTTTATAGTGATGGATACGGTACTTCCTTCCTGCCTGAGCTCACCCCCTCTTTCAAGTCAGAGATGTGAGTCCAGACTCTAATTAAAAACTATTTTTTTTAACTAAGAAGGTTTTTTATTACCTGAATACAACTTTGATGTATTTGCTGCCTGCATTGAAATGTAAGTAAACCTTATGTTTATCTTACTAAAATGTGTGGTTCATTTGTAGCAATGAGGACAAAGAGGGGAAAGGTCAGCAGACCACAAATAAACAGAGAAAACAAATGCAATTGCCTAATTCCTAGCTTTCAGTAAACTGCAAAAGCATAAGTTTTCTTACTCTGCTAAAAGGGTTTTACAGCCTGTTTACTTTCACATTTCTCCCACACATGGGACAGGAGGTTTAAATCTTAATTTACATATTTAATCCTTAATTCATCTCCATCAGGATGCAGGGGGCAAGCCAAGGGATCTTGGCAAGTTTTGATAGGAGTAAACTGTCTCTTCTAGTTTCCCAGGGAGAAACCTGGCCTTCTTCCCACTTCCTAGAATGAAAATTTTGGTTTCCTCTTGAAGCGAAATGGTAACATTTGGTCCTGAGCTGATGGTTAACTGGGGCTTTAATGTTGCCTTTCCTCAATTTGATGTTGTTTTGTGTTTTATACTGATTGCTTTTCACTGTTTTATGCAACTTGGAAAAACATACACACACTCAGAGGGCTTTTTTTCAACAGGAACTGCAATTCTAAGAGAATAAGGGAGGCATTTATGGTGAGTTCCGTCACTTCTTTTTCTAGAAAAATAGCACTGTGTGCGTGCATGTATGTACACGGTATGTACCTGGTTTTCGAATGTAATCTGTTCCGGAAGACCCTTTGACTTCCAAAACATTCGAAAACCAAGGATCAATGGGTGGTCGGCAAAATCCATTAAAAAAATGGAAAAACACGTAGCAGAAGCCGTTCAACTTGCGAGGTGTGTTCGAAAACAGAAGCAATTGCTTCCAGGTTTTCAGTGTTTGGGTTCCAAATTGTTCGGCTTCTGAGACGCTCGAAAAACGAGGTTCCACTGTATATGTGTGTGTGTACACACACACACACACACACACACACACAGATATACATATACATATGAGAGAGGCTTTGCAGTGACCCTTGGGCAAGGGCTCCTTCCTGGGGTGCTGAGCATACCTTACTGGAGTCCAAGTCCGTGGGATGCTTCATAGTGCGGGGGTTGTAGCCGTTGTGGCGCTCCTCAATCACTGGGTCGAAAAGACCTGCAAAGACCTAGAGCCACAAGGATGGGGGTGGGGTTAATGGCAAGCTAAAGGGAGCCCAGGTGGGTGGGTGGGTGAGAAGGGCTGCTTGGGGACTAACCTCATAAGACTCCTCATCCCCTGCTACCATGCCTACAGTCTTGATGAAGGGGTGCCCAGGGTTGTCCACGCCGGTCTGGATGCACTGGTCCAGGGTCCAACCGGTGGGGGTGGCCTTGTCACAGAGCTGGGCGTAGATGGTTGGTGTCAAGTTGCTGGCCATGCAGTTGTTGTGCTTCCGCAGGTCAGGGTACTCAGCACTGCGCCGGGGTGGGGGGAGGGGACAGGATGTGGGATAGAATTAACACACTGCAGGCAGTGGGGCACCCATTGCTTCTTAGGCTTTTGTTGCAGGCTTCCCCTTTCCTCTGAGAGGGTTTTGTATAGAAGGAGGCAGCCTGAGAGCCATTTATAAATGTAGGAGGAGGATCCCCTGAGCAGTAGCCTCCACATTTGCTCTGAAATTTCCTGTAAGTGAAATTTTGTGGCCACACTTTTACACCCTTTCAAGGAAATGCACTCTGCATGTGCCCAGATGTACCAATGTATTTATAATTTATTTCACATGTACCACAGCTGAGTCCTGATACAGGAAAAAAGATCTGACTTGTTGTGTTGTGGGTCCTTCCTGCCCCCTTTGTCCCCACCACCACCCTTCAGTGAGAAGGGTGGGAGAGAGGGAAGCTCACTTGCTTCTGGGCTTCCAGGACTCCACCCCGCACAAGCTGCGATGTTTCTCTTGTTTAGCTCTGGTTTCTAGTCATGGATTTCATCTCTGGTGGGAGCCTGTCTGAGCTTTGCGTTTTTAACTGCGTTGAGGCAGTTTGGGAACCAACTTGCAGGAGGCTCGGCTGCTCTCCACTCCTGACGCCCCTGCTTCACCTATTACCTCCCACGCAGAGCCTACTAACAGCCCCTGCAGGTGATGGGGCGTGGATGCTGGACCTCAATCTGGAGCAGCTGAGAGGGCCTGACCCCAAAAGGCAGCCGCAGCAACCAGTGAGCAGAGCAGGAGGCGCGCGGGGGACTTTATTGCATTAAGAATACTCTTAATCCGCTTAGAGCGGCCGTCTCCTGACCTCGTTCCCAGTTTAGAGGGGCTTTGTGGTTTTCCTGGCCTTCCCTGGAGTTGCGAGGGGGCGGGGAGGGAGAGAGGCTGGAGCAGCTGAGCGAGGGAAATTTCCCTCTTCCGGGCTTAGAGAGCTGAAGGAGGCCCCGCTTGAGCCCAGAGGGGCGCACTGCAGCCCCCGCAGCTGTGAGTGGCCCGATCCTTCTTCGCGAGCTCATCGCAGTCAGTGCGGGATGCCCTCTTTTCCTGGCAGTGGCCGGGAAAAGAGCTGCATGACAGGCAGGACTTCAGCAGGTGTATTTTTCCTCCTTGGTGCCTGTGCATTGGCTGGCCTATAGGGGGCAAGGGAAGCAGTCGGGACGATTGTGGAGAAGTCCCAATTCTCCTCCCTGGAGGCCCAATTCTCGGGAGCACTGAGGGAGCGAGCAACCGGCGCACCAGTCTCCTGCAAACGTAATAGGCAGCAGCCGAAAGGCTCCTCTCATTCTGCTGGTGACATTGAGATCTCGGCGTCCTCCTGTGGGAAGGGTGTCCCTGGGGCCACTCCTCCCCCACCGCACCGCTTGCAGGAGCAGCTTCTCCGGCCTCCTGTGCGGAAGAGCAGCAAGCCTGGAGGTGTGTTGCCCAGAGGGGTAGATATTTCCGAGCGGGGCTGGCACTGTTTTTTCGGTGCTGAGGACTGGGACGAAAGGGGGGACCCTGAATGACAAAGCTGTCTCTGGGCGCTAGACCGTTTTCTTTCGGTCCGGCAAGGAGGAGGACCAAGCAGAACCGGCCCCGCTGCAGCCCAGCCAGAGGCAAGGAAGGGGAGAGTGTTCCAGAGCATGTGTAGAGCACATTGCCCTCAGGGGATGTGCCCAACAAGCCCCTTGAGACAGCTCTTCCTCTGTGGCTCTTCCCGCCCCAGCCCCTCCTCCCGCCAATGCCGCAATCTCGGGCTCTGGGCCTCCTCCTGGGAGTGAACAACCATAGACCACGCGTCTGGATTTAGACCAAGCCCGGGTCGGCGGCTCTGTTAGGCTCGCATTGGCTCAGGACCACCGCTGAACCGAGGGATAGTCCCGCCTCTGGCTCGCTCACGGCGGACAGGCAGAGCGTCCGGACTACGGCTTGCTCGGATCAAATCACCAGTCTCTAGCCACTAAACCAGACTGCCTCAATGCTGCAGTGCTAGAGAAAAGGTGGGGTGGGGAGGCGCCCTGTTTGTCGCCTGTTCCTACATATTGCAGGTGACTGGGGAGGGAGCTGGTGTGGGGCTCCCCCTGCCCTGGCTCTTCCCGCGGCCCCTTGACCGCGAGCGGACCCAGCGCCATCCCCGTCGGAATGTCCCCGTCCTCCCTTCCCGACCGCTCAGTTCCCTGAAGGCATCTCTCCGTGTGCGAGTGTGTGCAAGGGCTGCCTGAGGAGCCATACCTAGCCGGGTAGCGGCGCCGGTTGGCCACCGCGGCGCCCACGGAGTCCCGGGAGAGGAGGAAGCCAGCGGCGGCGAGTGAGCCGGCTGCGCCCGCCAAGGCTAGGAGGCCGGCGGATCTTCGGGCCGAGACGATGCGGGCGAAGGTGCTGGCCATGGCGACGGCGAGGCCGAGCGAGCAAGCGAGCGAGCGAGAGAGCTGAGCAGGCAGGCAGGCAGGCAGGGAGTGCGCACAGTGAGGCGGGCGGGGACGTGCGGCGAATGGCAATGGCTCGCGGGGGAGGGGAGCGCGGAGATTACGCCGCCAGCCCAGCCCAGCCTAGCCCGGCTCGACTCAGTCTGGCCGCCCGCCAACCCGCCCGCTCGCCCGATGCGCTGCAGCGGCCGTGGCGAGGTTTCTGGCACGCTTCAGCACCACCGCAGTGGACAGCGCCTGCAAGCCGGACGCCCGAGCGGCAGCCCACGCGGCGTGTGTGTCTGTGGAAGTGGGTGGGCTGTGCCCCACCGATCGCCTATGCCTCCACCCCACCCCACGCGGAGCTTGGCTGGCAAGCATAGTCGGCGCGGAGGATGTCTGGCTGGCACTCCCGGAGGGACAAAGTCCACTCGCAGCGGACCCACCTGAGCTGCGGGAGAGGCAGGTGCGCCTCCCTGCCCAGCCACGCGCTCCTGCAGGCATGGGCTGGGGAGGCTAATACCGGCCAAGTGAGTTCCTAAGGAGGCGGTTCCCCTCCAGGACAGAGGGAGAACCCGATTGATTGCTTCGCAGGCCCAGAGCCGCGGAGCTGCCGAGTCTTCTGCAGAGCGCGCGCCAGGAGAGCGCGCAGGTGGGCGAGCCGACAGCTGGCCCATGTGCTCTGGCCTGGCCTTTGCGCTCGCCCCGAGCAGACTGAGGCTCAGCAGGGCTGCTCCGGAGGACTCCTGCTTCTGCCGGGCTGCCTCCACCCCCCACATACCTAGTTAAAATAAGCCTGCCTATGCGCGCGGGGGGTGGGGGTAGAGAATGCGCAGGGCCAATGCGCTGGCACAGATCCAGCCCGGGCAACGCACGCTTGTGCCGCCCCCTGCTCAGGGTGCAGAGCGCCCTCTGGATTGTGCCCTGGCACCCACCTGCCCGGGGCCAGCAGCAGAAGGGGCAGGCGTCGGAGAAGAGCGGGCGCTACTTTCCACGGCCAACTTTTCTCGGGAAGTGCCACACCACCAGTTGCGCTCTCAGCCGGACCAGCGGAGCGGAGAGATCGAGTATCAGATGGCCTCAGGATCAGGCCCTGAGGAGGGCAGGCAAGGCGTCTAGTGGACACAAGGGCAGCAACGGAGCCGCCTTCCTCCCTGCCTCTTCTCTCTCCTCCCTCAGGGTCCATGGATTGTGTGGGGCTTCTGGGGTGCCCAAGATGGGTGGGTACTGCTGCCTGCGGGGAGGACGAGGAAGTCAGCTGCGGGAGAGGAGGGCAATGAATCCTGCGGAGAGGCTACCTGTTAGAGTTGGTTTATTGGGCAACGGTGTGGAGGGGAATGGTATTATGGGTTGCTAGGTGTAATGGTGGCTCAATGAGCTGACTGGCTCGGGCACGCGCCAAGCTTGTGGGGGGGAAGGTCTTCTGCTGACGGCTAAGGTGTGCGCCGGTGTATCCTAAGCTTCTCCCCAGGCTGGGGCTGCTGCGGCTGCCTCTCTGCCTTTCCTGTCCGTGGCTGGGTCCGGAGGGCAGGATGCAAACGCCTGGTGGCTGTGACTGAGCTGTTCTGGGTTGCCTGCAGGGCAGGGCCGAGTTCGGGCAGCTCCTCAGCCGTGGCATTGTTGCCCGGCGCGCAAGAAGCTAGGAAGCTTAGATCTCCCGGGTTGCTGCTCCCCCCCACGCCCCCGGAGGCTGCTGCGCCGCGTCAGCAGCCGTCTTCTGCCAGGCCAATGTGCCTTCCCTTCCCTTGGGACTTGAGATTCCCAGGGGTGCTCCTGCCTCAGGTTGGCTCTCCTTCTTCGCCTTCCAGCATTGCGCTTAGAAACAGGTCCTGCGGGTGCCAGGAGTGCATGTGCTGCCCTGAGGGGTGTGTGTTAGTAACCAGGCAATGGTGAGAGGAGACGCTGGCTCTGCCTCCCGGGCTGCTGGAGGGAGGGGCACGCGGGCGGGAGTGAGCGGGCGGGGACGCGACTGCGGGCTCACCCTGAGCCTGGTGCTTTGATACTGGGATTCCTGTCGTCCTGAGCTCAGCCCTGTTTTCCTCTATACATGTTTGTGCGCGCATGTTTTGCAGCTGACGCAGCCCCGCCCACATGCGCTTTGGCTGTGCACCCGCGGTCTCCAAAGTGGGTGGTTTACACCTACTGTCGTCCTGCCATTTGGGGATTTGTGGGCTTCCCCATCTCCCCTCCCTGGCCAAGGGAGTCCACAAGGCAGCGCAGCTGGGTAGTCCCCCCTCCCCCACCTTGGCAGAGGGGGAGGAGAGTGCTGCTCCTTACCCTCCTCCCTTCTCTGGGCTGCAGAATTGAACCGCGGGGTCCAGGGCTGGTGGCAGCTGCTGGAGAGGGCAGTCTGGGCGCAGCAGGGACGGAGCCCCTGCCAGGATGAAAATGGTCCATGCGGCCTGCTCTGGAAGAAGACGGGGTGGGCAGGGCAAAGAGAGGCAACTCCAAAGTGAGGGGCTCCGTGAGGGAGGCGGAATGAGGTGGAGGGTGAGCTGAAGGGAAATTCTGAGAAGGGATCTCATTGATGGGTGGATATATTTATTTATTTAGCATTATTTATATACCACTTGATCACCCATAACCTCTAAGTAGTTTACATACTTGTAACATAACATAATGATGAAATCAGACATTAAGAGCAAGTGAACCCAGAATTTAGTAAAATGGAAGTAAAATTGGCATTGACTAAAAATATACCTAATAATCTAAAATTATGTGTCTGGTTAGGCTTGCCTACATAAACAAGTCTTCAGCAGGGGCCAAAAATAATGCAGCAAATGCACCTGATTAATTTCAATGGGCATGGAGTTCTAATCCACAATGAAGGATTGTTTCCTTACAAGCATGGAAGGAGCATTAGGTGGCATTTGTACAGTGGACTGGTCCCAAGCTGTTAAGCGCTTTATATACTATGTATACTTATATACAATACAGTATACCAATTATAAACATGTCTCTCCCGTCTCTACAGCCTCAGTAGGCACTGCAACACTCCAACAGTTTAACTTCACCTCTGAAGGCACACTCTTCCACTGTCTCCCGAGAGATGGATGCCAACAATACTAATTGTAACAGCTTGAATTTGGCCCAGTAACAAATCAGCAGCCAGCACAGATCTCTGAGCAGGGATGTGATATACTGACAGATTCTGACTCCTGTCAGCATTCACGCTGCAGCATTCTGCACTAACTGCAGTTTCCACACCAAGTGCAAGTGAAGCCTCATGCAGAGTGCATTGTAGTAGTCTAATCTTGAGGCTACCAGTGCCCACACCACTGCGGTCAAAGCTGGGAAGAAGACAGGGATCCAGATTGTGTTGCCACAGACTTAGATGATGCTTCTCCACCATCACAAGCCCTTCTGTAGGTCTCTCCCATGCGTTGCCATCTGCCCAGCGACTCTCAAATAACTCCACTCCACCAGTCCCCCTTGCCAGCTTCAGCAGGCCTTTGAGGGTGGGTCAGCCATGTCCATATGGTAGTTGGAGGAAGGACGCCTTCTCTCATAGGGCCTTTCTTCTGATAAGGGTCCCTTTCAGAGTCTGCTGATAACAGCCACCCATGCCTGAGTTCCTTTGGCAGCAAAAAAAACTCAGATCTACCAATCGTGCTTGCTGAGTCAATCTTTCCAAAGAACCAGAAGCTGCTGCGGCCGCTACCTGAAGGAGTGCCTGCCCTTGCTTACCTGTGGCAGGTATGCTTAGGTGATTCCCGTCACGTACTCCTGATGACCTCATCACAACCTTTGGTCTCTGCGGCAAGTCTCTGGCTGGAGCCGCACCCTGGCAATGTCTCAGCCATAAACTGCCAAGGGGGTGGAGATAAATCTAGCTGGAAGCATTTTGTCTCTCTGTTTCTTCTGGTTTTCTGTTTGAGGAGCCTCCCAGGAGCATGACTTGCCTTTGGT
The DNA here is from genome assembly GCF_965113315.1 of Podarcis vaucheri. Classification (NCBI taxonomy): domain Eukaryota; kingdom Metazoa; phylum Chordata; class Lepidosauria; order Squamata; family Lacertidae; genus Podarcis; species Podarcis vaucheri. Next base: position 29,596,770 of record NC_138752.1, read on the forward strand.
TTCTTTTTAATTTTTTATTAACAATTTCAACATAATAAATTATCAGAACAAATCTTCTTCACTATTTCGCCGCCTTTCCCCCCTCCCCCTCCCCGAAGAACCCTCCTTCCTTCTCCCCCAAGACTTCCCTCAGCTCCTCTCTCTGATTTCTCAACTCATGTTATTCTCTGCATACTGTAAAATTGTATATATCCTTTTATTATCTGTCTAGACTTGCCCTTGGTTTCCGTGGCTTCCCCCACCCTGCTACTTCTTCCATTCCAAAGCAGAAAGATGGTGCCTGTCATAAATCAAGCCACAAAGGGCATCCCTTTTTTTTTAAACAAAAGATATTTATTGAAAGTTTTTAAGGTATATAACAAAAAAAGAAAAATAGACATACAAAATAAAAAACAGTTAAAAACACACATTAATTTTCAATAACATAACTTCCATACACTTATTTCCTCGGACCTCCTCATACCTCCCTTCTTTGTATTCCAGTTCGCTTTGTTAGTTCAGCAAATCCTTACCATTAAACTTTTACCCATTTGTAAAACCTTTTTTTCCCCTTATCTCTTAAAGCATTACAGCTGGAAACCGCTTAGTTTCTATCCAACATCCTTCTAACATTCATTAATTTTACAGTGTTTCTGTAAGTAGTCTTTAAATTTCTTCCAGTCTTCTTTCACCAACTCTTCTCCCTGGTCTCGGATTCTGCCCGTCATTTCTGCCAATTCCATGTGGTCAATCACCTTCATCTGCCATTCTTCCAAGGTGGGTAGATCTTGTGTCTTCCAATACTTTGCAATAAGTATTCTTGCTGCTGTTGTTGCATACATAAAAAAAGTTCTATCCTTCTTTGGCACCAATTGGCCGACAATGCCCAGGAGAAAGGCCTCTGGTTTCTTCAGGAAGGTATACTTAAATACCTTTTTCAATTCATTATATATCATTTCCCAGAAGGCCTTAATCTTTGGGCATGTCCACCAAAGGTGGAAAAATGTACCTTCAGTTTCTTTACATTTCCAGCATTTATTATCGGGCAAATGATAAATTTTTGCAAGCTTGACTGGGGTCATGTACCACCTGTAAATCATTTTCATAATATTCTCTCTTAAGGCATTACATGCCGTAAACTTCATACCTGTGGTCCATAACTGTTCCCAGTCAGCAAACATAATATTATGTCCAACATCCTGTGCCCATTTAATCATAGCAGATTTCACCGTTTCATCCTGAGTATTCCATTTCAACAGCAAATTATACATTCTTGACAAATTCTTAGTTTTGGGTTCTAACAGTTCTGTTTCTAATTTTGACTTTTCCACCTGGAAGCCAATTTTCTTATCCAAATTATATGTCTCCATTATCTGATAATAATGAAGCCAATCTCTCACTCTATTTTTTAATTTCTCAAAACTCTGCAATTTCAGTCTATCTCCATCTTGTTCCAAAATTTCCCAGTATGTCGGCCATTTGGCCTCCATATTGAGCCTTTTCAAAGCTTTTGCTTCCATTGATGACAGCCACCTTGGGGTTTTATTTTCCAACAAGTCCTTATATCTTATCCAAACATTAAACAAAGCTTTCCTGACAATATGATTTTTAAATGCTTTATGAGCTTTGACCTTATCATACCATAAATATGCATGCCAACCAAATACATTGTTAAAACCTTCTAAATCCAAAATGTCTGTGTTTTCAAGAAGTAGCCATTCTTTCAACCAGCAAAATACTGCTGATTCATAGTAAAGTTTAAGGTCTGGCAGGGCAAATCCACCCCTTTCATTTGCATCTGTCAGTATCTTAAATTTTATTCTGGGCTTCTTGCCCTGCCAGACAAATCTAGAAATATCTCTCTGCCACTTCTTAAAACAATCCATCTTGTCCACAATTTGCAATGTCTGAAATAAAAACAACATTCTCGGCAATACATTCATTTTTATCACAGCAATTCGGCCCAACAGTGAAAGCTTCAAATTTGACCAAATTTCTAAATCTTTTTTCACTTCCGTCCAACATTTTTCACAATTATCTTTAAATAAATTCCCATTTTTGGCTGTCGTGTTAATCCCCAAATATTTCACTTTCTTTACCACAGTCAATCCTGTCTCATTCTGAAACCTATCTCTTTCAATCGGTGTTAAATTTTTCTCTAAAACCTTGGTTTTTAACTTATTCAGTTTAAAGCCTGCCACTTGACAAAATTCCTGAATTAATTCTAAAACCCTTTTAGTACTAGATTCTGGCTCCTGTAACGTCAGTACTAAGTCATCTGCAAATGCTCTCAGTTTATATTGTTTGGCTCTGACCTGTATACCTTTAACCAACCGGTCCCTTCTAATCATGTTTAACAGGACCTCCAGGACCGATATAAAAAGCAGTGGGGAGATTGGGCACCCCTGCCGTGTCCCTTTTTCTATTTTAAATTCTTCTGTAACCACATTATTTACAATTAATTTAGCCTTTTGTTCAGAGTATATTGCACCTATACCATTTTCAAAGCCTTGGCCTACCCCCATCCCATGTAGGTTCTTCTTCATAAAACTCCAAGAGATGTTGTCAAAAGCTTTCTCCGCGTCCACAAATATCAAAACTGCTTTAGTGTTTATATTCACTTCTAGTTTTTCCAGAATATCTATTATATTCCTCAAATTATCAGACATGTGTCTTCCTGGGAGAAAGCCCACTTGGTCTTTATGGATCTCTTCCATCAATACTTTTTTCAATCTCTTGGCCAAAATGTCTGCAAAAATTTTGTAATCCACATTAAGTAACGATACAGGGCGGTAGTTCTTAAGCTGAGTCTTTTCAATCTCTGTTTTCGGTATAAGTGTAATGTACGCCTCTTTCCACGACTCTGGTGCCCTTTTCCCCTCCAGTATTTCATTGCAGACTTCTTTCAAAGGTTGCAATAACCACTCTTTCAAGGATCTATAGTATCTAGAAGTCAGCCCATCCGGTCCTGGAGATTTGCCCAATTGCGTGTTTTGAATGGCACCTTCTACCTCCTGTTCAGATATTTTATGGTTCAGCATTAACTTGCTTTCTTGAGAGATTTTTTGTAATCCATTTATCTTCGAAAATTGGTCTATGTCCATTTCTTTCTGTGGCCCTTGCATGTATAATTGTTTAAAATACTTCTGAAAACAATTTTTAATCTCAATTGGATTATGTATATTCTTTCCTTCCACTTCTAAATTTGTAATAGTGTTTAATTTTTGTCTTTTTTTCATTTGCCAGGCCAACAGTTTCCCACATTTATTAGCTGATTCAAATGTTTTTTGTCTCATTTGTTTAATTTTCCATTCTATTTCCTGATTCATTATTTCCATATATTGTACTTGATATAATTTTATTTCTCTCAAAATCTCCTGGGACTTTGGTTTTGCTCTCAATTTCTTCTCATTTTCCTTTATTTTCTCCAAAATTTTATCTTTCTTCTCATTTTGACTTCTCTTCTTTATAGCATTCTGCTGTATCAAAAACCCTCTCATAACAGCTTTGCTTGCGTCCCAGATTACTCATTTTCTACATTAGTGTTCATATTTATTTTTATTTCGAAATAGTCTCTCAAGGTTTTTGGGGCCTTTTTATACACTTCTTCATCTCTAAATAAGGTGTCATTCATCCTCCATCTGAAGGATCCGGTTGTTATTTGTTTCATCTCCATCCTTACAGCGTTATGGTCGGAGCAAGTTTTTGGGCAGATCTCTATTTTCTTTATCTTTGGTGCCATTCCTCTAGTTATCCATATTTGGTCAATTCTAGTCCATGTCATCTTGGCTTCAGAAAATAAAGTTCCCTCTCTTCCCAGGGGGTTCTTTACTCTCCAAATGTCCACTAAGTCCATATTGTCTGTCATCTCAAAGAATGTTTTTGGTAATCTACCATCCTTGGTGACTACCTGTCTTTGTGCCTTGTCCATATTTGTAGATACTACACCATTCATGTCCCCCAACAAGATCAAATTGTAATCCAAATAGTTCAATAAAGTCTCATGCAACTTTTTATAAAATTCCGATTTCCCCTCATTCGGTGCATAAATTCCTACAATCAAAAATTTCTCTCCTTGTACTTGAATTTCAATTGCCAAAAATCTTCCTTAGTCATCTTTAAAAATAAATTTCGGTGATAGTTTCTCCTTTGCATAGATCACAACTCCTCTTTTTTTAACTTTATCAGATGAAACAAACTCCTGTCCCAATCTTTTGTTGATCAATAATTTCCTGTGTGCCCTTATTATATGTGTTTCTTGTAAACAAATCAAGTCCAATTGTTCTTTTTTTAATAAATGAAACACACTTTTCCCCTTTCGAGGAGAGTTCAAACCGTTACAATTCCAACTTAGTAGTTGCAGGGCCATAATGGGGCTACTTAACTTTACCTCCAACTGCTCCGAGTGTCTGTTCTTGTTCTGTGGGTAGTGTCACTTTTTCTGGGCCGTGCAGTCCAAAAGATAGATTTGATATGTCTAGTATGCCTTTTGGCTCTTCTTCGGCTTCCACTTCTTTCTGTAAATCTTCCTTGTGGTCTTTCAAAAACCTGCCTTTTTCATTTCTTAAAAAAAAAAGAAAGGGCATCCCAGTTAGCTTGGGAAAAGGGCCTGTCCACACTTTTGGGCTACTGGGCTTCTGCAGCAAGATGTCATCAATGTGAAAAGCGCCAGAGTCGCAGCAGAAATGGTTTTTCAAAAGCAACGCTAGATGCCATTTCCACCTCAGATTACAGTGTCCCAGTTGCCACAGAGGTCCACAGACAACACTGCTTGCCTTTATTTCCTGCTGCTCACCTTGGCTACATGTGGCCTGTGGAGGCCTGGTGAGGATTTTGAACCCCTGGGATGCTGGTTGTGGGGGAGTTGGCCAGGGCAGGGTGCAGGAAAAGAGGTCATGGGGAGCCCCAGAGCCCAAGTCCTGTTTAGCAGCTACTCTGCAGTGGTGATAAATTGCCCAATCTTGAGTAAATAATCACCCATGAGGAAACAGATGATTTTTTAAAAGAAATGTTTTTATTAAACATTTTATTGGATTTCAAAAGTACACAGAGCATCTCTGCCTTCAGTTCCTCCCAATTCCTCCCACCCCCAAGAAGAAGCAGATTTGTACACGTTAAGGTACAATCCTGGCTCTGAATGTCTCCTTGGTACAGTGGTACCTCGGGTTAAGTACTTAATTTGTTCCGGAGGTCCGTTCTAAACCTGAAACTGTTCTTAACCTGAAGCACCACTTTAGCTAATGGGGCCTCCTGCTGCCACCGCACCACCGGAGCACGATTTCTGTTCTCATCCTGAAGCAAAGTTCTTAACCTGAAGCACTATTTCTGGGTTAGCGGAGTCTGTAACCTGAAGCGTATGTAACCTGAAGCGTATGTAACCCAAGGTACCACTGTATTCTCTGGGTTTGGGTGTTCCCATTTCAAGAAACAGAATGGAGAACACTTTATAAACAAATGGCACCTAAAAGTTGCACCCAGAGAATTTAAAGCTGGCATTTTGCAAAGCGGAGGATGGTTGTGCACTGATGCAGCATTTGCAGACACAGAAACTCACTGTGTGTGTGTGTGTCATTTTCTTTGCCCTGCTTTTGTGGAACTAATTTGCAACACTTGTCTCATCACAAGCCACACAAGCCCTGGACATAAGGGCACACACCCCCCTCCATTTTTTGGTTTAACAGCATGAAATGTGTGTGGGGGAAATACTTAGAGTGTACTTCACGTTTCAGATAGAGAAACACCCTCGCATTGTATATAGGTCTCATGATTCACACTGTCACTAAAGATAAAAAAACCCTGTCTCATCTGGCCTGTTTTACATATAATTGAGTGCAAGAAGTATCAGTCACAGTAAAAAATGTACAGTACTGTGAGAACATTAATGGAAAATGGTGTGTGGCCGTCCAAGCTGTGTCCCAATAATAATGATAATAAAACTTTTATTATTTATACCCTGCCCATCTGATAGGGTTGCCTCAGTCACTCTGGGTGGCTTCCAACACGAACAGTATAAAAAAATAAGACGTCAAACATCAAAAGTTCCCCGATACTGGGCTGCCTGCTGGTGTGGGGCTGGATGGCATAAGACAGCAAGAGCAAGAAGATGGGGATGGGCGGCCACTGGCCTCGGGTGCTGAAGGCCTGGAGCCCAGTGGGTCCTCCGCCTTCTTCCCTGCACTTGGGTGTCCCCTTTGGGGAAAAGAGCACTCAACGGCGACTCCTTCATCCTCGCGTGTCCCGAGGCTGCAGGCTTGCAACGGAGAACACACCCCGTGGCTGGAATGAATGAGCCTCGGGCGGGGCACGCTCCTGAGCCGCCTCCCCTTCGGCCTGCAGGGGGCGCCGCTCGCCCTCTTGCTCCACCGGAGCCACTTCTCCTTTCGTCCACCAGGGGCCGTCCTGGCGCAGCGGAGAAGCCCAGGGGACAGGAGAGCCTGACCTTGCCGCGTCCCGCCCCTGCCGCGCGCCCATTGGCTGCCTGTCGGCAGTAAACACGCGCCGATTGGCTGGGCGCGGTTCGGCGGAGCTGCCGGGTTAGGCTGTCCCGAAGGCAGGCAGGCAGGCAGGTAGGCGGGTGAGCGAACGAGCGAGCGCGGGGCCGAGGCGCCGGCAGGGAAATAACGGGCGCGCGCCACTGGGCGCGCCCCCCACCCCCGGAGAGGAAGCGGGACGGGGCGCTCCTACCTAGCACCGCCCCCTCGGGGCCCCGGCTTCAATGGCTGGGGGGGAGGGACGGGGAGAATTTCCGCGGGAGCCGCTCCTCCCCCGCTCCGCGCACAGGAACCTCCGTGGGAGTGGGGAGCTCTCTGCGTACGAGGGGAGGAGGGGGCGCTGGCGCGGGTGGGGTGTGGGGGGCCCATTTCTCTCCGCTCCTGAGGAGCTTGCTCTCTGCTTGCAGGGATCGGGCTGGGGGCCCCCAGTTGTGAACTCTTTCCCCGTGTGGCGACGACGGGCATGGAAAAGTTTCCCTCCCCCTCTCTATCCCACAGTGAGTTCCAAACGAGAGCTGGAAGATCCCGGCTAGGGAAAAGGCAGGACTATGGAACTGCCTGCCACTAGATGTAGCCATGGTCACCGATTTGGATGGCTTCAAGAGTGGAGGTTTTAGTCCTCAGAGTTACTAGCCACTATGGCTAGTTTCCGCCTCTGCTGTTGGAGAACCAGTGGGTGTGAGCTTCTGAAGGATAGTCACTGGGAGCCACAGGTGGGGAGCATGGTGTGGGGGCTTCTGCTGCACTCCAGACATCCTTTGGGACTGCCCCTTGGATGCGTTTATGGGGCCAGTGTGGGAACCTGGATGCTGGTACTGATGAGCCCCTTTAGCCTGACCCAGCAGCTGAGCTCTTCTTGGAGAATGAGAAGTGCTGGGTCAATGAGTTCTTCATCCTTGCACGCCACAGTTGAGGCTGTGTCAAGACTGACCTTCGGCCTCTTTGGGAGCAGTCATGGCTGGCAGGTGGCATCAGCACCAGTCACTTTCCCAGCAAGTGCCAATGCAGTCCAAAGTGCGTTTTCTCAGAAGCAAGTTCTAGCCAGCATCTTTTCCTTGGACCTCTGCTTCTCATGCCCAGCACTGACCCACTCTGCTCTCAAGGATCTGTGCCCTTGCAAAGAGGATATTTTAAGTTAAAGGTGGGGATCCTTTAGCTCAAGATGGTCTTTTCCTTATTAAAAATTTTCTGAAGTCTGCAAGAAAAGGGGCGGTCCATTGTTAGGAATTATCAGGGAAGAGCCAGCAAAGCTGTGATGGTCCCGAGACCCATTTTCTTGTTCTGTGGGAGTGGCGAGGGCAGTTCTGCTTTCCACCCTGCTGTGGCTGCCAGCTTTGCAAGTTGGCATGCCCATGCCTCCCTCTCTGGCCCTGGCATCCATCAGCCTCCTTGGCAGGATGGACAGGGCTGGCGTCCTTGTCCAGCCACGTGCCTCTTTTGCGACGCTTTGTGGCTGCCATCCTCAGCACTTCCTTCTTTCCTTAGGCTGCCCAGATTGGTGAAGAGCTGGCGGCGTTTGAGGAAGCTGCCTGTGCCCTGCGAGGCTCCCTGGTGGAAGCAGCTGCCAGGCCAAGCGCTACCTCTGCCTCCTTGATTTAGCCAGCAGCCTGAAACATGCAGCAGTGTAAGACCACCTCGCTGCTTCCTGTAGCGCTGGAGGGTTGGGTGATTCTCCCTCCCAGCTGGCTTCTGCTGCCACAGGGGAGACTCCTCTCCCTGTCCCCTTTTGATTCTGGCTTGCTTGCAGAGCGGGATGGTTGGCCACCCAGTCTGGAATGTCGTCCTGGACGACCACCGTTGAGGGCGACGGCACGACTCCCAAGTTCTTTGTGGGCTCCCGAGATGACGAGGTGGACCTCCCGGGATCAGACATGAAGATGGATGAGATTGACTTCTTTGAGGATGACGAGGAGGAGGAAGAATCAGTAAGGAGCCTCCTTGTGTGGCTGGCATAGGTGCCAATGGGCTCCCTCAACATATGCCTGGGCCTCTGGGATGTGTGTGTGGTGTACAGATGGGAGCCTGTTGCTGTAATCTGAGAGGGAGGACCTTTTGGCTTCCCCAACTAGGCCAATTGCCCTCCTGCACCTAGGGAGGCTGCAGCTCTCTTGAACAGATGCTGTTCGTTGCAAACAGGGGCACCTCTCTGCACTTGGGCAGAGGCTGCCCTATTTTGGGGCTTCTGGGGGAAGGAAGAGGTGCTTCTTCCACCTTGGTAGTAATCTGCTCTCTTACTCCCAAAGAGTCCCATTTAAGGCAGTGAAACAACTCGGTGCCTATTGTGGAGAAGGCACATAGGGGGCTGCTCATGTGTCCTCTCCACTTAACTGCTTGTGGATGGGATGTCTCCTTTAAGGCAGACTCTCCCTTGGGCTACCCCTTGGGCAAAGGGGAACCTACCCCCCAGTCTCCCCTTGGAGCAGCTCTTGGACCAGGGTCTGTGCGTTTGTGCGGCCCCTTCTTGGCTTTGTTATCCAGACTTGCTGAAGGCACTCCTTGATGATGCAGCGGGTGGGCAGTTCAATTCCGTGGCTCTCTGACGATCTCCTGGCATTCCCCTCAGCCTCCGGAGCGGCAGATTGTGGTGGGCATTTGTGCCATGACCAAAAAGTCCAAGTCGAAGCCCATGACACAGATCTTGGAGCGGCTGTGCAAGTTTGAATACATCACGGTGGTGATCATGGGGGAGGACGTCATTCTGAATGAGCCTGTAGAGAACTGGCCGCCCTGCGACTGCCTCATCTCCTTCCACTCCAAAGGTAGGATGCCTCCCAGGCTGCTACCCCAGCTCCTTCTCTGCCTGGTTCGTGTGCCCCCGACTGGCCAGCCTCCTCTGCTCCTTTTTATCTCTTGCAGGCTTCCCGCTGGACAAGGCTGTTGCTTACGCCAAGCTCCGCAGCCCTTTTTTGATCAACGACCTCAATATGCAGTATTACATCCAGGACAGGTAGGAATGCGGAGATGCTATGGAGGGGATATTGGTGGCTTAGGATAGGCTGCCTCCTAAGGCAAACTGTTGGATTTAGATGAGTAGGAGAGGTTATTTTTATTTTATCTCACTTGCGTGAGAATGCAGATATCTATTTCAGCTTCAAAGGTCCAGGGTCCAGCATGTGTGCAGCCTAAGATAGCCTAGCCTGAGGTCTGGGTAGTGTCTTTCCTGGGCTTCCCTTGCTGCTCCACAGCAGCAGAGAGGGAGGCCTGTTGGGTCATGTCACAGGGGAGGAAGGCTGGCTGGCTGGCTAAGCAGGATGATCTGTGAGATGATCTGCTAAGAAGCAGGGTCTGGCCCTGTAGCATCCTTCAGGTGGTATCCTTGCTCTCTGGTCCGCTTCCTCTGCAGGCGGGAAGTGTACCGGATCTTGCAGCAGGAGGGAATTGACCTGCCTCGCTACGCAGTGCTCAACCGGGACCCTGACAAGCCGGATGGTGAGTGGCCTGTGAGCGAAGGGTGAAGGTGAGGATGATGACTGCAGAGTCTGAGACATGCAGATGGCAAAGGCTCCCTTCTCTGGTCTGAGCTTGCGATCTCTGTCAGTGGAGCTGCTTCTGGAGCAGACAGGTGTGGTCTTGAACGCCTTCATGGTCCAAGCACCGGGGGGGGGGGGCTGTTCTGAGCATCCTTCTCTGGCTAGATGCTGCAATAGAGGTTTGATGAATTGCTGCATCCTGCTGCTGTTGGGGTTGTCCTGAGCTGCCACCCTTCTTGCTCAGGCTCTTCTGGAGATGGTTTGGCTTGTGTCCTGGACGCAAGAGGGGGAGCAGATGCCAAACAGCAGAGTCCTCTTAAGAAGGGCTGGGGAGCTTGCTGTGGCCCTCCGGACTTTGTTGTTGGCTGAGGTGTGTGATGGGAATTGGGGTCCAAAGAGACACCTGGAGGTCTGCTCCCCATCCTTGCCCTTAAGGATGAGTGACCCTGAGGCAGGCCTTGTCTCCTCCTTGCAGCCAGCCACCCACCCCCCCTGTAGGGACTTCATATTTTTGTTTCATTCCCCTTTTACCTCTGAGGACCCCAAAGGGATGTCCATGCCCCCCCTGCCCCATTCAGGCTGAGTGAAAGGAGGTCAGTCCAGGCCTTGTCCCACAGCCTAGGTGCTGCACCACCATATATAAAAGCCCGATGGTTTTATAATTTTGTGGTGCCTACATGATTTTATTGCTGTGGTTTTTTAAAATGAGCCGGTGATTTACGAATACTCCTATAAATAAAGCCTCAACTCCACCTACTTGCCTCCTTTGCAGGGCAGAGGCTGGCTTCACCATCTGTATCTCTGTAAAGGGGAAGCAGTTGGGCTGCCTGGCTCTGTGGGGAGGGGCAGGGGCTGGAGGGCTTGGGTAGCCTCTCCCACCCCCCACCCCCACAAAAAAACATGGTTGTGCTTTTGCTGCAGAGTGCAACCTCGTGGAGGGGGAGGACCACGTAGAGGTCAATGGGGCCATTTTCCCCAAGCCCTTTGTGGAGAAGCCGGTCAGTGCTGAGGACCACAATGTCTACATCTACTATCCCACCTCAGCTGGTGGGGGCAGCCAGCGCCTTTTCCGCAAGGTGAGCAGGGTGCGAGGGTAAATCTGGGAGGCCAGCTGGATTTGACCTTTTGGTGCTGCAAGAGAGGAAGAGAGAGAGTTTGTCGGATTAGCTGGTGGGATTCCTGGATGCTTGCTGTGGTTCTAGGGTGATAGAGGCCCCAGTGGGACTCTGTCCAGAGGTGAAAGGCCACAAGGCCTGCCCCCCACTCTGTTTTCTGGTGCTGCTTGGCCAGAATGGGGTTGGAACAGGGCAGGGCACTTGTTCTGAAGGGCTGACAATTGCCCCCTTGACTGGGGAAGGGGAGTTCTGCAGCCCTGCCCCCCGCCAGCACCTCCACCCCAGACATGCACCCCTCTCCCACCGTTTGAATTCCCCGCTTCTTTCAGATTGGGAGCCGCAGCAGCGTCTACTCCCCTGAGAGCAACGTGCGGAAAACTGGCTCGTACATTTACGAGGAGTTCATGCCCACAGACGGCACAGATGTCAAGGTAGGGCCTTGAGGGGGGAGGGGCAGAGTCGCCACCTGATCTCGGAGGCTGCGGGGGAGGGACGAGGGTGTAACTTCTCGACTTTGGTGGCTCAGGTGTACACGGTCGGCCCAGATTACGCCCACGCAGAGGCCCGAAAGTCCCCGGCTCTCGATGGGAAGGTGGAACGGGATAGTGAAGGGAAAGAAATCCGTTACCCTGTGATGCTGACAGCTATAGAGAAGCTGGTGGCCCGGAAAGTCTGTGTGGCTTTCAAGGTTGGTGTTGCTTCTCCTGCTGAGGAGTCCCCTGTGCTCCTCTGTCTCCGAGGCCTGGGCGTCCTGGGGCAGAGCTTTGGAGGAAGGCCCAGCTGAGTAGTAGGGGCCCTGTTCTTCCTCCTCCTTGCCTCCAGCATCTTCTGGTTGAGGTTCCTCAGAGCCACCACCGAGGGGTCCTTAAGCCCTCTTGGGAGGCCTGCCAAAGGGTCATGGTGCTGCTCCTGACTTCAGTGGCTGCAAGCAGGGGGAGGGGGCTGCTCCTTGCACCACTGCCGCCTCCTCCTCCTCTTTCTGCTTGGCTTGGTTCTGCCTGTGGCACCTGCTGAGCACATTGGCTAGTTTAACTCTTCCCATGCCCCCCCCCCCATTTCTCCCCCTGCAGCAGACAGTGTGCGGCTTTGACCTCCTGCGGGCCAACGGCCACTCCTTTGTCTGCGACGTCAATGGCTTCAGTTTTGTGAAGAATTCCATGAAATATTACGACGACTGTGCCAAGATCCTGGGGTGGGTTGCACTTTGTCGTTCCTGGTTTTCCTTGGGTGGTGTGTTCCTCCCACGTGGGAAGGTGGTATGCCCAGGGTGGGGGACCTGCCTGAGGCAGCTACCAGGATGGGAAGATCCGAAGTGGATCTCTGACCAGGTCTGGCTCCTCCCTCTCTCCCTGACAGGAACATTATCATGCGTGAACTGGCTCCCCAGTTCCAGATCCCCTGGTCCATCCCCACGGAGGCAGAGGACATCCCCATCGTGCCCACCACCTCGGGGACTATGTGAGTGTCATTGGGCTGGGCATTTCTGTTGTGGCTTCTGGGGCATTTTTAGATTTTACTCTTGGCAAGCGTTCTTACTTGCCATGCCTTGGACTACAATTCCCAAAATCCCTGAGCTCTGGCCTTGCTAGCTAGGGGTGATGGGAGTTGTAGTTCAATAACATCTGGGGACTCACAATTTGAGAAAGACTGCCTTAGAGGATGGTGGACTGGCTCTCAGAGCTCTGGCCTTGACTGGAGAGGAGGGAGAAGAGGACGGAGGCCATCCTTGGGTGGGAATACGTGGAGTGGGGTTGTCCACTGCCCTTCTGTCGCCTCTGGTGGGCAACTGCAGAGCAGGGCTTTTCAAAGCTTGCCATCTTCTTATGCAGCCTTCAACATATTCTCCACCTTTGTAAAGCTTTCCTTGCTTGGGGAAGGAGTTTGCCTCTGCTAAGTGTGGCTATTTTGAGAGCGGGGCAGCCTGAGATTGGTATCTTTTGCCACAGGATGGAGCTGCGCTGTGTGATTGCGGTTATACGGCATGGTGACCGGACTCCCAAGCAGAAGATGAAGATGGAAGTGAAGCACCCCCGGTAAGAAGAGCCCCCCCTGGGGCTGCACTCTGGGTGGGTGTCTGTTTGTGCAGCCTCTTCTCTGAGAGGGTCTTTAGTAGGGCTGGGCGATATCTGGTTTTCAACATCTATGATATATCACCAGCTAAACACTGCGATATATTGATATATCACAGTGTCTGAAATAAGGATGGAGCTACATAGAGAAACTGGTTGGCTTCACGGTTTCCCCCACATTTTGATTTTTGCATAGCATGCAAACACACACATCATCATTTGTAATATATTGCTAGGTCAAAAACTATGAAACCAATATCACGATATGGGCTTCAGACTGGTTCTGGATGATACATTGATATACTGCCCAACTCTAGCCTTTAGCTGGTTTCCCTTAAACACTTCATCTCCCCTGAGCAGCAGCATAAGCAGCCACCTCATTCTGGACCTTGTCCAGCTCTGCATTTCCCAGCCCTTTCCTTCTCAGACCCTGGACCCCCTCTAACTTTGCTGCCAGGTTCTTTGCGTTGTTTGAGAAGTACGAGGGCTACAAGGCTGGGAAGCTGAAGCTGAAGAAGCCAGAGCAGCTTCAGGTGAGGAGGACTGGCGGCTGGTGGGGCCAGGGGCCCTGGGGCACCTCTGCCTTTGCCTTCCTGGCTTGGGCTTTGCTGTGCAGGGGGGACCTCAACACACTGGCCTGGCTGTTGGGGGCTGGCATGTGGGTCTGTGGGGGGTAGGGAGGTGGTGAGGCCGAGGGCCAGGTGTGGGGAGCTCATGGCCCTCTGGGCCCAGAGGATGTGCTCGGCTGCCCTGCCAACCCAGCCAACCCTTTGCCCTGGGCAGGAAGTGCTGGACATCGCCCGCCTGCTGGTGCTGGAGGAGGGAGCTCATGAGGATTCTGAGGCCGAGGAGCAGAAATCCAAGCTGGAGCAGCTCAAAACTGTGCTGGAGATGTGAGAAGTGGGTGTGGGTGGGGGCAGGTGGCTTGATGGGCCCCCAGTTCCTGATTTTGAACAAGAGCTCTGGGAGGGTAAGGTCCAGCGGCATCCCCTGCCCTCCCCACTCTCTACTGGGGTGGTTTCCTCTACTTGGCACCCAGCAGTTCATGCCGCCTGGTGGCTGTGCCCTTAGAAGGCCCAGCCCCTTGTGAACCCGTCTGGCACCTCCTCCTCCTCTCAGGCTCTCCCTCTTCGCATGCAGCGGTGGGTGGCCTGAGTGGCGAAGGAGGGAGGAAGGGGCCTGGCTTAGCTGGAGCTGTCAAGGAAGCCCTTCCAAGCCCCTGCTTCTTCTCTCTCCTCCCGGCAGGTACGGGCACTTCTCTGGCATCAACCGCAAAGTGCAGCTGACCTACCTGCCCCACGGGCGCTCCAAAGCATCCAGCGAAGAGGAAGGCAGGTATCTGGCTCCTGCGGGGGCTGTGGGTGCCTCAGGCCTGGTGCTGGCAGGAGTGGGGGGCAGGTGGGAGGTTGCCCCCTACCTATGGCTGCCCCTGATGCCACCTTGGTTGAGCTGGGCCTTCCATCTCCTGGCCCCGCCCCACTTCTCTGTGGCAGCGTAGCTGAGCAGGAGGGGCTTTCGTTTCCTTGACTTGCTGGAGTGTTGTGGCAGTTAAGAGCATAAGCTGCACAGGGCGTACGTATTTGCACATGTTAATTTTATTTAGAGGAATTCTTCCTTGCCTTTTGCCGCACTGTCCCATTGTTGGGTTCCAACAATGTAGTATAAAAATGGATGAAAGCAGATATAATTATAGGGAGAGTCCCAACAAGTCCAAGCGTTCCAAATGGAACAGAACTGATTCCGCAAGACCTTCTTTGTCAGGGGCAAAGAGGTGTAGATGGCAAAAGCTGTGTACGAAGGCACCAGGTGCTCCTCCTCCTCCTTCAAAACTTGGAGGGAGGTAGAACTGCCAATCTTAGCACCTGAGAGGACCTGTAGGCATGGAGGCCGTCTTTCAGACATTTTGGACTTACAGAAGCCTCTTGAATAGAAATGAACTAACAGCCAACGCAGCTGTTTTAACGTAGGAATTATATGAGGTCTGAACAAACCCCAGCCAGTACTTTGGCTGCTGCATTTTGGACCAGTTTAATCGTCTTCAGGGACAACCCTACATAGAGTCTATTGCAGTAGTCCAGTCAGGAGGTTACCAGAGCATGGATAATCATGGCCAAGTCACCTGTCCCAGAGGGGCTGTAGCTGGCAAGCCAACCAGAGGTGGAAATACCGTATTTTTTGCACCATAACACTCACTTTTTTCCTCCTAAAAAGTAAGGGGAAATGTCTGTGCGTGTTATGGAGGGAATGCCTACGGGTGGCATGCCTACGGATTTTCCTCCTCTAAAAACTACGTGCGTGTTATGGTCGGGTGCGTGTTATAGAGCGAAAAATACGGTAAGCATTCCTGGCCACCAAGGTCACCTGAGCCTCCAGTAACCATGATCTGGGAGCACCCCCAAGCAATGAGCCTGTTCCTTCCAGGGGACTTCAGCCCCCTTCAATGGAAGTCATTGCCCCACCTTCCAGACTTGGGAGCTCTGAACGCAGAACTCCTCCAACACCTCTTTAGGTTTTTGAGTGCTCTGTCAACACAGAATCCTTGGCCAGAAGCCATGGGTGGGGTTTTGGGCATGGCTCCTGTGGCCTTCCCCAGCGCATTTCCCAGCAAGCAAGACTGACACCCACTTTGGTCCCTTGTCCCTCCTTCCTGACTGGTCCCTCCTTCCTGACTGTGGTGGTGGGGAGGCCATAGCGGCTGCTGACCTCCCTCCTGGGGATACGGGGTCTGACTCTTGACTCTCTGCTGTCTCCAGAGGCCCGCAAGGAAGCCTCCCCGTCTCTGCTGCTGGTGCTGAAGTGGGGAGGCGAGCTGACTCCCGCCGGGAGAGTGCAAGCTGAGGAGCTGGGGAGAGCCTTCCGCTGCATGTACCCGGGGGGCCAAGGTGAGGCCAGGTGTGGGGAGCACGGTAGTGTGATGGGAGGGGGAGCCGGGTTTGGCCTGGAGGTCTCCATGCCTCAGCCACTACCCTTTGACCTTGAGGCTCTCCTCCCACCTTCCAGGGGACTACGCTGGCTTCCCAGGATGCGGCCTCCTTCGCCTGCACAGCACTTACCGCCACGACCTCAAGATTTACGCCTCTGATGAGGGCAGAGTCCAGATGACTGCAGCTGCCTTTGCAAAGGTCCTTGCAATCTCTGTCTTCCCAGTGACTGGGGGTGGGGGTAGGGTACCTCTTGACCTGGCTGTATCCTCTTGCAGTGCTTCTGTGGGTGCAGTGGCAGCTGAGCCAAGGCCACCTGGGGATGACTGCTGCTCTTGCCTGTGGCCAGGCCAGGATGGCTTTCATTCCAAAGGACCAAGCGATGATCTGTGGCGTTCCCTTACCACCACCACCACCAGGTGCTAATGCCTGTGCCCCATCCCATTTTGCTCTGCAGGGCCTCCTTGCACTGGAGGGGGAGCTGACCCCCATCTTGGTCCAGATGGTGAAGAGTGCCAACATGAACGGCCTGCTGGACAGCGACAGCGACTCGCTCAGCAGCTGCCAGCACCGGGTGAAAGCTCGCCTCAGGGAAATCATGCAGAAGGATGCCAACTTTGGGGAGGAGGACTTTGAGAAGGTGAGGAGGACAGGCAGCTAGGCTGGCTGGCTGGCTGGTTGACTGGCTGGCAGGAGCCACTGGTAAAGGGGAGGGCAGCTCCCTGGGCCAGGCCAGCTCAAGGCTTTGGCCCTTGCATCAAAGGAAAGAACTTCAGCTTTCATGGGATCTGGTGCTGGCAGTGAGGCTGGGAGTGAGGAGGTATATCCTATCAGCCGTTCCCTGCTGTTCCAGTTGGAGAGGGGGCCGGGGGTGGGACTTCTGCATCCGTGATTTGGCCAGTGTCCCTTGGCATGATGGGTAGGCAGGTGAGTAGAAGGGCCTTCCAGCCGGCAAACTTCCTGCTCATTAAAACAAACTTCTGGTCCTGATGATGGAGGGGGAGCCTGTCTTCCCCTCTGGAAAGCTTTGGGAAAATGGGCATCAAGGCTGCAGGATCCGGGAGGAGCGAATGTTGGTCATATGGCACCCGGAGGGAGGACAAAATTTGCCGCCCCTCACAATATTTCATATTCATTATTTTTTGGCACAGTTGCTTTTTTAATGGATCTTCTCGGTAGGTATCTGTATAAATAAAGATTATGATTCTAATGCACGGGGGGTGGGGGTGAGGGTGGGAAGGGAACCACCTGCACCACCTTAAATCTGGTGTTGATCCAGGGCAGGGTTAGGAGAAAATAACTTTGCACTGTTGGTGGGTTATTTCTAAGGGCGGGGGGACAGCATGTGGTAAAGCAGGGAATTGCACCTCCACTGAAATTAACAAACAAACAAACCCTCTCTGAATATTAGCTTAGCAGTTTTGAAGCAGGTTTATAAGAAAAAAGGGACAAAATAAAAGATAAAGCATGCAGCTAGTCCTCAAGAGTGTGGCGTTTCTAAAAGCCATAGGTTACCACTAGAAGCCCAAAGGCATCCAGAGAGGGAGCCAGCACCAGTTGGCGCTTGTGGGGGTGGCTGAGCCAGAGTTTGTGGAGGGGAGGGAATGACTTGCAGAGCCCTCTCCACATTGGGAGGGGGAACTGCTGGCTGGGCCCATGCTTCAGTTCCCCTTTCGCTCTGATCCTGCCTTCAGCTGGCACCCACGGGCAGCATCTCACTCGTCAAGTCTATGAGCATCATCCAGAACCCTGTGGAGATCTGTGACCGGGTCTTTGCCCTGATTGAGAGCCTCACGTCCCAGATACAAAAGCGCCTGGAGGACCCCAAGTCTGCAGGTAGGGAGTGTGCATTGCGCCATAATAACATTGTGTCGTTTGAAGCAACTGGAAGCATAATAACTGACTCCTTTTGGAAGAAATCGTCCAGGCCCATAGAAATATCATTCAAACTTTTACTTGCAGAACTTGCTTCATAACAGAATTAAAACATCAAATATACAGTGGTGCCTCGCAAGGCGAAATTAATTCGTTCCGCGAGTCTTTTCGTCTTGCGATGTTTTTCGTCTTGCGAAGCACGGTCGGTCGCAACTGCACCTCTTCAAGCGGCTTTAGGAAAAAAGCGAACAAACTCGCAAGACGTTTTCGTCTTGCGAAGCAAGCCCATAGGGAAATTTGTCTAGCGAAGCAACGCAAAAACCGAAAAACCCGTTCATCTAGCGAGTTTTTCGTTTTGCGAGGCATTCGTCTTGCGGGGCACCACTGTACATCCGAAACATCCATACATTTTCTTGTGTTGTCTAGCACAGACTCAGCGTCTTAGAAATGCAGTCGTACCTCGGAAGTCGAACGCCTTGCGAGTCAAACGTTTTGGCTCCCAAATGCCACAAAGCCGGAATTGAGTGTTCCAGTTTGCGGATGTTCTTTGGAACCCAAGCATCTAACGCAGGTTCCACGGCTTCTGATTGGCTGCAGGAAGCTCCTGCAGCCAATCGGAAGCTGCACCTTGGTTTCTGAACATTTTGGAAGTCGAACAGACTTCCAGAACAGATTCTGTTCGACTTCTGAGGTATGACTGTAAAAGATAACTTCAAAAATCAAAACTGTAGGGCAGGGGGATAGCTTGGCAGTTTGTGTTTGTGTGTGAGCACTTTAGTCCTTTATCGGTCCTTGTGTGAGTGTCCTAACCTTCCCCCCGCTCCGTGGGTGGGATGACTGATGCTGCTGCTGCTGATTCCTCAGACCTGCAGCTGTACCATAGTGAGACACTCGAGCTGATGCTTCAGCGCTGGAGGAAACTGGAGCAGGATTTCCGCCTGAAGAACCGGCGCTATGACATCAGCAAGATCCCCGACATCTATGACTGCGTCAAGTACGATGTGCAGCACAATGCAGCTCTCAAACTGGAGGGCACCTCCGAGCTGTTCCGGCTCTCCAAGTCCCTGGCGGATGTTGTCATCCCCCAGGTGAGGCCTGGCCCTGTGAGGGAGGGTGTGGTGGTGGCATGGGGCTTGTGGGTTGCCCTGGGCTGAGTCCCTTCCTGCTTCCCCAGGAATATGGCATTAAGAAACAAGAGAAGCTGGAGATAGCTGTGGGCTTCTGCCTGCCTCTCATCCGGAAGATCCAGCTGGACCTGCAGAGGACCCACGAGGATGAGTCTGTCAACAAGCTGCACCCCCTGTAAGGATCACCCCTTGTATTTTTATACAACTTAAATCTCCTTACTAGTTATAAATAGAAGAGCCACTGAAAATTGTGACCTTCCGTTATCAATTGTTCCCTTGCTTTAATTTTTTTTAAAATAATTTTTATTGAATTTTCAAATCATAACAACAAATTTTCCACAAATCTTAATTAAACAATTTATATATCCATATTTCTCCCCTCCTCACTCTTTGGCTTGCCCCGTATTTCCGTATTGATTTATTAAACAATTTCTATACCTTGCCGGTTTTACTTCTTATATAGTTGTGATAGTTTAGTCAAAACCTGCCAATGAGTCCAAATCTTTATACTGTCTTTTTATATACAGTGGTGCCTTGCAAGACGAAATTAATCCGTTCCGCGAGTCTCTTCGTCTTGCGGTTTTTTCGTCTTGCGAAGCATGGCTATTAGCGGCTTAGCGGCTATTAGCGGCTTAGCGGCTATTAGCGGCTTAGCAGCCATTAACGGCTTAGCGGCTTTAAGAAAAAGGAAACAAACTCACAAGAACTTGCAAGATGTTTCGTCTTGCGAAGCAAGCCCATAGGGAAATTTGTCTTGCGGAACGACTCAAAAAAACGGAAAACTCTTTCGTCTTGCACGTTTTTCGTCTTGCGAGGCATTCGTCTTGCGAGGTACCACTGTAGTTTATAAATGGTTCCCACTTATTTTAATGGTTCCCTTGTTTTAATTTTTTCATCTCCTTGATGCAATTCTAATAACTCTTAATAGGTTAACCATTTCTCTTTGCCTGTCAACTCTTTTCTGTAGATAGCTTCTTGTGGTGAAATCCATTTGAGGCTGGGTGGGTGTTTGTGCATAACACATTTACTTTAACTGTATCGTACCACAAATGCCCATGCCATCCAAACCTTGTTGCATCCTTCTAATTCCAAAAGTTTCTAAATGTCATCCATTCCTTCATCCATCCTAAGCAACAAGCTACAAAATACAGTTTCAAGTCAGGCAAGCCCTATCCTCTTTTCCCCTTTGCATCTTGCAGAACTTCAGATTTAACTCATGTTTTCCCCTGCCATACAAACGTAAATAAAGATTTTTGCCATTGTTTAAATGGTATATCAGTGGTCAAAATAGATATTGTTTGAAACAAAAAAATCTCATTCTAAGCAAGACATTCATCTTTGTCACAGAAATCCTGCCTAACTTGACAATTTTAGTTTCTCCCATCTTGATATATCTTGTTTAATTTCAGCCCATGTCTTAACATAATTATTTTGAAATGACATACAATTCGCATTTGTCATGGTTATACCCAAATACTTCACTTTTTTATTAATTTGAAACCCCGTTTTCTCAATCAAAATCTTTGGGTCTTCAGTTGTCATATTCTTTATTAGCATTTTCATTTTCTGGTGATTAGCCTTAAAGCATGCTAGCGTACCAAACTCATTTAATTTATCCATAAAAGTCTCTGCTCCCTGTAGTGCATTTTCCAAAACTGTCATCAAATCATCGGCAAATGCCTGTAACTTACAAGTTTCTTTTTAAATCTTTGCTCCCCAAATTCTTTTGTCTTGTCTAGTGTCTCTAAACAAAACTTTCAAGATCAAATTGCAGTGTAATGGGCACTGTGATTGCCCTCTTTCCAAAAGACATTTGTCTTTTTCTCCTTGTGAATCTGCGTTGGCCTCCAAGCCCTCTTGGTGACAGAACTCCCAGAATTGTTGGTGAGCTTTTGGTCCCCTCACTGCTTTGACTTCTCTGCTTCCAGGTACTCAAGGGGAGTCCTGTCTCCGGGGCGCCATGTCCGGACACGCTTGTACTTCACCAGCGAGAGCCACGTCCACTCTCTGCTCAGCATCTTCCGCTATGGGGGCCTCCTGGATGTACGTGAGCCAGCCATGGTGTTGTGTGTGTGTGTGTTTTGCCCATGGAGAGGGGCTGACCCAGGGCTCTCCAGTGCCTTCTGCTGAAGGGGGAACCCTTTGTCTCCTGATAACTCTGGCAGCACCCTCTGCTGGTGGCTCCAGAGTCAGCCTTGAATTTCGTTCAAGTGTCTGGAGGGTGGGCCTGAACTGTCCTCCAAACACGGGGGGGGGGGGGACGGGACGGGACGGGGGACAGGAAGATGCTCCCTGCAGCCTTTTCCTCTGAGCCATCCTTGGAAGACTTGCTCAGTAGTTCACCTCCCTGGTTTGACCCAATAGTCACTGAATATCATTTATAGATGTGCTTTTCAGGTGAACCCACAAAGCAGTTTACATAGAAATACTTAACCAGCCAGCCTCCATTAAGACTTTATAATGGGAAGGCCAAGGCCAGCTACCAAGGGAAGAGAGCACCTTCTGCCATCAGGGCAAGGGTGTCTTTGGGCAGCTCAGGGGGGCAGCTATGGGAGGAAGAGGCTACTCCATGGACTGTGTGTGTGTGTGTGTGTGTGTGTATTGGTGAGTCAAGCCACTTGCTTCCGCTAGACAGTCACCTGGATTTTGGCATGTCGTGAGAATTGGTTGGAGCTGGTTCATCTGAAAGGGTCCACAGCACAGTGGGGTTTTTGGCCAATGCTAGGAAGAAAAGCTGTGGGCTGCGAAGTCTGCCTTGTGCTGAACCCCTTCAGGAGGGTTTATGCGAAATTCACTGGGGGGAGGAGCGCTAGACCCCTTCCAGGTCCCTTCAAGGCTGAGCCCGCCCCCCTTCCAGGCCCTTTAATGCTGCCTGCCCCGGTCCTTCTCTTGCCTTTCAGGAATCGAAAGACCCTCAGTGGCAGAGGGCCATGGACTACCTGAGCGCCATCTCGGAGCTGAACTACATGACACAGATTGTCATCATGCTGTACGAGGACAACAACAAGGTGAGGGAGCAGAGGAGGAGGAGGAGGAAGCTGGCCGGGGGGGGGGGGAGGCCGAGTGGCCAAGCCACTGTGACGTCTTCTCCAGCAGAGCCTCACTGCTCTCTTGGCAGGACCCTTCCTCTGAGGAGAGGTTCCACGTGGAGCTGCACTTCAGCCCAGGGGTGAAGGGCTGTGAGGAGGACGGCAGCGCCCCGGCAGGCTCTGGTTTCCGCCCGGCTTCCGCAGAGGTGAGTCCATGGCCTCTGAGGCTGCTGGGAACAAAGGTGCTTGTAAGGCAGCTGGTCTGGCCAGTCCCCATTGCTCCCAGACGGTGCTGGAATGGCCGTCTGCTGGGAAGGTGGGATGAAGGGCAGCTCTGACCTGATCTGGCGCAGGTGCTGAGAGATCCCTTCCGACTACCAGAGGAGGGAGAGAGAGAGTGTGGACGCTGCCTCTCTGGGCTGTGTGTCTTGCTCTGCCCTGAGGAAAGAGATTATGCTACCCATTTTACCTCAGGCTAATGATGGAGGCACATCCAAGTGACTGAAGGTGCCTTGTTTGATTTCTGCATTATCACAATGGTAGTATTACTAGAAAGAAAGTCTCTGTCCTCTCTGGCTGACCTCTTTCCTCACAGTGTGGGGCAGGGGGGAGACTTTCCCAGCCCAAGGGTTCCCTTCCCTCCTGGACCCACATGCCATTAGTGGGCGGGACCAAAACCTAAGCGGAGGATGCAAATTTCCCCTTTGTTCAGTAGGCCCATTTCTGTACACCTTCACACACAGAGCCTGTTCTGGATACAGGCATGTGAGAGGCAGAAGCTCTTGTGCAACACAGGGCCAGTCTGGGATGTGGCTTGGGGAGCATGCCAGGGGCCGGAGAAAGGGGCCCAGAGGGCCACTGCATTCTACCCCAGGTCTGAGGTTCCCACCTCTGCATCACCGCCTCCAACCTCCTTTTCACTGCCTAAAGTTTCCCCTCACTTCCAGTTCTCAGCCCAAGGCAATGCCCCTTACACCCCACCCCCCTTGTGCTGCTTTCCTGCAGAAGGAAGCCAAGAAGCCGGAGGAGGGGAGCCTGGAGGAGCTGGCCAAGCCCAAGGCCATTGTGGAGATGGACCAAGCCCAGCACCTCTCCTCTCCGCCCCCGGAACCCATCTACGTCCAGCGGAGATCCCCTCTCATCCGCAACCGCAAGACCGGCTCCATGGAGGTAGAGTAGAGGGGCTAGACAGGCTGTGTGTGTGAGAGAGAGAGAGAGGGGGGGGGGAGAGATGCCTGCCAGGACAATGAAAAATTCACCTGAAGATAACGAAGACAAGAGAATGTATTGTTCTTTACTTCTACCAAAACATTTGTGCTATAACCAAAGCTCTGGTTGGTGGGTTTGCCTGCATCTAGAGGGAGGATCCCCAGATGTCGTGGCCCAGAAGGAGGGGAGGTGTTTTTTCCCTCCTCCAAGAGCTGCTTCCTCCTCTGCCCCACAACCACTTTCTGTCTACCAGTTTGTCCCTTGCTGCTGCTGCTGCCCCCGGCCAAGGTGCCAGAGGCCTCCAGAGCCACCTGAGTGCTTGTTTTCCACAGGTGCTGTCTGAATCTTCCTCCAAGGCGGGTGGCTATCGCCTCTTCTCCTACTCACGGCATTCCTCAGAAGTGAAGCAGAGCGGGTTAGGTAGGAACTTCTCTGTTCTCTCTCTCTCTCTGTTGACAATCCTGGTTGGTCAGTGGGTGGGATTTTGTATGTTTTTTCTCCCAGCCAGATAGGATCTGAGGCTGTCTCTGTAAAGTGCCCCCCTCCCCCTGAGCCTGGACTGCTTGCCTGAGGCCCTGCACTCCCTTCCCTTCTCTAGCTGGCCTTTTCTCCTGTGGTGCTGCTCTGGGATCTCACAGACATTTTGAGAGTCCAGGCAAGGAATGTCTCAGGTAGGTAGGCAGGCAGTTTCTGACAGTCAGCAGGAGGGACAGGGAGTCTTGGCCTGAGGGCTAAATGTGGTTTTTCTTTTTTTAAAAAACCTTTGGGATTTGGGGGGGGGGGCAGAAACACATAAATGGATTTTTACCAGCCCTTCTTGGGTGAAGAAGCAATGGCAGTGGCCACCCTGTGCCCTCCAGCTTTGGCAGGCTGTTTCCCTGGCACATAGGAATGACCCCCTCCCTGCAAAATGAAAGGAGCTATATTCATGTAATGAATGAATATTACATCTTAACGGAAGAACAATAATAGCCCCTGTCTCATTGAAAAAGCCCTGGCGGTGGAGAACCCTACCCCCAAGACACGAGTTGTCTTCCAAATGCCTCGTGTGTGTGCAATCACTCAAGAAAAAAAGGCAGGTTCTGATTTAGAGCCCTTTTTCTGAGGCGGGGGCAGATTTGGGGGCTTCCTCACAGGCCCTTCCTTCCCAAAAGAAGGTCACTGGCCAGGGGACCCCTTCCCATCTCCCCAGAGCCAAAGACAGAGGTGGGAGGAAGGAGCTTCTCCAAGGGGAAGATTGGAGGGTGCGGTGTGTGTGTGTT
This sequence comes from Podarcis vaucheri, assembly GCF_965113315.1. Taxonomy (NCBI): domain Eukaryota; kingdom Metazoa; phylum Chordata; class Lepidosauria; order Squamata; family Lacertidae; genus Podarcis; species Podarcis vaucheri. The sequence continues at coordinate 29,621,317 of NC_138752.1, forward strand.
TTGTGCCATCTGTTTGAATCCGGGCACTGACCCAGCACCCAGGCCTGCTTACCTGCACCTTGAGACCATTATTCCCCTGACGTAACAGGCTGCTTGCTAAATCACCTGCACTCTTGGTCTGGAGTCTAAATTGGGGGTGGGGGACACTCTGCACTTGGCTCCAGCCTGCTCTACCTGGCCTTGCTGGCGGGGGAACTTGGCGTGTGGTCCTGTGGTCCAATCACGGTGCTTGCCTGAGCCAGTAAAAGCCCACCCACCCCACTCCACACCCATACCTGTGTTGTGATGCTCCCTCTTGCACCTGCCCTTGCTCTGATCCACAGGGCTCTCTGCCTGGGTGGTCAGCCTCTTCCTCTGTCCCTCGGGCTTGGGAGTGTTTTGGTCTGGTCCTGGGCTTGTGGGCTGGACCACTGACCATCGCTTCTGGCCACGGCATGTGAGAAGATGGTGAGGCTTTGAGAAGCTGGAGCAGGCTGGCTGTGCCCTGGGCCACAAAGGTCTGCCCCTGCTCCTCTGTTTTGTGTTGCTCTTCAGAGCAGATTTAGGAGCTGCAGACCCCCTCTCGCCTTCTTCCTTTGCCGCTTGGAGGGGAGGACGGTGGCAATTGGGGGCCGCGGCGCCTTCTTGGGCCTCTTCCTCCAAGGGCTGCTCTGCTGCTTTCTGCCCCACTAAGCTGGGTTGCCTGAGCTGCATGTGTCTGTGTGTGGGGTGTTTGTGTGCACACGTGTGCTACTAACAGCTTGCTGGACCTTTTCAGGGTCGCAGTGCACGGGTCTCTTCAGCACCACGGTCCTGGGGGGCTCCTCCAGTGCCCCCAACCTCCAGGATTATGCCCGCAGCCACGGAAAGAAGTTCGCCTCCAGCTTTCTATACAAAGATGGTAGGTGCAGCCTCTGCAGAGACATCCTGAGGCTTGGGGCTGGGCACTTGGCGGGGAGGTTCCAGGGAAGCTTGGGGGCTGAGCACTCCGAGGACCCCCTTGCCCTCGTGGGTCCTGGGAGAGCAGGGCTGGGAGAAGGTGTCTCCACATCCTGAGGGCCTTTTGCCTGGAGCTGCCTGGTCTCACCAACACCACAGGTCCTCATAAGGACGGAGAAGCAGACGTAGTCACGGCATCCATTAGCAGGGGGATGGAGAGCAGGTTTGAAGCTCTCAGGGATCAGCCTCACTAGTGAAGTGCTCCTTCTCCTCCCAGAGCAGGATGGGAGTTGCCTAGCATTGAAGAGAAGCCGCAGGTGCCAGGAGTTGTTATGGGTGGCATCGTGGGGCAGGGTGAGCAGCTGGGTTGGCTTTTCAGGTGAAGCAGAACAGGAGATGGGGTTGCCGCTCTGCAAGTCTCTACCAAACAGCCTGCAGGAATGATTCTCCTCCTCCTCAGTGGCATTTACTGGGTCTCTCTTGGGGTTTATTCGTCTGGCAGCTGCCTTCAGCCTTCAAGCATACACAAGGTTGTTATAAAGTCCTGGCAGGGTTTTCACACCAAATAACACCTTCCCTGTTTGAGAGGGGCTTGCTTTCTGCCCCTTGCAGCGGAGAATTCTTCTCGGCTCCAGCCCTGTTGTGACTAGCCTGTCTTGCAACTGGGCTTGGAGCATGGCTCTCAAATAGTTGGGGAGCTGCTCAAGAACTTTCTGAGCCTCTTCTGGCACCTTCTGGTCCTCCCAAGGTCTTTTTCGCTTCTTTCATTTGCTTGGTTGTTGAAAGAGAGAGAGAGAGATTCTACAGCGCTTGCTGAGGCCTGGGTTGGCATGGCAGAGGAAGGGGAAGCCTGTTTTTGTGGGCTATTAAGGTTGGCCTCTTGGGGGCTGCTCCTAGTATCATGCTGGGGTGATTTCCCACAGGGTTGTGTGGTGGGTGCTTTCTCTTCTTTCCCAACCAGAAGCTTAGGGGTGTCTGTAACACTGTCTGACCCAGCTCAGCAATATTGGCAGGTGAAGGGGTTGGGCTGATGCTGGTCCTTGGCCAGTAGAGTGTTGTAGAGTATTCCTGCACCCTTCATTGTGGCTCTGGACAGGGAGGTTGAAGAAGCAGGGGCTACTGCCCTCCTCCTCTGCCCTTCTCTCCCATGGGACCCATCTGGGGAGTGCTTGTCTTCGGTCTCCTGTTGCGCTGCTGTCCTGTGGTGCCCATTGCCCCTCTGTGTGTGTGTGTCAAACCGTCCCTTGTGCATGTTGCTCCTCCCAGCAACCTCCTGGGGGAGGGCAGTCTAGTGTGGGGTGAGGTCCCTTCCTGTGGTGGGCCTGTGCTTCCAGCAGGGGGCGCCACAAGCAGATGTGCGCCTAACTGACGCGATGCTCTCATCTTGTTTCCTCAGAGCTCTTGTCTATGCCAGCTGTAAAGCGGTTTTCTGTGTCATTTGCAAAGCATCCAACTAACGGTACGTTTGCTTCTTAATTTGACGCTCCTCCTGCTCCCTCCACCCTTCCTATGTCTTCCATCCCCGTGTGCATGAGTGGGCAGCTGTGTCGTGCTGTGCTGTCCTCCCCCCCTGCCACTAACCACCCTCTTGGCTCTCCCTTCTGTGTTCTCACGGGGATGGGGTGGGAGCAGAGGGACCCCTCAAAACATAAACAGCAGCAGCAGGGAGGGCAAGATGAATTACCTGCCCCGCCCCCGGCTGGAGTGACCTGATGGGAGAGAGCCTATGGGGTACTAGCTGCTCCCCCCTCGCTGTGACCCAGAGTGGGGAGAGAGCCTTGCCCAGTTCCCCCCTCTCTTTAGGCTGCTTGCCTGCTTGCTTGCCTGCCTGCCTGCCTTCCAGTTCTCCCACCCCCAGGCAACAGGTCTTGCTGGGCAGTGTGAGTTCAGAGGAGGGGAGGTGCCTCTCTCTTTTCATTGGGGTCTTTGCTTCTGCCGGGGTGTCTGGCTCTTGCCCGACTGCAGGAGGTCTTGGCTGGCCCTGGGCAGGCTTGGAGGTGTCTGGTGGGTGGAAATTGGGGTGGGGGAAGCTGCTCACAGCCCCTTGGGGAAGGTTTTCTTTCAGAGTAAAACATGCTAATTGCATTAGAGAGATTTCCAAGTCTTTTCACTTCTGGAAAAGACAGGTTCCTTCTGTTTCTGCTTGCTAAAGTAGAGGGCTGCAAACTCCTTCTAAGCCTCAATCATCTCCCTTTCCTTTGTGCTTATTGTCACTTTCTTCTTTGCTTCCCTCTTCTGTTATTTGCCAGCTAGCAAAAAGTCTTGCTTAAATCACTGGAGGGACCAGTTGGAAGACAGGGCTGGTTGTAAACTCCAAGCCTCATATTTGGTGCTTCTGTAGTTCTACAATTTATTCATTTAAATTTATTCATTTCATTTTATTCATTTAAATTGGGCTTTTTGGTTTCTAGGAGTTAAAAGCAAGGTTTTAAAAACCAGTCTGTGGTGCTTGAGTGCATTTCTCTCCTCAGTAGAGCTGAGGAATATCCCTGCCTCCCCTGTGGCTGGCTGCCAGTGGAGGGGCACCCCCACATTTTGCTCAGTGGAGCCCTTTGCATCCCATGTGAGGTTTGAGAATGAGCGGTGGAGGGACTCTGAGGAGGAGGGGCAGCCCAGAGCCGCGAGGGGGGGGCGAGGAGCAAGAGACTCAAAGGCTGTAGGCTTACATGCCCCTTCCTTGCATGCAGAACAGCAAGGCCAACTTCTCCTCCTGACTGGCTATTTCTGCCTGGGGGAGGGTTTCTTCCAAATGGGGGCTTCCCTTAGGGACATCTGGTTGGCCACTGTGGGAAGAGGATACCGGGTCCTTTGGGTTCTTCTGATGATTTTATGGAAACTGAATTGGTGCTGACCAGACAGTGCTTCTGCCAAATGTCTCAAAGGGCCTTCAGGTGCCCAGAAAGTGTTTGCCTGTGTTGTCTATGAAGTGGGAACAGAGTTTGCTCCATGGCGGGTGGTACTGGCAACTGTGCTCCCTCCCCATGCTCTTCCATTGTCCAGGCTGGGCTCCCCCCCCTTCTCTTCCCCTCTCTGTTGCCTTGGCTTTGGCTCTGCTGTGCCCCTCCCCCACTCACCCTTTGTGGCCCCTCCCCCCAGATGAGCTGGAAGGCCCCTGCGGGCGGCTGCTGCTGCGCCACTTTTCCTCTGACTTTGCCGCCAGCCAGCCTGCCTCCCTCCTGGATGCCGCCCTGGCACATCACCTCCGCCAGTGCTCCTACCACTTCCGCCTCTTCCGGGACTGGCTGGTCTCTGGCCGGGGGGACCTGGAGAGCCTCGACGGTATGGCATGGCACTGCATGGTGCCTTGGGGGCCTCCTTGGCTGGGCCCTCCCTGCCCAGGGGGTCCCTGTGGCTCTGCCTCTTCAGGGGCTGCTTCCCTCCCTCCCCTGCCCAGCTGCCCTTTGCCTGGAGGAGGCCAGCCAGGAAACCTCTTCTCTTGCCCTGCCGATTCTTTCTCCGCTCCTCTTCACCAGGCTACAGCAATGTTAAAACACAACCTTAAAAAAACAGCTAAATTCCTGGCTACCTAGAAAGGCTGCGAGCCCTGGTGGGTCTCGCTTGCCCCTTGCCCACCCCCATGGAAGCCGGGCAACTGAGGAAGGGCTGCCCCTGCTGCTGCCGCCGCTGCCGCCGCTTCTTTGCATGAGGTTTGGTTTGGCTTCTGGGGGCCCCCCCCAGGTCCTGGGCATTGTCTCCCCAGCCAGCCCAGGCTGTTCTGCACCTGGTGCCAAAACCCTTGCAGAGTGTGCATGTGTGGGTGTGGGAATTGTGTTGCATGGGCAAAGCAGCTTCCCTGCCCCACAACCTGCCAAGGGGGAGCAGTGTGGGACTTGAAGGATGGAGGGCTCTTGGGCAGGCCCATAGGGACCCTCCCTTTCTCTTTCCCACCCTGGCACACAGGCCCAGCCACTCCCTGCATGGCTTTGAGCACTGGGCTGGGCTTTCTTCCCAGGAGGCCAAAGCTTGATTTTAGGGCAAAGCTGCCCAGGTGGCTCTTGACCGGGAACCTGCAGGTGGGGGAGGTTGGCAGCTGCCTGCAAGATGCCTGGCTTGTCTTCCAGAGGAGTCTACTGCTTGGGTCATTGCAGACCAACACTGCCCAGGAATCGCCTTATTCCTTCTGTCTGTCCCTGCGTGATGGCCAGGCTGGTTTGTGTTCCACTATCAGGGCAGCTCAGCAGGAAAGAGGACCAGGCCTCCCCTCCCTTTGGCCTGCGTCTTCTGGGCGGGAGCTTCTCTTCCACTGGCGCCGTTCCCTTCCCGGGGAGAGGAGGCTCACTTGCAGGCTCCTTTCACAACCCTGCCTTATTTGCAGCACAAGTCCCTGCAGTTTAAAAGCCAGCAGCTCTTTTGGACTGGTGCAAAGCGCCCCCCCCCCGAGTGGTGCTCAGCATCCAAGAGAGGAACAGTTTCAGGTTTGTGTATAATTTGCACAGTGGCTTCCTAAGAGTTTCTTGGGTCATAAATGCAGATTTTGCAGCTTCAGAAAATTGGCTCAGCTCCCCTTAAGATGGTCAAATGTTGGTTTGTGATGCCAGAATTGGTTAGCGGATGTTCTGCTGGTTTGACCGACGTGAGGCACTGGAGTCCAGGCTTCCTTGCCCGATGCAGCCCTTTCCCTTCCACGCAGACCCACTGGAGTATTGCTGAGCATTCTGCAGCATCCTCTGCTCAGGTGCTGCAGCGGCAAAAGCCACCTCCTGGATTGGGGACCTAAACAGCCTGCAGGTGGGAGGCAGCTCCTGAGCAGCTATTTGCAGACTGTATAGCCCTAAGCCATGAGGGCCTTGACTCCAGAGCTCAGTGCATGGTGGGGATTGCTGACTGACAAGGGGCAGGGGGCTCTGGACCCCCAACTCCTCTGGGAGTGCAGCGGCCTCTGCCGAGGCCCAGTGTTAGAAACTGGAAAATGAAAGCTAGGAGCTAAATGGCACCTTAAACCTAGGTTATGGGCACAACAACGGAATGTCTAACTAGGTGCATTTTTTCAACAACAAGAATGCAAATCTGAAAATGAACGAACTGCAGCTAAAATATTATGTTCATTTTTCACATGGTCTAGTCCTTCCCCTGCCCACCCCCTAATATTCTTAAGAGCGTTTCTTCTCCAGTCTTCAGAGAGTAGCTGGAAGTGGGGAGGCAGAAAAAGGTCCGTTGCTTCCACTCTGCAGTTTTAATCTGAAATCTTAGGCACAGTACTGCACCCAGAGCTCAGAACTGCTCGTGCTAATCAAATTCCCTGTCAAAAAAATGTGCCTAGAACAATTGGAGTTTCGAACACTGTTCAGGCCCAACCGCTCTGCCCTTCTTATCCCTTCCTGGCCAAGCTTTCCTCCCAGCCCAGCTTGGAGCAGGCTTTGTGTGGGGCGCAGGCTGCATAAAAGTACAGGTCCACAGGGTGGGTGTGGGGGGTGATACTGGAAAGGGAGCAAGGAACCAAGTGTGTGTGTCTGTTGTGTGGAGAACAAAGCGGTGACCTGCTCTAAAATTTTCAGAAATGCTTTATAAGAAAAGAATGAGCAAACTGTTGTTGATGGGACATTTCAGAAACAGAGTGGCGGGGGCAGGGCCTTCATCCTTCCCTTCCATGGGAACCAGGAGGCAGGAAGCTGAGGTTGGACAGTATGTCCCTAACCCTAACGCTCTCCCTCTCCCATCTGCTGGAATAGCTCCAGGGTTAGAAATGCCAGTTCACCCAGCAGGGGTAACACAGACTGAGAATGGCTGCCCAAAGGTTGGGGAGGCTGGGGCTACCATCACTAGGACCAGTTACGGCACACCACTAGAGTCCCTGGGCAAATTGGTTTTGAAGTTTGTTGCATCACCTCTAACAGCCCACTAGGCAAGTCGAGAAGAGCCTTTGGGGGTCTGTTCAGGGCTCCAGGTGCCAAGGAAGGCCTTTCCCTTCCCCAGGGACAGGGAGGAGCAGCAGCCAGGCAGCGGGAAGGTGGGCTAGGTGAGCTCCAGGTTTTCCTCCCAGCCCCTGCGTGCTTTTGCTTCTGAGATGCTGGGCTGGGTCTGGCCTGCTCTTTGGTGTGTTTTGGGGGCTCCATGCCTGTGGCTCGAGGGGGACATTGGGGCTTACTTTGGGCGTCTGGTGGGGAGGCAGCCACCACTGGATTTTCTCCTCTGCAGAGGTCCTTGACGCTGGGTGGGGGGTCTGCTCTGCCTGCAGGCTTTGAAGGCTGCTCCATGGTGCCCAGCATCTACCCCTTGGAGACCCTGCACAACTCGCTCTCCCTGCGCCAGGTCAACAGCTTCCTGACGGCTGTCTCCAGGACCTGCAGCACCAGCACTCCCCACTCAGGAGCTGCCCCAGGTACCATCATAGGCAGGCAGGTTGGGCGCTGTGCTGGGGTCCCGGGTGGCCACCCCCTCAAACTGAGCCCCCTTCTGCCCCAGGGCTTCCTGCAGGGCAGCACCCATGTTTTCCAAAGCAGCTTTGCCCAGCTGTGTAGAAGCAACACATTTCACTGCACACAGAAATAGAATACCCATTTTCTGGGGTGCCACCACTGAAAGGGCATCCCATCTCAGCACGGAGACCCTTTGGTGTCTTGGTATTGCAGCTGCATGAGCTAAGGAGCTGCAGGATATTGGAGAGAAGCCCTTAATCAGCTAAGGAAAGCTTGAGAGTGAAGAAGACATTTATGTTTACTGAGAACTATGTGATAGATGAGCAGAATTTGGCTAAAATAGGAGAAGTGTGGGGGCTGGCCTGGGCTGGGGGAACACCTGGGGGCTTCGACAGAAGTGCCTTCCTGGTCACCAGGAAAACCCCAGGCCCCTCAAAGGTTAGCCTGAGCAAGGGGCATCTTTGACTCCAAGGTGGGGGTGGGCAGAAGGGGTGGTGCCCAGAAGCAGGCCCTCGCCAGGGGGCTCACAGTGTTGTCCTCCTCCTCTGTCCTGCAGCGCTCTTGGACTCCCTGATGGAGAGCCAGGGGCCAGGCGAGGACTTGACGCCGCAGCAGATTCTCTCCTCTTCTCTGCCTCTGCGCCCCCGCTCAGACAAGCCTCCCTGGTGTAAGTAGGCATGGGGCTTGGGAGGGAGGAGCAGTTTGATGGAATAGACACAGAGGAACAGAAGGCAAGGCTGCCCAAGGGGACCTTACAGGCCTTTGGGGTGGTCTTTGTGCCAGCAGGAGGAATCCCAGCCAATAGGAACAGAAGGAGCGGGGGCTAGGGGTGGCAGCAGCAGCAGGTAGGTAGGCTGGGCTGGTTGCCAGGTTGCCAGGGGCCCTGAGCCCAGACCTTCCTGGTGCTTGGAGTTGGTCAGGGCAGCAGATCTGTCTGTGGGGGAGCCTCCCTGCGGGCTGCACAGGATGAGACCCTCACCCTAACTTTGCTTGGGGCAATATGCACCCCCACCCCGCCCGGATTGTGTGGCTACTATTAGATGCTGCCCTGGGATCCTCCTGGCATTCTTCAGGGTGGGACAGTTGCCAGGCCCTGTGCCCAAAGCTGTGACGGTGCCAAGGAAGGGGTTTGCAAGGAGCTTGGGGGGGGGCATTCTTAGCACCTCATCCCCCCCCCCTGACCACCTTGTTCTGATTGCCTTGCAGACAGCAGCGGCCCCTCCAGCACCGTCTCCAGCGCAGGCCCTTCGTCGCCCACCTCCTCTGTGGAGAGCTGCCCCCGCTTCAGCTTCGTCTCTCAGACCAGCAAGGAGCGGCTGGCAGGGCCCATGGAGGGGAGCCAGCCGGGCAACAACGGAGCCTTCAGGGAGAAGGGAGATGAACAGAGCCTTGCCAGGGAAGCCTCAGCACAGGAGGAGAAGGAGGAGACAGAGTCTGGCGGGCAGGCAGCCACAACCATACTGCAGAAGGGACTGGAGGGAGGGGAGGAGGCTGCCTCACCCCAGGAGGAAGAGGAGGAGGCGGCTGTGGTGGCGGGGGAAGAGAGTGAGCAGCTGCCCGCAGCACTGGAGCTGCTGGAAGTTGGGAGCAGCAGAGGTGCAAGGGAAGGGCAGGCAAGTGAAGGACGGAGGGAGCTGGACCTGCCAGAGGAGGAGGAAGAGGAGGCGGCAGCAGCGGAAACTAGCTCAGGAGAGGCCACCTGGGAGGAGGCCCTGCTCAGTCCCTTTCTCCCGGTTGGGGAAAGCACTTAGGCAGGAGAGGCCTGCTGCCAACTGAGGCTGCCCTAGTGGGAACCTTTCTTGCCCCTCCAGGAGGCTGCCTGCCTGAGCCAGGGCCCCCCTCTTGCTCGGAGTCCACCTGGCGGGGATGGGCTCTGTACCAGCAGAAGTTGGGGCTGTTCCCCACTTCTGGGACATGAGCCTCACTGGCCCAGCCAGGATGGCCTTCTTTCTCCAAAGTGTCTGGCTGCAGCTGCGCAGAGTGGGGGGAAACTTGAAGAGACACCCTCCCCCAAGTGGTGTCCCCCTGGCAGTCTGAGTGCGAGAACTGAAGAGGTCTTCCTTGCTGGCGGCAGCGGTGGGGGTGGGAGGCTCTCAGTGGGGGGGAGGTCCTCCAATCCTGCTGGCCATTGCCAGGGTACAAAGCTGCTTTGGAAAAATCAGGTTTTCTTAGAAACACGTGGATGAGATGCCAAATGGTGTACAGTACAGAGTAAATATTTAATATATTATTCGTGCTGGCAGGTGGAGGGGGCTGCTGGAGGTCCCCACTCCCCCACCCCCGCTCCATGGCCAGGCATGTGTCGCCCGTGGTTCAGATGTGTCTGTGTTTCTCTTGCGAGGGATTGTACAGCCGTCCCCTGGAGTCCTCCTTGTGCTGCATTTTGTGCGTGGAGTAAAACGCCGACACTCCCAAGACGGGTGGCTTGTGTGTGTCTCTTTGGAGGGAGCCGCTTTGGGGTCTCGTGGTGTGCCTTTGTGCGGGGGCAGCTTGGGGGGTCCGGGAGGAGGAGGAGGAGGCTGCACAGAACAGGGCTAAGCTGGCAAGAATTCCTGAAGTACAGCTGTCCTGCACATTGAGAGGCCTTCTTGCTGCACAGTATAGAGGGGATTCCGTAGGCAGAATTAGCAGCTGCACTAGAAAGGACTTAAAATGCACCTGCTGGCTCAGGCTAGCGGAAGCCCATCTAGTCCAGTGTCTTGTTCTCACAGTAGCCAACCAAGTGCCCCAGTGGAAAGCTTGCAAGCAGGACCTGAGCACTGTTTCCTCCTGTCGTTTCCAGCAAGGGCTATATAACTGCTAAGAGAAGCTGCAGAAACACAAAAGGAGGGTGTCTGAAAACCCTTGCAGGTCTGTTTGTGTGAGAAGGAAGCAGTCTTTCTTGAGGCAGGGGCATTTTGCTCAAAGAGGAGGACAGCTTGGCCACCATCGCAACATCTGGGTGGTTGGTGGAACATCTTTTTGAAGTGAAATTACAAAGCATCATATAGAACAAGGGGAGCCAACATGCTCCCTTACAGATGTTTTTGGACGCCAATTCCTTTTGGCTTCATGTAGCCTGCCTGGCCCATCTGGGATGTTGGGAGTTCTTCCAGTTGAACAACATGGGGGGCACTAAATTGACTACCCCAATATGGACGAACAAATCTGGCCTTGCTAGACTTTTGGAGTGTATCAACAAACACGTGGATCCTGCATACTTGTACTTTCAGTAAGACTTTAACAGACGCTTGCCAAAGGCTCCTGAGCAAATTTAGCAGCCTTGGGGTGAGAGGACAGCTCTTCTTTATAGGTCAGGAACTGGTTAAACAACACAAAGCGGAGAGTAGGAATAAACCAGCAATTCTCAGAGAGGAGGGATTCTCTCCTCCCCCAACTCCTACAAGGCAAGGGCCTGCACTGGTGCTGGTGCTTTTTAATTTCTCCCTCTGGAGGTTGGAAGGAGCAGCCACCTTAGATGCCATTTTGGTGTGGTTTTTTTTTTTGTTTTGTGTGTGTGTGGGTATGTAAAATCAAACTATATTGTGTAGCACCTTAAATGGTTCTCTCCAGGTTTGGTGAATGGGCAAGAAAATGGCAAATGCTGCCCAATGTAAGTGTAAATTGATATGCAAAGAACAGAACAAAAACTATGCATGCTGCCATGGTTATCAAGGAAATACATATGGAATACTGTGTGCAGTTCTGATCTACCCCACTGAGTTGAAACACCTTCATGCAAGGAAAGACAAATATTGGTGACTCTTTAGTTTGGAGGGGGAAGGCAATTAATGAAATGGACTGGACTAGATTCGTGATGAGTGAGAAGAAGAAATTGCACATAATCGGTTGTGATGGGGATACAGAATTTCACAGGTTCAGAGGTGGGATTCAACAAGCACAGTTGCAGGAGGCAGCTCTTTCCCTCACCTTGAGGGTCTCCCAGCTGTCTGGCCTGTGTTGGTGGCCCAGCTAGAAGGTTGCTCTGCTCTTGCACTCTTTGTTGGTGTTCCATACCTACAAGGGAAACCAGTTGTTTTCTAGGGTGCCATTCTCTTCTGGATTCTTTTGCTCTGGACTAGGTGACCCTTGGGTACCTTCCGACTCTTAAGATTCTGTGATTCTATGGTTCATGAGGAACGTTACACAGACAGAGGCCAAACATCAAACCTGAGCAGTTTTCTGGAAATGCCGTTTTGAACAAAAGGTATGTGGACAACAACGCAGGTTGTTCTGTTCATTCCCCACCAAGCAAAAAAGGAGATAAACTTTTTGGCCTGCCCTCCCCTGACCCCTTTAAGCCTCTGCTGTGTTGGGTGAGGGAAGCAGCAGGAGCAAGGCCCAGGCAGGCAGGCAGGCAGGCAGCCGCTCTGGAATGCCCCCAGAGGGGCTTTGAGGGAACAGAGCAGCCCTTCTCCTTCCCTTGACCTATGGAGCTCAATGCCATTGGGCCGGAGAGACACTGGGTCATGGATGCTGGCGGAGGAGCAGAAGCCCAGCTCCAAAAGGCTGGAAGAGACTCGGCGGTGGGTGGAGGACCAGGGCTGGGCACTTTGCCAGTGCATCAGTCAGTGGAAGCAGGACAGGAGCCCCTTCTGAGTCGCAGTTAATGTGGCTTTATTGGTTAGTGCAGGCCCCTCCATTTACAATCATTAGAATTACAGAGAGTTGCACACAGAAATGCGAGGGGAGGGGGGAGAGGAAACTCAGGACCTTGGATTGTACATAACATGGAGGAGAGGAGGATGGCAGGGGGAGCACTGGGCTCTATTTATACAACATTCAGTAGCAACGGGAGCTGGCGTAGAAGTCCTTCTCGCCGCTGCTGCCTTTGAGAAAGGTCCCCATGAGCATGACGCAGCAGAGGAGGAATTGCGTGCTGGGGCCCCCATGCAGGAACAAGCAGAAGCAGGAGCTCAATGTCTTTCTTGTCATTTCTTTCCTGGGCTCCCCAACGGTCCCTCTGGGTGGGTGGTGGTGGGATTGCTAATGGAGCTCAGTCTGGGTGCATTATAAACAGCAGTTTTTACAAGGTTTGCCGTAGAATGTGAAGAAGGGAGATGCTGAAGCCAGCTTCAAAACTACAAATTTTGGGGAAGGACTCAAGCTGGTTGGGTGGGGAAATTGGGGTTGTGGAGAGCAGATCATTGAGTAACCATGGGGCAGGGAGGGATGTGGGGGAAGATATTCCCCTGAAGTACTTTCTCCTCTGATGGAGCAGTGGGTCTAAATCCCACTGGCCCCTGCTTCAAGTTTTAAGATAGACACATTCATAGGTGGGTTAGCGCAGCAGCTTGTCTGTCCAGGCCCAGAGACCCACCACCTCTGCTGCTGGGCCTGAGCATACATGGCTTGTAGGCACTGGTCTCTGGCTGCTGCCTCATCACAAGCCATGAGGGCAAGTCCAAGACCCAAACCATAATGGATAAGCTCAACAGGAAAGCAACAGTTGGGCTTGCTGGGCCCCTTCCTGCAGGGCAGGGAGCTGGAGCATGGAACTGAGCCCCTGGAGGCTGCAGAACCAAATGCCAGGGGGAAGGCAGGGGGGCAGGGGCTTGTCTATCATCTGTCAAGCTTACTGCACTTAGAAATGTGATGTTTACCCTGTGCCCTGAAACCCAGAAGCCTTCACTGTGGTGATGGCAGCTCACAGTAAAAATATTTTAAATACACACACACACACACACACACACACACACACACACACACACACAAAATAGCATACACAGTTCCAATAAAAGGTCAGTTCCAATTACAACCCAAAGAAACCCAAAATAAATATATAGACAAGTGACCAGAAAAATAGTTCCTATGGGATTCTCCCCAGCTCCACTTTTTCTTTTCTTTTTTCCGTTTTTGCCAGTCTGATGGCAGGAACAATTTAGACCAGCTAAGAGGGCTGAGCACATTCTTTCCTAGACCAAGAGCCACACCCAAAGACTCGGTAAGCCTTTTTCAGAGCTTGCCCAAAGCTTCACACCCATGATTTGTGACTTCCCAAGTGTGCTCTGCCCCCTCCCTCCCCGTGGCTACAATGTGCTGGGCCATCAGCCCTGGCTTTGCCAGCAGCACAGAGGACGAAAACGGGGCCCCTCACTGTGGCTGCTGACAGCTTGAAGGGCCTCTAACGCTATCTGCACTAGCTGCGAGGAGAATGGCAGTGCATGCGGGCAGCTGGAGGAAGAGCCTGCAAACATCCCCTTCACTTGGTTTGGCCCTCAGTTCTAGCAAACGGGAGGAAAGGATGTCCTTGTATGTGCAGCAGTGCCAGCTCCATCCCCAGAGGGATCCAGTCCCCACCCACCTACTCCAATTTCCCCCCTTCTAGCCACCGTTTTGCTCACAGGGAAATACTGGGACTTTATAAACATGATCCTCCTCCAAAGGGCAGAGTCACTTGGCAGGGGCCAGCTTCGCCTCTGGCACTGCTGAAGATGCAGTATTTGGCATTTTCTGACTGCAGAGCTGAAGGGCTTCTCTGCAATGTACTCCTTGGTGCGCCAGGCTGGATTCTTTTTCCAGCACAGCTTTGGCAGAGTGTTGGGGGGCAGGCAAGCCGGTTTCCACTTTTCTGTGTCATCATCTCCTCTTCCTCCTCCCAGCTCAGTTCTCACTTCACACCTGAGAGGCAGAGGAATGGTGTCTCTCTTTCTCTTCCTGCTCTCGTCCTCCTTTTTACTGGTCTCTTGTGCTGCTTCCATCTGAAGCTACCCCGACAAAGTTCTGGAGGTCAGAAGAGCCCTCAAGCAAGGAAGCAGGGAGGGAGGGGGCAGCGCTTTCGCAAGCAGCATCAAAGCAGCTGAATTATTCTACAGCAATGACAGAGGCAGCAAAATAAATCTGGAAAAGTGAAGCAGCTCCCAAGAGGGTCCCTCCACTCCACACACATCCAGGCATGCTGGACACGTCCTGGGCAAGGTGGCAAACAAGAGCCACGTGCAGGCAGCATGTGCCCAGCAAATCCAGACCACATTTGGGACAGGAAGGAGACTTGCGCTGTGAGTAGATGGATCTCCCAGTGCTGCATGGGGTGGGGGGTGGGGAAGGCGGATGGACGGATGAGACGCGCTGCTGCAGCCAGGGGGGCCTCAGAACTCGATCTTGCATGCAGGAAAGGACTCATCCTGCATCACCACTGTGCTGCTGCTGGCCAGGACCATGATGCTTAGCTCCTGCTGCTTCTCGTGGGTCTGTTGGTACCATTCCCGGGTCACTTCCGTGTCGTGTGTTGGGATGAGAGTCACCTGAGGAAGCACAAGAGACAGGCTGGGAAGGGGTTTCCCTGGTGCTCTGGCCAATCACAGCAGGGACAGGAAACAAGGCAGCTACCTCTGGCTAACAGCATCCCTTGCAGAGGCAGAAGGAGGTTTGCTGCAGGGTTGGGTCAAAGGAGCAGGCTGGAGCTAATTTTTCCAGCAGCTAGAGCAGATCTGGTGGAGGTGAGTGGGCCTCCCTCTTTGGACTTGGCTCAGAATTATTCTAGGCCAAGGAGAGGTGGCTGGGTGGGCCAATGGAGACAATGCCTTCCTGGCCAGATGAGACCAAGCAGTAGCTGAGCACTGGCTTGCTTGGTGGCTTGCCAGGACTGACTTAGGCAGTTTCCCTTCAAGTGAACAGTTCTTGTTGCACTGAGAAGTCATACTTTGCAGAGAAAGTAAGCTCTCCATGAGCCATGCTCTGCTGTAGCCCTTAGGCATGCTTGCAAACTCTCGCCCTCTCCTCCCCCCACTGGCTCCACAGAGAAGCCAGCCCATACCTGCAGGTTCTCCCCCCACTGGGCCTTCCCTTCCAGGAGGGCGTCCAACACTGCGCGACTGGGCTCCCCGCTGCCTGGGTCGTTGCCGCTCATGACGTAGTAGGAGGCCCGGACCCTCTTGAAGAATTCCTGGTCCGTGTTCTTCCCACTGCAGTGATTGGGGATGTAAGCCAGGTCCACATAGATGGGGGGCCCAGGGGGCACAGAGGAGCTGCTTTTGGGGTTGCTGGAGACTTAGGGAGAGAGAAGAGGGAGGGGACATTAAACCAGCTGGTGGCAACTGGGCAGGGGGTTGCCAGCCCATCAGCTCCTGATGAAAATGCCCCAACTAGGGATCTCTCACATAACATCGTTCTTTTTTTAAAAAATAGTAAATTTTATTAATATTTTCCACACAACAAGAAACAGAAAACGAAAAATAGCAATACACAAAACACAAAAACAAACATATGAAAAACAAATCCAAAACTTACAAATTAATAGTATAAACACTAAAAAGGAAAACAAATGTTGACTTCCACCAATCCCACAGCACCTCCTTTACCTCTCATTGTATCTACCTGTTGTCCTTCTCATCTCTATCCTAGCATCTAAATATATATCCCTCTTTCTTATCCTTTCACTTCACAAGGTTATTCCAGACTCAGCCAGGTTTCTGTCCTCGAACCTTGTCTTTTAAGGTATTTGTTTAGGCACTCCCATTCCTTTTTCACAACACTTTTTAGTTTGTGTCTTATTATATCTGTCAGTTATCTGTCAGCGATCCCTCTTGCTGTTCTGGCTTCTGGGATTCAGAATATTTTTTTCCTTGTTTTCATCCTCCAAAAACTAGGTGCGTCTTATAGAGCGAAAAATGCAGTGCCTTTGTTTTGTCCATTTTCTTTTATTTTCCACTTTATTAAATTAGTTAATTGGGATTGTAGAATTTTAATATTTTGGATTATACTCTCTTGTTTTGGATTTTTCAACAATTATTTTTCATTCTCCCTTATCTGTTTGTTTATTTCCACAATATCATTTTCTTTACCCTTCCTTATTCTCACAATTTGTTGTATTCCAGTTCCTCTCATATAGGCTTTACTGGTATCCCAAATGATTTTCCTATCTGTCCCTTGTCTCTTGTTAATTTCGAAAAATTCCTTCAACAATTCCCTCATTTTATTCACCTTTTGCTCATCTCTCCATATCTTGTCATTCATCCTCTACCTCCCTCGTATGTTTTTTGAATTTTATGTGTATAGTAGCTGGATTATGATCTGTGAGAGATTTGTTCAAAATCTCTGCTTTTACCAGACTCAAAGTCAATTTTTTTCGAGGTCCAAATTGCATCTATTCTCCCTCCCGATTTTTTATCTTTGGAAAAATAGGTAATATCCTTTTCAGTGGGATGCTTCAGTCTCCAAGTATCAAATAAATTAAGATTATATGTCATCTGAAAAAACAATAATGGTAGTCTGCCTGAGTTTGATTTCCCCCCTCTCTGGGTTCTATCCATTTCGATAGATATAACTCCATTAAAATCTCCCATCAAAATTATCTTTCCATTCACAAGTTCCCAAAGCTTCTCTTCCAATTTCCTCTAAAATTCAGATTTATTATTATTTGGGGCATACACTCCTACCACAATTATCTTTTCTTGATTTACCGTATTTTTTGCACCATAACACTCACTTTTTTCCTCCTAAAGAGTATGGGGAAATGTCTGTGCGTGTTATGGAGGGAATGCCTACGGGTGGCATGCCTACGGTTTTCCCTCCTCTAAAAACTACGGGCGTGTTATGGTCGGGTGTGTGTTATAGAGCGAAAAATACGGTAATTGTATTTCTCCTGATGAAAATGCGCCAACTAGGGATCTCTCACATAACATCATTCTTAACATTTTTTCACATCCCACAACTGGCCCACTTCAGCTCCTCTCTTTAGAATGGAAAAGTCAAGGAGCCAGGAGAAGCTAAGAGAAAAGCAAACTGGAATACACTGGGAGAAGCTGATCATGCAATAGTGGCCAAATTGTTGCCCCCCAGATGCCACTGGACAGCTCTCACTGCCCTTTACCTTTGCCAGTGTGACTGGGGCCCAACAACAGCCTGAGGGCATGACTTCGGTCCTCCCTATGCAATCACAGCCCACTTTGCCCAGTTCTGCAAAGAGGTGTCCTACTGGGAGCCCAAGGACCACCTTCCGCTTCCAGCATAGCACCTCCTGTTGGTGGAGGAAAGGATCAGCTTCCGACTCTTTGGAGCAAGTGAAGGGGCCTCCCTCCCCCCTCCACACAAACAAGCCTGGCCCTACCTTCTAGGGTTCTCTGAGATTCCATCCTTCATCCAATGCGTTTATAGAAAGGCAGACTATTATAGGGCCCAAGACAGAGCTCCACAGTCTGAATTACTGCCTAAGAAGAATCCTGTAGCTGCAGTAGGGTCAGGCCAGAGGAAGTTCATCACAGTCCAGCACTCTACTCTCCCCTTGGCCAACCAAAAGCCCCAAAGGGAAGAAGCCTCCAAGCAGAATGTGAGCGCAACAGCAGGACTCTCCCTGCTTGCAGTCTGCAGCAACTGGGTCTCAAGTACCTATCACCTCTGACAGTGGAGGGCTCACCTGGCTGGTGATCCCTTTGCATCTCTGCCTGAGATCCCTCCAGAGAGATTCCCCCTCATACTAATGTATTTGGTAATAGCCACACCAGAGTGCAGAGTTTCAGAACTGGAGACAGTGTATTTTCCATCAGGAAAAGGTAGGCCTGATTTGTCATTCATGCCCAAGATTAAATCCACA
The DNA here is from genome assembly GCF_965113315.1 of Podarcis vaucheri. Lineage (NCBI taxonomy): Eukaryota > Metazoa > Chordata > Lepidosauria > Squamata > Lacertidae > Podarcis > Podarcis vaucheri. Next base: position 29,639,101 of record NC_138752.1, read on the forward strand.
GGAAGTGCTTCTGGCAATCTTTGTCCCTAAACCAGGGAGCAGAAGCAGCACATCCTGGTTCTGGGAAAGTCTCCCCGACTTTGGGCAGAAGACAAATGGCTTGACAACCAGAGCTGAAAGCACAGATGCCCCCACAATTCCCACCAAGAGGGCCAGGCCTCTGCTCAGTCTTACCTGGGCTGGTTTTGACGCCGTTGACAAGGTTCTTGCCAGGATTGGGGGGACCCGTCTCTTCTCCATGGGCCTTCAGGGGCTTCTCTCTCTTGGCCAGTGCTGGCTTTGGAGGCCGGTCTGGTGGCTGTTGCTTCAAGGGGGTCGGGGACCATTTCTCAGGCTTCCGGGCAGGGGAAGAGGACTTGGGCTTGCCCAGCGGCTTCCTCACCCCTTTGTTTTTCTCCTTCAGATCCTTCTTGGATATTTTGTCAGGCCTGCTCATGTTCTGATCGTTGAGCAGCACCTCAGGGTCCATCATGCAGACATCTGGGTGTGGAGGGTGAGGATGGGGGTCCACCAGGGTGATGGGTGGGGGATCATGACCAGCTCTTGTGCTGCTGCTGCTGCTGTGATGGGAGCTGCCCACAGCTTTGTCGACTGGGAGGAAATCGGCGTCTTCGTCGGAGTCCATGGCCGCGTCAGCTGTGATGGAGGGACACTCCTCTGTTTCTGGAGGGACATCTGAGTCAGACTGGGAGGTGCCAGAGTCACTTGCGGAGGTGGGGGGAGTTTCTTCTGTTGTGGCAGGGGGTTGCCTATGGCCACCAGGGATGGAGTGTGGCCTTCCTTTCACAGAAGGGTGACCTTCAGCCTGGGAACATTCACTCTCCTCTGATGACTCTTGAGGACTGGGATTGATGAACGATGGGGACAGCTCTCCCTTCCTTTGCTTATACTCACACGAGAACCTCTGCCCGTACTCTGAGGTAGCTCCCAGAGATGGCTCCAACTCATGGGAGGCGTCACCATGATCCTCTGCTTGGCTGCCATGCTGGGCATCTGGAAAGAAGGGCGGGAAAGCTGGCTCACGGCTCAACAAGGAAGAGGGACGGCTTTGTCTCTCACAGTCCTCCTTCTCGTCATCCTCCTTCTCCTCCTCATCTTCCTCCTCGTCGTCCTCACTCCTTGTTGCCCCTGTGAGATGTGGCCCACCATGGAAAGCAAGGGGGCTGAGGCTCACCTCTGTGGGCCCGTTGGCAGTAGCAGCTGCCTCCTGCTGGCAATGGGGGGAAACAGCTAGGATGTCAGGGAGGGGAGTGGCTGCTGGCCACTCTCCAGGGCTTGGGGGCTGCTGTGTGCAGCTAACTGTGCAGCTGGACTCAGACTGCTGAGTGGGCAGAGAGGGCAGGCCCAAGCTGGCAGAGGCATCTCCTCCCATTTCACCTGAAAACATCTTTGCAGAACCTGCTGGAAGCTGTGGGGACGTGGGTTGCTGTGCTCCCTGGGCATCTGGCCCAGCAGCTGTTCCTCGATAGGGGGGGGACAAGGGGCTCTCACTGACTGCTGGATGTGTTGAGATGGAGCCCCTCAAGAAGGTTTCCTCAGGAGAGCTAGATGACTCCCTGTGCAGCTGCTGCTCTTGGGGTGCCCCAGAGAGAAGCTTCCCTCCTCCTGCTGGGAACGATGAATCCTCACTAGAAACCTTTTTGGATACCTCCAAGTATTCATCTCTCTTGCCCTTTTCAAAGGGGTCAGAATCAGGGATGCCAAAAGTGAGGGATTTGTCCCTTAAGTGGGACGAGAAATGTGCTTCGTGCCGGAACAGGATGGATGGCTGGTGCATGCCCAGGGAAGAGAGTTCAAAGCCCGAGGAAGAGCAATCCAGCCCTTTCGTCAGCAGCGCTGGGCCCTTTGGAGGGTCCTTCTCTTTAGCAGCAGAACCAAAGCAGAAGCCTTTGGAGTCAGTGTCACCAAAGCCTTTCCCTATAGAGACCTCTTCCTCTTCTTCTTCCTCCTCCTCCTCCTCCTCCTCTTCTTCTTCTTCCTCCTCCTTTTTGGAGCATGGCTTGCTTGAGGCCCACTCCTGCCTTTCTGGACCTGCAAGGCTGCCATAGGCAGCAACATCCTCAGCCTTCAAGGCTCTTCTCTCTGTCTGACTCTCCTCTCCCAACAACGCACCATAGGATGCTCCTTGCCATGTCGCTGACAGACAGTCTTCCTTCTCCAATCCCGAAATGTCTGCATAGGGTTCATTTTCCCTCTCGCTGGCTGGCTTCAGAGCTGAAGGGGGCTCCCCTGGGTGCTTGGATTCCTTTTCAGACTTCTCCTTGGCCCCCTTCTCCAGCTCTGAGTCGCTGGCGCTCTCTTCTCCCCTTCTGGCTTGCTCATAGTACATATCCTTGGGCAGGGAGTGCTTGGGAGAAGGAGACCTTTGCTCCTGGCTGATGTTTGCATCTGGAGGGTGGGCACCTTCAATGTAAAGAGCTGTCTCCTCCTGCTTCAGCATGCCTGCCACATCAGTGTGGGAGGTAAAGCCTTTGTCCCCCAGAGAGGCTGCAGGCAGGGAGCTCACCAGACTTCCTGGCAGAAGAGGTGAAGAGTCTGCAAGGCTCTCATCAGGCTGTGGGTTGTCCTGGGCTGCCAAGCTCTGTGGTACACTGGGCTTCTCTGCTATCTGAAGGGGATGGCCCTGGGCATGGACCTCTGCATACTCAAAGGAGGGCTCTGCTTTGTCCTTTGGGGAAACTGGAGACGAAAGCTCTTTCTCAGTAGGAGTGTAGAGGCAAGACTCTTCTTCCTTGGAGGAGATGGGGTAAAGGGATGTCCCTATCTTGAGACCCACATCTTTTCCAAAGTGGCCAATGCTAGACATGACAACATTCTCATAGATATCTGCATAATGGAAAGTCTTCTCATGAGGGTAAGGAGTTGCTTCTCTCTCTTCCCCTTTCCCAAGAGTGTCAACCTTGGGTTCACAGAGCCCAGACTGACTGGGAGAGTCTGTGGTGCTGAGCCAGGAGTGACGCTCTGCTTGGTCAATGGAGACTGTGTCCTGCAAAGGGGTTGTGAGGTCTCCACTTCCTCCAAAGTGGGTGGACTCATTATTCCCTGGCTCCACAACTGCAGGGGCCCTGTCTTCCTGGGATCCTACTGGACTCAGCAGAGCTGCCTTCACAACCTGCTCCTTTTGGCTTTCCTCTGAGCAAGTGTGAGATTCCACCTCAGCCTCCTGCTCTCTGTCCTGCATCTCTTTGGGATCCCACTTGCTTTTGTAGACATCATCCCCCTCTGATCTCCTCCTCTCTGTGGTTCCTGATTGGAGTGTGGGCACACTTTGGTCTACTGCAGGGGACTTTCGCTGCTCTGGTGCAGATGCTTCTCTCTCCTCTTCCAAAGCAGGAGGCTCCATCACAGAGCTGGACCATGGCTCTGTGGTCACTTCCTCCTCAGCTTGCCCAAGCGGGGACTCCTCCCTCCACCCTGTTGTAGGTGGAATCTTGACCTGGTGTGGAGGGGACAGTATGGCCCATTCCAGGCCGGATGTTGACACACTTTCTAACACAGAAGATGGGGGGCTTTTGGAGCCAGGCATCTTGGATTCCTTTGTGTCCATGGCACTGTGTTCAGCAGCTGCTTGTGGAAATGCCTGTGTTTGGTCAGATGTTGTTTCTGGCATCTGCTGGGCCACAACCTTGTCACTCACATGGGGAAAGCGATTCTCAGGTGTCTCTTGCTTCAAAGTGGCAACATTTTCATGGAAGTGCCTGTATCCTGAGTCCCAAATGTCTTTCATGGCCAGTCCAGAAATGTCATCTTCAGACTCTGCCGCAGAGTGAGAAATCACTCCCACTTCAGTCATGGGAGGAGGAGGAGACTTTGTTTCATGTTTTTCTACTTCCTCATCCAAGAAGGTACATTCCCCTCTTTCTTTCCCATACTTTGGCTTTTGCTCTTTGCGTGGCACTTCCTTCATCTCCTCTGGAAACCACACTTTCTTCTCAGAGTTTGCGTCTTTCAGATAAATATCTTCCATTTCAGGAGATTCCTCTTCCTCCTCCTCCTCCTCCTCTTCAGTATCCTGCTCCTCTTCCAGCAACCGACAAGGCTCCATCTCCTCAGAGGAGACTTGTGAGGGCTCCTTCTCTAGAACTGGGCTTGGTTCTGTGAAGCTTGAAGACTTTGAACCTGGGCTTTCTTTGGGGGAAGGTCTTGGAGATGGTTCTTTGATGGGCTCTTTTTCAGCTAAGGATACGGCTCTGGCATCTTCCATAATAGTGTCTGCAGAAGACATCGTGAGGGTGTCATGACTGTCTTGGAATGGATCCTTCCCATGGAATGAAAGGGAACTAAGTGAATTGTCTTTGGCCAAAGCTTCAGATGTTTTGCTTCCAAAAGGGCTCTGATCTGTGTAAGCCTGGTAGCTCATTTCAGGAGAGAATTGGTCTGTGAACACGTCTGATGAGGACTTCTGAGCAGGGACCTCTTTTGTAGACAGAGACTGAGCATCAGGTTGAGAACTCTCTCCTGTGAACATGTGCAAAGAGGTTTCTTCACTAAGGCTCACAGAAATGTCGCTGCCTTCTGGGGAAGTGTATTTGATAGCAACTGTGGGGGGTCCCTCTTGGCCTAAGCTGCGCTCTGTGAAATGTAGGGCATTCCCATCTTCTGGCAATTTTTCCATGGCAAAATCATCTGAATATTTTTCTTTCCCAGGAGTGTCTTCAATAAATGGGAACACCTTTGCTTCCTCTGGTGAAAGCGATTTTGTGGGCGCTTGTGAAGAACTCTCACCAAAAGCTCTATCGGAAAGTTCCTCCCACCCTTCTGGAGGAGGAATTTCAGCCGCAGAGAAGAGCACCACATGGGCAGGGCATTTCATGCTTTCCTGGGAGGCTTCCTCGGTAGTGTCTGCTCCCTTCAATGGAGAGCCCTCTTTGGGCTCTAGAAGTGTGTCTTTGGTGAGAGGATAAAGGTCAGAAATGTCCAGGGTCTCTTGCTTGTGGTAGAAACTGATGGCCAGCTCCTCTTTCTCAGGAAGCAGTCTCCGATCCTCACTCTGGACAGGTGCAGATTCTGATGCAGCCACACTTTCTGGGACAGGCTTGTCCTGAAGGAGAGTTGATGCCTCTTTCCCCCCAGAAAAGAGCCCCTCAGTAGCAGCGACCTCTCCTTCAAAAGCCCTGGAGATCTCAGTAGCTTTGCTGGGACTTCTTTCTTCATCCCATTTCACAGGGGCCTCAGAAGACTTGTCAAACAGCTCAGCCTCCACAGTGTCTGATTTCTCCTCTACAGGGGACTGGTGGAAAGGTGTGTGTCCAGCGCTGGTGGGGCCCGACTGGGTGGGAGATGCCATCTTGACTGTGCTGTCATCAGGGCTCATGCACCGCTCTTCAGCCTCACCAGAGCCTGCAACTACCTGCAGCAACTGGGCTTCTCCATCGAGTATCAGCATGGCCTCTTGGGATCCTTCCACTGGCACTCCTGTTAAATCATCTCCCAGGGGCCCTTGCTGAGAAAACAAAGGTGCATCATAGTGACCCTGCGCTCTCCAAGGCTTCTCAATATTTGGTGTCTCATCTTCTTCTTCCTCCTCCTCTTCCTCCTCCTCCTGTTCTGGTTCCTGTTGCTGCTGCAGGCCCTTTTTGCAGGCCTCAAGCCTTCTCTCACCTTCTGCTTGTATACGGAAGTCTTCTGGAGGTGGAGACTTGAAGCCTTTGTCCTCCTCTAGTGAAGATGTGGGAGAAATTGTGCCAGCGGAGGGAACATAGTCCAGACCTTGGGTAGCCTCTGTTCTAGAGGAAGGGATGCTGTTCACTGTATCCAGCAGCAAGGAACTTTTGCCAGTATCCTCTGTCTGCGGTGCTGTTATCGAGGCAACAGACTGGTCCTCTGCAACAGAGGTGGCGAAAGAGGAGAGCTTGTCACACTCTGTGATGGATGTTGCTGAAGAAACATGCTCCTCTTCCGCCAAGGGGGCAGCCACAATGTTGGTGGGGTAGGCAAGGACTGCAGGGTCTTGGCCAGCAGCTGCCATGGCCTGGATCCCGTGGATAGCTTCAAAGGAGCCGGTCTGGTCTGGCACCGCAATGTCAGAGGAGCTAATATCTGTCTTGAGCTGGGGCAGCCTCTCCTCCTGCTCATCATGGATCTCTTCATCGGAGATGGTCTGCTCTGTCTCTGAGTAGCCAGGGATGGTCTCATCCTGGATGTAGGAGATGTGTTCTCCAAGTGGGGCTGGAGATTCCTCCTCCTCCCCCTTGCCCATTCTTTGCTTCCCAGGCAGTCTGCTTTCCTCCTTGGCCTCTTTTTCCTTCCCTCTGGAGGGAAAGAGGGAACCTTCTGGCTGCTGGAAGAGAGAAAGCTCACTCTTCTCTGCCTCTTCCCTTTTGGCCTCTGCAAGGGGCTGTTCAGTCCCTTCCAGCTCTGCCTGTTCCAATCCCTTATCTCTCCTGTCCATTTGCCTCTCTGCCTGTGTCTCCATCCACTTCATTTCCAAAGGAGAATATTTGTCTTCCGAGTAGTCACCGGAAGCCTGCATTATATCTCTCTCTCCTGCTTCTTTTCCGGAGACTTCTGCTGTTCTCTCAAGGGGCTCCCCCAAGGCGGCTGCTCTCTCATCAGGTCTTTTGGGCATTTCCCCTCCTCCCTCCTTGTCCGTTTCCTCCTCTGTTGCACCTTGGGACCAGGAGTCTGGGCCACTGACTCCTTCTGGGATCAGGTCTGTCTCCTGAGCAGCCACATCACCAAGCCCCTGCTTTCCTGCCTCTCCTTCTGCAGGACCAGGTGCCTCTGGAAGCCTGGCCTGCTTTTCAGCCTTCAGCTCCTCAAAGTCCTTGGTGAGGTCTTCTGGGGAAGACAAGACCAGCCTGTGCTCAGCCACGCCTGCTGGTTCTGGGGGCTGGCTTGGTGGCTTCCTGGGCACAGGCAAGGCCTTCTTTGGCTCTCCATGGGCAGCATCCTTCTCAGCTTTGCTGCGAGCTTTCTCCGTTTTGATCCGGCCAGGAGCTTTTGCCTTGTACAAAGTCTTCCTCACTTCAGGGGTGAATGACTTCAAGTCTGGCTTTGAAATCTTTTTCAGCTCTGGCTTGGCTTCCTTCTTTTTCTCTTCTTTCTTTGACTCCTTCCTTTCCTCTTTCTTCCCATCGTCTTTCTTAATCTCCTTCCTCTCTTTCTTAATCTCTTTCTTCTCCTTGTCCCTTTTCTCCTCCAGCTTAGACACTTTCTCCTTGAGGTGCTTCTTGCCCATTTTGTCTTTGTTGTGTTTCCTTTTCTCTGCTTTGAGGGCATCGCTGGAGTCCATTCTTACTTTCTCTGCCTTGGGGGGCTTTTCCAGTGGCTCCTTGGCCTTCTTCTTTGTTTTGGTCTCTTTGAGGACCTCGGACTTCACCTCCTTTGCTCCCTCCTCACCACTTGCCTTGGCAGCTGCCGGCTTAGAAGACTTGAGGCTCTCCTTGCTGTCTGTCCTCTGCTTGATCTTGGTCTGCTTGAGTGCCAGGGTGGGAAGGCCAGAGGCAATTTCCTTCTGCGTAGCAACAGGATACTTCAGGAAATCCAAGTGCCTGAGTTTCTCAAGCCCTTCCAAAATCTTGTTTTGTGGTGCATTCCCAGGGAACAAAACTCGCACTATTTTTTCCGTAGGACTTGCTGGGAGCCACACAACCAAGGCGGTGATGGAGGTCAGGTAAGGTACAGAGATCTCCCCTTCCTTCCCATTGGGCAGAATGATGCCTGTCTTGGCCTTGCTGTTCCCAGCCCACTTCTGCATGAGGAACTGCATCTCCTTGCTCTCCTTGACTGGGTTCAAGACATACATGTCCAATTTCCCAACACCCATTTTGTGGAACAAGGTGATGGGCTCAATTGTGTTGCTGACCACCCTGTAAAGGGGCTCTGGCTTCACGCCCAGCCTGTTGAGGTACTGCAGGGTCAGGCTAGCCTCCTCAATGCTTCTCTTGGCCTTCATGGAAGACTCGGGCATTTTGAGCTTCTCAGGGACGTTGAAGAATACCACCCCAAGCTCAGGGGAGATAAGATTCTTCATCCAGTCACTGTAGTTGGTGGAGCCCTGAGACTGCTCCTCGTCCTGCTCAGCGATCTTCCTCTGCAAGAGACCATTGATGCCAGGGAGGTTATCGGCCCCAATGTGGGTCAGGAGAACAGAGTCAATTCTGTCCAGGTGCCGCACCAGCTTCCAGAAACAGGACTTCCTCTCTGAACCGCCATCCACCAGGATGTTGAACCCATTGACGGCAAAGAGCGCTGAATCCCCCCTCCCTCCAGGGAAGATGTAGCAGCAGGGCTTGGACAGCTTGAGGAAGCCTCCTGAGGTTGGGGGTTCCAAGAGGTCAAAGGGAGATGGGACATCCACTGTCTCAGAGACATACTCGGCAAACTCAGAGACCCCATCCATCTCTGGCAGAATTGGGTCAGGGTTCAGTCTCAGACTGAGAAGGTCTTGGAATCGGGGGTGTCCTAGGTTGCTCCAATCTCCCTCTCCTAAGCACGACACAGTCAGGGAGGCCTTGGAAGCTGGATCTGTGTTGCTGAGAAGCTGGGCAACCTACAAGAGTCAGAAGCAGGCAATAGTCAGAAGCACCCCAAAAGGTCCTTGACAAATAACCCCAAAATGTCTTTTTTAGTCAAATCCATGCAAGCTCAACTTTTAACTAGAAGTGGAAACCTACCAGTCAACCTATGTAACAAACTATTGTTCTTGGGTGGCCAGAGGTGTCCACCAGATGTATCAATAATAGTATCCTGGAAATATGTTACTCTGTGTATGTGTGTGTGTTGGAGACGTGCGTGTGTTGGAGACTAATAATCTGAAAGGGGCCTCTGCAGGAAATTGAGTGTTTCCCAAGCCTACAATAAGCCAGGAGTTGGAATGCATGGTGAATAAAGTTCTGGTAACACATCCTGAATGCCTGGGAAGATTTGTAACGTGTACAACAGTAGTAGCAGCAATCCTCATTTAAGGTGGTCCCAAACTCAGTACCCCAAGTCAACAGCCTGAGGATGGCCTCCAAAGCCACCTATCTCAGCCAGATTCCTACACATACAAATCCCAGATTCCCCACCCACCCAATTTACCTCTGGATCTGCAAGGATCTCAGCAAATTTCTGGTAGGTGAAGGTCCCAGCCTGCAGGATCAAATCTCCTTCTTGGTCTGTGCTCTGTCCACAGAGCACCAGCAGCTTGTAGGCAGAAGGGTCACATATCAAGGAACGAACCTGTTTGCAGCAGGAGAGACAGTTTCAGCTCCTGAGTTTTGGACTTGCAGAAATGCTGCCCTCACTCGGATAATGCAAACGGCCATGTCTGATGAATGAGCTTGGAAAGGCAGTCCTCTTTGCATCTTGCCTAAACATGCTTGAGTCTGGGCTCTAGACACAGCCCCATAATATCCCAGCCCTGCCCCAGGCAAGGTCACAGGAGGGGTGGCAGGGAACCCAAATACTCCCCACACCTGGTCAGGATAATCTGTGCAGTCAAATTTAGCTGCAGGCAGAGAGGAAAAGCAGGAAGGCAGCCAGGTCCCTAGAAGTGGGGGAGGGAACTGGGTGAAGTCCTGAGCACAGGGCTTTGCAGGAGGGTCTTTGTTTTAAGGCCTTTATCTACTCCCCTTCATAAATATTTATCCTGACGGGGCAGGAGGATGGTTTCACAAGGGATTTGCAGCTGGTTTGCCCCCAAAGTCAAGAAGCGGGCAACTTTTGCACCATGCCACTGTAGCAACTCTTAGAGGTGTAATTCCATTGGTTACATTGACCCCAGGTAGGCAGGAATCATAGAGTTGGAAGAGACCACAAGGGCCATCGAGTCCAGAGCTTTACCTCTGACACAGTGCTTTGTTCATCAGGATTTACTAGGATGACTGTGTCCAGGTCCTCACTCTGGTGGTGGAGGGTCCTCTGACCTAGGGAGACAGTAGAAAAGGCTATGTTCAAAACAAGTGCTCATAGTCAGTGCCCAAGGGCAAAACAACTGCCTTCAGAACCAGGCCATTGTGGCTATCCAGGAGAAGCTGGAAGGGCTGGCAGTTTCCAAGCTGGCTTCAGCTTTCCCTGCCCTCTTCCTGGGGGAAGTGACCTCCAGTACAGTAGCCCAGACCAGCTACTTTTGAACTCCCACCCCAGGGAAGCTGCAGGAAGATTCCTTGGTGAGTGGCTTCAAACAACAAATGAAAACCAAACTAGACCAATACATTTTGGCACAGGCAGTATAGCTCTGCACAGTTTATGCTAACCATTTGGGGGGCTGACTTCAGCTTTCAGTGGGATGGAAAGTGATTTGCTTTAGGGCTGAAAGGCTGCTCTGGAGTCCTGCAAATTTGAGACGTGTGCTGATGAGGAAGCTTCTTCCAGCACTGCTGGATATGCAGATGTGTTTGGATGTTCAATGAGCAAGACATAAACATGCCCATAGCATGGATCTTGCTCTAGCTTCAGGCAGCCCCTCCCCGCTTCTCAGAATTGTGCAGGCAGTTGTGAGTTTGGGAAATGAGCAGTGTGTGTGTGAGTGTGTGAGTGAGTGTGTGTGTGTGGCGAGGGTTCCTCATGAGCCTGCAGTGATCCTTGCAAAAGAGATGAGCTGCCCAACCCGATACTTTCACTGGGAGCCTGGGCTCCTGCTGCTGAGTTGTAAAACACTCCATGGGTTGAGCTCTGTGGCCAATTTAAAATGCATCCATTAAAAAAAAAAGACAGACACACAGTGTGTGTGTGTGTGCGCACACGCGCGCGCCCAGGATTTTGCACTACAGCAGCTGTTCCTGCTTGGCATCCATCGTACAGCAGCTGCTCTGGGCTCAAAGGACTGAGCTGAAGCCATGAGCTGCTCAATTCCCCTCCCCTCCCTGGCCCTTCCAGCTCTCCGTATTTCTCTATAGATGAAGATGGACAGAGGATTTTGAAAGGAGGGAGGGTGTTCTGGAAATGCTTTAAAGGAGGGAGGGTGTTCATAAAATGCTTTTATGACAAAAATCAAGCACACCTTTCATTCTCTAGGGTCAAGCTCTGGAAAAAATGAGTCATGCTCACTGGAAGCATGAGGCTGCTCTGCCCAGCACTGTGTGACTAGCAACCCAGGAACTCATTAAGAAAGAAGTGAATGGATATACAAACAAACGTTCCTCCGAGCCACTAAACAAGGAGGTTGAGCCAGGCCAAAGCTGAGGACCACTTCTCCCCAAAGGCCTCTGCTTAGGAAACCATCTCCCTCTCTCCCTCTGCTGCATCCCCTTCCTCTTTCCTTTCAAGGTCTCTTGGAAATGCCCTCTCACTTGCCTTGCAGAGAGGATGCAAAACCTCTTGTCAATACTGTATACATTTGCTGAGCAACGGTTCCCCCCACCCCCACTTAACTTTCTTCTGTTCCCAATCCCAAGGGACCCAGAAAGTGGTGGGAGGGGTGTGGGTGTCTTGCCACTGAACCTGCAGCATTTCATGGATTGCAGGCACTGCAGAGGAGGATGCTCACCACACTGCTACTGGTCCTCTCCCACTGAAGCCCAGCAGGAAGCGTTTCTGGTTGGCCTTGGCCTCTGTGCCTGATGCCTTAAAGGACAAAGCTGGCCACCAGAGAGCACCCTGCCTGCCTCCAACCCTCTGTGGGCCTGCCCAGCTGCTGGCTGCTGCTGCAGCAATTCATGTCAGTAATCTCTCCCAGGAAAACAAAGCTTGGCTGCTTAGTATTCTGCTTGCATCAGAGGATTTCCTCTGCTTGCAGTTGATATTGCAAGAAGTGGGCAGGGGAAGGAGGCAGGCCAGGCAGGGGCGTGGAGAAGCCACTAGGTCAAGGACAGGTGTCCAGGAGATGGCAGCCTCTTTTTTGCTAGCCTTCCCACCCCCCATCTCCCCTCCCCAGCAGATTCCAGAAGCCTCTGCAGAACTCCTGGCTGCTTCCACCATCTCCTGGTACTTGCAGCTTGCAGTCCATCTCTCCTTTCCTCTTGTACTCTCCTCTTGCAGGCCAAGCATCCCATCTGACAAATGCAAATGAGTTGGCCTGCTTACAAATGTGGACCAAACTAGGTTCTCCAATGCCCCAGTGGGCAGAAGAAGCTGTAAATGCCTCACAACCTGGTTTCAAGGCTGTCTATGTAAAGCTCCCCTGCAACACCTTTCAGGCCAAAGCTCTTCCAGGCAGCTTGCAAAAGATCTTTAAACCATAAAACAGTTTTTAAAATATAAAGGAAAGAATCCAGTTACAAAAACTAAAAACAGCAGCAGGGTAAAACCCACCTCACCACACTTCTAACAGAATGCAATCTGAAACAAGTAAGTTTTAAAGTCTCATTTTAAAATGAACAAAGATATGGCCATGCAGACCTCTTTTGAGCAAGAATTCCAAAGATCCGGAGCCACTCCTAAAAAGGCCTCATCTCTAATGCCTGTTAGCCTGCTGTATCTGGCCACGAGCCTGCAAGGAAGGCTTCTGGGGCCCAGGCAGCTTCATATGCAGGTGGTCCATCAAATAAAACCAACATTCAAACCATTTAGGGATGGAAAGGTCCAGATTAGCATTTTAAATTGAGCCCAGAAGCAAATCAGAGCTAAAGGCATCTGGTATGTAGTAGTGGTGACTTATTTATTTATATTTTTAAAAAAGTAATTCTAAACTACTTAATATTTCAAAAATCTCTAAATAGTGTATGTTATATACAATATAAAATCTAAAATACAGCCAATAAGACAGACACCTAAATCAAGCAGAAATTTAAGGGGTTCATACCCATAAAACAGGGTCCAAACCTATGGGTCAGGGAAAGCCCAGGCTTCTTCTATGCTTTTTTATGCTCTCCTCCACATGCATTCTGTTTCATGTGAAGTCTCCATATTACAGCAGTCTATTCATCTATTATAACATGCTTTACACAGGGGTCCCTTGGAAGAGTTTGATCAACTGATCTAAAGAAATCTAAGGGAACTGGAAATCTGACATCTCCTCAATACCCTGCCTGGCCCTTGAGACATGGTGCACCAGATCAAGACGTTAGATGGCGCTAGAGCTCTGGACTAAGCCATGCATACTGTGGCTGGGAGTTCTTTGCATCCTCCCTGCCCATAGTTAAATTTATTGCAAGAAAACCCCAGCCCCACCTCTACGTCTGCCTTCAAACACCCATGCAAATGGGGGAGGGTTCCACTCTTGCCCTTTGGAGAGGGGGCAGAATAGAAGCTGGGCAATGAGAGAACCCTTGGCCCTGTGAGTGGGCAGGAACTCCTCTCCTTGTGGCTGACAATGTGTGCCAGGCCAATGGCTCCAGCAGGGCTAGACAAAGCACAAAGCCATCATCTGTTCTGGATTCCTGCATACCATTCTGATGGCTGCTGGGATTTGGCTCTGTGGCTGACCATGTGGGGGAAAAGAGAGAGTTTGGCCCTAGAGGGGGCAGTTTTGCCATTGTCCATTCACTTCTTGGCACTGCCCAGAAACCTGTGGGGCTCAACTGATGAGCCCCCACTCTTTTTCCAGGAAGATGTCCACTCCCTTTCTGATTCTGCTGGTGGTGGCCTGCCTTTGCAGTACTTCACAGCAACTAGACCTACCTGTAGGATGATCTGTCAGTAGCTGATGGGTCAAAGAGAACTAGAAAAACAAGAGACACCCACCCCCAAATGCCTAGGAATCTCTGACTGTGGTGGGAGCAGTGATGCCAGCTTTGCAAGGCGGATGGGTGGCACCCACGCAAAAGAGGGAGCGCAGACGCAAGGTGGGTAACATAGTGAGCCTTCAGGTAATGTTTTTGTAGATGGAGCCACTCAACTTCTGCTGTCCTCATCTGACTCATCTCCTTGCATTTGAACAATTCTCATCCTAAAGGAGGGGCTGCACCTAGACTATATTTTTTTAAACTTGTTCATTAATAAAACTGCTCAGAGAAATCATGCAAGTTTTGGGGATTTGATGCTATTGATATGTGGATGACATCCAACTCTATATTTCCTTCCCATCTAAATCCATTCTCTCCCCCCCCCAACTCCTACATTAGCATTTGCAGTTAGCATTGGATCAGAAAAGGGCTAACAAAATGATGCTTAATCCCAACAAGACAGATGTTTTCCTAGTCACAGAATGGTAGCTCAGGGAAAAGGGATTCAGTCTGCCTTGGCTGAAGCTGCATCCCCCTTGAAAGCTCAGGTTTGCAGCTTGGAATGCTCCTGGATCCAGCCTTGGACACAGATGTCCAGGTCCTGGCGATGTCCAGGAGCAGCTTTGCTCAGGTGAGATCAGTGGGCCAATTGCATATGGTGAATTCCTTTTGAGGGATCTTTAGAAAAGTGGGGGGGGGGATTTCCCTATATTGTAATGACTTGGTGCAACCACACTTGGAATATTGTGTACTGTTCTGGTTTCTGTACCTCAAAAAGGCCATTGTAGAGCTGGAAAAGGTACAGAAATGGCCCCCCAAACGAAGGAGGGAAGGGGTTGGCACAACTCCCCTATACAGAAAGGTGACATAGTTTAGGGGGGTGAATTGGAATGAATAAACCTAAGGTAGTCATGTTTAATAATGTCAGCCCTCTAAGTCTTTTTAGTTTAAGAAAAGGGTAAGCAGTGTGTGTGTTGGGAGAGTGGGAGAGAGAGAGAGAGAGAGAGAGAGAGAGAGAGAGCACGCTTAGGGAAATAATACAAAGTTTTAAAACATACCATGAAGAAAGCAGCCTTAAAATGATCAAATACAGGAAATGAGTTTGTCCTCCAGAACTCCATGAGGCGTGCCTTTGGGAATGCAAAATTATTTGCATCTGGGGTGCAAAATCCACTCCAAAATTTGCATAGCAGGTTGGCCTCCTACACTGGGTCTACTCTGGCTACTTTGGAACCGCAGTGGAAGCAGTTGCCTTATACAGAACCAGACCAATGGGGTCCATCAAACTCAGTTTTTTATACACTGACTGGCAGCAATGAGACTCCAGGATGTCAGGAGGCATTCCCAGGTCTACCTGGAGATGTCATCAAGGACTAAGCCTGGGACTTTTTGCAGACAAAGGAGGTGATCTAATGACTGAGGCACCACTACCCTTCACCTTTCAGAGCTGGAGAAGCAGGGAAGCGATTCTGGATGCAAACTCTGGCTGTATCCTTCTGCATAACTAACCCAGTCCTTACCCTCAGAGGTAATTGCACTGCACCTTGGCCTTTATGACTGAAGGAAGATTAAGAATTCAGTCCTACACACACTTACCTGGAAGTAAGTTCCAGATAACTCAATGTGGCTTACTTCTGAGTAGCCAAGCATAGGGTTGCAACCAGGCCTCCTGGCTCCCTGTAATGCCCAGCAACCTCTGGCAATCAAATTGATATTCTTCTCTAGTGTTGAAGCGTTTGCAATGGATGGCCACAGGATGCCACTGGAAGCTTCTGCATGAGGAAGCAGCTTCCCCACCCCAAGATTTGGCTTCCTTTCCATTCTGCCTGATAAAGAGGGTTGTATGGCTCAAAAGCCTGTATCTCCTCCATACCAGCCAGCTGATCCAATAAAGATAATGCCTTGCTTAGGGCACAATCCAGCCAAAGCTAAGCACCTTTAAGTCCCACTGATTTGTTCTTAGACAGATGTTCCAGTAGCTTCAGATAGTGACTTTCACGGATTGTCCACATGCAGGAAGAAAAGCCTTCCATCAGCAGGAGGCTTCTGGGGCCTCCTTTCTTTGGCTCAGCCAGGATGGTCCAGGCCAGACAAAAGGAAGGACTCTTTCACACAGCAGCACAGAGGTAAACCCTGAAATGCACTCCTAGGAGAGGCAGTGATGGTGGCCACAAATGGGGAAAACTTGAAAAGAGGAGTGGACAACTTCATGGAGGGGGATAAGGTTACCAATTAGTGCAAGCACAAATGGCTGTGTTCTCTGTCCAGGGTCAGGATGCTGAGAAAATGTGGAGGAGCACTGTGCTCTTGTCCTGCTTTTGAGCTGCCCCTCGGGGCATTTGCTTGGCCACTGTGAGAACAGAGTACAGAACCAGCTGAGCCCCCTTAGGCCTGATCTTGCAGCTGCAGGGCTCCTCTAAAGTGCTTAGGACCCTTGACTAGGAAGGGGCTTCCAAGAGGAAGGGGTGGGTCAGAGAGAGACCCACTGGGGTGGGTCAGAGAGAGAGAGAGAGAGAGATTGACCTGACTGGCAGACAAGATGATGCTTGGCACTCAGTCCGGCCTCAGCCCCAGCAGCACCGTGCTGCTGGCATCCTCACTGGCACCAGAGGGTGGGGCACCCATGTTGGAAGAAGAGGGGGAACTCCACGGGACTAAGCTGAGACATCTGAGCAACAACGCGGGGAACGACGGGGCTGGGCAAGCAGGCCAGGAGAAAGCATGTGGGGGGGGGGGGCGCAGTGCTTCTTTCCAATCCATCGAGGGCATCTCCGGCAGCGTTCAAGAGCTCTTGGAGAACATCCCCCCTCCCGCACCGCTTCTGGAAGCATCGGTGTCTGAGAAGGCGGGGGCTGGTCCCGGAGGAGGCGTGCTCCCAAGGGGTCCGGCAGGCCAGAGGCCGCCAAGCTGACTCCCTGCGCCCCCCACCCCACGCGGCACTTGGAGCAGGCGGGCGCCAGCTGCAAAATTTGCCGCAGTGTGCGCGCCTCGCGTGCGCGCTCAAGAGCCTCCGCCACCGCGTCCCCCCTCCCCGGCAAAGGCGAAAGGGGGCGCTGGCCGGACCCTTTCCCGGAGGCCTTGATGGGCAGGCTAGCTAGCCAGCCTGCGAGCTGCCCCCTCCGGAGCAAAAGCACCAGCGCCTCCGCCTTCCAGTCCCAGGAGGGCTAGCTGGCCCATCTGCCCAAGACCAGCCCCCCCCCCGGGCAGGGATACCCCTCGGGGCACGTCCCCGTGGGGGGAAGCAATGAAGCCCGGGGGGCGGGCAGCACCTGCGGACGAGGATGCTGCTGCGCCCCCTCCCTCCTCTCCCCACTCCGTTCCCTTCCGGAGGTCGGGCATGCGGGGTGCAGCCCCCCTTCCGTCCCCCGACGGGCCTCCTCTCGGCCCGTGCGATGCGCGGAGGGCTCTGGCCACCCTCGTCCTCCCAGGATCCCACCCCTCTGGCCGGCTGGCCGGCCGCGGCCGGTCCCATCCCCGCTCCCCCCACCCCATGCACGTACCCGGTGAGGTGGCGACGCGTCCCTCCGCCCTCGGCTGCCCTCCGCGACGATGCCGGCTGGGCCTGGGCTGCGCCAGGCAGCTGCTGTCAGTGCAAAGCGGCGGCGGCGAAGTGGGGGGGAGGAGGGGGCGGAGCTGCTCCCTCCCCGCCCCGGCAGCCTTAACCCCTCGTGAGCCGCGGCAAGGCCTCCGAACTGCCCAAGCGCACAACTGAGCAGGAAAGGGGCAAGAGAGGGCTGGAAGTGGGGGGCGTTGCACGGCTCTTCCGCAGGACGGAGCTCGCTCAGGTTGTGCATGCAAATGGAGCCACTCCACTTCCCTCCTGCAAGACCTGGGGAAGGGGAGCCCGCAAGTGCTGTTCTAGAGGATGCATCAACAGTGCAGTCAAGTCGTCTCCAATGGGGCTTCCTCCCAAGTCAGCGAAACGGGCTGCTGTGAAAATGGAAGAGAAGCCAGATTCCCTGGGAAATGTGGGGAGCTGTTTCCACACAAGAAAATAATGCCCAACTGCAGAGATAATTATTTTTTGGGGGGAGCAGGATTTGGCATGCCTGAGCTGAGCCCACATTTGGATGTGCTTTAGCATACATCCAATGTCACCATCTGGTGCCCAAAGGGAACCACAACAGGAGGCATCCTCCCATCATTAAACCATGCTTGGCTGTCATCTTGGGCCTGGAAATGAACGTACAGATCCCATATGATTAAGAGAACCGAAATGAATTACAGGTCCTCTTAACCCCAGTTGCTGCCCGGAGGGTCTGCTAAGCTCTGCCAAGCTGGTTGTAAATAAAAAGACAAGAGAGATGGGAGGAGTTTGCGGGCTTGAAGCAAGAAGTTCCACTTCTGTGGCCAGTAAGCCACTCTGGCCTCGGAGTGCTGTTCATGGCTGTTGGAAGGATTTGCTGGCCTGGAAGGAAGAGGAGGTGTTGCCACATTCAGAGCAATTGGCAACAGGAAGCCTTTCAACTGGCCAGGCCTAGTATGTGCTTGGCCACTCCTGCTATAGCTTCTGCCTGTCAAGCCCAGCTCAAATCTGGTCTAATTAAGGTGTCCAGGGAGATGTCCAACCTAGTCCAGGCAAGGGATGCATTTAGTGGACTAGTTCTGTTAAGGTTAACAAGAACAGGAAAGCAGTTAAACTGTTGCTGTTCTTACTGATTAATTAATTTACATGTAACACCACCATTAAGAAATCACCATTAAAAAACACTAATTCTTAATGTTGCCATTTCTGGGGTCTTATTCTTCTTTTGTGTAGAGGCTGGCTTGTTCATCTTACTCAAGATGTGGAAGATCAGATATTGTCCCAGAATATCTCTAGCAGTGGCAAACACACTTGAGTTGTGCTTCTCTGTCCAGCACTGAGAAAGCTGAACAGGGAGACTGGGACATCATCTCCATCAGTATAATGCATTCCAGCGAATGCAGCAAAACTCCAGGAAATTAAGATGTCTACAGAACAGGATATCCAGCTGATTCCTGACAGATGACCAGCTTGGTGCCTGTGAGGGTAGAGGTGTGATTTTCAGCTTGGGAAATACATTTGTGTCTTAGAAGGGCTTTGCATATAATGGAATTCCAGCCTCTTCATGGAAGAGAGTAATAGGGAAAATTCCATGCCTCACCTACAGGAGTTGACAGGTGCCTATAGCTGACTTGGAAGTGAATGTACTGAGCTGCAATGACTACACAATCCAGGGAGGTTCTATATGGAAGAGTGTGATACTTTCATAAGAAACAACAATAAATATTGTATAGGTGTGTCATCCTCCTTCCCTCTCTTTGCAAAGATCAGGGGTGAGTACAGATCTGCCTGAAGGCAAAACAGCACCATCCACTAGGGATGGGTGGGTATCATTATTTCAGATTATCAGTTTTCCATTCTTAAATTCAGATTTTCACAGATTAAATTCAGATTTCAGATTGCTTCATATCCACGGAACCTGTGGTCAGTTGGCAAATAAGGCATAAGGAGAGTAGGAGGTGAGCAGCTTGGCCTCTGTGCTGCTGTCTCCTCCTCCAGTCTCTCTTGATCCATTTCACTCCACTTTTTCCAGCAAAAGAGAGACACCCAGATACAGAAAGGACAGAGATGACCATTGTGTTGATAGGCTAAATTGCTCAAGGGATGAAAGTAAGAGCGACCTATAGAAATTAATGGAGAAGTCCAATATTTTAATATAGATAGATCTGGGCAGCAGTGTGTCCATCCATCCTCCAAAAAAAATGTTAGAGCAGAAACTCTTTCCTTTATTGCAAATTCATTTCTTATTTCGTGTGAAACATTTTTAAATTATCCCTGCTAATACAAACTCCAAAGCAAATACTGTTCATTAACTCCTTGGCAGGGGTTGTGGCTAGCAGGGAGTGGCAGTGCAGCTCACACTGAATCCTACGGTTTCCAAAAATAGGGGTCTAATACTTGTCCACAGCTGTTAGGCCCCTGTTGCAGGTTGGGTGGAAGCTGAGAGTGCAGCTTACACTTTTGCCATGATATCCATCATTTTATGCTTACATTGCAGATTGAGCTGGGAAGCATTAAACAAGGATCAGCTCACTGTTATACCCCTATTGCTGACTGGAAGACTGTGGCAGGACAGAGTAGTGTATGGCAGACCTTCAATGCTCTTAATATTTCAGGTCACCAGCAGGGCTGAGGCAGATTTGGATTCTCACATTTGTCAGGTTGCAGCAAATCTGTCATGCACTCAGCTCTCCATTGTGGCCTAGCCAAGCACTCAGCTGCATGTAGAAGATGTGGGACATTAGAAATACATATTCTTAGAAATTCAACCTTAGAAATACATATTCTTGCTAGTTAGCATGAGAAGGGGCTAACACCACAGAGATGTATTGTTGACAGGCAGATGCTCAGACCATAGAAATACAATTGGTAGACATTCCCCCCTCCTTTGCTGTAGAAGGCGCATGTAGCATTTCATGCTTCTTCCTCCCTCCCTTTCTTTCTTTGACAAGCGTTGGATACAGACAAAGCTTTGGGCACATGGCTGAAGTTGATTATACTGTAGATATGAATACATGTTTTACCTGCATAGTTTTTACTGCTGCCTTTACTGTGAACCAGTGGAAGGTTATAAAGTAAGTAAATCTTGTTTTAAACTTACTTTACAAGTTGTTTCTTGATTCTTTGTTAAGTGGGGTAAGAAATAGAAGACCAGGTTATTTCATAGCTGAACTTGCTCAAAAGTAGGCTTTACAGTGGACTTTAAAAGCAGGCATTAAAGTAGACCCTCCTTCTATGGAGCTTTTTAAGCAGAGGTTGGATGACTATCTGTCATGGATGCTTTAGCTGAGATTCCTGCATTGCAGGGGGTTGGACTAGATGACCTTTGGGATTCCTTCCAACTCTACAATTCTATGATTCTACAGCCTAATTCTTATGCTTTAAATTTTTGCTGCCAATTATGGGATTTTAAAACTCTGTTCAACCTACACACGTGGGAGCCAGAAGGGATAAATTGCAGTTAATATATCCTCTCCTACCCATAAAACTCATCCTACAGAAGCCTCCCGTTCCATTGACTTGCATGGAGACTTTGAAATGTCAAAGAGGTGATGACGCGTGAGCTGAAATCTCCAGGGATCTTGCAGCCCAGAACCTGTTAGAAGCAAGATTGAGCTCTGTGTAGATCTAGCCATGAACCAAAGGCCAGGATACCATGGGTAATGAGCTGCACACAAACTCCTGACTCTCTTGCTGTCCTTCCATGAAGGGAAAGCACCAGGAGACAGGTCTGTTTACATCTTTTCCTGCATCTCTGACTTCTCGCATTCTTCAGGGTTGTCCCGCCTTGCTTTAAACAAGCTGCTTCCCCAATTTTTCGTCAGCACTGACCATGGTTGCACGTAAGGAAGTGGATGTCAGTCACCAAAGCTTAGAAAAATAAATGAGACGTCAACAAAGAGTGTTGTGGCACCTTAAAGATGGAAGTGCAACACTCTTCGTTGACATCTCTTTCTTTCTTAGTTCAGTTTGCTCTTCCATGAATTAACTCCTGTGGTTTTGAAGTCTCTTTTCCATGGCTACCTCTTCTCAGGTTTCTCCTTCCGCTTGGAGACCTGATATAGTTCTCTGTTCTCAGCCCCCTCCCTTTGTTCCTTCTAGGCTATCTCTGTGGTGTTATGCTGATGATATCTAGCTTGATCTTTCCGCCCTTCTCTCTTCATTCCTACAAGGCCAAGGTCCCTTTGGCACCATCCTGAAGGATGCCCAATTTCAGGCTGCATCTTGGGGCAGGGAGAGCATTGACCAGGGCAGCAGCTTCAGCTTTATTTAAAAAAATAAAAAGAGAAGAAGAATAGTTGTAGGCAGTGCTATTTTTCTAGAAAAAGAGGTCCCGGAATTCACCAGGAACACCTCCCCTTGTTCTCTTATAATGGCAATGGGCCCACCTGAGAGGGGCCAGAACTGAGCCCTGGTTGTAGGAGATGTTGGCTCAGAAGAAGCAGAGCTCCAGCTGCCACCACCCTGCTTCCGTCTCCTCAGGATGCCTACCATGACCCTGAACCCAAGCAGTTACCAGGAATCTTGAAGCAGAAGTGGAAAATCCTGCTGCACCAGGCATAGCAGGAATACAAACAGAGAAGTGGCTAAACTTCAATTCCCAACAATGAGCCTTAGTCTGTATCTGACCCCCCCCCACCACAGACAACCCCACAAAGATAGCACTTCTGGAGCCTGAGTCCCACAAGGAACCCTTGACACCCCACCCCTACCCCACTCTCAAGCATGGGCGATACAGAAAGCGGGAGAGGATGATGATAATAATAATAAAAATAATAATTTATTTATATGCTACTCATCTGGATTCGGTTACCCCAACCACTCTCAAGGTAACAGGGTGATAGGTGGGATCCAGGCCAGAGGATTGGCTTCAGGGAGTCTCCACTCTTGAGGAATGGGGAGATCTGGCCCAAGACCAGGGGTCCTCAAACTACAATCCATGGGCCAGATCCAGCCCGCCAGGGTCCTAAATCCAACCCGCACAGCCATTGCAGAACCCAAAAGAGAGGAGGAAGCAGGGGAGGGGGAAAAAAGGAGGGTGTTTATGAGGCGCCCTTGGAGGCTGGCTCTTCATTCATGTGGTGCGCCACTGCCGCCTGCCTCAGCCCTCCCAGTCCTCCTCAGTTGGGTTGCCCTCCTCCTGCAAACGGTGGGGGGGGGCACAGCGGGGCTGGACCATGCAGTGGCAGCAGAGCCTACTTCCTGTGAGGAGAAATGGGGGGGTCGCCTTCTCAACCCCCCCTCACTTGAATGGGCAGGTGTTTTGTTTTTTGGGGGTGGGGGAGGAAAGGCAAGGAGGGTTCTCCCCCTCCCACAACCACTTCCCTCCTAACGGTCGGGAAAGGGGAGGGGGTGAGCCGGATGTTTAGGGGGTGCTGCCAGGCGGGAGCTGGTGTGGAGCGAACACCCCCCCTTCCCCAATGCTGCTCAGGCCCCCTGCTGACAAGCTGCGTGGTCTCCACCGCCAGCCCTCGACTGCCACAGCCTTGTGGTGGGATCGCAGGCATCTCTTTCCCTCCCTCCTGCTCACACAGCAATATCTCACCCTTTCCCCTTCAAAGGTGTGTGTATTGAAATGGGTGTTTGTGTGTAACAGCACATTTTCGTAGCCTTCGGTGGCCCCACCCCAAAATATTATATGCAAATGCAGACACTTCGAGATGGGATCCCCCTACCCCACCTTATCCCCCCCCCCAGCTTAGGCCTGGCTTGTTTATGTTGATTAAAATTGTTCTTCATTTTAAATATTGTATTGTTTTTCCTGTTTTTGTGCACTACAAATAAAATACGTGCAGTGTGCATAGAAATTTGTTCATATTTTTTTCAAACTGTAGTCTGGCCCCCAACAGTGTCTGAGGGACAGTGAACTGGCCCCCTGTTTAAAAAGTCTGAGGACCCAATACAAACATAAAAAGTCAGTGGAGTGCAGCATCTCCAAGCTGCCCATTTGGAGCTGTCCATGGTGCTGCGACTGCAGCCTGAGGCTGCTTCCTAGCCCCCAACTTGGACTCCCCCCACCCAACTTGGAGGAGCCCATTGTGCCCCACAGACTCTCCCTTGGGGCTGGGTCAGATGCCACTAGCATCCCAGTGCACTGTAGGAAAGAGTAAGGCTGGCAGCAGGCAGAGCTCTGCTCCTATTTCTGAAGCCACCAGGAGACAGCACATCACCCCAGAAGCCTCCCTCAAAGCTGACAGTAGGTCTGGGCACAAATGCAAATCTCAAAAATTAAGATAAACAAGATGGGCACTGACCTTTGACCTCTGATGAAAAATGTGCAAGATGACGCGTAACAAACAGTCTCAGTTGCTGATTAAGGTCACAGGAAGAGAGGTCAATGTCCCATGAGCGAAGACCTGTTGAGACAAAGGGAGAGAGGAATGAGTTCATGTGCTCTCCTAGAAGAGACCAAAGCTGTACACTGTGATTCAGAGGAACACAGGCCTGGCTTGTACCTTGGGTGAAGAAGTGGGTTCGACCACCCAGTAGGAACAAGAGTCCTTTTCTGTGCATTGGATGCTTTGCTCCTTGCATGAGAGTCCAACTCTAGTCCAAGCTTCTACTGCCTAATCACTTTCCCAAAGCCCCTGAGCATCCTGATAGCCTCAGAGTTTGCTCTTTAATCCACGTAATCTATGAGGGCTAATCACCTTCCTATCCCAGCAGGGTGCTCAGTCTGTCCTTCCAAACAGCAGTTTAGCCTCTCCAGGTAATCCATGTGGCTTCCCCATCGTGCGGTGGGAGTCACCTTCAGGTCCATGAGGTGAGTTTCTTCCACACTGTCCAGCGAATATTCCTTCAGAGGGACTGTTTGCCTCAGTCACCTGGCACCATGGAAAGCTGAAGAATGGGCTTGTGTATGTCCTATTTCATTTAGCACAGATTTATACTACACTGCAGTGATGTACACTGCATTGACCAGCTTCATCAATGCTGATCAGCTTCATCGATGTTGCCTTGCTGACCAAAGCAGTTTTAGTCCTAAAAGCAGACTGGAAGTGAGATGAAATAAGTCCACATCATCAGCACCATTTAGGAATATTTGGAGCCAGGTCCTTACCACCAATTCAAGCACCTGTATCAATGAGTAAGGCTGGACACACAAAGAACTGGAAGGTACCTCAGCTCAGCCTCACTTGTCAGTCTACTGCTAAAGCATTTATGATGGGTGACCATACAATTTGCACTAAAAAACCTATAATCAAGGAGAGCCCCCCCCACCTTCCAAGGCAGTCTCTTCCACCATTGAAAGCTCTTTCTAACGGTTAGTAGAAATCCCGTTTCCTATAATTTCAACCTATTAGTTCAGGTCCTATTCTCTGGAGAAATAAATTGCTCCATTATCTATGTGACACTCTTTAAGTATATGAACATGGTTTTGTCTCATCTCACCTCTTAGTTGTCTCTTCTCCTGGCTACACATACCAACCTCCTTCCTCATAGGATGTGGTTCCCAGGGGCCTCACCATCTTTGTTGCCCATTTCTGGGCACACTCCAGTTGGGCACTCCTTCAGCTGCTGTGCCCACCACAGCTGGACACAGGTAGGTCTAGATGAGGTCTGACCAAAGCAGAATAGGGTGCCATCATTAGTTTTGTGGTGTGGACATTTTATACATTAGTTAATGCAGTCTTGAACTGTATTGGCTTTTTTAGTTACTGCATTGGGTTGCTGATTTATATTTAGCTCATGGTGATGGTCCAAGGAAGGTTTATTTGGCAGCAGCTTCCAAAAGAGCACAGAAGTGGGAAACTTTGTCTCTCCATGCATCCTGTCTTCACCTTCTGGCTGCAACAACTGAAACTCATCCAAGCAAGTACTACCAGATGCTGCCAAGGCAGCAGCCCATATTTTTACAGTATTCAAAGCAGAACCCAATTTGAAGTTATTTGCAAGTAAATTACAGTGGGCTACTGAAGATTTATGACCACAAGCTCCCTGGAGTACCAGGGGACTGACCTGGAGCTAAAGTATTATTTTTCCCCTAACACTATTAGGCTTAATTTGCTTGAATAGACCGGGGGTGGGGAGAATACCTTTCAGTGCAATGGGGCACCCTGAATGAAATGCATCTCTTCTACCCTGGGCTATCTAGCCTCAGGTTCTGGTCAAAATTGTACACCGAATATTCCAATTTCAGTAAAGACTAAAGGAACTGGGACAATAAAGAATGAAACTGGGACCACCCAAGTCAGGCTCTCTGGCTATCCTTTCTAAGGTTATTTAAAATGTACAAGACATACACACAAGAAGCATGTATGTTCAATTTGATAATGACAGAACAATTTAAGACCAAACAATATGTACTAATTTCAGTTGCATACATTGTAATCTATACTCCATACAAAACAAATTTCCTCATTATGTTCCCTAACATTCAGTTTATCATGGTGCTGCTGGAATGAATGAAGTGAAATAGTGGGAATCAGGAAAACGTCCCTCAAGTCTTCCAGTCTTCCTTGAATTTAGGAGAGGAGCTAAAAGTTCTTTTTTTAAAAAAGCTATTTTTATTAAAGCTTGAAAAACAAACAAGGAATAAACAATATAAAGAATTCAGCATTAAATTTCCAGCATTTTTAAACATAAAAGCTAAAATAAATAAGTTACAGAAAAAGAAGGAAAAAAGAAAAGATTTCCAATTCTCCATCTATTAGTTTTAAAAGCTTGTGCAAAAACTTACTCCATAATAACACCCAACTCTTCTACTTTACATAAACCAACTTTTTTCAGTCTTCAAAATGTCAACAATGATTTTTCCCTAACATGTCAACTTTGCAATCTCAGCCAAATCCATTAATTTCAATAACCATTCTTTCATAGTAGGTAATAGGAAGTTCTTCTGTCTTTGTTGTGCTTATTAAAATCTTACTGCTGTGATCATATATTGTATTCCATATTCTTTTTCTAGTTGTACCGCCATTAGTCCCAGCAGGAAGAGCTCTGGTTTCAGTTGAACAAGAGGAGCAAATAGTTCTGAATAGGTGTCAGAGGTCAGTAATGGATTTGGGGGCTTATATACTATGTGAGTCCAGGCAAGGCAGAACTTAGAATTTCATCTAAGCCAGAATGGTATAGAAGTTAGAGTGTCAGACTAGGACCTGGGAGACCAGGGTTCAAATCCCCAATTGGCCATGATGCTCACTGGGTAACCAGGGGCCATCACTGCTTCTCAACCTAACCTACCTCACAAGGCAGTTGTGGGAGTTAAATGAATAAGGAGGGGTACGATGTACACCACCTCAAATTCCATGGAGGAAATGGAGAGTTATAAATGCAATAAATTTATAAACAAATAAAATGTGACTAGGAAGACAGTTTTGGCCTGTTCTGAATGGGATTATACACCCCTTAAGGATCAAGCCCAGAATTTTGGAGTGCTGTTAAATCCTTCTAATAGTTTGGATATCCTGGGGCATCTGCATCATCAGACTAGTCAGGTTCACTAGCTGTGACCCCTTGCCACTATTGCCCATACTATGCCCATCTATCTTTAGATTATATTTGAAGACAATGCAGAAATGTAAAATGCTGCAGTTTAGGTTATTGTTGGTACTAGTAATGAGGAACACACAATTATGTTCAAAAGTAGCTCCAGATTTCCTATTTCCCCAGGTAAACTGCTAGTCTTAACCTTTAAAATCATTTATGCCTTAGAACCTTGGTATCTGGAAGACCACCTACTCCTATGCAAACCTTCCTTTGCCTGCAGAAGCGAGGCAGGTGGTAGCTGGAGAGATTATGTCCCATCACTGCAATGCCCTCCATATACAGCTGCTCCACATGTTTGCTAAGTTTTCAGTGCCAGATAAAGACTGTTTCATTTGTAGGAGCTTTTCATGAGCAACATTTTAATTTTATTTGCTGAATTGTGTACAGCCTGTTTTATTTTCCTTGTTATGCTGTCCAACTTATTTTATTTCCACTGATCTTTTGAGTTAAAAATTAATAATAATGTGATATTCCATTTACAGTACATTGTGCTCTGTTTTACCAGCATTGTGCATTGCTTTAGAAATTATTTAAATTTAAAAACAAGAGATATGCATTTTTGAAATTAAATAAGAATAAAGCAATGCCCTTCCAGACTTACAAAGACAGCCCCTCTCCACAAACCCTGCAGTGTAAGACTGCTTTAAAAGGATTCAGCCAACCACAGGGGAGGAAAATAAAAGAAAAGGAGGTGATTTCCATATGTCCAAAGGAGGAGTCAACCACAGTGGTAATTCTTCTTTCATTCCCTTGAAATGACCCATCCACGTTGACAAGGTGCTACAAATATCACCCTAAGGAGAGAGAAAAGAGGGCTGCCTTTACTCCATTTCTGGAGAATGCCAGGTAAGAAAAGAGCCCTCACCTACTTCCTGCTCACCAAGGAGGCACTTTCATGCTGCTCCTGCTTCACACTCACTGCAGAGAGAAAGTCCAGGAACTAGCAGGAAAGAAAGCTGCACTGCAGCACCAACTACACACCACAGCAGCCGCAGAAGCAGAAGCAGCCACTACCTGCCTCTTTCCAAGCTTGCCAGCTTGCTTCCATCTAATCCCCTTATGTGCAGCAAGAAAGATGTGGGTTTCCCATAAGTTGCTGAAAATCAGAGCTGCAACTAGGAGGTCCTTGAATAGCACTGCAGTGTCAATCCCATGACACTGATTTGCATTCTTGGGGGAGGGCCAATATGGGACATTTTGCTGGCAGCAGCTGGGCAAGCACCAGCCACACCCTCCAGGCTGCAGAGAAGGGGAACCTTCCTCACTTACCTGGATACATGGTCAGTGGGGTTGCATGCCTTTCCCCCCTGCCAGGCTGGAGTTCCTGAGGAGAGAGGGCATTAAGGGTTCCACCCCAGCTATAAAGCCTTATTGGGAGTGCACTTACTGTCTCATTCCTT
Organism: Podarcis vaucheri; assembly: GCF_965113315.1. Taxonomy (NCBI): domain Eukaryota; kingdom Metazoa; phylum Chordata; class Lepidosauria; order Squamata; family Lacertidae; genus Podarcis; species Podarcis vaucheri. The sequence continues at coordinate 29,667,045 of NC_138752.1, forward strand.
ATGCCCTTTGCAGGAATGATTACAGTATATGCTTTGTATTTGTTTACTCCTAGCTTTATACTCCACCAGTTCAAGCAGCAGCATTGTGCCAGATAGAAATACAACTACAAGTCAGTTTTCTTAAGAAAAAGTCATACCAGATGAACTTCATCTACCTCCCCCTTTTTACAGCTAACTTGATAGAACAGGGGGAAGTTACGAGATGTAGTATAGCTTGTTTTCAGCAAGGCTTTCAACAAGCTCCTCCACAATATTCTTGTTGACAAGCTGCTAAAATGTGTGATAGACTAAGCTCGGGGACTCTTGGATTCAGGGGCAGAATAGAGACTTCCAGAACTCCTTATCCAACTCTTTAGACTTTCCCCAAGCCAAAACCCTCAAGGGCTCTGGATCCAGTTCCTCCTATAGGGCTTTTGCCTGGCTGAAATGTGTCCTTGAACTGTCTCAGTGGATGGAGAAGTGTGTGTGGGGAAATCATTGGCTTGATTGTGGCAGGGCTGTAGTCTATTGTACTAAGAAGAGTCACATCTGTTGCTTATTTTGCTTCTAGTCCTGCCCACCTTTGACAAACAGTTCCCAGAATGCTGCCTATGAAGGTTCCCCACCCCCACATGAAAGACACTGTTAGGCAGATGTGTAGCTAATGGCTCAACAACTTTGTATAAAAGACTTGGACACAAAAGAGTAGAGAAAATGTTCATCAAATCAGTAGATAACACCAAACCAACAAAATTCAAGATGTGTCTAGCATGATGAAGAACTGGACCAAAGTAACAAATTTAATTTCAACACAGATAAATGCAACATTATGCATTTAGGTAGGAAAATCAAGACACACAAGTACAGGATGGAAAGCACCTGGCTTGACAGTAGAGCCAGGTTTCTTAGCACACCATGAGCTAAAAATGAGCCAGCAATGTGATGCTGCTACTAAAAAGGCTAATACAATTCTAGGCTACAACGGAAACATAGTGTCTGGATCATGAGAAGCTATGGGACCGCTAAAATTCTGCTTTGGTCAGCCTTCAGCTGGAGTCATGTACTTCTGGGCACTGCAGCAGTTTAAGAATAAAGGACTAATAGACGAAAACGATGACAGTTCCCGGGCTCTCCCATAGATGACAGAGCAAATTTGTCTTCAGTCACTCCCGAACCGGCAAGATCAAAATGGCAAGAAGACTGACCGCCAGGTGGATCTTCCAGGGAACGGCGCCTCGGGAGCTCCTGCCCAGGCGGCAGCGGGCAAGGAGAAGGGTCCGGCCAGAAGAAGCCGTCCCGCTCAGCGAGCTTCCTAGGCAGGTCCTGCGGCGGCTGGGCCTGGCGACCCGCTTTCCCTTCCTCCTCTTGCCGGCCAGTGCCCCGCCCCCTCCCCGCCACAGACTCTCCAGGGATGGGGACGCCGCCGCTCTTGGGAATTCCGGTCCAGGGAGCGCCGCGCCAGGGCGAGATCCAACCGGTCACGCGCCCCTCAGGTGCTCCCGACGGCGGCGACACAGCAAGCCCTCTCCAGGGTGCTGAACGCGCAGGCGGCGGCGGGGGCTTCCGGCAGGCCTCCCCCTCTCCCTCCCTCCCTCCGCCCGTCCTTACCGCGCTCGAGGCTCCGGCGCAGCGTTTCCCGCTCTTGCTCGGTGCCGACCTCGCCGATCACGGCAAGCACCGCGTGGCCCCGCCGCTGCCTCCCCCACCTCTCGCTGCCGGGCGCCGCCGGCGTCTCCATGGCGACAGGCCCGGCCGCCGGCGTCCCCATAGCAACTGGTTCCCAACTCCGCAGATGCTGCAGCGGCCTCCTGCGCGCGCCTCTTAAGGGGAGAGCCGGTCGCGCGCGGATTGGCTCCTCAGAACGCACGTGCCCCACGAGGCGCTGGGGCGGGGATTCCCGTGGCCCCGCCCCCAGAGCCGTCCCCGCCCACCTACCCAGGCGTGCTTAGGATAAGCAGGGCGTGGGGCGGAGTCACAGAAGGGGCGGGGCTCTTTCCACTCCCCGCGTCGAACGGGCTGGGAGGGGCGGGGCGGAATTGCCTCTTCCTTCTACTCTCCTGGAGGGTGAGATATACACGCTCCTTCCAGGACCCGAGGCGATCCCGGCCGCTGTCCTGCAGCCCAACAGGCGCTTATCTCTGTTAGCGGAGCCTCCTCCCCCACGCGCCCGGGTCTGATCCAGCTTTTGCTCCTGCTGCTGGGCTCCGGTGATGTACCCCCAGCCGGCACCGAGGAATGAGGGCGACCCTTCCCTCTTTCCATCGGGTGGCGCAAGGGAGAGCGAACCCCTTTGCCCGCCGCGAGAAGGCGATCCCTCCCCGCCGGCCCGAGGTCTGCCCCCCCCCCCCAGTCAGGCCAGCGGCCTCCAAACGAGCGGAGGTGGGGAAGCTGCCCTGGTCCCCAGCTGCAGCGCCTGTCTACAATGCAGAGTGAGGGGTGGCAACCCGCGGGGCCTTGGAATTCTGGTGACCCTATAGCCCTCCTCCCTCAGAAGGGCAGCCCTGACAGCCAGTTCCCCAACCTTCCTCTTTTACCTCCACGCTGGCAGCTGGTGTCCATCCCCAAGGGGCTGCATGTTCTTGGCACGGCAGAAGGTGGTGCTGAGCATTGGGGGGCTTCTTAGCTTAGAAAAGAAGAAAGGCAGCAGAGGAGTGATAGATAATTATACATGGTGTGGAGAAAGGAGACAGCTGCCCTTTGGCTTTTTTCAAAATACTAGATCCTAGGGACATACAGTGAAGCTGAACACTGGAAGATTCAGGTCAGACAAAAGGAAGAATTTTTTACACGGCACGTAGTTAAATGATGGAATTTACTTCCACAACAATAACTTAATTTAAAAAATATTATTTATATGCCACCCATCTGACTGGGTTGCCCCAACCACTCTGGGCAGTTTCTAGAAAATTATAAAACCACAGTAAAACATTGCACACTATAGGTGTGGCGATGGACCAGAACTCAGATGCCTTTGAAAGGACATAAGAAAATATGGAAGACAATCACCTTGTGTTTTGCCTGTTGTCAGACACTCATTGGGACACCTGATTGGTCACTGTGGGAAATCAGATGCTGGAGCAAATGAGTCTCCTTTGGTCCGATCCAACAGGGCACTTCCTAGCTCTTTTTCTTCAAAGAACCTGAAGTGGGCTGCTAATTTAAGCAGGGAAACAGCACTGAGGGGAGAACTTTTAATTCTCTCCCCCTGCCCTTTCCTGAATTGTAAGAATATTCCATATGCTTGCATATGCCCCACTGGAGAGGAGGGTAAATACAAGCACCTGTTGCCCCACACCTTTTGCCAGAGGGAGACGACGTGGGACAGGTACAAATAGCATGTGTTCACCAGTGCAATTTCAGTCAAAGTGGCAACTATTCTGAAGAAAATAAAAAGACACCAAGTGATCAGATTATACACCTCCCACTTCCCATCTTTGTTGTAAAACAAGGAAGCAAAGGCAGGGACAGCAATAGAACTTGCAGGACCAAGGACAGTTCCCAACAGCAAAGAACTTGCTCCAAATGGTTTCAAGAGCTAAGTACTCCTGATTTTCCATCTCCCAATCTTATTGCCTTTCTCAGTCTTTTGGACAGTTCATATCTATATAGTATCTTTACTGCTATATCCTAGTTTGTTATTAACCAATAAATTATGTTCTGTATCAGGGCACCCAGCTCCTCTGGATGGATGATCATGGGGCCTCTGGTGTTCCCTTGTGATCAGTGTCTGATCAATGCTTCAGACCAAAGACAAGACAGGGGCCTCTAGTTATACATTATCTATCTGGTATTGATCCAGGATTAAATCCCTGTTCAGGGAGCTGGAGTCCAGTATCATATGAAGGAGCAGAGGTTGTCCACCTCTGGTGGTATGAGGAGTCTCAAACTTGGCCTGAGCTCCTTAGAGGAAAAGAGGAAAGGAAGGAAATAATGTGAAATAAGTCAAAATCTACAAATGTCCATATATCTCTATCACTCTCTATCTATTTGACAGCCACAGTGCAAGACTCTCCATTCCTGCAGTGTGTAAGTTACTACAGTAACTGGAATACACTGAGGCTAGACCAATTAAGGCTGTGCTCCTGTGGACATTTACCTGCATGCAGGTTTCACTGATTTTAGTGGGTTTCAAAGTAAACATGCCTTTTATCAGGCTGTATTTATTTAACAAATCTCTTTCTCTTACCCAACAAAACTCCTTAGTGAGCAAACAAAATGTGATTGAACGGGGATTCAGCAGCAACTGAATAAGAGCCTAACTATATTTCTTCCAAAATCTAACTGCTTCAATTTTAATTGGGGGGAAAAGCTCTTTCTTCAAAGTAATTATTTATGGAGGCAATGTACAAATACCAGTGTTTCCTGTTTTACCTATCATGCAGGACCTGGTTCCAGAGCCATCTCTTTCTCTTCCAGGAGTAAATGGCATCATAGAGAATTGATGCTTAGAAGGAAGGCAGCTCCTGCCCAGCTCTGCTTCTTTTAGTTTTGGAATACCAGCATTTATTGCAGGAGAAACCAACTATAGAACAAAAATGTCATTTCTTAACAGGTAAAGAACATTCTGTTTATTTTAAGAAACAGACTAACTTTTCTTCTTTCTCCTTCAGGTGTTTTGTTTAAAGGGAACAGGCTGCAGACTGGTCTCCAGAGCAGGGTGGGCAAGGCTTCTTCCTAGGATGCAAAACACATCTCTGATGACAAAACCAGAGGTAGCTCTTCTCTCCCTATGTAGCACGTCAGCATTTTAAAATGTGACACAGTAGGGAGGGGCAATCATCTGGTTCCTCTGGCTCAGAAACTGGCAATTATGTAGGAAGAGCCTTGCTGCTGGATCAGGCCAAAGGCCCTCCTAATCCTGTTTTCACAATAACCGACCAGTTGTCCCAATGGGAAGCCCAGAAGCAGAACTTGAGGGTAACAGGGCTCTTCCCACTTGTAATTCCCAGCAATTGGTATAAAAAATCATATAGAAGAGCATTACAAAGCATAAAAAATAACAAGTCTTGCTGAAGATGAATCAGCATGGCTTCTCCATGCACACGAAAGCTTATACCCAGAACAAACTTAGTTGGTCTCTAATTTTTTTATTTTTTATATATATTTCGACTGCGTCAGACCAACATGGCTACCTACCTGAATCATTAACCTTTCAGAGTGTCAATAACTACATTTTTTATTATGTGATTGACACTCTAAAGGTGTTATCTGGTAGACATTGTGTACTTGGAAGAAATGGGATTCCCCAGATATCTGTACTGGGACCCGTGCTATTTAATTGCTTCATAAGTGATACGGAATCAGGATGAACATTGAGGTATTCAAATATGCTGATGACACCTAGTTATTCAGGATGTTAAAAGCAAAACGGGATAGTAAAGAGCTCCAAATGGATATTTTCAATCTGGGGGAAGGGGCATTAAATTTGCAACATTGGTTCAGCGTAAGCAAATGTAAAATGATGTGCATGGGTAAAAAATCCTATCTTTACATCTATATATTTTGGAAAGTTGACTGTTTGCTATGCGTTTGGACACCTCTTAAGATATCATGACCAAATTGTTTGTTCCTGAGATGGAGGTTTTTGTCTATGTTTGGATGCCATTTGGAATCAGATTTAAATAGCACTAATTTGATGGGCATGGTTTGAGGAAAAAGGCCTTGTGGCCAGAAGTAGGATCCCTGTCAGGTCTAATTTGGCCTGGAGGATCAGAGGCTCCCCTGCCGGCTCTGTCATGTTACCAAACTAAAAAGTCCCAAATGTTGTAACCCTCTTCTTGCAGGGGAGTTGCTTCTGCCCCCAAAATTGTTGCTTGCCCCTTTGTGATCCTGTACCAGATCTACGCCATGCTGTTCCAAATATCCCATGTATGGAATTATGACCCCATAGAGAAGGGCTGGAAGGAAACATGAAAGACTCAGAGGGTTGCAGCAGGGGGGTGTAGCCGGGGGGTGTGTGCAGCTGCCCTTCCCCAAATCAAGTAAATAAATAAAAATACTTAACTCAGTGTTTTTCAACCTTTTTTGGGCAAAGGCACACTTGTTTCATGAAAAAAATCACGAGGCACACCACCACGGTGTGCGGAGAGGGAGATGTCAGAGCCCCGCTGCTCTCTTGGGGAATCGGATGAGAGCGGACCGCCTGTCCGCTCTCATCCGATCCCATCCGATCTGATCCCCACCCAGGATGGATGGAAAATAGGGTGGACACAGTCCGGCGCCCGCCTAGTGGACGAAAATTTGACTTTAAAAAAAAAAATCTTTCGAATTTTTCAATTTTCCCCATGGCACACCAGGCAACATCTCGCGGCGCACTAGTGTGCCGCGGAACAGTGGTTGAAAAACACTGATTTAACTGACCAACAGCATCACAGATAACTCACTTCTGCCCCCCACAACATAATGCCTGCCTCCCTGCAAAATAAATCCTGGCTACGCCCATGGCACCCCTTCTTCCTCTGTGGGTGCTGCTATGCCCTTGCACAAAGACAGTTCCAGGAGTGTGCCCTTGCTATCTCAGGTGTGCGGCCAGCCGGATAGTGCCAAGCGTCTTTCCATCAAAATCCCCCTTCGTCATCTGTGCCATCTTTGACAATCCACCTGGTGGAGCTGCATCTATTATATTATTATCGTGTGACCGGGCACACGTGACCCTCGCTTTGGGGAGCTTGTGCACTGCTGCCTCCTGGCGTGCGCTGCTGGCGACCGGGCCTTCAGCGCCAGCTTGGACTCCCATCAGCGTCGCCACCCGCGACCACGGGCCCTTCTCTTGCTCATTTATATTCATTGGAAGCGGGGAGGTGGAGCTTTCTGCGAGCCCCGCCCCCTCCCCGGCCTTGGCCGGGGCATGTGGCGCCGTGTTGTCACGGCAACCCCCGCGCAGCGCGGAACGCGTGGGGGCGGGGCCTGCAGCGTGGCCGGCCGAAGCCGCCGCGCGAACGCCCGAGGGGGCGGGGCAAGGCGTTCTTCTCGCGCGTGCGCTCGCTCCCCGCCTTTTCTTTTTGCCTGTTCGCGCGCGCGCTCGTCTCTGTGTCTGTTGGGGGAGGATTCGCAGCTCCCGCGACCCTCCGTCCTCCCCTCCGAGAGGCCTCCTTCCCCGCCTGGCGCAGGATGGACCCCGCGGGGAGCTCGCTGGACTTGGGGTTCTGCCCGTCGGCGCCCTGCCTGCTGGTGGAGGACTCGCAGCCGGAGCCGGACTCCGCCCAGGACGACGGCGAGGAGCCGCAGGCCCTGCCCGGCCTGAAGAGGAGGTGCCGGGAACCAGGGGCGCAGGACGAGGCGGATGGGCCGCGGGTCGTTCCGGGAGCGAAGGCGGCAGGAGGAGGCCCGGAGGAGCAGCAGGAGGAGGGCCGGGGCTCTGAGGGGGCTGAGCGGGGTCCCTCAGGGGGCTCTGGGCCCGCTCCCTTGCCGCCTCCGCTGCCGGCCTCCGACTCGCCCCGCGCCCTCCTCAGCCAGGTCTTGGAGCAGCTGCCGCCACCGCTCGCCAGGAACATCAGGTGGGCACCGCCATTCCTTCTCCGCGGGTGGGCTTTCGGCCTGCTTGACCCCCCTGAGACGTTGCTTGTCTCCCTTGCAGGGCGGCGGACGACCCCCGCGGCGGCGCTGCTGCTGCACCGGGCTCGCTCTGCGCGGAAGGTAAGTGGCCTCCTCCGCCTGCTGCTGCTGGGGACGGCCCTTGGGGGCTGCCCCTTCGCCATTGCTGAGAATCCAGCCCGGGGGGGGGGCGCTGCACAGGCCGTCGCCTGTTCTCGCTAGAGGCCGTCCTTGAACGGGGGGGGGGGGTTCGGGGTCCCCTCGTGACTGTTCTGCAGCCCTCTTGAGTTCACAAGTAACCTTGGCGGGGTGGGAGAGGGAGGGGTTGTTTGCCGGGCCCATTTCCTCCCTTTGGATGCTGGAGCCCTTCCACATGTGCTGAGGAAGTTCTTATCTTCTGATGCTAGAATCAGGCATGTCGCAGCTGGGCTTCGGTGTTTTGGAGCTCTCCCAGAGCCAGAACCTTGAAGGAGACTCCACAGCTAGTGTGGTTAGTGATAAGGAGCAGCTGCAACCCAAAGTGGCCTTGGAAGAAGAGGAGCAGGAGGAGGATTCCAATGGCGGTAGGTGAAGTGGGGGCGACCTCCTGAGTCTTTAGCTGAGCAGCCCTTTCCTCTGGCATAGGAAAACTTCACTCCAACCCTTTGCGAAACTACCCACACTGCCTCAAAAGGACTTCAGGCCCAAACAGAACCTTCTTTCTTTTAAATCATCCTTACTTGTTCATTCATTCATTTGAAGAACATTTTGCCCAGTTTACAATGTAGATGGCAAAAGCTTCCAGAATGGCTTACAAAGTAAGCGGTCCCTTCCCTTGGGCATACAGTCTCAAAGACATGCACTGGGCAGCAGGGTGAGTGGGGGAAAGCAAGCTCAGGCACCAGGTTTTAAACATATTATTCTTACAACAAGCTGGATGGGATAGAGACAGGCCAGTTACTTCCCCTTCCTGCTGTTCTGCAGCTGGATAGAATGGCTGCTTCTGGGTGACAGATGGGAGCCTTACAGTTCTGTTTGCCTAGTACTTACCAATAAACTGAGTCTCTGGAGTAACAGTACTTTTGTACACAGTATTCCTGCAAGGCAATTGAGGGACTGTAGTTGCCAAACTAACATTGAGTTGTATCCATTGTTAGTACTACTCTGAATAGACCCATTGAAATTAGTAGACATGAGTGATCTAGGTTCATTAATTTAAGTTAGGTGCAATCTTAGCAGTGAACGTAATAAAATTACCAATAAAATACATATAAAACTAGCAAAAAAACCAAAGCCCATAATAGATAATAGGTCATACAGGGAATGCCATCAGCCCTGAATCCAAGCAGATTTTGACTTGGCACCTAGATCGAAATCAGATTTAGTAATTCTCTGGAAAAGTCCTTAGAATGCAACATAGTGCAGTTGTGCTGTGGTATTTCAAGTGAAGCACCAATTCCTGATGCTTTTTTTGCTCTGCATGCAGATCCAGATGAAGTGACAAAGTCTGGGAGTGACTCTCCTGATAGGTAAATATCTGCTTTCACCTCTCATACTTGTTGGCTAACTTGTTGCATGGTTGAACCTTCAGGAAAGGGGGTATGGAGAGCTTGCCCTTTCTGTAGGGGGTGCAGTTTCTTTGCCTATTAAACCAGCTGTGAAGCACATGTGGTTCCATGAAGTCCTTCTTGCTGTCACACATGTGCCGAACATTCCTGCTGCTGGTAGGCGAGAAGCTGCTACTACTTTTCTGCCTTGTTCTTTGTGAAGGAAATATATTTTCATTCCTGTTAGTTGGGATTCGGCTAAAAGTATCGGAGGTGCCTTGCTGTTGCCTCCTGGCCAAGAAGGAAAGAAAGAAGGGACAGACCTTTCCATTGGGATTTTACAGGAGGGGGTTGCACCAAGGTGCTGCTGGCACTCTTACTAAACCTCATTTGAATGAGAAAAAAAAAAGTTCCCTGACTCTTTTCTCTTCTGCATTACCTAAAGAAATGGTGGAGTAGCTTATATCCATTCCCACTGGGATTTTTCAGGCCCAACAGCAAAGTTCTGTTTGCACCTTTGCAAAGTTCAGCACAAAAGCAAACATTCTTCCACTCCGCAAGTTCTGTGCATGCTTTGTGTCCTGTTTTTAATCCCCAGGGAAGCTATCAGCTTGTTTGTGTGGCATTCTTTCAGCTTGTCGTATTATTTTTCTGAAGATGTAGTCCACCCTGGGGCCTTACAGTGAAGAGCAGGCAACAAATATAAACAATGACACCCTGGGGAATATTGATTACACTTATGTTCCCAGCAGCACCCCAAAAATTCTGCAGTTCCATAAAGAACCTGCAAGGAGTCCAACTTCTGCCTGCCATCCACTTGACAGAAGGCCACAAGGGACGGATCCCTCTGGGTGGCATACACAGGATGCTGATGTCTTATCTACTCAGGAGGACATGTTTGGCCAGAGCAGCACAACAGGTGAAAACAGACTGCATGCCTGTGCCGTGGCCCCTGCAACCCATGAGGGGGAAGCAGGTGCAGTTTGCTGAAGCTCTGCTTATCCTGATAGCAAAGGAAGGTTTCCTACTTGATTACTATATAGATAGTGCTACATAGGTACATAGGAGACAGCTTAGTGTATGTCTCCTATGCACGACACACAGATGCTGTGGGAGGAATGGTAGGCAGTTGCTTTGTGGATGATGAGAATTCCAGTGGCACTGATAAAGTGGCCTTTTCAACGGATGTGTTTCTATGTCACCCTTTGCTGTTGTTGCATTTTGAAAATGTCTTAGTGTTTTGAATTCTTCAAATTTTGCCTCTTTTGTTTGTGCAGATGGCTTTGAATATGTAGTGGCACAGATCACCAGTGCTGAACAAGTTGTACAGGGTTGTCAGATTCTAGCATGGGCTGCTCAAAACGTAGCTCATCAGTTGCATTGCTGACTTGCGTTCAGCACCCTGAGAGTTGTAGTTTTCAGGCAAATATGCAAAATCATTCTTTGGTGACAGCATTAAAACCTGCCAGCTGCCACTGTGGCTGAAGGACATACTATTTGCCCTTCCAACAGTGGCCAATCAGGTGCCCAGGAGTAAATTTCTCTAGATTTAGAGATAGCAGCTCTTCGGGAAAATCTCAGCCGGTCATCAATATTTGATGGTGTTGCTGAGGAACGTAAAACATTTTCCATCCCTGTTGGGTTTACTTAAATTTACAGTCATATTTTTGCACACCACAAATTGTGGGTGCTCTTCTGCAATTTTGAGCAGTTGCAACAAGGTATTAAAATTGACTCCGATGTAGGGAAAAGATCAGAGCAGCTGGGAAACAGATTTTCAAGGCAGTGTCCATTGGGTTGTTTGACAAAACTGCTAAATGGTTTTGTTAATTTTAATTGCCTCTTGTTCCAGATGGTGACAGTGCTGTGTCCAGAGTGGAAGCAGCAAATTCTCCAGTGTGCACTCCTGCCGATTCTCTGCATGTCCTTCATCTCTCTGGACAGGGACCTCTTTCCATGTAAGTAACAAGCCTGTTCAGGTTGCTTTTGTTACCTGTTTCCCTGAATAATTGCTTCTAGGAAGCTGCCTTACACTGAGTCAGGTCCATCTAGCTCAGTATTGCTCACACTGACTGGCAGCAGCTTTCCAGAATTTCAGATGGGGGGCATTCCCAGCCGTGCTTGGAAATGCAACCCGGTATTGAACCTTGGGCCTTTCTCATATGAAGAAGGTGCTCTTTCACTATGACCTTTTTCCTTCTCAGCTAATTGATGATCCACTTATTACTTCCTTGCCTCCTGAATTCACTAATTGAGTCAGTTGCGCAGTTGGTTATCCCTGTATTGATTGGCTCTTATGCTTTCATTGATAGTGTTGTAATTGTGTCCACCTTTCAAAGTAACTGAGTTTTCTTTGCCTCTACTCCTTCTGCGCTCGTTGGTCTTTGTTGCCTTCCTTTTTCTCCTTTCTGTTCCCTGATGAGACACACAACCGAGCGCTGTTTGTGTTTCATGTTCCGTGGGAGGTACAAATGTGGTCTGTGCCTGCGAGCTGAGCCTTGGCTTCGGCCTTCAGATCTCTGGAATAGATTAGCTCATTTGCTTTTTTCTTGTGACCTTGCATATGCAGACAGTGAGGCAACTGAGTGATCTCTTTTTCTCTGTAGTTGTGCTTCAGGCCTTCCTACGCCATCTCCTGGCATCTCACATTCTGTACCCCTCATCATTCCAAGAAGCCCAACAGAACAGGGAACAGAAGGTATGCCAACTCTTTCTGCTGGAGGCCTTGGTAGCCCTTGGCCCAAGCTATGGTGTTCAAAAAGACAACTTAGTAATGGTGACCCAGGTTTCTTTTCTTTCATTTCTGAGCGAATGTGGAGGCCCCTCCTCTTTTTGAGCACTGAAAGAGGGGTGCAGAGGGCCAGTTGGTACCCTTCAGCTTTTTTGGCAGTGAGGTGTTCTGCTCCAGTGGCAGGAACAAGGCTGTCTTTCTCTGCTAAGGCAATAACGTTAATTTATCCACATCTTCTGTTGTTGCAGCAGCAGCAACAGGAGGAGGAGGAGGGAAGCAAGAAGAAGAGCCAAAGGAGACTCGGACTCCAGGGCTTCCTCAGTCCTCTACACCTGTCGCTCAAGATGCGCCAGCTTTTACTCCAGCATTCACTCCCATACCATCACAACCAGAGTTCTCCCATGTAAGTGGTCAGAAGGTGCCCAGCACTGAGACTGGTCTTCTCTGTGCTGCGTTCATCCTTGGTAGAAGTAAGGAGGCCCCCACGCCTCTTGCCCTACAGTTTGACAATCCTTTCCTTCGCTTGTGTTTTTTTGTCATAGGAGGATTTTCAAGACATTCACAAAGCGTTAGCCTGGCTTTGTGTATAGAAGGGCAAATCTCCTGGCCACCATGTTGGTTGTGGAAAACAGGAAACAATACTTTATGAAGTATCTTGCTTTGTGATTGGCCTGCTGGTATGTCTTGGTTGCAGTGTCAAGAATTACTTCTGGTTCTCTTGAGAGCTGGCCTGGTTGCAGAATCTCAGGTGTGGAGCTGTCATATTCCAATGTGTTTGTGTTTCCCTCTGTTTTAGGACACTTTCCTCCCAACTCCAAGCTTAGAGAAAGGGCCTGAGGCACAGACAGAGAAAGGAGATGATTGTGGTATCAGTTTGCCAGCAGACAGCTCTGAAATCCCTGAGGCACCTGCATCTGTTGTGGAGGGCCCCTTGTCATGGCCCTCGGGTGAGGCCTGCCTATTGGCGCTGTCTGCCAGTGAGTGCAGCCAGTCCACTGAGGCTGTGCAGCCTGAGGAAACAGCCATGGAAGCTCATGTTCCTCCAGTGGAGAAGCTTGGCTTGGATGGTAGATGTAGCGAGCAGCAGCGGTTTAATGAGGACAGCCATGCTTCAACTGGGCATCCTGCAGGAAGAGGTTCCACTGCCCAAGTTGGAGTTGGAGATGACCTTGGAAGTCAGGGCCACCTCTTGTGCCAGGGGTCTCAGGAGCCAGAATGTGAAGCTGTCCCAGAAACGCCTGGTGAAGCGCAGGGAGAAGCTGAGCTGCTGAGGGACGGAAGGTCTTGCCTTCACTCGACTCACTCTCAGGAAGAAAAGGTGGACCAGCATGTGGAACCTGCTGCAGGCAGAGAAGACTCTGAGAATGTGCTCCAGGCAGCTGTAGAGCCTGCACACCCAGATCCAGCAAACTTAAAGAGACCCCCCTTGGAAGACTCCAGGGAGGAGGCGTCCCTGAGGATCGGCCCTGGGGTGACACTGAAGCTCTCTGACTCCCAACCAGAGCTGGAGGGAAGCAGGTCCCAGGGGAGGTCCAGCGTTGCCCCTGGAGTGGGGCTGCCTGCTGCCATCTCTCCAGGCAGAAGCAACTTGGGAAGTGTGCTGGAGGAGGAGGAGAGCTTGCCACTTCTGCCCTCCCAGGGGGAAGGGAGTGGTGTGCCAACAACAGCCAAGGAGGATGAAACTGCAGAGAGCCAAGCAGCAGCAGCACCTCCAGAGCAAGGAAGTAGGAAGTCTGCTGCCCTTCCATCAGTTACTGCAAGGGAAGATTCAGAGCTGGGGCCCTTGCCTGGGAAGGAGAAAGCACCAGCAGTGACTTTGGAAGAGGAATCCCATTCTGGGAGTGCAGAGGACCAGATGGAGATCCAGCAGAAGCCATGTGGGCTGGAGAGAGAGGTGCAGCTGTGCCAGAGGGGTCCTGAGCCACCTGCTAGCCTGCCCAGCGGTAAGTGGATCTGGAGAGTAAGAGCAGCAGTAGAATTGCATCATTGGAAAGCATCCCTGTGGAGTGACCCAGGCTGCCTAGGCTTGAGCCAATGTGGCTGAGAGAGAAAGGATAGTAGCCTTTTGCAGCTTAAGAAAATAATTTCTCTTGCCTCCTCCTTTCCCTATCCCCCTGCCCTATTGTGTGAGTTATTTCCTTGAAATACTCTCCAGTGGTTGCCAAAGGGCATGATACACATAGACTGAGATGGAGGCTGTTCCCTTCCTGCCTCTGTGCCTGTCTGGTGTGTGAAGGGTGCATTGCATCTGATCTCACAGAGGCTGCATTGGCCTGTTATTGGCCTGTTGGCTTTTATTTTTTATTTTATTTTTTAAAATAATATTTATTGAAATATTTGTTGGCTTTTAAATGCTCCTTTATTTATTGCTTATTAAGTACATATTTGGACTGCCTAATAGCCAGAGCTCTCTGGGCAGTTCACAGAAGAGAAATGGAAGTACAGGCATAATTCAAATCAGCCCAGACTCCTTTGCAGCTGCAGTGAGAGCCTTCCAGGCTGTTGGAACAGAGTTCTAGTGCTCTCTGTGGCTTGATGACTGGCAAGGTCTCACCCCCCAGCCTGCTATCTTTCAGCAGTTACTGTTATCTGTTTTCAGTGATTACATTGTTGAAGCACAGCATGTTCTGTAAGTGCCTGCCTAGAGTACAATATGTTTAGCATAGGTGGGAGGAGCTGGGATGTTTGTGCACTGGGGACTTGGGCTTTGCTCTGCCCATGGTTTCAACCTTCTGGACTAGAAACTAACCCCCCCCCCCCAAAAAAAAAAACATAAAACAGACTTCTCCGGTATCTGCCTTGTACCAGCCTCTATGCAGCACATGGCAGGAAGTAAGAGGCCTGGGCACAGGATTTGCAAAGGAATCTTCTTGTCTGCTTCACCTTGCCTGGTCTCACTCACTGGACTCATTGTTAAAACCGTGTTTATGGAAGACAATCTTACTCTGCTACGAGTGATCACCAAAGAAGATGACCTTGTCCGGTAGTGTGATGCCATGCTGTTTTCTTCTAGTCTGGGCCTTTGGCTGACCATTTAGCTGCTGAGAATTTGTGGCAAGGAGGGTGCTTAGTAGCAGAATGTGAGCTCACCACCTGTCTGTTGTAATATCTTGTTCCAGAAACCCCCTTTCATCTCGCCCTGCTGAAGGAGAAGCATGTGACTGAGCCACTGACAGGCATCACCCCACCTCACATTGGCCAGCTGAAGAAAGGCCCCAGGCGACACAGCACTCCTATTGGTGAGTAGGAGATGTGGGGTAGGATTTCTGTGAGTGATTGAGATGGGCACCAGCTGCCTTCCCAAAGTGGCCATCTTTTGTCCTTCTCTTTGCCTTCAGAAGGTGTGTGTGCTGGTGGAGAGCAAGGAGGAGACTGATCCAAGCAACCACCAGTAAAGCAAAACCCCAGTGGGAGGGAGGCCCTGTGGTAGCTGTTTACATGTTGCCAGAACGGTGTGAGCTTGGAAGATATGACCTTACATTGCGCCATATTGCCTGTTCATTTTGCTCTATTGTCATATCTGACTGGCAGCAGCTGGGGCTTCAAGTGTGAAGAGGATCTCACAGCACCAGCTGACTGATCCCTCTAACTGGAGGGACTGCTAGGGATTGAACCTGGGACCTTGTGCATACAAAGCAAGTGCTCTGCCACTTCCTCTGCCATTTGGAAGCAGCTACAGACCACAAGGGGTATTACGGACTCTGCTCTTGGAGCAGCTGAGAAGTGTGGACAGTTGCTGTCTACACTGCTATAATCTGAAGCAAATCTGGATGCAGCTCCAACTGCTGCTGTGGCTTCCTCCACAGAATTCTGGAAGGTGCAAGGGCCCAAATTCTTTTTGGCTGCCTTGCAGAAGTACAACCCACATAGCTTTGGATTAGGAGCCCAGCTCATTTGGTCTCTCTCTGATGTTAGAGCAGTTGGCCCAAGGGCTAAGGCAGATTCTGGTGCTGCGGAGCTGCCATCTGCTTGGGGGTGGCCAAGAGGCTTTCTGTGCTGGTTCTTTCCAGCAAGCCTGGGTGGCTGTTGGTGAACCTGCCATCTTGCTTTGCTTGTTTCAGAGGCTGGAAACTGCCCGGACAATACCATAGCAACCAGCGATGTCACAGCTGAGGGCACCAACAATGTGACAGTGGAGAGTGCTCTGACCTCTGTTGAGATGGAGGAGAGTGGCAAAGGGAGCGCTGAGGCCGCCTGTGAGGAGCAGGGGAAGCTGTCCTTGCGCATGAACCTTGTGACTCCTGTGACGGAAGAGAGTGATGAGTCCCTGCCCTTCAGCCTAGACAGTAAGAGATTCAGTGCAAGAGCAGTTGCAGAGCGATGGTCCCCTGCCCTGGACTAGTGACTCCAAACAGTACTGACTGCTTGACTAGCGGTCTTTATAGTTCTCGTGATTCCACCTCTGCCTGGGAAGGGCTGATTTGGCAGTGCTGTTGGAAACACTTGCAGAAACCTGGCCCTTTAGGCAAGGAAGAGGTGGTCCTTGTCCTGGGCAAGTTGTAAAGAAGATGGCAAGGCTTTCTAACTGGGTGGTGACTTTTGATCCAAAGTGTTTGGGAGGGGGTGGAATGCTTCTAATGCCTTCCTCTTTGCCCCCAGAGCCCACATCCAGTGAAAAGAAGAACGGGTCTGTCACAGGAGTTGTTTCCAGGTAATAGGCAGGTACTGGTACTTAAGCCCTTTGTGACAGAGGTGAATGGCATCTGCTGGGAAAGGGTTATGTGTGCTTATGTGCCATCCTTCTGCCATCCAGTATAGGCCCAACTGGGTCAGACTATCAGTATCTCTAGGGCTGTTTTCATCAGTTTTCCCCATGCGTGGATGAACTGCCCATGTCAGAGAGGTCTGAGCCCCAGAGAGGTATTTGGAGGGGCAGGAAACCGTGTCTTGCTCCCTCCATCCTTCCAGATTCTCTGAGCTGCTGCTAGGGAGGTGAAGGATGTTGGTATTTAATGGCATCTGAGGGGTTTTCTGAACTGGAGGTCCTTGTGGGTGCTTGAGCCCCAGCATTCTGGGGCCACCAAATACTGGCCAGGTTGCCTCACTGCTAGCAAGCTCATAGGCCTTAGCTATCTCTTTGGCAGGATTGGTCCTTTCTGAGCCTGTCTCTCTCTTCTGCCTATAGCTCCCGGAAGGTGTCATCCGTCTTCACACGAGTCTGTGAAGTACAGCGTGAAGAAGACAAGGCTCAACGCCCTGAGCTGCCTTGTCCACTGTTCAGGCAAGTCCATGAAAGGCCTCCCTGGTGCTGTCTCTGTGCAACTTCCCTTCCATATGAACTAATAACTCATCCCATGCCATGTGCTGCTTCCCTCTGTGTGCAGTAGATACTCCTGGGAAATCCCTTCCCTGGCTAAGGTGCGTCTTGGCTTTGCTGAGCCACCCCAAGTTCTGCCTGTTGGAATCATGTGTTTGTGCCAGGCCTGTTGCCAGTTGTGAGGCACGCAGGATACAACTAGGACATGCTCAGTGGGCAGTGTTTGTCCCAGGGCAGCTGGTCTTGCAGGGTGAGGGCTACAAAACAGCAGCAGTTGAAAGATCCTTTTTCTGAGCAGGTCTCCTGGACAGCCAGGCAGCTTATTGGGACAGTTGGCATCATGCAAATGCGATAGATTGCGGGATATTGTCCCTGTGTGTGTGTTCATATGCATGCATGGCTTGTTGAGTCATTGGATATACCTGACAACAGCAAAAATACACCTAAACTAAAAATATGCCTATGCAGTCTCTGTGCAATATGAAACTTTGCATACTTGATGGTTTATGTACAGGGATTAAAGGGAAGACTCCAAATCCCAGACCCCCTTAGTCTTAAATGGGTAGGCTAGACAAAGCCGTGGACAAAAGGTCTCTCAACACAGTCATTCCAAATAAGGGAGAACTTTGCCTTTGTATCTGCTTCTGGGTTCCCTAGGAACATCTGACTTGCCCCTGCTGGTGACAGAAGACTGGATTTGGGTGGACATTCATTGTGATCTGGCAGAGCTCCTCTCATGCTTTTCTGATTGCTTTCAGGGGTGACCTGTTCAATTTCCCAAGTTCCCAGGAGGAGCAGGAGCCACCTGCAACCTGGCAGAGCCAGCGAAGGCTTGTGCCCCTGGGTTGTGGACCAGTCCAGGACTCTGGCTTGAGCGCTAAGCGGACAGTGGGTTGTGCGAAGGAGGGAGAGGCCATGGAAGTTGAAACAGCAGGAACTCAGGAGCAAAAAGAACAGAGGGTCCCCCAAAAGGCAGCTTCCGTTCTGGTGGTTGCAGGGAATGATGGAACTCAAACGCCAAAATCTGGCACCAGCAGCAAGGGGACCCAGGCTGTGGCAGAGTTCCTTCAAGGGCCAACGGAATTCACGTCAGCAGCCACACAGACAGTGCCTACTGGCCAGGTGGAGGTGGGGACCAGCACGGCTGGGTTGTGGCCTGGACAGCAGGACACTAAAGTGCAGGTGGAAGAGGACCATGGATCTAGGCCTGCCAGGGCTGGGCATGCGCCAGGGACCCAGCACAACCAGGTGAGAGGGAGTCGGATCGTGTACTTGGAAAAGGGGGAGGGGGGTGAGAGGTGCTGCTGCCTGTAGCAGGGGCGAAGGATTATCTACTACCTCCTGGTCCCAGCTTTTAGAGTGGGAGGTGGTTATTGCCACATGTGCCTCCCCCAGACTTTCCAACTCTGAGCGAGGTGGGAAGAAGCAGCCTCATCAAGAGAAGCACTTTGATTGGTCAGCCCAAAGGTCCACCAAGTCCCCCTCGCAATAGTGATCAGCCAGATGCTTGCTAGTGAGAAGCCCACAAGGGTGGCAGTTGCTATCCTGCCTCTGAGCGTATTTCATTTGTTTGTTTGTTTATATTTAAATACAGTCAAACCTTGGTTATCGAACGTAATCCGTTCCGGAAGACCGTTCGGCTTCCGAAAATCGTTCAAAAACCGGAGCAGTTACTTCTGGGTTTTCGGGAGCCGAGGTTTGGCTGTATTAGATTTATATTTAAATATATTTATAAACATTTATTTCATACGTCACGACATGCCATATAGGTGAAAACCGCACAATCACAATAAAAATGTCAAATCAGGCAGAGCTGTCTGACAAAGAAATCTCAAGCTATTTCCATCATAGGTGAATGGTTTCTGCAAGTGCATGTGATGACCCTGTCCTGTGACAGTGAATTTCAGGAGGGAATGATTGTCCAGATTCATTTTGGGGCATGTCCTGCATTTGCTGCCAGTTGCTTGTATTGGATAATTCTGGTGCTGCAGGAGGCCTTTCTTGTCACCAAGCCATTTTAGTTGCCCTTTTATGTGCCATCTGCAGCTCTGTGAAAGCCGTTCCTGCCTCTAATAGCAAGCTCAGGAGGTGAGTGGAGCTAAGAAACAGTGGAGTGCTGCTGTTGCCTGTTAGTGTCCAGATGGTACTGAGCTGGATTGACCAGTGCTGTATAATTCTGTATAATGCAGTCTCCTGCTCCTCTGACGGCGATGTTCCCCTTTCATTCCAAACAGCAGTGTGCTGTGGAGGAATCTCTGAAAACTTTCTGCCTTTTTCTTTTCTTCAGCACGAGGAAGGGTTTGATTTGCCTCGCCCGCCCCCAGGCAGAGCCCTCCGGCGTCATATACGCACCATCCGCGAAGTACGAACTGTTGTCACACGACTCATCACAGACATCTACTACAAGGATGGGGCAGAAGTGGAACGCAAGGTAGTGGAGGTAAGGCGAGAGATGTCAAGGCCAGGACAATTCAGAAAACTGTTTCTGCGTTTTTAAAGAGGATTTTTCCTACCCTTGTTCCTTTGTGCTGCCGGATGGGTGTGTGAACCTCAGAAAGGGAAATCTCTGACCTTATCCCAGGTGATCTTGGGACAGTCACTTGCCCGCTCGTTGACTCTAGGCCTCCATCTCCTTCTCATTGGTTTCCTAGGGCTTCTTGTGCTTTGCCAGTTGCTTCTCTGAGTTTGCCATATTGGTCCCCTACTTGAGAATAAACACCATATCATGTGCATCCAGGCCATTTTGGAGCCACAAATCCTGCTCCCTATCTTGCACCTTTGAGTGTTGGACCTGTGAACCTTAAGGCACTGTGATCACAAATTACCTATTTGGTGCTGGTTGTTGACGTGTGAGCATCTACTCTTGCGTTGTATTCTTTTTAAGACTTGCAGCAGAGTTTCTTTAACAGAGAATCATTATTATTTACAAAAAAATTACACCGGTCAAATAAAACAATATAATTCCTTCTCCTCTAGCCATCTGGCCAGAGACTCAATTGCTGACTCATTTACAACTTTGTTCATTTACACGCCTTCTCCAGCGAGAAGAACATCATTTTGCCTGTTCTGACCTTACAGGCAAGTATTTATTTTGTGGAGCGGAGGAGAGTGGAATAAAATGCCTTGTGGCTAAAGGGTGGGGCTCTTTCTCTGATAGAGCTGAGCATCAACAGGATGGATACCCAAAGAGTTTCCTGTTTAGAATGTCAAAAAGTAGTTTTGTTGTGGGAAGAGCACTGCTCTGGGAGCTCTGCCCTGCCCTACATGTATCTGGCTGAGAGTGACTTGCCTGTGGGTGGATCCCTCTTGGGATCTGAAAGTGCTGGCCCTAGGGCATCTCTCCCCTTCTACCTGGCACCTGGCTTGGCCTTCCCTCCCTCCCTTGAATCCCAGCCTGCTTTTCTTTCAGGAGAGAGAGGACCCCATCATGGAGTGCCAGGAGAGTGAGGTGGATGTCTCCCCCTCTCGTACGGGAGGCTCTTCTTCGCTTGCCTCTGGAGACCTTGGTGACATCAGCTCCTTCTCATCCAAGGCCTCTGGCCTCCAGCGCATGTCCAGTGGAGGGAGCAGTGCCTTGTCCGTCACACACAGTGGGACAAGTTCTGGGCAAGGAGGCACTCTTCTGAGAGGAGGGAGACCTTGCCAAGGAGCTGGGCCTGGAGACTTGGCCTTCCCTGGGGTCAGAAAGCTCAGGTGGGTGCAGGGCCTCTGGGAAAGGGACATCAGAGGAAGGCTTCACTTTGGGGGAGCAGCAGGGTGGAAGAGAGAGAGGCCATTTTGCATTTTGAATATGACTGTCAGTATATTCTTTAACCAGTTTCCAAACTGAAAGCCTGTGCTATACTTTTAAAAGGCCATGGGTTCTAAAACGAATTGAATTTATTCACTGTTGGCGAGTTAATATTTTTGATGTCAAGAAGGTTTTAAATACTTGAAGGTTGGTGTTGTATTGAGTGATGTTTCAAACTGGGGAAACAATGTGGCAAATCATGTTGGGTTGCCTTGTGAGCAGCTTTATTTGGGCTTTGCTGTTTACCTTGAAATGCAAGGGATAAATTCTTTGTGCCCACAGTTCTGTGCCATGACCCTGGGAGCATGTGTGGGGCCTCCAGGACATTGTGGCTGGCAGGCAGGCTGGCTGTGCAGAGGTTAACGCTGCCTTTGGTTTTCCTAGCCCTAGGAAGGGGGGCAGCCAGCCTCAGTCTCCAGTCCAGCCTGACCATGCAGCAGTTCCTGGGGGGTGTGAGGAGGAAGCGCAAGGTGTGATCAACCAGAGGAGTGGCAGAGCCCCTCCAACTCCTCGCAGACGAGGGCGAAGGGGCCGCCTCACATCGCGATCGGCCGGAGCCAGGTAGCGTGGTGAAGGTCAGCTGATGCTGATGAGGGAGGTGACCCTGGTGGGGTGGAGTAGCAAGAGCTAAAGGCCCTTGCAGCTTCTCCAGCTGTTTCTCTCCCTGCATCTGCAGGGCGAGCCTACCAGCTGTGGAGGATCTGTCAACCACAGCCTTGCCAGAAGAGGACTGCCACACGCATCGCCCTTTGAAGGGGCAGGACCGCAGCATCTCCCCTGAAATCCCCTTGCAAGAGCGTCTGGGGGTTTCTACCAGCACAGAGCTTTCCTCTGCTGCCACCTCCTCTTCTGCGAACAGCTTTGTGGGCCTCCGGGTGGTGGCAAAGTGGTCCTCGAATGGCTACTTCTACTCTGGGACTATCACACAGGATGTAGGGGGTGTCAAATATAAGCTGCGCTTTGACGATGGCTATGAATGTGATGTTCCGGGCAAAGACATCTTGCTGTGCGACCCTCTCCCCCTGGAAACAGAGGTGACGGCCCTTTCGGAGGACGAATACTTCAGCGCAGGTAACTTGTCTGGCTGGCAAGTGACCTGCAGTGTTTGGGGTGGGCGGTAGCGGAGAGTTGGGTCCCAGTCTGTGAGCTGCCCTTATGATGCCTTCTGCCTTGGCTGCAGGGGTAGTGAAGGGGCATCGGAAGGAGGCCGGGGAGCTGTTCTATTGCATTGAGAAGGAGGGCCAGCGGAAGTGGTACCGGCGGAGAGCAGTCATCTTGTCTTTAGAGCAAGGGAATCGGCTCCGAGAGCAATTTGGGTTGGGCCCCTACGAACCCGTCATGCCCCTGACAAAGGCGGCTGACATCAGCCTTGGTAAGCAGCCTATAGGCAACTGCCCTGTGGGTCTGGCCAAGAGAAATGGGAACCCCTAGGAACCTCTTAATTGAGGGCAGGAGCTGCAGGGTGCTGGCCTTGGGTAAACTCTTCAGTTTTAAGAGGCGCAAGTGACTTCCTTCTGCTACCCTGCAGAAAACATGCAGGGGGGGCCCTTGGTGCTGCTGCATGTTGAGGTGGGAGCTAACAACATTCTCCTTGTGGGGCTAGATAACCTGGTGGAAGGAAAGCGGAAGAGGCGCAACCTTGGCTCCCCCAGCACCTCCAACAACACAACACCAACCCGCAAGGGCCCTGAGAGCCCCCAGACCCCGCACAGGCTGTCTAGCAAAAGGAAGCTAGTTGCCTCAGAAGAGGAGAGATCCCCTGCCAAACGAGGGCGGCGGGCAACCCCTACAAAGCCAGGTCAGACTGTTTTATGTCTCCTTGCATTGCATCTCTTCTCCCTGGACCAGACTTTCCCTTCTTGGTCTTCTCCAGCCTTTCCTCCCAAACCAGAGGAGCTGGAGCTGAGCTCTTGCACCAGGAGGCTCCCCTCTCTCTCCATGAGAGAAATTCTAGGTTGAGGCTGCTGACCTGCTGTCAGGAGGCAGCCACAGGACTTTGATTTTCCTCCCTCCCTCCACAGGGGCTGCCTGTTCCAGGGAAGCAGTGAGCCCATCTGTCAGTGGAGTGGACTTGGGAGATATCCCGGCACCAGATGACCGATGGGGGCCTATGCCCCACAACAAGACTCTCTTTCTGGGCTATGCCTTTCTCCTCACAATGGCAGACCCCACAGATAAACTCTCCAGTTGCCAGGAGCCTGCAGTGAGCAGCGAAGAGGAAGGTGAGCACTCTGTTGCTCCAGGGAGGTTGTTGGGGGCAGGGGTGGCCCTCGTTGACTGAATCTGGTTTAGGGTGGTGAAACTCCAGCGGGTGACAGAAAAGGCAGAACTAGGAAGGGACCCAAGGGGGCCCACCTAGTTAAGCATCTTGTTCACATGGGGGCCAAAGGAAGGCAGCTTGGCCAAGGATCCCTGGTAGGGATTCTGCTAGCTGCGGTTTCTGTCCTCTTTGCAGGATAGTGGTGTGCCTACAAGGGCTAAGGAAGTGGCAAGTTGTGGGGCTGCAAGAACTTGAAGTCAACAAGCCAGTATCTTACTGCACTTTCCAAAGTTAGTTTATTGAGGGGATAGTTGAACCTGGGACTTGGTAAGACTGGCTGTATCCTTGCACCTTGCCAGCCAGTGTGCAAGCACATCACAGGAGGGCTGTTGGGCAACATGACAGTATGAAATCCCTTGAAGGCTACTTGAGGAGCCATACCAGGTGGCAGTCATGCCTTCTGCTATTCAAGGTCCTAGAAGCCCCAAAGATAAGGAATGGCCAAGTGTGGGGCAGAACATGTTTGCCATCTTGTGGCCCTCTAAGAGAAATCAGTGATTTCGGAATGAGCTGCAGATCTCTCTTACAACTTTCATGCTCCTTACAGCTACCATTTGGGGCTCGCTTTAGGGCTCAGAAAATAATTTCACTAACTTAACAGTCAATTTCTGAACATGGCTCCAAGTGTTGGTGCTTACCTTTTAAAACCCTTTGCAGCAAGGGGCTTGGATTTTTGAAGGACCACCACCTTCTGAATGAATCAGCCCAGGTACTGAGGTCATCACCGAAGGGTCTTCTCTGGGTTCCCCCTCCTCTTAATTACATGGGTGCTGTCTTGAAGGTTTTCTTGGCAATAGCACACCCCTTTGGGTCACTTTCCTCACCTGTTACTACTATCTCTTATGTCATCTTGGCACTAGGTGAAGACCTTTCTGCATTTCTCTAGGCATTTTTAAATGTCTAAATCTGCTGCTGTGCTGCACACACGTTCTTGTCAATTGTATTATTTTCTGTTGAGTATAAAAACAGTTCTTAGAGCACATTACTGAACAGTGAAGAATAATTTTTAAAGTGAATAGCTGTTCCTAATCATGTTTAGTCTCTGAACTGAATTTCAATGCAATTGTTTTCATGTTCTTTATTTAACAAAATTCATAGTTTACAAAGAAAAATCAAAATACTAACTTAAAAATTGACAGAAGCAAGCATTTAAAAGAAGTCAACATGCAGCTTTTAAAATATAAATAAAATCTGAGATTTTGATTGTGTGGGAATATTTCACAGTCCTCTTGCAAGGGAAGAGGTGTAGTGCTCTATTTATGCTAAAGAATTAACTCTGCTAACTTCATCCTGTTTTCTAGACTTCTTGGAGGTAACACCTTACAACAAACACTACATTGGACTGCAGCTGCAAGCTGGAGGTGGTTTCATCCTGGATGACTTCAATGAAAGCCAGGTCAGGAGCCAGAGCTGGGGATGCATGAAGTAGCATCACCCAGGTTGGCAGTGGAGATTTATTTGGAGAGGGTGTTGGTGCTTTGCTGCTGTTTTCCTTTTAATTATAAAATTGATGCTTTTCTGGGTGTGGTCCAAGGGTGGCAGGTGTGTGACGGGTGGCAGCTTCACCTGCACACAGGTTGTCAAGTGAGAATTGCCATTTGTTCTCCTTTCAAGACCTGGGATGAGGAAAGGAGGTGCCTGGCCATGATGCTTCTTGGAATGGGACAGATCTTGATAGGGGCTGCTTGAAGTAGAGGCAGAGAGAGCCTCTTTTCCTTCCATTGGCACATTTCTCACTTCTCTACTTCTGCCAGTACTGAGCCTTCCATTTTGCAGTTAGCCTGGCTGGCTAGTTGTCAAATAAGCATTTGACCACACTGGGTGTTTTATACTGAACCTGCAGCCTCTTCCAGGGCTTTGTGTTTCTATGGAAGCCCAGGTCCCACCCTCCGCTTCCTTTGTCCAGTGCAGTGCAGCCTACCAGTGCTTCCTGATAGCAGACAGACACTGCCGCAACCGGATTTACTTTCTGTGCCTTGCCCGAGGAATCCCCTGTGTGTCTCACGTCTGGGTCCATGACAGTTGTCATGCCAACCAGCTGCAGAACTACCGGAATTATTTGTTGCCAGCTGGTTATAGCCTGCAGGAGCAGAGGTTGCTGGACTGGTAAGTCCATGAATGTTGGAGGGACCATGAGCAGCTTACCCACCTGGTGCAGGTGGAACAGGGTGGCATGTCCAGTTCCCTTGCAGTGGAGCTGCTTCTAACCTTTGCTTCCTTCTAGGCACTCTCGTGAGAACCCTTTCAGTAAGCTGAAGGTGCTTCTGGTGTCCAGTGAGCAGCACGACTTCCTGGAGCTCTGGTCTGAGATTCTCATGATGGGGGGTGCTGCTTCTGTTAAGCTGCAGGAATCTGCCTCATGGAGCAAAGGTACAAGCCCCTGGAAGGCAGCCAGCTGGTTTCTGTGGCGGGTATATTGGCAAGAGGCTCTCCGTTGCCCACTGAGACATACCAATCCCCCTGTGCAGAAAAGAGGCCTGGTGTGGGAGGAGCTTTAACTTAGATTCCAGAGGCTTGCTGAGAAGTTAGATGAGGCAGGGCAAGAATTGATTGGCTACTTCACCCCTTTCCTTGTGTGGAGCTGCCATCCATCCTTTTCCAAAGGCAGCAAGATCAAGTACCTGGTGCTGTAAACAAGCAAGAGGAAAGGTTTGACCACACAGGGCAATTCTTGTTTTCTATTTCCACAGATGTGAGTTTGGCTGTGTTTGATGTCGTGGTGACTGATGCTTCGTGCCCAACAGCTTTCTTGAAATGTGCTGAAGCGCTACAGCTGCCAGTGGTAACCCAAGAGTGGGTGATCCAGTGCCTCATTGCTGGGAAGAAAGTTGGATTCAAACACCCAAAGTATCAGCTTGATTCTGTCCCCAGTTGAACCTTTTTGCAGGCTGTCATTGTCACCCAGGTTTTAAATGTCTGTGTCACTTGAACTGTGCATGAAGTGCTGTATATAGTTTTAACTTCTGGACTTTTATGATAATAAACGTCAATTTTCTTGTTGCAGTATCTAGGATTTCTCCTCTTACCATCTCTAAAGTGGCCCAGCATGATTGCTTGCAGCTGCCAGTGGAGGGAAGAAGGGAAAGTTGCTCATTTAATACGCTGACATCAATTGCTGTAGATGGCCTGTCCTTTTTATCCCTTGGTCCAAGAACGGTCTCATTCAAGGGTTCCCCAGAGTTCCTTACTCAGTTATACCAGCCTACACTCTGTGTAGATGCAGACTAGGATCTGCCAACAAATGTGGAGGTGTTTACACATTGTTGGCATAGGACAGCTCATGAGTGGGAGGGGCAATCTCCTTGTGGAGACTCCTGCTCCTCAGATAAGAAAAATATATATACACAGTGGATTGGGCACTAGCTAGAGTTCTTCCATGGTATGCCTTTGCTGCTGAACTAAAAAAGCAAAAATAAGGCTGATGGCAGAAGAAAGTGAAACAAATAGGGGTGGAGGAGGGCAGGTTACCTGAAAGGGACCAGCAGTCTTGCACCACTTGTTTATTCTCCTCCTCTCCCTCACCGTGTGTGTGAGAGGAAACGAAGCTGCACCAACCCCCCCCCCACAAAAAGTAGAAGGAACACTTTCATTGGCAGACTCAGCCCAGAATAGAAATATTCGGTATCTTCTCCCTGCTTCCGTATTTAGAGACACGAAATTGCATTTTCAAAAAAGCAACTTTCCTGCAGTTAATCACACTTTCCCATTAAGAGCAGGTCAACGCTCACCCTGATTTGCACAATGTGGCTCCTGGATGATGAGGGCAATGAGACAACCTCCTTTGCTCGCAGCCTTACTTGCAGTGCTAGCAGTAGAAAGAGCCAAATTCGCTGACAAGTGACAGCAGCATTTGAAAACAATTCAAAGTCAATGCTAAGCAGCACTTTCACTTCCGGAAAAACATGCAGCATAAGGAGAGCAGTACTAGAGACACATATAATGAAGCACACACTGACAGAGTCCTTTCTGAGTGCCAGGATGAGGTCCTAATATCTCTCAGCACCTTCCCCTCCAGAAGTCAGAACATGTATCCTGACCAGAGCAGGTTTGCTTCCCAGAAAAGGTGGCAACAGCCTTCATTGTGAGACTGGTGGTCTATTCTAATCCCACACTGTAGAGAAAGAAGGGGCAGTTAATTAGAGGAAGGGCTCTGTGGCTGCAGAAGGGAGAAGGGTTGTGTAAATTGGGCACAGTAGCCAAAACTGTTAAATGTTAGAGATGCACACACATATTATTTACAGACCACAGTGTGCAAAGTTTGAATTGCATTTTTTAACATAGCACACAGCTGGTTATAAATACATTTATATCCCACCTTCTGGGATATAACAAAACAGAAACAGCAGAAAGTCTAGATTATGCCTAATCATCACATCCCTCTCACCAGCAGCTCACCAGCTTAAGACCTTGTGTGTTTCTGGTTAGTAACAGCCTGTGTAATTAAAGATTCCCAGTCCTTGGGAAACCTTAAGCCCTAGAAGGCAAGGAAACCCAGGCTAAGGATGGCTGTAGAAGAGTCCACATTCAGGCAGAGCCCCCCACCTCCCACCACCAGCAGGAATATAACTAAAGGAGCTTGTGTGGTTTCCTGGCACTTGCCAAGGCCTACCTGCCCAAGGTGCCTCCAGCCTGGGTATAGTATTTGTTGTAGTCAAGACGTAACAGCAACTGAGCCAAGTCTGAATTGATCTGGTGATTGTGAACACTGGAGAGGATCTTGAAAAGGAGTGAAGACTGACAGCTGAAGCCCTGCAAAGGTAAACGGCACCCATGAGCCATAAATTGAGGGCTCTGCCTTAGCAGAAAGGGCTGAACAGAGAGGACTAGAAGGCCACTCGAACCCATATGGGGAGGAAGCATCCCAGGCAGCTGCCCCACCTCATCGCTCACCCTTTGGGAACTGCTGTCCTGGAGGAGGAAAGGCCCCAGCTGTTGCTGCCAGTATGTCACAAGGGCCCGACCAAGGCTGTTTCTGATGAGCTGCATGGAAGAGCAATGGCCAGACTTCTTGTGTTCCTACCCCCACCCCATGCTGAATTCATCAGAGAGCTGCCTGCTCTGAGTTTCCAACATGCTTCCACAGGAGAGATGCCCCAAAAGCTTTGGGCGATGTTTTTCAGGTAGAAAAGTGCAAGACGCACCTTGGCCAGGATGCTCAACTGGGCCGTCCCCCGCTCATCCAATGGTCCCCGGTTCTGGCTGACAAGTGAGCAGAAGCTATGGCATAGATCCAGTATTTCATTCAGACAGTGGAAAGCCTGCAAAACCAAAGAGCAGAAAGGAGATGGAGGGCCTCACCAGAGCAGAAGCTTCTCGTCTTGCCCTTCCGCAGCCTGAGATAATAACAAGATTCAGCAGGATTATTGGACTGGTTTACTCAAACTATTTCACTTCTTGCTTAGTAGAGCAATTCTTAAGGTCTAATGGAGCTGATACAAACAAACAAAACAAAACAAAAATCTTCATATACTGCACAGCGGCTACCAAAGCCCGAAATTTCTGTTCAAGCATCATAAGCTACTCTAAACATGAGTTTCCAAGACCAATGAACATACAGTGGTGCCCCGCAAGACGAATGCCTCGCAAGACGGAAAACCCGCTAGACGAAAGGGTTTTCCGTTTTGGAGGTGCTTCGCAAAATGAAATTCCTATGGGCTTGCTTCGCAAGACGAAAATGTCTTGTGAGTTCCTGCGGGTTTTCCCCCCCTCCCCCCCTTTCCCCCAAGCCGCTAAGCCGCTTATTAGCTGATCCTAAGCCACTAAGTCGCTTAACAGCTGATCTGCTAAGTCGCTAAACCGCTTACCAGCTGATCCGCTAAGCCGCTTACCAGCTGATCCGCTAAGCCGCTAATAGCGCTAAGCCGCTAATGGGCTTGCTTCGCAAGACGAAAAAAACGCGAGACGAAGAGACTCGCGGAACGGATTCTTTTCGTCTTGCGAGGCACCACTGTACTTTGATAGGCTTCTCCAGATTGCCAAATGCTACCAAGGAAATGCTACCAGGAAAACACTCCCCCCAAAAAACACATGATGAAGGCAAACTGACACAGTTGCAGTTCATTTATTTTCTATCCTGCTTTTCTATACAGACCTGTACCTCATTATTCACTTTAGCAGGTAAGGGCTTTGGTTGTGCTCATGGCCAAGCAACACAGCCATGTTCACAAGGGTCTGGCTTTTGCTTTAGTTCCTTCTTGCCGTGTTTGCACTGAAGTGAGCTAGGAGTGCTGTACTGGATGGGCATTTGGACTGTTCGAACAGGACCAGTTCTCCTGGGGACACAAGGCAAACAAACTATGGGGATCACTCACTGGTTTCAGCAGAATGAAGGACTGTGCTAGGAGATTGCTCAAGAAGTGATCATGTGCCAGTCGAATGCTCTCAAAGTCACGGGTGGAGTTGATCTGCTGCAGAAGTTGGGAGAACTGAGACTCCAGAACATCCACCTGAGGATACGGAAAAGTGAGGGAGAAGATACTGCCTGCTGTTTCCAGTCATTTCCGGCCACCAATTTTTGGTGGGAAATTTAGGGTATCGCTGGGAGAAGTGGCTGGTGCATATCCCCTGGAGGAGCAGCACCGAAGCCTCAGAGTTAGCCCCTGAGACCTGTGTTGCTGCTCACCTGCAGGTAGTACTGCAGATTGTCTACAAGGAAAGTCATGTGATGGCGCAGTTGCCACTTGATGGCATCTGTCCTGTTGGATTCCAGGCGCTTGCACCACATCTGTAGAGCCCAGCAGTGCTGCAGTTCAGCCTGGACTCGACGCACACTTAGCAGATACTTGAAGACCACATTGTACCTGCAAGCCAAGAGGAAGGCAAGCAAAAGATAGCTGGGTCAGACCAGGCCAGCATTTCCTCCTCCCACCCAGGAAATGTGTGCTCTGCTACAATCAACCTTTGACACCAAAATGCCACAGAATCCACCTGGAAACAGAAACAGGGATAAAGCGGCCCTCACTTTTCCAGGACGGCAGGAGTAAAGAGGATATGCAGGGGCCACTGCACTCTGTAGGAGAGCCCCAGAGCAGCCCAGCCTGATGCAGGGGATTCATGGGGAGACAGTTCCCGAGAAGGCGTATCTCGAGCGGCATCTGAAAAGGAATCCAGGAGGCAGGTGGGCAACAATACGGCTGCAAGGCTTGCTGGACCTCACCCTCCTTCCCTGCCACCCTCCTTCTCATTTTATCAATGGGCAGCCAATGCAGGTGAGAGACTTGCTCCAGGCCACCCAGGGGGTTGATGAGACTGGCATTGGCTTTGAACTCCCAGCTTCCCAGACCTAGGGCTGCCATTCTGCCTCTATGGAACCAAATTGGCTTTGTGGCTCTGTGCTTGTAGTTGTGGTGGGGCCTAAAGCTGCCCTGCTCAGGGCTGCTTGGCTCCCTGGCACCAGCACGCACCTCGGTGCTCCTTTCCATAATAGTGGATGGTCAGGTGAAGAAGAGGAAGCAG
The DNA here is from genome assembly GCF_965113315.1 of Podarcis vaucheri. Classification (NCBI taxonomy): domain Eukaryota; kingdom Metazoa; phylum Chordata; class Lepidosauria; order Squamata; family Lacertidae; genus Podarcis; species Podarcis vaucheri. Next base: position 29,697,636 of record NC_138752.1, read on the forward strand.
GTTGTCATCGTCAAGCAGCACTTTGTGGGCAGATTGCTGGAAGGCGACATTCACATCTGAGGAGGAAAGCCACACCAGAACGACTTACGCCAGATGAGCGCACAGTGAGCAAGGAAGGCACAGTCACCTGTTTCCACTCTCCCACCCCCATGCCCTTTTCAGAGTTTGTGCCACAACAGCTTACAGAACCAAACTGTGCCTATGCAGGAGCCAAGAGTCTTGGTAGAAAGGCTTGGGAAGCAGGGAAGTATCTGAGTAGAGAGTTGTCGGTCTGATCCACCAACCTCACCAGCTCAGCCTAACGGAGAAGCCAGATCCCATGAAACTCACCATGTTCTGTCACTGCGGTGGGAGGTGTCTTCAGCATCTGCTGTGCGGTGTCAATGAAGGCCTGAAACAGTTCTCCTCTCCCCAAGAGATAAAAATCTTTAATAATCTAGAAAGGAGGAGAGAATGGCTAAATGCATCAGGATACAGAACCCATGGGCCCCTGCAAGCAACACTCCACTGGCAAGAGTGAGTCTCCTCCTGCACAAAGAGAGAGGAACAGCTTTGGAAGCTCCATATGGGGGGTTTGCATGTACCTTCAGTTGTCCTATTAAATCCGATTCTTCCACCATGAGCTTCCATAAGTGCTAAGGGAGAGAGAACAGTCCATCAGCATCAAGAACCAGGAATCCCCAGCAGCAGCAGCAGCTCCGAGTTGCTGCTGGGACCTTCCGCCCCACTGCAGCCAGGACTTGATCTGTTTGCTTTGAGTGACAGAGACTACTTGCCCATTGCTGGGCAGGCTCTCCATGCTCTATATGGCAGGACTGACAAACAGCCGGTCTATGGGATATTGTAACAGTTGAGGCTTTTAAAAAGCTTAATTATTGTGCAGGGTGCATTAGCAAGAGACAAATGTTAATTCTGGATCCCCACCTGTCACCCCTCCCCCCGCACCAATTAGACTTTTGAAAAGCAGGGGAGAGGACTAATATCACCTCACTCTATTAATTGATCTGCCATTAAAATCAAATCTCCCACACAGAGATTAGGCTTTATTAAAGCTTTTATTGTTGCTAATGGGAGCTTTTAACATAGTGAGGCTTTCTTGAGAGGGAAGAGAATTCACTGAATGGGTGCTGGTGGTGGTGATCAGGTTGCTCCAGCATGGCATGGCACTTTTGACTCCATTCCAGCAAGTAATCCCAAGAAGGAATGTGACCCTCAGCCTGAAAAATGGTTTCCAACAAGCTCTGGCAAGGGGTTTGCAAATGGCTCTCTGCTTCTACCTCACAAAGAACTTAGTGCATGCAAATCTAGAGCTACGGCTGACCTCTGCCACAGTGCTCCGTATCCAGTCCACCACTGTCTCAAAGTCCACCAGGTTGAAGAGAGGCTGCTGTTTGAGGCGATGCAGCTCAGCCGCAAAGGTGTCCTCCTGGTTCTTCAGGATGGAGCCTGTGAGGCAACGGAAGGCAAGGAAGAGTGGCCTAACCTGGACACAAGATGCCAGTCATGGCCTCCATCAGCAGAGCTTTGCAGAGGACAAAGGCTGTTCAAGGTTGCATCAAGATCCAGCTTGGAAAAGTGGAGGAGAGGAAAAGGGGGGGAAATTGCTCTCCCACTTTTTCAAGCAAGTTCTTGCATAGGTCAGAATTTAAGACTGGAGAGTGTTTGCATTGTAAGAATTGGAAGCCTTTCAAGCTTCTGAAACACACTGAGCTTCAGTGAAGTTTTGCATCCGTGAGCACCAGAGCCTGTTCTCCTTTTTGCTTCGTGGCTGACAGATGCCAACAACCCGAGGTTATAGACGACCAAAATGCTTGAAATATTTTAAACAGAGGGAAATGGAAAACTGCTTCACTCCAACCCACTGAGGACTGTGCAATGCACACAGTGATGGCAGCAGATGCAACTTCAATTTGGGAAACTGGTAACAAAGCAGACAATGGAGGTGGGCTGAGGACAGTCTTTGTTTTCTCCTGGAAACAGCTGGCTGGTATTAAGTCAAAAAACCTCTTGCTGTTCCAAAGTGGCCTTCCTGAGAGCAGGGTACTGTGGCTCCAAAATCTTTTCAGTGCTTCCCAGTCGTTCTGTATTAAGTACAAATACCAGAGCTAGGAGGAAGAAGGTCCTTCTTCGAACCTGTTTTAAAACGCACACGCACACACACATACACACTCTCTCTCTCTCTATATATATATATTCCCCTTTCTCTGGCAGAGTAGAGGGGTCCTTTACCTTTACGGAGCCGCCATACTCTACCTCAAGGAAAGAGTGGCAGAGCAAGGGGGAGGGGTGGCTCAAGTGCTTTGCAGGGAGGGTCCATTCCATCTTGCGCAGACCCCTGGTGAGGCATCCCAGCACTTCCCTGCTGTGTCCCAGGGTGCCCTTATGAATGGACAGCCAAGAAACAACCACCCTGCAGTTTTCAATCCTTGCTGCCCCCACGCAGAATAAAATGAGTCAAAGTGTCTCCTACCTTTTTTGGTAAGGCTCACATTTTGACTCTCAAACATCTGGACAGACTCTCCCACAAAAAGGATCTTCTCAGCAACTCGCACAGGGATGTAGGATGGCAGCATTTCAATCCGCAGAGAGAACTGCTTTGGGGATGGTGCCAACATGTTCTCCTCTTCAATCAGCCGCTGTTGGAAGGAGAGGTGAAAATGGGGGAAAGTCAAAGAACCCCACACACAAACATGGCGGCTCCAAGTAGAAAGCCCCATCCCCAATCCTGAAGACTGTCCATCAAAGGATAGGTGTGTGTTAAGACTTAGCTGGAACCATCAAGCTGTGTCAGCGGGGAGCAGAGCAGGATTCTTGATCCATGAAACAATGGCTGAGGAGTCAGAAAAGAATACTTGAGCTATCAAAAAAGAAAGTTCTAGATCCAACTACAAAAAGATGACTGGAGGGGACTGAACAGGTTTCACAAGGCAAGAGAGCACCTGGCTTGATGGCTGAGCATCTGCTTTGCATGCAAGCAGCCTTGCATGTCCAACCCCCCAACAACATCTCCATGTAGGACAGGGAGAAGCCTGTGAAGCCCTAGGGAGGGGCTGCTAGGCAGTGTGGACTATGCCGAGTAGAGGGATTGGGAGGCGGATTCAGCTTCCTTTGTATTTAGCACCCAAACCTCACCATGTCCTGCAGCTCTCGCAGCTGTTTCCCCGTCAGCCCTCCGATCCCCAGGTCCTCCTCCTCCTCTTCGGGCTGGGCAGGGACAGACCCCGAAGAAGGGCCTTGCTTGATGAAGAACTCCTCATGTTGGTCCAGGAGCAGCCCATGCAGCATCCAGGCAGAGAGCTGCTTGTACATGGCAGCATGGCACATGGCCAAGACCCTGGAGGGGGACACAGCAGTAGAGGGAAGGGGGCTTGACCAGGCTGCAGCCACAATGGAGCTGCTGCCATTGGTGGCTGGGGACAGGGAAACAAACACCATCCAAGGCAACAGTGGGACTTCAGGAACATTAACTTGTTCAGGGGGCAGGTTCCCAGGACCCATAACCTGGCATTCCTCCTTAGTGCATGGGCTCGCCCCACCCAGGAGGGTTTCTTACTTTTCCAAAGCACGGCGCACAGGTGGCAGACCACCTCGGCTATGTCTGTGAACCACCTCCAGGATTTGACAGCCATGAATCTGCAAAGGAAAAGCAGATCCCTTGCAAGAGCTGATGTTGCCATATGTTCCTACAACACTGGCTGGCAGCTGGATTCTGGAAGGTCCAGAGACCAGCTAGCTTGGATGGAGGAAGCTCCTCATCCACATGCAGAACTCCTACTTCCCATTTTTCACCTCTAGTGAGGTGAGAGAAATCAGCACCATCTCAGTTACACACAAAATTTGCCCTCTATTATCAAATCAAGCCAGGCAGGTGCCTGTGAAAAGAGGGCCACCACCAAGGGAGATCAGGATTCTCAACTGTACCTTCTGGGTCTTTATTTGCTCCACCACAGTCATCAGCGAGGGGAAAAGGAGCTGGAACTGCAAAACAAGAATCAGCTGGTGAGGAATGATTTGCTAGTTTGAGACAATAATGGGGAAAAAAGAGAACAGAGTGTTGTACTTAATGTGACAGACGAGATCTTTTTCTAATGTGGGTTGGGAATCCTCCTATGAGCTGCTCCTCCCACTCACTCCAATAGGGAAGGCTATGAAACAGACTGCGTGGGAAAAAGCCTTTCCTAATTTCAATGTCACATAGCAAAATGGAAGTATCTTCCTTCTTGCACAGGGGCTTCATTTGTGTGTTGCCTTCATGGTTTGTCCCCCCCACCCTGCAGTTGGGGCTCCCCTCGATAGTCTACCTAAATAAGTAGACACCTACTAAGATGACCTCCCTAACTTCATTAATTCTTCAAGGAATGTTATTTGCCCCCTTTTAAGGTGCAGGCACTGTACCTGCTGTGTAGATAAAAGTGTCAGATTTCTCTTGCTTAGGACATCAGAAATTGGAAATGGCTGCCAAGATTCTACTCACAGAGATTCACTCTGCCACAGTAAGTTTCCTAAACCACACACAATTACTTGCACCACACTTTAGGTTTTTGCAAACTTTCCGCATGATCAGGATTATGTTCCTTAAGATAATGCCTGTGCAAGCCTTTTTCTATAAAAAAGGGGAAAGGAAAGGCCTTCCATGTTGCCTATTGAACATCAGGCAAGGATGCAATAACTAACAAGGATCAACATCAATGCAGGCTATAAATGCAGTTTGGAAGACTAAGCTTCCCTTCAGGCCCAAAGTACATATTAAATACTGCACAAAAGATGTGCCACCTTAATGAACCAGTTGGAGGAGGCATGTGGATTGCAGCCTCCTAGTTTCTCTGTGTGTCTACAGAGTTTCCTTGTGAAAAGCTCTGATGCTGCTGCCGCCGCCACCTGGCCTGGGTCCAGAATTTTGCTATTATCACTGAAAATGGGCATCTGCCTAAACTAATGTTACCTTTCCTGAGGAGGCCCTTTGCTCATAGGATGGGTACTCTAGCAAAAACTGAGCTTGCCTAGGCAGCCCCCTGCCCCACAAGAATGTGGTCTGATTAAGCCCCTTGTCTTCCTTCAGTGCAGCCTGCAATGTAGATTAATTTTCAGTGGAAGGCAGCCAACAGGAGTTAAGAGTGATGCATACATAATCATCCCTAGGCAGCTCTCCTTTCTCTTTGGCGGGAAGAGAGACTGAGTCCCCTGTCAGGATCCGGAGCCTCTCCAAACTGACTAGGTGAATAAAGGTGCTCTGGGGGAAAGCTGGTAAGTGGCCCCTGAGATGGAGCCAGAGCTCTTGTATAAGACCCTCCATTCTCATATTCTAGCCACAGGATGATAAACCTTTTATCTCTCTTTCCAAGCTTCCTGTGTCCCAAGAGCCTCTCTCTGAGAGACTCAAGAGAATACCGTATTTTTTGCCCTATAGGAAATCTGTGTGCATCCTATGGAGCGAATGCAGGCTTTCGCTGAAGTGTGGAGAGTGAGAGGGGTCGGTGCACACCGACCCCTCTCGCTCTTCAGGCTTCAGGAAGCTATCAGCAAGCCTGGGGAGCCCGCGGGAGTTCCCGCAGGGCTCCCTAGGCTGCGGATAGCAGCCTGCTGCCCGGAGCGCGCCGAAGCAGAGCGCCCCGCGCTTCGTGCAGATATCCACAGCCTAGGGAGCCCTGCGGGAGTTCCCACAAGGCTCCCTAGGCTGCAGATCCTGCTGTCCGGAGCGCCGGGCGCGCTGAAGCAAAGCGCCCCACGCTTCGGGCAGATATCCTCGGGGGGGGATAATTTTTTTTTGCTTTATTCCCCCCCCCCCCAACAGTAGGTGCGTCCTATGGGCCGGTGCGTCCTATAGGGCGAAAAATACAGTACTCGCCCATTGCTCACACTGGCAGTTCACAGGATGTCCCTTGGGGCAGGAGGGCCCTTACAGAGATTGGGATAGCCAATGAATCAGACTGAGGGAAGGAAGAGAATCTTTACCTTTATGGAGGTTGTGTCAAGGCTTGCTCCTGCCTCAATTTTTTTATTTATTCCACTGCAGGAAAAGGATCGGAGACAGGAAACTGGCCGTGGAGCCCCATCCCTTGTGCTAGAGCTCCAGGGCTCAGCCAGACAAGAACAAGAGCAGTTGAGGTCCTGCCCTTCAAAACAGACCTCCAGATCTTATTCAAGGCAGTCAGTGTGAACTAATACAGCTCACTCATATAGGCAAGCCTCTTTTCAGCAGGCAACCATGAAGAGAAGGCACCATCTAGAGAAGGCAGCTCCTCCAACAGAAGGGAGGTATGGGCAGGGAGAACTTACTTGATCCAGCGAATAATTGACATGCGAGATGGTAAGGTGAGGATCGGCCAGAAACTGGAAAAAATGAAAGGTGGGTGAGAGACTGGAGTAAGTCTTTGTTTTGACTTCTTGTTTTGCAAATCCTAAGTTGCACAAGCAGGAAAGGAGCACTCTCTGGAGCTTTTTGAATATAGCAGTTATACGGATGGCATTGTTTCCTACAGAGATCCAACATACATGGGTGGAATTAGCAATGCATGACACTAGCTGGCATGTCAAGAACTGTCCGTGTCCAGACCTTTTAGGTCAAACCAGTGGGATAACAAAGCAAGGTTTATTCAGTATACTTGTTACCTACACTGGCCTGTTGCTTTTAAATTACAAATTGGTAAGTGCTGATTTGAGGCACAGACAATTTTTGGCTGTGGAGCCCTACACCTGAAGCCAGGGAAAATACAGCAACTTGGTGCAAGTTGGCTTGTCAGGTAAGCACCTGCTGGGTCTGGAACCACCTCCAGCCTTAGCCCCTGCTTCTGTGGAGAACGGAAACTCCTCCAGCCTCAGCTTTCAATATTGCATTAAGCTCCTCTTCCCCATTCTCTCAACTAGCCTTTTCTCACCTTCTCCTTCTGCTCCTTGCCTGTTCTTCCCCCCAAAAAAACCTGCATGTTGCTGCCTGTTTGGGAGATTCCTTCATCCTCTTCAATTGTGCTTTCCCTGCTCTTGCCTTCCAGTACTGTGTACCTGGGAGATCATGAGTTGGTGCTTTGGGCATCATGGTCAATAAGTTGCCCCAGCCCTGCACTCACTCTGGGCTCATTTTGGGTCTGTGGCTGCTGCCGACCCTTGACTTACACCCAGAGTACTAGGCTGGAACTGATTGGCTGCCAGTAACCAGATCCCCTGGGGCATTTTAGAGCTTGGTGTTAGAACTGCTGTCCTTTTATAGCCATGTCTCTCCCCCCATGCCCCCACCACCACACCACACCAAAGTTCAGGAGGTAGCTGCAACCAGTTCTTCTCTCTGAGCTTCAATTTTGCAACTGGCTCAGATGGGTGGATGCCATGCCCTTGCTGCTTACCAGAAGAGAAGCTTGTCTTCTCTTGCTTCAAGGGGCCAACACCTCCTCTATGGTTTAGCTGCTACAGAGCTACGCAGCCATGGTGCTGGAATTTAATGCTCACCAGCATTTTTGTCTGCATGGCTAATAATTTTGTCTCTGTTAATAATGAAGGACACCATCAACAGATGCAATCTGATTGGTGCCCTCTCTGCTAAGCAAGCAAGTAGTCATTTATGCTCTATTCTTGTACAATGTCTAGTTGTGGGGTGGCTTAGTGAAAAGGAGTCATGAATACAGATTAACAAACCACTATTAGTGACAAAAACCTGCAGTTGGATTTGATGGGCAGAGCATCATGCAATATTTACTACAGAAACCCACTGTGCCCTGCTTACCTCCTGCTCCAAGTCAAGCAGGGCCTGCCGATATGGACGCAGCACGGCATCAAGCCCAGTGCAGAAAGCCCGCAGATAAATCCCTTGCTGGGAGGGGTGCAGATCCTGAAAGTGGATCAAGGAAGGGTTAATCTCCTGGCATGCATAAGGCTCTAGAACCACTTCTATTGCCATGAGTGGAAGCGACCCAAAGGCAACGCAACCCCCCCCCCCCGTCCCTCCATTGTTTTGGGACTGCATCCTGCCACAAAAGCCCTTGCACAGGAGGTGCAATTAGGAGAAGGGCTTGTTCAATAAATGCACACATTGCTTTTCAAGAAAGCTCCTCCACAAACATCACAGTTTTTTGACAGCAGTATTACAGACAACGTTCTTCCATAAAAGCAGCCAAAACAATGAACAGCCCCAAGGCCCAGCAATTGAAAAAAGAAAGCCAGGGGGGAAATAAACCTCGGAGGACTTCATGGACAGGGATGCGGGGCCCTTCTGGGTATTGAGGGGCAGGAGAGAGAGAGATGGGGAGGCGGCCGGCTGCAGCCCTTGATGTCCTGGCTCTTTTAGGCCTCGAGAATGGACGGAGAGAAACAGCCTGTGAGGGAAAGGGCCGAGTCGCTTCCGCAGAGGGTCACTGCCCATAAACGGCCGGAGAAGTGACAGGCAAGCGGGCAAAAGTGGGGGCCTCGCTTGCCTAACGCCCTGACGCGCCCGCGGGGAAGGCGCTCTGCACATGCTCAGGGGACCGCTCACCTGCGGCTGCACGGGCAGGGCTGCTGCTGCTGAAGGGGCTGACGGGGCGCCGGGGGGAGGCTGCTGCTGCTGCCCGCCCTGCGAGGGGCCTCCTTGCGAGGGCGGCGGCTGGACGTGCTCGGCTGCGAACTGCTCGACGAAGTCGCTGAAGCGAATGTAGAAGGCGCCGAGGCGGCAGACGCGGGCCAGGAGGGCGGCCTCGCTCGGGTGAAGGAAGGGCGGCAGCACCGGCTCCTGAGGCACCTGCGGGAGGGGAGGGCAACGGGAAGCCGGTTAGGGTGGGAGGCGGCGGCGGAGGCGGCCTGGGGCGCCTCTTCCCCAGGGGGCGAGCGGGACGCCACCTGCAGGCAGACGCTGCCGCCGCCTCCAACGGCGACGAAGAGGCCTCCGGTGTAGCCGCGCAGCGCCAGAAGCAGCTCGTGGATCATCGCGGCGGCCGGCGAAGAGCGAACGACGGCGCCCCGCAAGGCCCGACGGGAAAAGGAGGGGGTGCGCGCGCCTACCGCCTCCGAGCGCATAGAGCTAGCAAAAGGTTGGGAAGGGCAGGCGGCCCTCACCGCGCGTGGCTCGTTGGCCGAGCACTTGCAAAGCTGAGCGGGAGAGCGCTTCAAACCGCGAGGAGAGCGGCAGCAGGAGATCTGTGCGCGACTTTGCAAAAAAAACGAAACACGGGCGAGGAAGCCAATCGCAGCAGGCGCTGCAGGGAAGATTGGGGAGGGGGGGCGAGGCGGGAATGTGCTTTCAATGCACTGCTTGTACGTGTAGAGCTAGCAAAAGATAGCAGAGGCAGGAGGCTCTCGGCTGCGGGGCTGCGTTCAAACCGCCCGCGACTTTGGATGGAGGAAGGGCGGGTTTCAGAATGGAATTCGTAAGGTGCCCCGCGTGGGCGTAGCTAGGATTTGGGGGGCGGGGGGAGCAGGACACTCACCTGTCATCATCCTCTGTCTGGCTCTGTCTAGCAGATTCGGAATTAAATATCCCAACTACAGTTGTTTTAAATTACTTTATTTTGGCCCCAAGTGTTCAGGAAAATCTCAAAATCTTCAGTCATTTGAAAACTAGAAAATTAAAAAATTAACACCAGGGAGTACCTTTCTTGCGGTTAACGAGTATATTTTGCAAAATTACAAAGAACTCGTTTTTTAGACACTAGGGCATTTACCACAGGTTCCGATAAAGCAGAATATTTGGCTAACAGAGCGGCAGCAAGGATGAATTGAGCTTTGATGGCAGCAGAATCTAGCTGGAGTGTCCATTTCCTCGTGTTGCCATTTCCTTCTAGTGATAATCTCTCCAACCCTTCAATGATGCTCATAAAATGCTCTTTAAATTGCTCTTTGAAAACTGCAATACTTTTAATTATTTGATTTGGGGGCAGCAGCTGCCCCCCTGCCTACACCCATGGTGCCACGAGGGGGGGGGCAGCAATGACATCCACAGCCACAGGTGAACTGCACGTGGCTATGTAAAAAAAGAAACACTTTCCAACCGCTTGGCAGATATACGGGGGACTCCCATTAGTGCAGACACGATTTTGAGGGGGGGGCAGGCTTTTGTGTCCGGATTTTGACTTTTTTAAATATGGAAACTCTATAGAGGGTATTATAAGCAGCTCTCAGTCGGAGATCGATGGTGGACTGGCTGCATTTGCAGGGTCATTTTAAAAATCTGAATTGTAGCCTGAAATAATATATCCGGAGGTTTAAATCAGAACTAAGTTACAAAGAGGAGGGACTCATATTGGCTGCTACACGCGCATGTGTAAGCGTGTGTGTGAGAGAGATTGCTACCCAGCGCTTTTTTTTCAGGGGGGATGCATACCCTAAACATTTTGTGAATCTAAGTTTGGCCTCATTGAGGGCAGTATTTCAATATGAGTAGGAAAATGAGAGTACCCCTAAAAAAAACCCAAAAAACCATTTATTTAAGGTAGATAAGGACAAGATGAAATTATACAATTGAATATAAATATAGATGGGAAATGGCTATGTATTGTGAGTACTTATCCACTTTAAATTTTTTTCACTTATGATCTTTTTCTCTTACTTCTTTATTCTTTCTTTGTTCTTTTTTCCTGATATCTTCCATTTCACTGCTTTATTGTGAATAGCATTTTATAGAGGTATAAATAACTAAATATGAAAAGAAACAAAATATTCTCTAATTTTTTCCCCTTGGTTAGATGTACTTTCTTTTTCTTTTGTATTTTCTTTTGTTGTGAATATGTATGTTTTCTAATTTGTACTTAATAAAAATATATTAAAAGAGAGAGTACCCCTAAACATTTTTTAAAGAAAAAAAGCACTGTTGCTACCTAATTAAAAAAATCTGAATTTTTCTTATGGTTTCCAGTTGGCAGCAGGATTGCCAACTTGAATAAAATATGGGAGGGCAGGCAAGCCCCGCCCCCATAATCGATCACATGACAGGGTGCAGGCACACAATTTGAATGGCAATAACCATCAACTGGGGGGGGGATAGCTGTCAACCTTCCCCCTTTTTTGCGGGAAATTCCCTTATTCCAGCGCTGTTTCCCGCTGCTATCCCGGATTGTTAGATATTCCGCAGGCTGTCCCCGGGATAGGTGAGGCTGCTGATCGCTTATTTTTGAGGCTGCCGATCCCTTATTTTCAAATCTGAAAGTTGACAGCTATGGGGGGGGTGGACCCCTCAAATATTTTATTGGGGTGCGGCGAAGACTCATCGGCGTGACTCCTATGAGGGGAGGGGGGAAATTCCAGCAAACCGAATTACGGCCTTGTTTCTTCTTGGGCTCGCCAAAATCCGCCATCATTGAAGGAAACGAACCTTCCCCGCCCCTCTTCTATCAATGTGCCCCGTTGTGAGTTTGATTCCTCCCGCTTTGAGGTGCCATCCCCACCCCCGAGCATGCGCAGAATGTCTCCTCTTTCCTTAGGGAACAAGCAACCGATTTGCTACCAAGCAGGGCTGAAGCACTCCAATGCCTCTCATCCCCGCATAGTATAACTAGATCGCCCTGGAGCTGCCTTTATATCGGTGGGGCTCCCTCCTTCCCGAGGAAGCGGAGGCAGCTCACTCCGTGGTGGCGTCCGCCTGTTTCCTGCAGATCCTTCGCGGTTCCACTGGGCGAGGAGTTAGCAATGCAGAGTTGCAAACTGCAACCTCCGCTTCCCAAATGGGTCCCTTTGCCCCAGTGTCCTGTTTCCAACCGCAGCTAGCCCGGAGCCGCAACAAGGAGGCGGAAAGCGGGCAATACGAAGGCAAGACCTTCCTCGTCGGCAACAGCGGGGTATCCTGCCTCTGGACATGGAGGTTCTCCGCGGAGTCGCGCGTCTTCAGGAAAGGGGCCGTGCATCGCCTCTCGGGCTCTTCTCCGGTGGGAGCCTTTTCCCCGCTGCGGTGCTCCCCGGAGTAGCTCCAGCCGCCGCTTCTTCCAGCAAGTGCCCACTGGGCGGGGCGACCTGGCGGAGGCTCCTGCCAAGCTGGTTGGGCTGGGAGGTGCAGCCGGAGACACACCCCGCTGGGCTGGCCCGACAGCGCCGCCGCGCCAGGAAGGAGAACGGGCGGCCGCTCCCTACCGCCTTCCCCTCCGCCTCCACCTCCTCGCCGCCGCCCAACGGACGGAGCGGACACTCCCCTCCCGCGTTCCGAGCAGCCGCCGCAGCCTGAGAAACAGCAGCAGCCTTCTCGTCCCGGCCGGACGACCGACGGGCTCCGACTAGACGGAACCGCCGCCGCTCCCTTTGCCTTGGCTCGTCCTCATGGCCACCCCGGAGGAGATCGACGGGGCGGGCGTGGCCCGGCCCCACTACGGCTGTGAGTCTCGGGCCGAGGGAGGGAAGGGCGCGTTGCTTGCGGCTTGAGAGATGCCTCGGGCCGTCGGTTTGCTGCCAGCGTCTCCTCCTCCGCCGGGGCTGCTTTGTTGGAGCTGGCGCCCAGGCACAGCCCTTACCGGGCCCGGAGGAATCGTTCCGACTGGCGGGGAAGGAGGACGCTGGCTCGCTTGGCCCGGGGCTGTGGGTTTATTTGGCCGAGCAGGAAGCCGGGCCCGCTGTGAAAGTCTCGGCGCCCCCTGCCTCCCCATCGCCCCCTCAACATGGCGGGCGGGCGGGTGGGAAGCAGCGCTCCCCGGATTGCTCGTGTGAACGGCCTGCTTCGCCGAGCGGCGCGCGTTTCTCTCGGGCTCGTTTGCACGCGCTGTCGCTTTTCGCGGGGTTACGGGCTGGGTCCCCTGTTGGGCATCTTTGAGCGAAGCAGCCGCTTTCTCTCGCGCTCTTTCTTTTCCCGGGAGGGCCGGGGGGGGAGAGGAAGAGGGGGAGGCCCGATTTTAGGGGCCGTGGGGCGGGGTAAGGACCGCTCCCCTCCCCGAGCAGGAAGGGCGGCGACGTGCAGCTCCTGGGGCGGGTCCTCGGCACGAACTGCCCGTTCTCCCAGCTCGTTGGATGCCTCGCTTCACCAAGCGCAGGAGGCTTGGCTCCCACCGAGCAGGGTGGCAGCCTTTGAGCGAATCAAACCTCCATGATTGAGGGCAGTCTACCTTTCCACGTGGGCGTCAGCGGATAACTCGCTGGTCCTGTGAGGAGGAGTTTCAGGGCAGGACTAGATGCAAAAGGTGTCATACCAGCGAGGCAGTGCTTAGCCGCCCTCACATTTTGTAGGAGACACCTTGGCATCCCAGGGAAGTACTGAGAGCTAGAAAACATTGGAAGAGTCCCAATATTTCAGTGTTGCTGGGCTCAGGCAACTGTGTGTTCCCTATTTCTTGTGAACTCTGTGGATGACACGCCTTTGTGCAAGTGGATGAAGCTCAAGGTTTCTGCCTGCAGCTGAGTGCTGGCTTTAGGCTGGAAATGGGTCTGTGTAGGGGGGCGGCAAGTTAAAGAGCTGAACCTTTGCCATAACCTGTTGGATTTCTGCCTGCTAATCCAAGCTACCCTTTCCATGTAGAAAGTGGGGGAAATGAGCTGTCTATTTTACATTGTTTGCCAGCATTCCTGCAAAGACCTGAAGGTTCTCCCTACCCCATTTCATCCTCCCAACAACCCTGTGAGTTAGGTTAGGCTGAGAGACAGGGCTGACCAGGGATCAGCCAATGAACTTTTGGGCTGATGGGCATTTGAACCTGGATCTCCCCACCCCAATCCAGCAGTCGGTAACTATTACTGTACATCAGCCTGGCTCTCTGTATTGGTGGCAGAAGGGGGATTTTAAAACATGTCGAAGCCGTACTTTAAAACCCACATTCTTTCATAAGTCATTGTTGCTACTTTTTGTGGGTGGGCTGCATGAATAATGCTGCTGCCAAGTTCCTGCTGTGTCAAACTGCCAGGAAATGGCAGCATCGAAGACAGCCACAGGATCTGTCCACAGGCAATAAGGATGGTGGCTCTGTCCTTTCCTATCTCTCCAGGCATAGTTTCAAAGCTGGCAGCAGGAAGGGATTCCTCTTTGGCGGTTCTGGATCTGCCGTCTGTAGAATCAGGCCTGGCTGGTGAGGTGCAAAAGAGGCTATTACTATTATTTATTAAATTTGTATACCACCCTTCATCCTTAGGCCTTGGAACGATTCACAGACAGTGGGGTTTGTCTGTTGCAGGGAATGTTTATGAGCATCACCAGTTTTTCTTCTGTGAAATGGGTACTTCATGGTGGCCCTGACATAATATATCCCTGGGCCCAGAAATGCTGGGGACCCCTGCTTTAGGGAGAGTACAGCCCTTCCAGAGCATGTGGAGCACCACCATCCTATCAGATGGTTCTTCTACCTTGTCAGGTTGACTTTTCAGTTTACTGGGCCTCATCCAGTCCATTATTGTTTCCAAACCCTTGCCCGACAGATATGGTTTTCACCAGTGGATGAGCTCATTCAGTAGCTTCACATAAAGGCTGAAAAACATGGGGGCAGAATGGCAAATGTCATGGGACAGAAGTACAGTCATACCTTGGGTTATAGCTGCTTCAGGTTGCGTTTTTTCGGGTTGCGGACCGCTGAAACCCGAAAGTACCGGAATGGGTTACTTCCGGGTTTTGGCAGTTGCACATGCGCAGAAGCACTAAATGGTGCATTCGCAGAAGCGCTGAATCGTAACCCACGTGTGTGCAGGCGTGTGTTGCGAACACTGCGGGTTGCGAACGTGCATCCCGCACAGATCACGTTCGCAACCCGAGCATCCACTGTATCCACAAACCTCTACCTGGAATTGGCCCAGCAGGTAGGAGTGGATGACCCTGTTAGAGGCAGTGAGGCATATGTGGGTGTATATATACTATTCATTTAAACACACCCCAGAAATAATCCCGGGAACTGTAGTTTGCTATTCACTGAGCTACAGTTCCCAGCACTCTTACCAAACTGCAGTTGTTTGTGGGGTGGTATAGGAACGTGCTGTCAATTACAGCGTGCAGCTGTAATCTGAGCCAGGACTTTTCAGCTCCAGGGTTGGAACTGGAGCATCTTGTGTGCAAGTCTTGCTCATCCTGGCTGCTCAAGGGGTGTCAGGATTGTCTCATTCGGATGACTGAAGCAATGAGTGTGTCTTGAACTGAGGATCTTCTCCCAAACCACTATGTTAAAGGAAGCTATTTTAGGATCCTCTGATTTAAATAGTTGCCTCAGAATATAATGTGCACTTGTAAAATATAATAGAATTGTGGAGCTGGGAGGGACCCCAGTGGTCATCTAGTCCAACCCCCTGCAGTGCAGGAATCTCAGCTAGAGCATCCATGACAGATGGCCATCCAACATCATCTTAAAACCTCCAAGGAAGGAGAGTCCACAACTTCCCGAGGGACACCTTTCCACTGTCTTATCTTGGGTCCTGCAGGACTGGCTGAGAGGAGCAGGGCCTTTTTGGTTGTGGGGCTAGTGCTGTGGAGTACCCTCCCACTGGAGGTCCTCATTACCCCACCATTATTGCCTTATCTCCCCAACTAGATTTGATTGATACTTTTTAAAATGTGGAGCATGGGACTGTTACCAAAGTCACTGAACTAAAGCTGACTTTCCTACACAAAGGGAATCAGTGGGGATCTTACACCTGAGGCAAAGTGTTATAAATGTTACGATCTGTCAGATCTATTTCTGTGGCAAATTATGAATATTTACCACTGTCAGCCAAACAGCCTGGTATTTTTAGATGCAGGGAGGGAAGGTGCCCTTCGCTCTATTCTCCCAGAGGAGTCAGCAGAGCGTTCTCATGCCTCACTTTGGCTGGACCGTTCCTTTTCTGACTCATGGAGAAACGCGTTTCTGCTCACAAACTATCCTCCCATGCTTCTGGAAGGTTCTGGGCACTGACTGGTCAAGATCTCAAAGTTTTATACAGAAAGTGCCACTGAGAAGCCCCGCCCATTTCACAAAAGCTCACTTTGCCTCAAATCAAGTAGTTCTGTAGTGCAGAATCTCAGGTGTTGGTCTTTAAGGTGTCGCAAGACTCCTTGTCTGATGCAAAAGGCATGTGGGCTCCAGGGCCAGAAGTCTGCTTTTTTCCTTACAGGATTTGGAGTGGCTCTGTTTCATGGCAAACCAGGATGCTGTAATTATTATAACATTCAGTTAGTAAGCTGGCTTGTTCAGCAAAGAGAGGAGGATGGTGGTGATGATGATGATAATTATTATTTTATTTGTACCCTGCCCATGTGACTGGATTGTTCCAGCCACTCTTGCTGCCTCTGCAAGAGTCACTGATTTGTGTCTTGTCTCCCCCCAAGGCATGGGGTTAGTTTGTCTATTTCTTGTGAATGGTTGTGAGCATAGTCAGGAAGTCTCAGAAGAACTTTCAGTTTCAGGCAGTGCAGTGGCTTTATGTTGTCATCAGCTTGTTTTTTATTTGTGGAGGGGGGGGGAAGGGAGCACACTGAATGTAAACTGTTCACCCTGTTGTCACAGCAGGTGTGTGCACCTGGCAAGTCTGTCCTTGGACTGGCTATCTGGATTAGCTTCCTCCTCTGTTGGAGCCTGGGGCCTCTGCTCTGCGTGGTGGAGCCTTATTTTAGTACTTTCTAGGGTGGGCAGGATGCTCCCTGCACTGTGCTTTCTGTTGGCGAGCGTCTTCCCAGCGGAGTCTGGGGTTAAAATCCTGCTCCTGGTTTTTGCAAACAAGGCAGCCCTGGCAATCTTCTTGCCTAAGGGGTGAGAGGGTGGGTAAAAATGCTTTAAATTAAATACATAGTAAAGTGGTATAGGGGGGTTGACTCCCCATTTGTTGCTTGTATTGAGGTGGGACTTGGAGGGAACAGGTGAGCCATTCAAAAAACAAAACAAAAACAAACCCTTGGCACTAGCTGTCCTGTTTGGGGGGAGTGGGTGGGGTGCCGGACCTTGGGTGCTTCTGGGCACCCAGTGAGGCTTTGCTCCTCCAGCTCCCAACACCTCCCACTTGGGGGCGACCCCCTGTTGAGCTGCACTTTGCCTCGGGGCCTTCTGGCTTCCCTGGACTGACCCTGTCCTGCCTTTTTGCAGCTGTCCTGGATAATGAGAGGATGACTGCAGAAGAGATGGATGAGCGGAGACGGCAGAACGTGGCCTACGAATATCTTTGCCACCTGGAGGAAGCCAAGAGGTAAGGGGGCCCTTTCAGAGGGGTGGTGAGCCCCATGCTGATAACATGCCCAAAGGGTATCATTGGCTTAAACCACCAGTGGTGCTCATTGCAGCTTCCAGCTGGGGTGGGGAGAGGAACAGAGCATCCCTGAGCTGTTCGACTTGCTGTTTTGTTGCCAGGCCTAGCCTTTTGCAGAAACAGCTGCCCCGTTTTCTGGCACCTAGAGACAGGCCAATTAAGCTGCTCCGTTGCTTTCTCTTTGGCTGTGCCACTCCCACCTGCAGTTCCCAGTGGATTATTTTTGACCTCTTTTTACTCCTTTTGCTTTCAAAGAAACCATATTTTCGTATCATTTGAAGCTGCTCTGGGAACAAATAGTATTTTAAGCATAAATCAGCATGTGGTCGCCAAATTAATGAGTGCAATTACGGGGCAGAATAATACTGGATACGAAAGCAAAAGGGTAGTGGTTAATAGCCTGGAAGATAAATCAGGTTTGTGGGATATGTCAGAAGGTGAGGGAAGCTTGGGGTTTAATAGGGAAGCTGCTTCCTGCAATGGGGGGGGGTGTATCAAGTGTGTTTTGGGGTTGGTTATGGGTTGTGTTTGATCTCTGAACTGGCCATGGAACTACAGGAGTGGAGAGGATTTAAGAGCAGGTTCAACACTGCTTTTGCAGTTGCTTGAGGTGGATTGATGATGTCTTACGGTCCAGAGGCAGTTCAGGTTCTCCTGCTCTAGGAAGAGAGGAAGCTGCCTCATACCATTGGCCCATCTAGCCCAGTGTTGTTTACAAGGCAAGCCCAGGATTTCAGGAAGTGGTCTGTTCTGCCTGGAAGTGCTGTGGATCAAACCCAGAGACCTTCCCAAGGTAGAGTGGAGCCACCAAGAAGCCTTGCCCTGGAGCATCTTTCTCTGAGCATCTTGCCCCCTGCCCCCTTGGGCTTCGTGGGAGCCTTTTCTGTGACAAGGCAAGCCCTGGAACAGGAACCAGAGCAAGGGGTTATCTCCACTTGCCAGACTGGTGTCCGGTCTCCCCTCCAAGCAGCACCTGAGATTTGGGCTGATGGGGAATCCCTGGCCCACAGCTCCCATGAGTTCAGCCCCCACCAGCAACATTTGCTGCCCAAGTTTGTGCGATGTGGTTGATCCTAACCACCTCCTTCCTCTCTCTCTCTCTCTCTCTCTCTTCCTAATATGACACAGGAACTGTTGGGCCAAGAATGAGATGAGGAAGTGACTCACGTTTTCCTCCCTCCTTTCTTTCTTCCGGGCCCAAAGTGCAGAGCCTGCAGCAGCCTTGCAAGAGGCTTTGCGCTTCTGCAATTTGCGAAGCCTTTCCAGTTAGAAATTTTGGTTTGGTTAGTTGGCAATAAAGTGCCCTCTAGGCCCTTCTCATCTAGTTTCCATCTCTTAAAGCTGTTGACAAAGGGCTCTCCTCTGAAGGGTGGAGAAGTTGTGGGGAAATAGCTGGCCGGGCTCAAGTGTTTCGTGAACTTCGCCTTGGATTGAGTAAATCTGTGGAGCCTGAAGCTATGATGGTTCCTTTGCTCAGTGTTGTTGAAGTGGATGCAGTTTGTAATCCACAGGGTAGGCAGCTTGTTGGATTGTCTGATTCGGGCAGCCAGGTGAGAGACCCTTTGATGCCGCCTGTCAACCAGTAGTGGGACCAAATACTTTTGAAACGGGCCATAACAAATGGATCAGCACTGCCCACAGAGTCATGTTGGTTTCCATTTATTTCATTGGCCAATGAGAGAGCGTCTCTCTTTTTCTGTGGGTCATTAATCATTCTGATCTGATGTGAGCGATGGATGTGAGAGACTCTCTGATTGGATTCTTAGTGTCTGTCTGGATTTCCTGCTGCAGTCATAAATGTGCTTGGACATTCCTCTTTTCCCTTGTGTTCGATCTGGCATGCTCTCGTGGTGTTTTCTGAAAAATCTGTAAAAGTAGTTTGCAAAAATAAAACTAAACCTTGGTTTTACCAAGGATCCTCTTGTGGTTGTTCTGCTGCTTTGCCATGTGCAGCAAAAGGTCAGTATTTTTGGCTGGTAAGAGCATCTGCCCTGTGGAGCGTCAGTGGGCTCTGCGTTGTGGACACTGTAGTTGCGGAGCAGCAAAGGCAAAACTTCCACTCCTGCCCTCATGCTGATCCGCAGTTGATCCATCTGGGGATGAGGGACGACAGCCTTATTTTGTGGATGACCTTCTGTTCCTTTGGGGAATAGACTTGGCATGTACAGAACTGCTGGCAAATAAACAGCCAATTCCAGTTTGCTGCTGTTGCAGTTTGAGGCTTAAGTTCCTAGAATCCTCACAGTCTGAAGAGACCTGGGCGGCTGGCAATGATGCAGGATGTCCTCGACTTCATCATCCTTGGTCAGAGGTCGCTGTCCGGGAAGGTGACCTCTAAGGAAATGAATCTGCCACCTTCCAGCTGCTCCTGGACAGTCCATGCCTCCAGGAAGAACTATTGCATAATATATGCATATTATTTGTATGCTGCGTTTTCATAGTTAAAACTATGTACAAGGTGACTTACATGAATAAAACCCACATAATTACAAACGTAATAAAAGTAGTCATAAAGAATAAGACCATCAAAAGTACACAACCCATTTAAACAATTTTCATGTAAGTCCTAATAAGATCTAAAATAGACAGTTTTTTCTTCTTTTCTCTTTTTACTTTTTCTCTTTTTCCTTTTCTCATTTTTTATCTTTGTTCTTTTTCTCCTTTTTTATCTTTGTTCTTTTTCTTTTTTCTAATTTTATTTTTCATTTTTTAGTACATGTTTTTCCCCCTCCTTGTTATTTGTACAATTGTTTTCTTTTTGTACGTATGTAATAAACCACTGAGCCTAGGGCTTGCCGATCAGAAGGTCGGTGGTTCAAATCCCTGTGACGGGGTGAGCTCCCGTTGCTCGGTCCCAGCTCCTGCCAACCTAGCAGTTCGAAAGCACATCAAAGTGCAAGTAAATAAATAGGTACCACTCTGGAGGGAAGGTAAACGTCGTTTCTGTGCACTGCTCTGGTTTCGCCAGAAGCGGCTTGGTCATGCAGGCCACATGCCCCGGAAAACCTGTCTGCGGGCAAACGCTGGCTCCCTTGGCCAGTAAAGTGAGATGAGCGCCACAACCCCAGAGTTGTTCGCGACTGGACTTAACTGTCAGGCGTCCATAACCTTTTAATATGTATATTGTAAATAAAATTCTTTAACCCCCCCCAACAACCCCCCCAAACAGTACCCACAATCCAATGGTTAGCCGTAGTTCCTTCTCCTTGTAATTTGAGCCCATGCCTGTTCTGGTGCAACCTATGTCATAAGGGATGAAGGCCAGCTCAGCTGATTCAGCCCTTTACTTTTCAGCTTTTGGGACATGCAAGGTTTCCACTGCTGTGCCATTCAGAAGTTCTAAGCTTGTTCCCATTTTTAAATCCTCTCTCTACAGCCTGATAGATAAAAGCAACTCCTGTGTGGAGGCACCAGGCCCTTCCATCGCTCTCTGCTTCCATGGCCAGGGTTGGGAGGGAGGTGAGCTGGGTTTTGTGTGCCATATTCATTCATATACTTCATTCATTCATATCTCAGATGTACCAGCAGGAGCCTACAAAGCAATTTTTTAAAGCTTCTGTAATTTTTTCTTTGAATTGCTGTGGACAGGTGCTTATCAGTGTGCCGTACTTCTGCCCAGAGGTGCTGCACTTCTGCCCAGAGTTCCTCATTTTCTGGCTTGGCAGCCTCTCTTCCTTTCTCTAGCATACTTGGCACGATAGACACCGCCAGCCTGCTGCAGATTCCTTTTGTCCCCCTTTCCAATCTCACAGGGCTTCTCAGTGGTCCTTTTCTGAGACAGCAAAGTGGAGACCAGTAAATGGTAAAGTACTACTGCCAGGTTTGGTACTGTGATAACCGTCCCCTTAGCCCTAGTCTTTCTTCTTCTTTTTTAAAGCCCACTTTTGCTTGGGTGTGGAACAGCAGGTGCTTCCCCCCATGGGCCACTCTTGCCCTTCTCCTTCATAGAGAGGTTGCTGCTTGCCTGAACAGGATGAAGTTGAGATGGAAGGAAGCACAGACCAATTTCTTGGCTTCTTGGCCTTTTTACGGGGGGGGGGGGGACTTCCATCTTCCTTGCCCACCTGCGTTTGCAGCTTTACTCTCTTAGTTTATAAACTGTCTGTAAAACTCTCAGTGCACTGATGTCACAGGCTCTCTGGAAAGTGGGGACAGGGATGGCTGCCCCCCCCCCCGCCTCAATGCCTCTTCCCTGAACTTGCCTTGAATTCATAGAATTATAGAGTTGGAAGGGAGCTTGAGGATCATCTAGTCCAACCCACTGCAATGCAGGGATATGCAGCTGTCCCATATGGGGATCAAACCTGTGACCTTGGTGTTATCAGCACCATGCTCTAACCAACAGCTATCTAGATTCAAGCCCCTCCTCTCTGTGTAAAGGTAAAGGGTAAAGGGACCCCTGACCATTAGGCCCAGTCGTGGCCAACTCTTGGGTTGCGGCGCTCATCTCGCTTTATTGGCTGAGGGAGCCAGCGTTCAGCTTCCGGGTCATGTGGCCAGCATGACTAAGCCGCTTCTGGCGAAACCAAAACAGCTCACGGAAACGCCGTTTACCTTCCCTCCGGAGTGGTACCTATTTATCTACTTGCACTTTGACGTGCTTTTGAACTGCTAGGTTGGCAGAAGCAGGGACCGAGCAACGGGAGCTCACCCCATCGCGGGAATTCAAACCGCCGACCTTCTGTTCGGCAAGTCCTAGGCTCTGTGGTTTAACCCGCGTCCCTCCTCTCTGTGTAGCTGGGAATCAAATGGCTGGGGCGTCTCCTGGGGGCCGATACTTCTGCCTTGGCTAGCATTTGCCTCCTTGTGCCTTCCTGGTTCCTCTGCCTCTGACTGCCTGTATCCTGCTGCTGCTCTTTGCAACACCCACCATCAAGACTGGATAAATCCCAGCAACTATCTAAATTAGGCAGCTGGTCCCCATCCCCCCCCCCCGAATCTAAAACCTGATGCTGGTCCTTAGCCATTTTTCCAGCTCTGAGCCCCAGTCTTGCATGTCTGGGGGATCCTGGGAGGCTTTGCAGTCTTATGCCCTCCAAGTTACTTGCTAGGGACTTGTACATGCTTGACAGTCGGGAGTTTTCAGCAGGTGCCTGGGCTTGTTATCGGTGGGGGAGGATCCTTCGTTTTGGCAGCTGACAACAATGGGGCTCCACACACCTGGCAAGGATCCTCCCAGATGTGCCGTTGGAGATTCTGAAGCAGCAGCAGCAGCAGCGTGCCCAGGCTGATCCTTTTCTTCAGCTGCCGAAGGAGGGCTGTTGTCTTCTCTCTCTCCTCGCAGTTTGACTTGCTTTGTGAAGGCTGGCCGTGCGCACCAGTGTGGGCGAGCCAAGTGTGTCAGGAGGATTCAGGCCACATTGACGCAGAAAAGGGATCTCCCAATTCCCCACGCCCAGCTGCTTGAGCGCTGGCCTGGTGTTGCAACCACTGACCCTCAGTCAGCCTTTGGAACAAAGCACTCGCTGCTTGCCTGAACAGGCCCTGTGGTGTGGGAACTAGACCTTGAGGCCTTCAGGGCAGAGATCCTGGCTTTCTTTCAAGCACAGCCCATGAAGGCCCCTTTGTGAGTACCGAGTGAGGACAAAACACCTCTTGGAAGAGGAAGTAACGTTTCCCCCCCGACATGCGTCTTGCACAAGAGAGCCACTCGCAGCAGGGTTTGCACCATGTCTTCTAGGTAGGAGACTGTCACCTTCCTCCCACCACTGGGTTCAGTTTTAGGCTCTGCTTTGGTTCTGGGCTTCTTCAGGGCCTGATGAGCAGTGGCTCATTTGGCCTTTGGAGTCCTTGCTCCTCTCTCTTCTCCCCTACCCCAGCTCTGGTCCACCCAGAGTTCTCGGTAACCGCAAAGCCTGTTGGTGTTCCACCTCCTCTGAAAAAAATATTTATGTCGGGGTAAGAACCTGTTGTGGCCCTTGGAGTGCCCTTGGTCACCAAAGTCCCTGGCCATGATGGCTCTGCGTAATGGCATAATGCCTTAGGCCAGTCCCCCCACCTTTCTTGTTGAAAACAAATACAGTGGTACCTTGGGTTACATACGCTTCAGGTTACAGACTCCGCTAACCCAGAAATAGTGCTTCAGATTAAGAACTTTGCTTCAGGATGAGAACAGAAATCGTGCTCTGGTGGTGCGGCGGCAGCAGGAGGCCCCATTAGCTAAAGTGGTGCTTCAGGTTAAGAACAGTTTCAGGTTAAGTACGGACCTCCGGAACTAATTAAATACTTAACCTGAGATACCACTGTATTGACAGAGTTGGCTGCAGTCAGAGGTGGGCTCTTTGGTTGCCTGCCCAGTCAAGCTCAGCTTCCTGGCGGGACAGTGGGACAGCTCTCCAGCTGAGGCACAAAATACTGATAAAATACTGCATAAACATGACTTAAAAGAACCCAGCTGTAACAAAAATTTAGTAGTGGTTTAAAACGAAACCTTTCCAGCCTATAGTTCTCACCAAGATGGCACTCTGCTGCTTTCTGCTCTACGACCCTGCTCCTCTGCTTGACTGTTTTCCCCTTGTGACACTGGAGGTTCTTTGCAGTGTCAGGTTGGAGAAGGGAGGTGGACTCATTGTGGCCCATTGTGAATTGGAAGATGACCTTGGAAGAGGGCTTGGGCAAGGAGAAGATGTTGCTGCCTGCTGCTACCGCTCTGCACAGATCACTGCAGCTGCTAAGCGACCATAATGGCCCTGGGGCCCAAGAACCAGGTGGTGGGTTCTGCTGCTGTGCTGAGGGAGAGACCCCGCCATGCATTTTGAGAAGCTGGGTGCTGTGGTCTTCAGGGCAAGATATTTGGGATCGTGCTGGAGGGGAGGACTTTGCTCCCTTGAACAGCTGAGAGCTGCTTTGAATCTCACGTGTCTCTGGTTTTATGGCTGTGGTTTATTTTTTCCATTGCATGCTGCTTTGAATACATGTTGGGAAAATGGAATGATACGCAAAAAGCACTAGGAAGCCTCAGCTGAGGAAGCTTCCAGATGAGAGGCGCAGCTCAGGACTCGGGCCTATGGTTGCCTTCACTTCAGGGCTGGCCCAGTGGTGTGCTTGTGTCTGGAGTCCCAAGACAAAGGACCTCCTGGGGGAGATCTGGGCAGAGAAGTGTTGATCTTTTGGGGGCCTCAGGGCCCCTCTAGCTGTTGTCAGACTCCAGCTCCCATTGCCCTGGATGGAGGGCTGGGAGGGCAACAGACCTGGCCAGTCACCCACAGGCAGATGGGCTGGGGGAGGTCAAGGTCCAAGGCAGTAATGGAGGGCTGAAGGTGTCAAAGAGAGGCAGGGGTCATGATCCATGGCAGGCGCTGTAGAGAGAAGAAGAAGAAGAAGAAGAGTTTGGATTTGATATCCCGCTTTATCACTACCTGAAGGAGTCTCAAAGCGGCTAACAATCTCCTTTCCCTTCCTTCCCCACAACAAACACTCTGTGAGGTGAGTGGGGCTGAGAGACTTCAGAGAAGTGTGACTGGCCCAAGGTCACCCAGCAGCTGCATGTGGAGGAGCGGGGAAGCGAACCCGGTTCCCCAGATTACGAGTCCACCGCTCTTAACCACTACACCACACTGGCTCTAGGAAGTAGAAGGGCAGCCCACCTGGCTGGCAGGGTTTTTTTAGGAGGTCAGTTGCCTCCCCAAAGGATGGGGCTGCAGCAGCTGCTCTCTAAGGCTGAGGCTGCTTGACCCCTCCCTCAGGGCCTCAGGGCAGGGGGATGGAGGCTGCCTCCTCCTTGCAGCTGATGAAGGTGGCTGGAACATCTCCCAGAACTACCTGGCGCTCCTCCTTCCTGCACCTAGTTTTCCCGCACGGGGAGGGCCCTTCAGGGGAGGCCAAACAAGTCGGACGGGTTTGCTTTGTTCTTCTTGCCCTTCAGAGGAAACTCCTTCCCACTCCCATTTTGTCCCTGCTGTGCTGACAGAGTTTTCTGGATTTGTTGGTTTTGATTATATGATGGGCCTTGATTACCGTTGCGGATGCCTTGCCTTCAATCTGTAGATCAAGGGTTGTGCCCCGTGCTAGTCTTCCTCTGAGTATGCTCGTTGAAATTAATGGGCACAGCTAACATAGGGCTGTGAATTTCAGTGGCGCATCAAATAATAATAATAATAATAATAATAATAATAATAATAATAATAATAATAATAATTTATTTGTACCCCGCCCATCTAGCTGGGTTTCCCACAGAAACCAAAAATACACTAAAATGTAACACATTAAAAACTTCTCTGAACAGGGCTGCCTTAAGATGTCTTCTGAATGTCAGGTAGTTGTTTATCGCTTTGACATCCGATGGGAGGGCATTCCACAGGGCGGGCGCCACTACCGAGAAGGCCCTCTGCCCGGTTCCCTGTAGCTTTGCTCCCAGCTCCTGCCAACCTAGCAGTTCGAAAGCATGCCAATGCAAGTAGATAAATAAGTACTGCTGCGGCGGGAAGGTAAACGGCATTTCGGTGTGCTCTGGTTTCTGTCACGGTGTTCTGTTGCACCAGAAGTGGCTTAGTCATGCTGGCCACATGACCTGGAAAGCTGTCTGTGGACAAATGCCAGCTCCCTTGGCCTGAAAGCGAGATGAGCTCTCCAACCCCATAGTCGTCTTTGACTGGACTTAACCATCCAGGGGTCTTTTACTTTACCTTTTTTACAGCTCAGCTGCCTGTAGAAATGGGAATACTCCTCCTGGTGCTGCTGACAGGTTCTTTTTCTGCACTTGGTGTCATCAGGCTCATTTTAGATTATTTATATTATGATAACATATTAAATATTATATATTAAAAGTATCTCTAAGCTGTGTACAGAAAATTGAAGCAACTACAGTCAACTTAAACAAAATATTACAAAAAAATACACAGTTACATGTAAAAACATATTAATGCAAAGTTTATAATATATGAATAAATCAATATCAATTCATTTTCCTTCTGACACATCCTCCTCCTCTGCCTTCAGCATCCAAACAAACTCTCAGCTCACCCACAAAATTCTCACAACGAGAAGGGTTCCTAGAAACAGTGAACCCTAGTCTCTCACTCTAAACTTGCTTTTTATGGGCAGGCTATATGCAGAAATTCTGGTTTTAGTATGCTGGCTGTTTGCCATAATAAACATGGGTGATGGGCAGGCCCAAGATGGATGGCTGCCCACAGCTTTGTCCCATTCGGCCGTCCCGTCTGATGAGAGAGCTTGGGGGATGTGGCCCCCCCAGCATCTGACCTCCTCTTCTGCCTCAGAGAGTCCTTTTTTTTTTTTATAAAATTTTTATTGGTTTTACAAAAGTTTTTATAACAAACAAACATAAAAGAAAAACAGACAAACAAACAAATATAATTTCAAAATGTCCTTTCATAAACTTCTTTCCTCGGACTTCCCCATACCTCCCCTTTCTGCATCCTCATGTCCAAATTTTATAGCAACTTATAAATGTTTTTTCCCATCCTAATTCATCATAGTCCTTTCTTAATCTGATCTTATATTACTGCAACCCTTTCTCTCTGTAAAATCTCGACATTCTAAGCTTCATCAAGTTTATAATAGTTCTTAAGATAAATCTTAAATTTCTTCCAGTCTTCTTCCGCAGTCTCCTTTCCCTGGTCACGAATTCTGCTCGTCATTTCCGCCAATGTCATATAGTCAATCACTTTCATCTGCCATTCTTCCAAGGTGGGTAAATCTTGTGTCTTCCAATACTTTGCGATCAGTATTCTTGCTGCTGTTGTTGCATACATGAAAAAAGTTCTATCCTTTTTTGGCACCAATTGGCCGACAATGCCCAAGAGAAAGGCCTCTGGTTTCTTAAGGAAGGTATATTTAAATACCTTTTTCATTTCATTATATATCATCTCCCAGAAAACCTTAATCTTCGGGCATGTCCACCAAAGATGATAAAAAGTACCTTCAATTTCCTTACATTTCCAACATTTGTTATCAGGCAAATGGTAAATTTTTGCTAGCTTAACTGGGGTCATGTACCACCTATAGACCATTTTCATCACATTTTCCTTTAAAGCACTACATGCCGTAAATTTAATACCAGTGTTCCACAACCTTTCCCAGTCAGCAGACATAATATTATGACCAATGTCCTGTGCCCACTTAATCATAACTGATTTAACTGTTTCGTCTTGTGTATTCCATTTCAACAGCAAGTTATACATTCTTGACAAATTCTTAGTATTGGGTTCTAACAATTCTGTCTCAAGTTTTGATTTTTCCACCTGGAAGCCAATTTTCCTGTCTTGTTTGAAAACCTCCATTATTTGATAATAGTGGAGCCAATCTTGTACTTTGGGTTTTAGTTTTTCATGGCTCTTTAATTTCAGTTTCTCTCCATCCTGTTCTGAGATCTCACAATACTTTGGCCATCCGACCTCCATATTAACTTTCTTGTGGGCCTTAGCCTCTAAGGGTGACAACCATCTAGGGGTTTTGTTTTCCAACAGATCTTTATATCTCATCCAAACATTAAACAGCGCTTTCCTTACAATATGATTTTTAAAGGCACTATGCACTTTGATTTTGTCATACCATAGATATGCATGCCAGCCAAATGCATTATTGAAACCTTCTAAGTCCAAGATATCTGTATTCTCGAGGAGCATCCACTCTTTCAGCCAGCAGAATGCTGCTGCTTCATAATACAATTTTAAGTCCGGCAGGGCAAATCCCCCTCTTTCTTTTGCATCTGTTAATATTTTATATTTTATTCTGGGCTTTTTGCCCTGCCAGACAAATTTCGCAATGTCTTTCTGCCACCTCTTGAAACAGTCCATCTTGTCAATAATCTGCAAAGTTTGAAATAAAAATAACATTCTAGGCAGTACATTCATCTTAATCACTGCAATTCGGCCTAACATTGACAATCTCAAATTTGACCATATTTCTAGATCTTTTTTAATTTCTGACCAACATTTTTCATAATTGTCCTTATACAGATTCAAGTTTTTAGATGTTAAATTAACCCCTAGATATTTCACCTTCTTAACCACCGTCAGACCTGTCTCTTCTTGAAACTTATTCTTTTCCATATCTGTTAGGTTTTTCCCTAAGACTTTAGTTTTTTGTTTATTCAATTTAAATCCAGCTACCTGTCCAAATTGTTGGATTATTTCCAACACTCTTTTTGTACTAGTGTTTGGCTCCTGCAAGGTCAATACAAGGTCATCTGCGAACGCTCTTAACTTATAGTGTTTGGTTCCGACCTTTACACCTTTAACTTGCTGGTCATCTCTAATCATGTTCAGCAACACCTCCAGGACCGAAATAAAAAGCAATGGGGAAATTGGGCACCCCTGTCGTGTTCCTTTTTCTATCTTAAGTTCCTCAGTTATTACATTGTTTACAATCAACTTAGCTTTTTGTTCGGAATATATTGCACCCATACCATTCTCAAATCCTTGTCCTACCCCCATCCCATGAAGATTCTTTTTCATAAAACTCCACGAAATATTGTCAAAGGCTTTCTCCGCATCCACAAATATCAAAACTGCTTTAGTATTTATGTTCACCTCTAACTTTTCCAAAATGTCTATTATGTTCCTAACATTGTCTGAGAGGTGTCTTTTTGGGAGAAAGCCTGCTTGGTCTCTGTGAATCTTCTCCATCAGTACTCTTTTAAATCTTTTTGCTAAAATGTCTGCAAAAATTTTGTAATCCACATTCAGTAACGAAATTGGGCGGTAGTTCTTCAGTTGAGTCTTTTCAGTCTCTGTCTTTGGTATGAGTGAGATATATGCTTCTTTCCACGATTCGGGTGCCTTTTTCCCCTCTAAAATCTCGTTACAAACTTCCTTTAACGGTTGTATCAGCCATTCCTTTAAAGATTTATAATATCTGGAAGTCAGTCCGTCTGGCCCTGGAGATTTGCCCAATTGCATGTCCTGAATGGCACCCTCTATCTCTTGTTCTGTTATTCTCTGGTTTAGCTCCACCTTGCTATGATGAGAGATTTTTTGTAATCCATATTTATTAAGGAATTTATCTATGTCCTCTTCATTTTGTAATCCTTGGGAATAAAGTTTTTTAAAATAACTCACAAAACAATTTCTTATCTCGTTGGGTTTAGATATATTTTTCCCATCCACTTCTAGACTTGTGACTGTATTTAATTTCTGTCTTTTCTTAAGTTGCCATGCCAGAAGTTTACCACATTTGTCTGCCGACTCAAATGTCTTTTGTTTCATTTGCTTTATTTTCCATTCTATCTCTTGGTTCATCAATTCCATATATTGTGTTTGATACAACTTAATCTCCCTCAAAATCTCCTGGGACTTTGGTTTTGATCTTAATTTTTTCTCTCCTTCTTTTATCTTTTCCAAAATTTTTTCCTTTTTCTCATTCTGTTTTCTCTTCTTTATTGAATTTTGTTGAATCAAAAATCCTCGCATCACAGCTTTACTTGCGTCCCAGATCACTCTTTTTTCCACATCGCCCTTTAGATTGATTTCAAAATAGTCCTTTAGAGTTTTTTGGGCCTTCATGTGGATCTCTCTATCTCGAAATAGGGTGTCATTCATTCTCCATCTAAACTGACCAGTTGTTGTAAATTTCATTTCCATCTTCACGGCGTTATGGTCGGAACAGGTTTTTGGGCAGATTTCTACCTTCTTAATCTTCGGAGCCATTCCACTAGTAACCCATATTTGGTCGATTCTGGTCCAGGTCATCTTTGCATGGGAGAAAAAGGTTCCCTCTCTTTCAAGAGGGTTCCTTGTTCTCCAAATGTCTATTAAGTCCATATTTTCAGTCATTTCGAAGAAAGTCTTCGGGAGTCTCCCTTCTTTAGTAAGTGTCAGTCTTTGTGTCTTGTCCATGTTTGTAGAAACTACACCATTCATATCTCCCATGATTATCATATTGTATTCCAAATAATCCGTCAAAGTTTCATGGAGTTTTTTGAAGAATTCTGCTTTACCTTCATTTGGCGCATAGATCCCAATTATCAAAAATTTTTCTCCTTGTACCTGAATCTCCACCGCTAAATATCTTCCTTGTTCATCTTTGAACATCATTTTTGGAGCCCACTTCTCTTTTACATAAATCACAACTCCTCTTTTTTTCACTTTGTCCGACGAAATAAATTCTTGTCCCAATTTTTTATTCATAAGCAGTCTCCTGTGTGCTCTAGTTATATGAGTTTCCTGTAAGCAAATCAAGTCCAGTTGTTCTCTGTACAAAATATGGAATATTTGTCGTCTCTTCAAAGGACTGTTCATCCCATTACAATTCCAGCTAAGGAATTGCAGGGCCATCTTGTTATTTTTCTGGTATTCCTCCAGCAGCTCCCAATTGTTGTTCCTCCTCTGTTGGTGGTGGAAGGTTCTGTCCAAACGAAAGGTTCAGGATGTCTATTACACTCTTTTGCTCAGCAATTGGGTCTACACTTCCTTTCTGTAAATCTTCTTGATTTCTTTGCAGGAACCTGTCTTTATCCTGTATCGTCTTTATTTTCACCTTCTTCCCCCTATAGTCAAAAGACAGTCCCTGTGGAAATTCCCACCTGAAGAGAATGGTGTTCTTCTTCAACAGGTAGACCAAATCCTTATAAGAAGCTCTCAAGTCCAAAATATGTTTAGGAATGTCTTTAAAGATCTGTATCGGTGAGTTCCCAATTTGTAAGGCCTTTTCAAAGTGCAGTCTTAGAATTTTGTCTCTTTCCTCCTTCGATCTCAAGGTAATCAGACAGTCTCTCGGCGCCTTTCTGTTCTGTCTTCTGCCCAGTCTAAATGCTGTTGTGATTTTAAATTCGTCTTCCTCTAGATCTTCCCAGGAATCAGCAAACTCTTTCGTTAAAAAGTCCGTAAGATTGTCTCCTTCGTCCTCTGGAATTGATCGTAATTTCAAATTCCTTTCTTTTCTTTGTAGTTCCCACAATGCCAGAGTTGCGTCGTGGTCATAGACCTTCCTGGCAATCGGTTCTAATTTTTCCTGGGTCTCTCCAGCAATAGTTCTGGCTTCCTCCGCAATTTGGCGTGTGGCAGAATTTTCTTGCCTAAGCCTGTTTATAGATTCTGTATTCAGGTCAAGTCTTGTTGTTAAATCTGTCAATTTCTGTGAATTCTCTGTCAATTTCTTGGTATTTTCTGCCGTCTGCTTTGTTAGATTCTCCAGAGACTGGTTTATCTTAAGAAGGGCTTGCGACACTGCATCCATGGAGACTGCTGTACCTTTTTCTTGTCCTGTTGTCACTGTAGGAGTTATGCCTGAGATCGAGCCTCTTTTCTTGTGTTGCTGTAGCTGTTGTTGATATTGCCTTGTCTTGGCTCTCGTGCTTATCTCGTCTGCTGGGCCACTCATATCCCAAGGTCGTTTCCCACGAGAGCCTTCTCCTAAAGGAAAATTCCACTGTCCCAAAGCGTAGCAACTTTTAATTTACCCTCTAGAGGGAGCAAATCAAGATGTCCGCAAACAAAGGCAAAGAGTATTTAAAAAGCAAATTTATCGGGAGGCTTCTATATGTATATTGCAACACTTTCCCAATAGATAGAGTCCCAGCCTTCCCTGATATATTGTGTCCACAGAGTCCCAAAACTTTGTATCAAATAAGCAATGAGACTTCCACTTTGTTACTTTCACAGGAGTCTAAAGTCAGTTCAGTGTTCCTTTGTTTTAATAGCAGTTTGTGCCAGGTTGAAGGCTGCAGAGAGTTCCCTTTCCTTTAAGTTGGTCATGCAGCTTATAAAATCACTTATTCCTCCCCTCTGCCCTGCAAGCTAGAGGGGATAGTCAAAGTCCAAATGTCGGATTCAAGCAGTTAAAGACAATATCCCATACGGATGCAGCTCAGTAACTTTCGTTGCTTTAATTGTCATGCAGTCGGGGGAAGGCAGACTTCCTTAATTTTCGCCTTTCCCGTTTTCAGCCTAATTTCAAGTAGTTTTGACACGAATAGAGGTTCAATCTTACTCACGGGTCTTTTTTGTCCAGATTATTCAGGAAGGGAATCGGCGCTCTCCACTAATGGCGACGCGGCTTCACCCTGCGGGCTGGGTAGCGATTCTCAGCACCGCGCTCCCCGTTGTCGTTCCGGAGCCTTTAAAAAGGCTCTTTCTGCGGTAAAGGGGGGCGCTTCAGGTGCCCACCGAATCTCCTTGTTCACAGGCTCCGTTCCTGTGATTTTAGGGGTCCCCCGCTTGCCGTAGCGGGTCAGACCCGAACTCGCAGAGCCGTCCTCTCTCCGGAGCTCGGAGAGGGAGCAGCCATTAGCGCTGGCGCCGAACCGGAAGTCCTGCCTCAGAGAGTCCTTTGCTTCCCTTTGAGAGTCCCTCCTGCCCGGCTCCCCTTGGCAGGGCCACTGTTTGCCCAGAGAGCACCCTTCTCTTGCTGCCTCCTTGGAGGCAGAGGGAGGAAGCAGTGCATGAGGCTCTCCTGAGAGTTCAGGAAGGCTTAGCCTTCTAAGGCAGCCCTGTTTAGGGAAGCTTTTAATGTTTGATGTATTACTGTATTTTAATATTTGGTTGGAAGCCGCCCAGGGTGGCTGGGGAAGCCCAGCCAGATGGGCGGGGTATAAATAATAAATTATTATTATTATTAGTAGTATTAGCCACCTTCTCAACAGGTGCTGTTGGCATCCTGTACCAGAGACTGGTGGCTGAAATGGGGAGGGGTTTTCCAGGTGGGGCTGGGGCTGGGGCTGCCCAGAGCACCTGTTTGTCCTAGCTGCATGAAAATGGGGGTGTTTCCTCAGAGTGGGCCTTTTTCCCCTGCAGTGTTAAGAACAGAAAACATCTCGCCTGAGCGCTGGTCTTTCCCAGAGCCCAGCTGCGTTGCTTGGCCTAACTCTGCCAGCACATTCAATGCCACAGCAGCCACAGCAGGCCTGGGTGTGGCCTGGGATGATGTCATGCTTTAAATTTGGTAGCAGTGCCTGCCTGCCTGCCTGCCTGAGCCGCTCACTGGAAAGTTTCTTTCGGTGGGTGTAGGAGGAAGAGGTTGGAACTGAGCAATCTGAGGATTTGGCCAGAGTTTCTGTGAAATGTTGCTTCGTCCTTGGAAAATAACTTTCCGTTTCAGGACTGCCTCCGGGTGGGCTGGATTCCTTTTCCTAGCTGTTTCTCTGTATGAGTCTAGACAAGGCAGTTTCTCTCGCACAGATGCACCCTTTCCAGAGGTGTTTTTTAGAGGCAGCCTTCCGCTCCCCGTGCCCCCCCCCAAAAGCTAACTGAAAGGAAAGACCTGTGCAACAGAGGAAGGGGTGTGGCAGTAGCTGCCCCACTTTCGGAGCTCATGGGACTGTCGGGGTGGAACAGCAGGCCTTCCAGCCACACTTTCCTTTCTGCTCCTTTTCCTCCCAGAGGCTTTTGGTGGCAGACCAAGTCCAAATCCTTCCCTACCTCTCTGCCTGGCTCAGAGGGCATTGGAGAGCTGGAGCCAGCCAGGACAGCCCACGAGCCTCTGGCTCGGAAAGTGGGGAAAGGGCCTTTCTGGAGGCTCCTAAAAATAGTTGTTTTCAAAGGTTTGCAAGAGTGTGCCAGCCCTTCCGGAGGCTGCTAAATCAACCCCCACCCCACATCTGCCACCTGCACTTCCTGGGCTGCTTCTTCCAGTTCCCTGCAGTGCCCCACCCCCAAATTGTCCAGCTGCAAGCTTTGGAGGGCTCTCCTCCTCCTTTCATGGTGAAACATGTCTGGCTGGCGTGTTTGGGTATGTTGGGTTCTGCCTCTCTTCCCTCCTCCCTTCCTGAGCGTTGTAGACTTATTTGTCAGAGGCTTCAATGGCTGGTTTATCCCCCCCCCCCGCCAC